>NC_080573.1:73912500-74537500 GCF_029962835.1 Magnolia sinica
AATCGTACGATCCAATAGAGATGCTCATGACACCCTCGTTTGAAGTCGAATTGGGTCAATTTTTGGTCATCAAAAAGGAACTTTAGTGCCCTTCCATTGCTAACTAAAATCGTGGTATTCCGAGACCATTTGGGCATCCGTAAGTGGGATCGCAGTCGTTAGTCCTAAATTTTTCCTTCATCTCCTTGTCCAATAGTAACCTTCATAACTCTCTCTTCAGTGGTTGAATTGAGACTATTTTGAGCTCATTGGAATGGTAACACAATGACCTTCCAAATGGGATCAAAATTGGCTATCAAAATTGGCTAATTCTGAGACCGTTCGATATCTTAAAAGCACGTTGAAACTATTCGATCGTCATTTTGCATTTTGGAATGTTAATTTTTCCAAATCGCACGATCCAATAGATACCCTCACGACTCCCTCATTTGATGTCGAATTGTGTCAATTTTTGGTCATCTGACAGGTTCTTTAATGGTCTTTCATTCCTGATTGGAATCGTGGTACTCTAATACAATTTGGGCATCCGTAAGTGCGATCGCAGTCGTCGGTCAAGAATTTTTCCTTCATCTCCTTGACCAATAGAAACCTTTATAACTCTCACTTCAGTGGTCAAATTTAGACTATTTTGAACTCATTGGAATGGTAACTCGCCAAGCTTCCAAATGGCACCAGAATTGGCTTATTCTGAGACTGTTCGATAACCCAAAAGCATGTAGGTTCTCTTTAATCATCATTTTACAATTTGGATTGTTAATCATTCTAAACCGCTCGATCCATTAGAGACGCACATGACTCCCTTGTTTGATGTCGGATTGGGTCAATTTTTGGTCATCTGAAAGGTACTTTAATACCTTTTCATTCCTGATTGGAATCGTGGAATTTCCAGACCATTTGGGCATCCGTAAGTCGGATCGCAGACTTTAGTCCTGAATTTTTCCTTCATCTCCTTATCCAATAATAACCTTCATAATTCTCTCTTCAGTGGTCAAATTTAGACTATTTTGAGCTCATTAGATTGGTAACTCAACAAGCTTCCAAATGGGACCAGAATTGGCTAATTATGAGACCGTTTGATATCCCAAAAGCACGTTGGAACTCTTCGATCGTCATTTGGCAATTTGGATTATTAATCTTTCCAAATCGCGCGATCCAACTGAGACGCTCATGACTCCCTCATTTGATGTTCAATTGGGTCAATTTTTGGTCATCTGGAAGGTACTTTAGTACTCTTTCATTCCTGATTGGAATCGTGGTGTTCTGAGACCATTTCGGCATTCGTAAGTGGGATCATAATCATCGGTCCTAAGTTTTTCCTTCAATCTCCTTGTCCAATAGTAACTTTCATAACTCTCTCGTCAATTATCGATTTAGACTATTTTGAGCTCATTGGAATGGTAACTCGACAAGCTTCCAAATGGGACGAGACTTGGCTAATTCTGAGACCGTTTGATATCCTAAAAGCACGTTGGAACTCATCAATCATCATTTTACAATTTAGATTGTTAATCTTTCCAAATCACGTGATCTAATGGAGACACTCAGGACTCCCTCGTTTGTTGTCAGATAGGGTCAATTTTTGGTCATCTAAATGGAACTTTAATGCTCTTCCATTGCTGACTTGAATCGTGGTATTCCGAGACCATTTGTGCATTCGTAAGTTGGATCGCAGTCGTCCATCCTGAATTTTTCCTTCATCTCATTGTCCAATAGTAGCCTTCATAACTCTCTCTTCAGTGGTCGAATTCAGACTATTTTGAGCTCATTGGAATGGTAACTTGACAAGCTTCCAAATGAGACCAGAATTGGCTAATTCTGAGACCGTTTGATATCTCAAAAGCACGTTGGAACTCTTCGATCGTCATTTTGGAATTTGGATTGTCAAAGTTTCTAAATCACGCTATTCAAAACAGATGCTCGTGACTCCCTCATTTGATTTTGGATTGGGTTGATTTTTGGTCATCTGAAAGGTACTTTAATGCTCTTTCATTCCTAATTGGAATTGTGGTATTCCGAGACCATTTGGGCATCCGTAAGTTGGATCGCAGTCGTCCGTCCTAAATTTTTCCTTCATCTCCTTGTCAATAGTAACCTTCATAACTTTCTCTTTAGTGGTCAAATTTAGACTATTTTGAGCTCATTGGAATGGTAACATGACAACCTTCCAAATGGGACCAAAATTGGCTAATTTTGAGACCGTTCGATATCCCAAAAGCACGTTGTAACTCTTCGATCGTCATTTTACAATTTGGATTGTTAATTTTTTCAAATTGTGTGATCCAACGGAGACACTCATGACTTCCTCATTTGATGTCGAATTGGGTCAATTTTTGGTCATCGGAAAGGAACTTTAGTGCTCTTCCATTGCTGACTTGAATCGTGATATTCCGAGACCATTTGGGCATCTGTAAGTGGGATCGCAGTCGTCAGTCCTAAATTTTTCCTTCATCTCCTTATCCAATAGTAACCTTCATAACTCTCTCTTCAGTGGTCGAATTCAGATTATTTTGAGCTTATTGGAATGGTAACACGACAACCTTCCAAATGGGACCCGAATTGGATAATTCTGAGACCATTCGATATCCCAAAAGCACGTTGAAACTCTTCGATCGTCATTTTGCAATTTGGATTCTTATTTTTTTCCAAATCGTGCAATCCATCAGAGATGCTCACGACACCCTCGTTTGAAGTCGAATTGGGTCAATTTTTGGTCATCAGAAAGGAAATTTAGTTCTCTTCCATTGCTAACTTGAATCATGGTATTTCGAGACAATTTGGGCATCCGTAAGTGGGATCACAGTCGTCAGTCCTAAATTTTTCCTTCATCTCCTTATCCAATAATAACCTTCATAACTCTCTCTTTAGTGGTCGAATTTAGACTATTTAGAGCTCATTAGAATGGTAACACGATGACCTTCCAAATGAGATCAGAATTGGCTAATTTTGAGACCGTTCGATATCCCAAAAGCACGTTGAAACTATTCGATCATCATTTTTCATTTTGGATTGTTAATGTTTCCACATCTCGTGATCCAAAAGAGATGCTCATGAATCCCTCATTTGATTTTGGATTGGGTTGATTTTTGGTCATCTGAAAGGTACTTTAATGCTCTTTCATTCCTGATTGGAATCGTGGTATTTCGAGAGCATTTGGGCATCCATAAGTGGGATCACAGTGGTCAGTCCTGAATTTTTCCTTCATCTCCTTGTCCAATAGTAACCTTCATAACTCTCTCTTTAGTGGTCGTATTTAGACTAGTTTGAGCTCATTGGAATGGTAACACACCAACCTTCCCAATGGGACCATAATTGGCTAATTCTGAGAACGTTCGATATCCCAAAAGCACGTTGGAACTCTTCGATCGTCATTTTGCAATTTGGATTATTAATTTTTCTAAATTGCGCGATCTAACAAAGACACTCACGACTCCCTCGTTTGATTTCGAATTGGGTCAAATTTTGGTCATCTGACGGGTTCTTTAATGCTCTTTCATTCCGTAAGTGGGATTGCCGTCCTCGGTCAGGAATTTTTCCTTCAACTCCTTGTCCAATAGAAACCTTCATAACTCTGACTTCAGTGGTCAAATTTACACTATTTTGAGCTCATTGGAATGGTAACCAGCCAAGCTTGCAAATGGCACCAAAATTGGCTAATTCTGAGAGTGTTCGATAACCCAAAAGCACGTAGGAACTCTTCGATCATCATTTTACAATTTGGATTGTTAATCTTTCTAAATCGCTAGATCCAACGGAGACGCTCATGACTCCCTCGTTTGATGTTAGATTGGGACAATTTTTGGTCATCTGAAAGGTACTTTAATACCTTTTCAATTCCTGATTGGAATCGTGAAATTTCAAGACCATTTGGGCATCCGTAAGTCAGATCGCAGACTTTGGTCCTGAATTTTTCCTTCATCTCCTTATCCAATATTAACCTTCATAACTCTCTTTTCAGTGGTCAAATTTTGACTATTTTTCGTACATTGGATTAGTAACTCGACAAGCTTCCAAATGGGACCAAAATTGGCTAATTATGAGACTGTTCGATATCCCAAAAGCATGTTGGAACTCTTCGACCATCATTTTGCAAATTGGACTTGTTAATCTTTCCAAATCACGCGATCCAACTGAGACACTCATGATTCCCTCAGTTGATGTTCAATTGGGTCAATTTTTAGTCATCTGAAAGGTACTTTAGTACTCTTTCATTCCTGATTGGAATCGTGGTGTTCTGAGACCATTTCGACATCCGTAAGGGGGATCGTAGTCGTCGATCCTGAGTTTTTCCTTCAATCTCCTTGTCCAATAGTAACTTTCATAACTCTCTCTTCAGTTATCGAATTTAGACTATTTTGAGCTCATTGGAATGGTAACTCGACAAGCTTCAAAATGGGACAAGAATTGGCTAATTCTGAGACCGTTCGATATCCCAAAAGCACGTTGGAACTTGTTAATCGTCATTTTGCAATTTGGATTGTTAATCTTTCCAAATCACGTGATCTAATGGAGACACTCATGACTCCCTCTTTTGATGTCGGATAGGGTCAATTTTGGGCCATCTGAATGGAACTTTAATGCTCTTTCCTTTTAGATTGGAATCGTGGTATTCGGAGACCATTTGGGCATCCGTAAGTCGGATCGCAGTCGTCGGTCCTGAATTTTTCCTTCATCTCCTTGTCCAATAGTAACCTTCATAACTCTCTCTTCGGTGGTCGAATTTAGAATATTTTGAGCTCTTTAGAATAGTAACTCAACAATCTTCCAAATGGGACCAGTATAGGGTAATTCTGAGACTGTTCGATATCCCAAAAGCACGTTGCAACTCTTCGATCGTCATTTTACAATTTGGATTGTTAATCTTTCCAAATCACCCGATCCAATGGAGACGCTCGTGACAACCTCGTTTGATGTTGAATTGGGTCAATTTTTGGTGATCTGAAAGGTACATTAGTGCTCTTCCGTTCCTGACTCGAATCATGGTATTCTGAGACCATTTACGCATCTGTTAGTGGGATCGCAGTCGTCAGTCCTGAATTTTTCCATCATCTCCTTGTCCAATAGTAACCTTCATAAATCTCTCTTCAGTGGTCAAATTTATACTATTTTGAGCTCATTGGAATGGTAACTCAAAAACTTCACCGTTTGATATCCCAAAAGTACGTTGGAACTCTTCGATCGTCATTTTCCAATTTGGATTGTTAACCTCTCCAAATTGTGCGATCAAACAGAAACGCTCATGACTTTCGCGTTTAATGTTTGATTGGGTCAATTTTTGGTCATGTGAAAGGTACTTCAATACTCTTTCATTCCTGATTGGAATCGTGGTGTGCTAAGACCATTTTGGCATCCGTAAGTGGGGTCGCAGTCGTCGGTCCTGAATTTTTTCTTCATCTCCTTGTCCAATAATAACCTTTATAACTCACTCTTCAGTGGTCAAATTTAGACTATTTTTAACTCATTGGAATGGTAACTCGACAAGCTTCCGAATGGGACTAGAATTGGCTAATTCTGAGACCGTTCGATATCCCAAAAGCACGTTGGAACTCTTCGATCGTCATTTTGCAATTTGGATTGTTAATCTTTCTAAATAGCATGATCCGAAGGAGATGCTCATGACTCCCTTGTTTGATGTCAGAATGAGTCAATTTTTGCTCATCTGAAAGGTACTTTAATACTCTTTCAGTCCTGATTGGAATCGTGGTATTCCGAGACCATTTGGGCATCCATAAGTGGGATTGCAGTCATCGGTCCTGAATTTTTCCTTCATCTCCTTGTCCAATAGTAACCTTCATAACTCTCTCTTCAGTGGTTGAATTTAGACTATTTTGAGCTCATTGGAATGGTAACTCGCCAAGCTTCCAAATGGGACCAGAATTGGCTAATTCTGAGACCGTTCGATATCCCAAAAGCATGTTGGAACTCTTTGATCGTCATTTTACAATTTGGATTGTTAATCTTTCTAAATTGCATGATCCAACTGAGATGCTCATGACCCCCTCATTTGATGTCGGATTGGGTCAATTTTTGGTCATTTGAAGGTACTTTAATGCTCCTTCATTCCTGATTGGAATGGTGGTATTCCGAGACCATTTGGGCATCCATAAGGGAGATTGCAGTCGTCGGTCCTGAATTTTACCTTCATCTCCTTGTCCAATAGTAACCTTCATAACTCTCTCTTCAGTTGTTGAATTTAGACTATTTTGAGCTTATTGGAATGGTAACTCGACCAGCCTCCAAATGGATCCAGAATTGACTAATTCTGAGACCGTTCGATATCCCAAAAGCACGTTGGAACTCTTCGATCGTCATTTTGCAATTTAGATTGTTAATCTTTCCAAATGCGCAATCCAATGGAGTTGTCATGACTCCCTCGTTTGATGTCGAATTGGGTCAATTTTTGGTCATTTGAATGTACTTTAGTGCTCTTTCAATCCTGACTTGAATCGAGGTATTCTGAGACCATTTGCACATCCGTAAGTGGGATTACAGTCGCCAGTCCTGAATTTTTCCTTAATCTCCTTGTCCAATAGAAACCTTCATAACTCTCTCTTCTGTGGTCGAATTTAGGCTATTTTGAGCCCATTGGAATGGTAACTCGCCAAGCTTCCAAATGGGACCAGAATTAGATAATTCTGACGTCGTTCGATATCCCAAAAGCACGTTGGAACTCTTCGATCGTCATTATCCAATTTGGATTGTTAATCTTTCCAAATCGCATGATCCAATGGAGACGCTCATGACTACCTCGTTTGATGTCGGATTAGCTCAATTTTTGGTCATCTGAAAGGTACTTTAATGCTCTTTCATTCTTGATTGGAATCGTGGTATTCCGAGACCATTTGGGCATCCGTAAGTGGGATCGCAGTCATCAGTCCAGAATTTTTCCTTCATCTCCTTGTCTATTACTAACCTTCATAACTCTCTCCAGTGGTCAAATTTAGACTATTTTCAGCTCATTGGAATGGAGACTCAACAAGCTTCCAAATGGGACTAAAATTGGCTAATTATGAGACCATTCGCTATCCCAAAAGCACATTAGAACTCTTCGATCGTCATTTTGCAATTTGGATTGTTAATCATTCCAAATCGCATGATCCAACTGAGATGCTCATGACTCCCTCTTTTAATGTTGAATTGGGTCAATTTTTGGTCATCTGAAAGGTACTTTAGTACTCTATCATTCCTGATTGGAATCGTGGTGTTCTGAGACCATTTGGGCATCCGTAAGTTTGATCACAGTCGTCGGTCCTGAGTTTTTCCTTCATCTCCTTGTCCAATAGTAACCTTTATAACTCTCTCTTCAATGATCGTATTTAGACTATTTTGAAAGCATTGGAATGGTAACTCGACATGCATCCAAATGGTACCTGAATTAGCAAATTTTGAGGCCGTTCGATATCTCAAAACCGTGTTGGAACACATCGATCGTCATTTTGCAATTAGTATTGTTAATCTTACCAAATCACGTGATCCAACAAAGTCACTCATGGCTACCTTATTTGATGTCGGATTGGGTCAATTTTTTGTCATCAGAATGGTACTTTAACGCGCTTTCATTCCTGATTGGAATCGTGGTATTTCGAGACCACTTGGGCCTCCATAAGTGGGATCGCAACCGTCAGTCCTGAATTTTTCCTTCATCTCTTTATCCAATAGTAACCTTCATAACTCTCTGTTCAGGGGTCAAATTTACGCTATTTTTAGTTCATTAGAATGGAAACTTTACATGCTTCCAAATGGGACCTGAATTGGCTAATTCTGAGACCATTCAATATCCTAAAAGAACGTTGGAACTCTTCATCATCATTTTCCAATTTGGATTGTTAATCTTTCCAAATTGTGCGATCGAACGGAAACGCTCATGACTCCCGCGTTTGATGTTGGATTGGGTCAATTTTTGGTCTTCTGAAAGGTACTTTAATACTCTTTCATTCCTGATTGGAATCGTGGTGTGCTGAGACCATTTGGGCATCCATAAGTGGGGTTGCAATCGTCAGTCCTGAATTTTTCCTTCATCTCCTTGTCCAATAGTAACCTTCATAACTCTCTCTTTAGTGATCAAATTTAGAGTATTCTGAGCTCACTGGAATGGTAACTCGACAAGCTTCCAAATGGGACCTGAATTGGCTAATTCGGAGACCGTTCGATATCCTAAAAGTGCGTTGGAACTCGACGATCGTCATTTTGCATTTTGGATTGTTAATCTTTTCACATCACGTGATCCAATGGAGGCACTAATTACTCCCTCGTTTGATGTCGGAATGGGTCTATTATTGGTCATCTGAATAGTACTTTAATGCCCTTCCATTCCTGGTTGGAATTGTGGTATTCCGAGACCATTTGGGCATTCGTAAGTAGGATCATAATCGTCGGTCCTGAATTTTCCCTTCATCTCCTTGTCCAATAGTAACCTTTATAACTCTCCCTTCGGTGGGCGAATTTAGTCTATTTTGAGCTCATTGGAATGGTACTCGACAAGCTTCCAAATGGGACCAGAATTGGCTAATTCGAGACCGTTCGATATCCGAAAAGCACGTTGGAACACTTTGATCATCATTTTGCAATTTGGATTGTTAATCTTTCCAAATCGCCCCATCCAATGGAGACGCTCATAACTCCCTCGTTTGATCTCGAATTGGGTCGAGTTTTGGTCACCGTAAAGGTACTTTAGTGCCCTTCCATTCCTGACTTGAATTGTGTTATTCCGAGACCATTTGTGCATCTCTAAGTGGGATTGCAGTCTTCGGTCCTGAATTTTTCCTTCATCTCCTTGTCCAATTTTAACCTTCATAACTCTCTCTTCAGTGGTCAAAATTAGATTATTTTGAGCTCATTGTAATGGTAACTCGACAAGCTTCCAAATGGGTTCAGAATTGGATAATTCTGAGACCGTTCGATATCCTAAAAGCAAGTTGGAACTCTTCGATCGTCATTTTTCAATTCGAATTGTTAATCTTTCCAAATAGCACGACCGAATAGAAATGCTCATGACTCCCTCGTTAGTTGCCGGATTGGATTGATTTTTGGTCATCTGAAAGGTACCTTAATGCTCTTTCATTCCTGATTGCAATCGTTGTATTCCGAGTCCATTTGGGCATTCGTCAGTAGGATCGCAGTCGTCGGTCCTGAATTTTCCCTTCATCACCTTGTCCAATAGTAACCTTCATAACTCTCTCTTCAGTGGTCGAATTTAAACTATTTTGAGCTCATTGGAATGGTAACATGACAACCTTCCAAATGGGACCAGAAATGGCTAATTCTTAGACCGTTCGATATCCCAAAAGCACGTTGGAACTCTTCGATCATCATTTTGCAATTTGGATTGTTAATCTTTCCAAATCACGTGATCTAACAGAGACAGTCATGACTCCCTCGTTTGATGTCAGATTGGGTTAATTTTTGGTCATCTGAAAGGTACTTTGATGCTTTTTCATTCCTGATTGGAATCGTGGTATTCCGAGACCATTTGGGCATCCGTAAGTGGGATCACAGTCATCGGTCCTAAATTTTTCCTTCATCTCCTTGTCCAATAGTAACCATCATAACTCTATCTTCGATGGTCAAATTTAGGCTATTTTGAGCTCATTAGAATGGTAACTCGTGAAGCTTCCAAATGGGACTAGCTTTTTCTAATTCTGAGACCGTTCGATATCCAAAAAGCACGTTGGAACTCGTCAATCGTCTATTTCAATTTGGATTGTTAATCTTTCCTAATCGGGCAATCTAACGAAAACACTCATGACTCCCGCGTTTGTTGTAAGATTTTGTCGATTTTTCATCATCCAAAAGGTACTTTAATCCTTTTTCATTCCTGATTGGAATCATGGTATTCTAAGACCATTTAGCCATCCGTAAGTGGGATCGCATTCATCAGTCTTGAATTTTCCCTTCATCTCCTTGTCCAATAGTAACCTTCATAACTCTCTCTTCAGTGGTCGAATTTAGACTATTTTGAGCTCATTAGAATGGTAACTCAACATGCTTCCAAATGGGACCAGAATTGGCTAATTCAGAGACCGTTTGATATCCCAAAAGCACATTGGAACTCTTTAATCGTCATTTTGTAATTTGGATTGTTAATATTTTTAAATCGCGTGATCCAACAGAGACACTCATGACTCCCTTATTTGAGTCGGATTGGGTCAATTTTTGGTCATCTGAAAGGTACTTTAATGCTTTTTCATTCCTGATTGGAATCATGGTATTCCGAGACCATTTGGACATCCGTAAGTGGGATCGCAGTCGTCAGTCCTAAAATTTTCCTTCATCTCCTTGTCCAATAGTAACCATCATAACTCTATCTTCGGTGGTCAAATTTATGCTATTTTGTGCTCATTGGAATGGTAACTAGGCAAGCTTCCAAATGGGACCAGCTATTTCTAATTCTTAGACCGTTCGATATCCCAAAAGCACGTTGGAACTCGTCAATCGTCTATTTCAATTTGGATTGTTAATCTTTCCTAATCGCGTGATCTAACGAAAACGCTCATGATTCCCACGTTTGATGTCGGATTGAGACAATTTTTAGTCATCCAAAAGGTACTTTAATGCTCTTTGATTCTTGATTAGAATCGCGGTATTTCAAGACCATTTGGGCATTTGTAAGTGGGATCGCGGTCGTCAGTCCTGAATTTTTCCTTCATCTTCTTGACTAATAGGAACCTTCATAACTCTCTCTTCAGTTGTCAAATTTTGACTATTTTCAGCTCATTGGAATGGTTACTCGACAAGTTTCCAAATGGGACCAAAATTGTGTAATTCCGAGACCGTTCGATATCCCAAAAGCACGTTGGAACTCTTTGATCGTCATTTTGCAATTTGGATTGTTAATCTTTCCAAATCATGTGATCTAACAGAGACAGTCATGACTCCCTCTTTTGATGTTGGATTGGGCCAATTTTTAGTCATCTGAAAGGTACTTTAATGCTTTTTCATTCCTGATTGGAATCGTGGTATTCCGAGACCATTTGGGCATCCGTAAGTGGGATCGTAGTCATCGGTCCTAAATTTTTCCTTCATCTCCTTGTCCAATAGTAACCATCATAACTCTATCTTCGGTGGTCAAATTTAGGTAATTTTGAGCTCATTGGAATGGTAATTCGTGAAGCTTCCAAATGGGACCAGCTTTTTCTAATTCTGAGACCGTTCGATATTCGAAAAGCACGTTGGAACTCGTCAATCGTCTATTTTAATTTGGATTGTTAATCTTTCCTAATCGCGTGATCTAACAAAAACACTCATGACTCCTGCGTTTGATGTCAAATTTTGTCGATTTTTGGTCATCCAAAAGGTACTTTAATCCTCTTTCATTCCTGATTGGAATCATGGTATTCTAAGACCATTTGGCCATCCGTAAGTGGGATTGCATTCGTCAGTCTTGAATTTTCTCTTCATCTCCTTGTCCGATAGTAACCTTCATAACTCTCTCTTCAGTGGTCGAATTTAGACTATTTTGAGCTCATTGGAATGGTAACTCAACATGCTTCCAAATGAGACCAGAATTGGCTAATTCTGAGACCGTTTGATATCCCAAAAGCATGTTGGAACTCTTCAATCGTCATTTTGCAATTTGGATTGTAAATCTTTCTAAATCGCGTGATCCAACAGAGACACTTATGACTCCCTCATTTGAGTCGGATTGGGCCAATTTTTGGTCATCTGAAAGGTACTTTAATGTTTTTTCATTCCTGATTGGAATCGTGGTATTCCGAGACCATTTGGGCATCCGTAAGTGGGATCACAGTCATCGGTCCTAAAATTTTCCTTCATCTCCTTGTCCAATAGTAACCATCATAACTCTATCTTCGGTGGTCAAATTTATGTTACTTTGAGCTCATTAGAATGGTAACTAGGCAAGCTTCCAAATGGGACCTGCTATTTATAATTCTGAGACCATTCGATATCTTAAAAGCACGTTGGAACTCATCAATCGTCTATTTCAATTTGGATTGTTAATCTTTCCTAATCGCGCGATCTAACGAAAACGCTCATGACTCCCGCATTTAATGTCGGATTGGGACATTTTTTCATCATCCGAAAGGTACTTTAATGCTCTTCGATTCATGATTGGAATCGCGGTATTTCAAGACCATTTGGGCATCCGCAAGTGGGATCGCGATCATCGGTCCTGAATTTTTCCTTCATCTCCTTGACTAATAGGAACCTTCATAACTCTCTCTTTAGTTGTCGAATTTTGACTATTTTGAGCTCATTGGAATGGTTACTCGACAAGTTTTCAAATGGGACCAAAATTAGGTAATTCTGAGACCGTTCGATATCCCAAAAGCACGTTGGAACTCTTTGATCGTCATTTTGTAATTTGGATTGTTAATCTTTCCAAATCGCATGATCCAACGAAAACGCTCATTACTCCGTCATTCGATGTCAAAATGGGTCGATTTTTGGCCATCTGAAAGGTACTTTAATGTTCTTTCATTCCTAATTGGAATCGTGCTATTCTGAGACAATTTGAGCATCCGTAACTGGGATCGCAGTCGTTGGTCCTAAATTTTTCCTTCATCTCCTTGTCCAATAGTAACCTTCATAACTCACTCTTCAGTGATCGAATTTAGACTATTTTGAGCTCATTGGAATGTAACTCAACAAGCTTCCAAATGGGACCAGAATTGGCTAATTCTGAGACCGTTCGATATCCCAAAAGCGCGTTAGATCTCGTCGACCGTCATTTTGCAATTTGGATTGTTAATCTTTCCAAATCACGTGATCCAACGGAGACACTCATGACTCCCTCGTTTGATGTCAGACTGGGCCCATTTTTAGTCATCTGAATGGTACTTTAATGCCCTTTCATTCCTGATTGGAATCGTGGTATTCCGAGACCATTTGTGCATCCGTAAGTGGGATCACGGTCGTTGGTACTGAATTTTCACTTCATCTTCTTGTCCAATAGTAACCTTCATAACTCTCTCTTCAGTTGTTGAAATTAGATTATCTTGAGCTCATTAGATTGGTAAGTTGGCATGCTTCCAAATGGGATCAAAATTGGCTAATTCTAAGACCGTTCGATATCTCAAAAGCACGTTGGAACTCTTCAATCATCATTTTCCAATTTAGAATGTTAATCTTTCCAAATCACGTGATTCGAGGGAGATGCTCATGACTCCCTCGTTTGATATCGGATTAGGTTGATTTTGGTCATCTGAACGGTACTTTAATGCTCTTTCATTCCCGATTGGAATCGTGGTATTCTGAGACCATTTGGGCATCCGTAAGTTGGATCGTAGTCGTCCATCCTAAATTTTTTCTTCTTATCCTTGTCCAATAATAACCTTCATAACTCTCTCTTTGGCGATCAAATTTAGGATATTTTGAGCTCATTGGAATAGTAACTCGATAAGCTTCCAAATGGGACCAGCATTGGCTAATTCTGAGACCATTCAAGATCCCAAAAGCACGTTGGAACACTTTGATCGTCATTTTATAATTTGGATGGTTAATCTTTCCAAATCACCCGATCCAATAGAGACACTCATAACTTCCTCGTTTGATGTCGAATTGGGTCGACTTTTGGTCACATGAAAGGTACTTTAGTGCTCTTCCATTCCTGACTTGAATCGTGGTATTTCGAGACCATTTGCGCATCCATAAGTGGGATCGCAGTCATCGGTCCTGAATTTTTCCTTCATCTCCTTGTCCAATTGTTACCTTCATAACTCTCTCTTCAGTGGTCAAATTTAGACTATTTTGAGCTCTTTATAATTGTAACTCGTGAAGCTTCGAAATGGGAACAGAATTGGATAATTCTAAGAACGTTCGATATCCCAAAAGCACGTTGGAACTCTTCAATCGTCATTTTGCAATTAGAATTGTTATCTTTCTAAATAGCACGATCGAACGGAAACGCTCATGACTCCCTCGTTTGATGTCGGATTGGGTTGATTTTTAGTCATCTGAAAGGTACCTTAATGCTCTTTCATTCCTAATTGCAATCGTGGAATTCTGAGACCATTTGGGCATTCGTACTTAGGATCGCAGTCGTCGGTCCTGAATTTTCCCTTCATCTCCTTGTCCAATAGTTACCTTCATAACTCTCTCTTCAGTGGTCCAATTTAGACTATTTTGAGCTCATTGGAATGATAACTCAACAAGCTTCTAAATGGGACTAGAATTGGCTAATTCTAAGATCGTTCGATATCCCAAAAGCACATTGGAACTCTTCGATCGTTATTTTGCAATTCGGTTTGTTAATCTTTCCAAATCGCACGATCCGACAGAGACTCTGATGACTCCCTCGTTTAATATCAGATTGGGTCAATTTTTGGTCATCTGAAAGGTACTTTAATGCACTTTCATTTCTGATTAGAATCATGGTATTCCAAGACCATTTGGGTATCCGTAAGTGGGATCGTAGTCGTCGGTCCTGAATTTTCCCTTCATCTCCTTGTCCACTAGTAACCATCATAACTCTCTCATCGGTGGTCGAATTTAGACTTTTTGAGCTCATTGTAATGGTAACTCGACAAGCTTCCAAATGGGACCAGCATTTGCTAATTCTGAGACCATTCGATATCCCAAAAGCACGTTGGAACTCATCGATCGCCATTTTTCAATTTGGATTGTTAATCTTTCCTAATCAAGTGATCGAACGAAAATGCTCATGACTCCCACGTTTGATGTCGGATTGGGTCGATTTTTACTCATTCAAAAGGTACTTTAACGCTCTTTCATTCTTAGTTGGAATCGTCTTCAATTGTCAAATTTAGACTATTTTGAGCTCATTGGAATGGTAACTCACCAAGCTTCCAAATGTGACCGGAATTGGCTAATTCTGAGACCGTTCGATATCCCAAAAGCACGTTGGAACTCTTCGATCATCATTTTGAAATTTGGATTGTTAATCTTTCTAAATCATGAGATCTAATGGAGACCCTCATTACTCCCTTATTTGATGTCAGATTGGGTCAATTTTTTATCATTTGAAAGGTACTTTAATGCTCTTTCATTCCTGATTGGAATCGTGGTATTCCGAGACCATTTGAGCATCTGTAACTGGGATCACAGACGTCGGTCTGAAATTTTTCCTTCATCAACTTGTCTAATAGTAACCTTCATAACTTATCTTCAGTGATCGAATTTAGACTATTTTGAGCTCATTGGAATGGTAACTCAACAAGCTTCCAAATGGGACCAAAATTGGCTAATTCTTAGACCGTTCGATATCCCAAAAGTGCGTTGGTACTCATCGATCGTCGTTTTGCAATTTAGATTGTTAATCTTTCCAAATCACGCGATCTAATGGAGACACTCATGACTCCCTCCTTTGATGTCGAACTGGGCCCATTTTTGGTCATCTGAATGATACTTTAATGCCCTTTCATTCTTGATTGGAATCGTGGCATTCCGAGACCATTTCCACATCCGTAAGTGGGATCGCTGTCGTCCGTCTTGAATTTTTCCTTCATCTCCTTGTCCAATAGTAACCTTCATAACTCTCTCGTCGGTTGTCAAATTTAGACTATTTTGAGCTCATTGTAATGGTAACTCGACAAGCTTCCCAATGGGACCAAAATTTGATAATTCTGAGACCGGTCGATATCCCAAAAGCACGATGGAACTCTTCGATCATCATTTTGCAATTAGAGTTGTTAATATTTTCGAATAGCGCGATTGAATGAAAATGCTCATGACTCCCTCGTTTGATGTCGGATTGGGTCAATTTTTCATCATCTGAAAGGAATTTTAATGCTCTTTCATTCCTAATTGCAATCGTGGTATTTTGAGACCATTTGGGCATTCGTAAGTAGGATCGCAATCGTCGGTCCTGAATTTTCCCTTTATCACCTTGTCTAATAGTAACCTTCATAACTCTCTCTTCAGTGGTCGAATTTAGTCTATTTTGAGGTCATTGGAATGGTAACTTAACAAGCTTCCAAATGGGACTAGAATTGGCTAATTCTAAGATCGTTCGATATCGCAAAAGCGCATTGGAACTCGTCGATTGTCAGTTTGCAATTTGGATTGTTAATCTTTCCAAATCGCGTGATCCAATGGAGATGCTCATATCTCCCCCGTTTGATGTCGAATTGGGGCGATTTTTGGTCAACTGAAAGGTACTTTAGTGCTCTTTCGTTCCTGACTTGAATCGTCGTATTCCGAGCCCATTTGTGCATCTGTAAGTGGGATCGCAGTCGTCGGTCCTGAATTTTTACTTCATCTCCTTGTCCAATAGTAACCTTCATAACTCTCTCGTCGGTTGTCGAATTTAGACTATTTTGAGCTCATTGGAATGGTAACTCGACAAGCTTCCAATTGGTACTAGAATAAGCTAATTCTAAGATATACCAAAAGCACGTTGGAACTCTTCGATTGACATTTCGTAATTTGGTTTGCTAATCTTTCCAAATCACATGATCCAATAGAGACGCTCATGACTCCTCATTTGATATCGGATTGGGTTGATTTTTGGTCATCTGAAAGGTACTTCAATGCTCTTTCATTCTTGATTGGAATCATGGTATTCCGAGACCATTTGGGCATCCATAAGTGGGATCACAGACGTCGGTCTTGAATTTTTCCTTCATCTCCATGTCCACTAATAACCTTCATAACTCTCTCTTCAATTGTCATATTTAGACTATTTTGAGCTCAATGGAATGGTAACTCAACAAACTTCCAAATGGGACCAAAATTGGCTAATTCTGACACTGTTCGATATCCCAAAAGCCTATTGGAACACATCGATCATCATTTTGCAATTTGGATTGTTAATCTTTCCAAATCGTGCAATCTAATGGACACACTTATGACTCCCTCGTTTGATGTTGAATGGGGTCAATTTTTGGTCATCTGAAACGTACATTAATGCTCCTTCATTCCTAATTGGAATCGTTGTATTCTGAGACCATTTGGGCATCCGTAAGTGAGATCGCAGTCGTCGGTCCTGAATTTTTCCTTTATCTCCCTATCCAATTGCAACCTTCATAACTGTCTCCTTAGTGGTCGAATTTATACTATTTTGAGCTCATTGGAAAGTTAACTCGCCAAGCTTCCAAATAGGACCAGAATTAGCAGATTATGAGACCGTTCGATATCCCAAAAGCACGTTGGAACTCTTCGAACTTCATTTTGGAATTTGGATTGTTAATCTTTCCAAATAGCGCGATCCAACTAAGATGCTCATGACTCCCTCATTTAATGTTGAATTGGGTTAATTTTTGCATAACTGAAAGGTACCTTACTACTCTTTCATACCTAATTGGAATTTTGGTGTTCTGAGGCCATTTGGGCATCCGTAAGTGGGATCGCAGTCGTTGGTCCTGAGTTTTTGCTTCATCTTCCTGTCCAATAGTTACCTTCATAACTCTCTCTTCAGTGATCAAATTTAGACTATTTTGAGCTCATTGAAATGATAATTGTAGAAGATTCCAAATGGGACCAGAATTGGCTAATTCTGAGACCGTTCGATATCCCAAAAGCGCGTTGGAACTCATCGATCATCATTTTGCAATTTGGATTGTTAATCTTTCCAAATCGCGCGATCGAATGAAAATGCTCATGACTCCCGCGTTTGATGTTGGATTGGGTCAATTTTTTGTTATCTGAAAGGTACTTTAATGCTCTTACATTCCTATTGGAATCAAGTTATTCCAAGACCATTTCGGCATCCGTAAGTGGGATCCCATTCGTCAGTCCTGAATTTTCCCCTCATCTCCTTGTCCAATTGTAACCTTCATAACTCTCTCTTCAGTGGTCGAATTTAGACTATTTTAAGCTCATTGGAATGGTAACTCGACATGCTTCCAAAGGGACCAGAATTGGCTAATTCTGAGATGGTTTGATATCCCAAAAGTGCATTAGAACAGTTTGATCGTCATTTTGTAATTCGGATTGTTAATCTTTCTAAATAACGCGATCTAATGGAGATGCTCATGACTCCCTCGGTTGATGTCAAAATGGGTCAATTTTTGCTCATCTGAAAGGTACCTTAATGCTCTTTCATTCTTGATTGGAATCGTGGTATTTCGAGACCATTTGGGCATCCATAAGTGGGATCGCAGTCGTCAGTCCTGAATTTTTCCTTCATATCCTTGTCCAATAGTAACCTTCATAACTCTCTCTTTAACGGTTGAATTTAGACTATTTTGAGCTCATTGCACTGGTAACTCGCCAAGATTCCAAATGGGACCAGAATTGGCTAATTCTGAGACCGTTCGATATCCCAAAAGTCTGCTGGAAGTCATCGATCGTCATTTTGTAGTTTGGATTGTTAATCTTTCCAAATCACAGGATCCAATGGAGACGCCTGTGACTCCCTCATTTGATTTTGAATTGGGTCAATTTTTGGTCATCTGAAGCGTACTTTAATGCTCTTTCATTCCTGATTGCAATCGTGGTATTCCGAAACCATTTGGGCATTCATAAGTAGGATCGCAGTCGTCGGTCCTAAATTTTCCCTTCATCTCCTTGTCCAATAGTAACCTTCATAACTCTCTCTTCAGTGGTCGAATTTAGACTATTATGAGTTCATTGGAATGATAACTCAACAAGCTTCCAAATGGGACCAGAATTGGCGAATTCTGAGACCGTTCGATATCCCAAAAGCACGTTGGAACACTTCTATTGTCATTTTGCAATTTGGTTTGTTAATCTTTCCAAATTGCACGATCCGATAGAGATGCTCATGACTCCCTCATTTAATATCAAATTGGGTCAATTTTTGGTCATCTAAAAGGTACTTTAATGCTCTTTCATTCCTGATTGGAATCGTGGTATTCCGCGACCATTTGGGCATCCGTAAGTGGGATCGCAGTCGTCGGTCCTAAATTTTTCCTTCATCTCCTTGTCTACTAGTAACAATCATAACTCTCTCTTCAATTGACAAATTTAGACTATTTTGAGCTCATTGGAATGGTAACTCGACAAGCTTCCAAATGGGACCAGAATTGGCTAATTCTGAGACTGTTCGATATCCTAAAAGCGTGTTGGAACTCATCGATCGTCATTTTGCAATTTGGATTGTTAATCTTTCCAAATCATGTGATCCGATGGAGACACTCATGACTCCCACGTTTGATGTCAGATTGGGTCAATTTTTGGTCATCTAAATGGTACTTTAATGCTTTTTCATTCCTAATTAGAATCATGGTATTCCGAGACCATTTAGGCATCCGTAACTGGGATTGCAGTCGTTGGTCCTAAATTTTTCCTTCATCTCCTTGTCCAATAGTAACCATCATAACTCTCTCTTCGGTGATCAAATTTAGTCTATTTTGAGCTGATTGGAATGGTAACTCAACACGTTTCCAAATGGGACCAGCTTTGTCTTATTATGAGACCGTTCGATATCCCAAAAGCACGTTGTAACTCATCGATCGTCATTTTACAATTTGGAATTTTAATTTGTCCTAATCACGCGATCGAACGAAAATGCTCATGACTCCTGCATTTGATGTCGGATTAGGTCAATTTTTCATCATCTGAAAGGTACTTTAATGCTCTTTCATTCCTGGAATCATGGTATTCTAAGACGATTTGTGCATCCGTAAGTGGGATCGCATTCGTCAGTCCTGAATTTTCTCTTCATCTCCTTGTCCAATAGTAACCTTCATAACTCTCTCCTTAGTGGTCGAATTTAGACTATTTTGAGCTCATTGGAATGGTAACTCGACATGCTTCTAAATGGGACCAGAATTGGCTAATTCTAAGACTATTTGATATCCCAAAAGCACGTTGGAACTCTTCGATCGTCATTTTACAATTTGGAATGTTAATCTTTCTAAATCGCGCGATCCAACGGAGACGCTCATGACTCCCTCGTTTGATGTGGGAGTGGGTCAATTTTTACTCATCTTAAAGGTACTTTAATGCTCTTTCATTCTTGATTGGAATCATGGTATCCCAAGACCATTTGTGCATCCATAAGTGGGACCGCGGTCGTCGGTCCTGAATTTTTCCTTCATCTCCTTATGTAATAGGAACCTTCATAACTCTCTCTTCAGTTGTCGAATTTAGACTATTTTGAGCTCATTGGAATGGTAACACGACAAGCTTCCAAATGGGACCAGAATTGGATAATTCTGAGACCGTTCGATATCCCAAAAGCACATTGGAACTCTTTGATCCTCATTTTGCAATTTGGATTGTTAATTTCTCTAGATCGCGCGATCCAACGGAGATGCTCATGACTCCCTCGTTTAATGAGGGAATGGGTCGATTTTTACCTATCCCAAAGGTACTTTAATGCTCCTTCATTCTTGATTGGAATCGTGGTTTTCAAAGAGCATTTGGGCATCCATAAGTGGGATCGCGGTAGTTGGTCCTGAATTTTTCCTTCATCTCCTTGTCTAATAGGAACCTTCCTAACTCTCTCTTCAGTTGTCGAATTTAGACTATTTTGCGCTCATTGGAATGGTAACTTGCCAAGTTTTCAAATGGGACCAAAATTGGCTAATTCTGAGACCGTTTGATATCCCAAAAGCACGTTGGAACTCTTTGATCCTCATTTTGCAATTAGGATTGTTAATCTTTCCAAATTGTGTGATCCAACAAAGATGCTCATTACTCCCTCGTTTGAGGTCAAATTGGGTCAATTTTTGGTCACCTGAAAGGTACTTTAATGCTCTTTCATTCCTGATTGGAATCGTGGTATTCCGAGACCATTTGAGCATCCGTAACTGGGATCGTCGGTCCTAAATTTTTCCTTCTTCTCCTTGTCCAATAGTAACCTTCAAAGCTCTCACTTCAATGATCGAATTTAGACTATTTTGAGCTCATTAAAATGGTAACTCGACAAGCTTCCAAATGGGACCAGAATTGGCTAATTCTGAGACCATTCGATATCCTAAAAGCACGTTGGAACTCGTCGACCGTTGTTTTGTAATTTGGATTGTTAATCTTTCCAAATCACGCGATCCAATGGAGACACTCATGACTCCCTCATTTGATGTCAGAGTAGGCCCATTTTTTGTCATCTGAATGGTACTTTAATGCCCTTACATTCCTGATTGGAATCGTGGTATTCCATGCATCCGTAAGTGGGATCGCAATATACGGTCCTGAATTTTCCCTTCATCTTCTTGTCCAACAATACAATTCATAACTCTCTCTTTAGTGGTCAAATTTAGATTATTTTAAGCTCAATGGAATGGTAACTCGACAAGCTTCCAAATGGGACAATAATTGGCTAATTCTGAGACCGTTCGATATCCCAAAAGCATGTTGGAACTCTTCGATCGTCATTTTGCAATTTGGTTTGTTAATCTTTCAAAATCGCGTGATCCAACAGAGACACTCATGACTCCCTCGCTTGATATCGGATTTGGTCAATTTTTGGTCATCTAAAAGGTACTTTAATGCTCTTTCATTCCTAATTGGAATCGTGGTATTCCGAGACCATTTGGGCATCCGTAAGTGGGATCGCAGTCATCAGTCCTGTATTTTTCCTTCATCTCCTTGTCCAATAGTAACCATCATAACTCTCTTCGGTGGTCGATTTTAGACTATTTTGAGCTCATTGGAATGGTAACTTGACAAGCTTCCAAATGGGACCCGCATTAGCTAATTCTGAGACCGTACGATATCCCAAAAGCACATTGGAACTCGTCGATCGTCATTTTGCTATTTGGATTGTTAATCTTTCCAAATTGATCGATCGAACGAAAATGCTCATGATTCCCACGTTTGATGTTGGATTGGGTCAATTTTTGTCATCTTAAAGTTACTTAAATGTTCGTACATTCCTGTTGGAATCAAGGTATTCCGAGACCATTTTGGCATCCGTAAGTGGGATCACATTAGTCGGTCCTGAATTTTCCCCTCTTCTCCTTGTCCAATAGTAACCTTCATAACTGTCTCTTCAGTGGTCGAATTTAGACTATTTTGAGCTCATTGGAATGGTAACTCAACATGCTTCCAAATGGGACCAGAATTGTCTAATTCTGAGACGGTTTGATATCCCAAGAGCACGTTGGAACTCTTCGATCGTCCTTGTGGAATTTGAATTGTTAATCTTTTCAAATCGCGTGATCCAACTGAGACTCTCATGACTCCCTCATTTAATGTTGAATTGGGTCAATTTTGGGACATCTGAAAGGTACTTTAGTACTCTTTCATTCCTGACTGGAATCGTGGTGTTCTGAGGCCATTTGGGCATCCGTAAGTGGGATCGCAGTCGTCGGTCTTGTGGTTTTTCTTCATCTCCTTGTCCGATAGTAACCTTCATAACTCTCTCTTCATTGATGTAATTTAGACTATTTTGAGCTCACTGGAATGGAAAGTCGACAAGCTTCCAAATGGGACCAGAATTGGCTAATTCTGAGACCGTTTTATATCCCAAAAGCGCCTTGGAACTCATCGATCGTCATTTTGCAATTTGGATTGTTAATCTTTCCAAATCACATGATCCAACGGAGACACTCATGACTCCCTCGTTTGATGTCGGATTGGGTCAATTTTTGGTTATCTGAAAGGTACTTTAATGCTCTTTCATTCCTGATTGGAATCATGGTATTCTGAGACCATTTGGGCATCCATAAGTGGGATCCTGGTCATCGGTCCTGAATTTTTCCTTCATCTCCTTGTCCAATAGTAACCATCATAACTCTCTCTTCGGTGGTCGAATTTAGACTATTTTGTGCTCATTGTAATGGTAACTTGACAAGCTTCCAAATGGGACCAGCATTGGCTAATTCTGAGACCGTTCGATATCCCAAAAGCACGTTGGAACTCGTCAATCATCATTTTGTAATTCGGATTGTAAATCTTTCCTAATCAAGCGATCGAACGAAAACACTCATGACTCCCACATTTGATGTCAGATTGGGTCAATTTTTAGTCATCTGAAAGGTACTTTAATGCCCTTTCATTCGCGATTGGAATCAAGAAATTCTAAGACCATTTGGGCATCCATAAGTGGGATCGCATTCGTCAGTCCTAAATTTTCCCTTCATCTCCTTGTCCAATAATAACCTTCATAACTCTCTCTTCAGTGGTCGAATTTAGACTATTTTGTGCTCATTGTAATGGTAACTCAACAAGCTTCCAAATGGGACCAGCATTGGCTAATTCTGAGACCGTTCGATATCCCAAAAGCACGTTGGAACTCACCGATCGTCATTTTGCAATTTGGATTGTTAATCTTTCCTAATCAAGCGATCGAACGAAAACACTCATGACTCCCACGTTTGATGTCGGATTAGGTTGATTTTTGGTCATCTGAAAGGCACTTTAATGCTCCTTCATTCCTGATTGGAATCAAGGTATTCTGAGACCATTTGGGCATCCATAAGTGAGATCACATTCGTCAGTCCTGAATTTTCCCTTCATCTCCTTGTCCATTAATAACCTTCATAACTCTCTCTTCAGTGGTCAAATTTAGACTATTTTGAGCTCATTGGAATGGAAAGTCGACATGCTTCCAAATGGGACCAGAATTACCTAATTCTGAGACTATTTGATATCCCAAAAGCACGTTGGAACTCTTCAAATGTCATTTTGCAATTTGGATTGTTAATCTTTCCAAATCCCGCGATCCAACGAAAACGCTCATGACTCCCTCGTTTGATGTCGGAACGGGTCAATTTTTGCTCATCTAGAAGGTACTTTAATGCTCTTTCAATCTTGATTGGAATAGTGGTATTTCAAGACCATTTGGGCAACCGTAAGTGGGATCACGGTCGTCGGTCCTGAATATTTCCTTCATCTCCTTGACTAATAGGAACCTTCATAACTCTCTCTTCAGTTGTCGAATTTAGACTATTTTGAGCTTATTGGAATGGTTACTCAACATGTTTCCAAATGGGACCAAAATTGGCTAATTCTTAGACCGTTCGATATCCCAAAAGCACGTTGGAACTCTTTGATCATCATTTTGCAATTTGGATTGTCAATCTTTCCAAATCGCATGATCCAACGAAGACGCTCAGTTCTCCCTCGTTCGATGTCAAATTGGGTCGATTTTTGGTCATCTGAAGGGTATAATGCTCTTTCACACCTAATTAGAATCGTGCTATTCCGAGACCATTTGAGCATCCGTAACTGAGATCGCAGTCGTCGGTCCTAAATTTTTCCTTCATCTCCTTGTCCAATAGTAACCTTCATAACTCTCTCTTCAGTGATCAAATTTAGATTATTTTGAGCTCATTGGAATGTAACTCGACAAGCTTCCAAATAGGACCAGAATTGGCTAATTCTGAGACCATTCGATATCCCAAAAGCGCGTTGGAACTCATCAACCGTCGTTTTACAATTTGGATTGTTAATCTTTCCAAATTACGTGATCCAATGGAGACACTCATTACTCCCTTGTTAGATGCCAGACTGGGCCCATTTTTGGTCATCTGAATGGTACATTAATGCCCTTTCATTCCAGATTGGAATCGTGGTATTCCGAGACCATATGTGCATCCATAAGTGGGATCACAGTCGTCAGTCCTGAATTTTCACTTCATCTCCTTGTCCAATAGTAACCTTCATAACTCTCTCTTCAGTGGTCGTATTTAGATTATTTTGAGCTCATTGGAATGGTAACTCGACAAGCTTCTAAATGGGACAAGAATTGGCTAATTCTAAGACCGTTCAATATCCCAAAAGCACGTTGGAACTCTTTAATCGTCATTTTCCAATTTAGAATGTTAATCTTTCCAAATCGCACGATCCGAGGGAGATGCTCATGACTCCCTCGTTTGATATCAGATTGGGTTGATTTTTGGTCATCTGAATGGTACTTTAATGCTCTTTCATTCCTGATTGGAATCGTGGTATTCTGAGACCAATTGGGCATCCGTAAGTGGGATCGCAGTCGTCCGTCCTAAATTTTTCCTTCTTCTCCTTGTCCAGTAATAACCTTCATAACTGTCTCTTCAGTGGTCGAATTTAGGATATTTTGAGCTCATTGGAATACTAACTTGACAAGCTTCCAAATGGCACCAGCATTGGCTAATTCTAAGACCATTCGATATCCCAATAGCAAGTTGGAACACTTTGATCGTCATTTTGTAATTTGGATTGTTAATCTTTCCAAATCGCCCGATCCATTGGAGACGCTCATAACTTCATCGTTTGATGTCAAATTGGGTCAACTTTTGGTCACCTGAAAGGTACTTTAGTGCTCTTCCATTCCTGACTTGAATCGTGGTATTCCGAGACCATTTGTGCATCCGTAAGTGGGATCGCAGTCGTCGGTCCTGAACTTTTCCTTCATCTCCTTGTCCAATTATTACCCTCATAACTCTCTCTTTAGTGGTCGAATTTAGACTATTTTGAGCTCTTTGTAATGGTAACTCAACAAGCTTCCAAATGGGAGTAGAATTGGATAATTCTGAGACCGTTCGATATCCTAAAAGCACATTGGAACTCTTCGATCGTCATTTTGCAATTAAAATTGTTAAGCTTTCCAAATAGCACGATCGAACAGAAACACTCATGACTCCCTCATTTGTTGTCGGATTGGGTTGATTTTTGGTCATCTGAAGGGTACCTTAATGCTCTTTCATTCCCGATTGGAATCGTGGTATTCCGACACCATTTGGGCATTCGTAAGTAAGATCGCAGTCGTCGGTCCTGAATTTTCCCTTCATCTCCTTGTCCAATAGTTACCTTCATCACTCCCTCTTCTGTGGTTAAATTTAGACTATTTTGAGCTCATTGGACTGGTAACTCGACCAGCTACCAAATGGGACAAGAATTGGCTAATTCTGAGACCGCTCGACATCCCAAAAGCACGTTGGAACTCGTTAATCGTCATTTTTCTATTTGGATTGTTAATCTTTCCAAATCATGCGATCCAATGGAGACACTCATGACTCCCTCGTTTGATGTCGGATTGGGTCAATTTTGGTCATCTGAAAGGTACTTTAACGCTCTTTCATTCCTGATTGGAATCGTGGTATTCCCAGACCATTCAGGCATCCGTAACTGGGATCGCAGTTGTCGGTCCTGAATTTTTCCTTCTTCTCCTTGTATTGTAGTAACCTTCATAAATCTCTCTTTAGTGATCGAATTTAGAGTATCTTGAGTTCACTGGAATGGTAACTCAAGAAGCTTCCAATTGGGACTAAAATTGGCTAATTCTGAGACCGTTCGATATCCCAAAAGCACGTTGGAACTCGTTGATCATCATTTTACAATTTGGATTGTTAATCGTTCCAAATCACGCGATCCAATGAAGACACTAATGACTCCCTCGTTTGATGTCGGATTGAGTCTATTATTGGTCATCTGAATGGTACTTTAATGCCCTTCCATTCCTGGTTGGAATCGTGGGATTCCGAGACCATTTGGGCATCTATAAGTGGGAATGCAGTCGTCCATCCTAATTTTTTCCTTCTTCTCCTTGTCCAATAGTAACCATCATAACTCTCTCTTCGGTGGTTGAATTTAGGCTATTTTGAGCTCTTTGGAATAGCAACTCGATAAGCTTCCAACTTGGACTAGCATTGGCTAATTCTTAGACCGTTCGATATCCCAAAAGCACGTTGGAATACGTTGATCATCATTTTGCAATTTGGATTGTTAATCTTTCCAAATCACCCCATCTAATGGAGACGCTCATGACTCCCTCGTTTAATGTCGAATTGGGTCGATTTTTGGTCACCTGAAAGGTACTTTAGTGCTCTTCCATTCTTGACTTGAATTGTGGTATTCCGAGACCATTTGTGCATCCGTAAGTGGGACCGCCATCGTCGGTCCTAAATTTTTCCTTCATCTCCTTGTCCAATTGTAACCTTCATAACTCTCTCTTCAGTGGTCGACTTTATGATATTTTGAGCTCATTGTAATGGTGACTCGACAAGCTTACCAATGGGACCAGAATTTGATAATTCTGAGACCGTTCGATATCCCAAAAGCACGTTGGAACTCTTCAATCGTCATTTTGCAATTAGAATATTAATCTTTCCAAATAGCACGATCGAACGGAAATGCTCATGACTCCCTCGTTTAATGTTGGATTGGGTCAATTTTTGGTCATCTGAAAGGTATTTTAATGCTCTTTCATTCCTGATTGCAGTCGTGGTATTTTGAGACCATTTGGGCATTCGTAAGTAGGATCGTAATCATCGGTCCTGAATTTTCCCTTCATCTCCTTGTCCAATAGTAACCTTCAAAACTCTTTCTTCAGTGGTCGAATCTAGTCTATTTTGAGCTCATTGGAATGGTAACTCGACAAGCTTCTAAATGGGACCAGAATTGGCTAATTCTGAGACTGTTCGATATCGCAAAAGCTCATTGGAACTCGTCGATCGTCATTTTGCAATTTGGATTGTTAATCTTTCCAAATCGCGCAATCCAATGGAGACGCTTTTGACTCCCTCATTTGATGTTGAATTGGGTCAATTTTTGGTCTTCTGAAACGTACTCAAATGATCTTCCATTCCTAATTGCAATCGTGGTATTCCGAGACCATTTGGGCATCCGTAAGTGGGATCGCAATTGTCAGTCCTGAATTTTTCCTTCATCTCCTTGTCCGCTAGTAACCATCATAACTCCCTCTTTAATTGTCAAATTTAGACTTTCTGAGCTCATTGGAATGGTAACTCGACAAGCTTCCAAATGGGACCAGAATTGGCTAATTCTGAGACTGTTCGATATCCCAAAAGAACGTTGGAACTCTTCGATCGTCATTTTGCAATTTGGTTTGTTAATCTTTCCAAATCACATGATCCAACAGAGATGCTCATGACTCCCTCGTTTGATATTGGATTGCCTCAATTTTTGGTCAACTGAAATGTACTTTAATGCTCTTTCATTCCTAGTTGCAATCGTGGTATTTCGAGACCATTTGGGCATCCGTGACTGGGATCACAGTCGTCGGTCCTGAATTTTTCCTTCATCTCCTTGTCCACTAGTAACCTTCACAACTCTCTCTTCAATTGTTGAATTTAGACTATTTTGAGCTCATTGGAATGGTAACTCAACAAATATCCAAGTGGGACCTGAATTGGCTAATTCTAAGACCGTTTGATATCCCAAATGCCTGTTGGAACTCAACGATCATCATTATGCAATTTGGATTGTTAATCATCCTAAACCGCGCGATCTAATGGAGACGATTATGACTCCCTCGTTTGATGTTGAATGGGGTCAATTTTCGGTCATCTGAAATGTACTTTAATGCTCCTTCATTCCTGATTGGAATCGTGATATTCTGAGACCATTTGGCCATCCATAAGTGGGATCGCAGTCGTCGGTCCTGAACTTTTCCTTCGTCTCCCTTCCGATTGTAACCTTCATAACTGTCTCTTCAGTGCTAGAATTTAGACTATTTTGAGCTCATTATAATGGTAACTCGCCAAGCTTCCAAATGGGACTAGAATTGGCTAATTATGAGACCGTTCGATATCCGAAAAGAACATTGGAACTCTTCGATCTTCATTTTGGAATTTGGATTGTTAATCTTTCCAAGTCGCGCGATCCAACTGACACGCTCATGACTCCCTTATTTAATGTTGAATTGGGTCAATTTTTAGAAATCTGAAAGGTACTTTAGTACTCTTTCATTCCTGATTAGAATCGTGTTGCTCTGACGCCATCTGGGAACCCGTAAGTTGGATCGCAGTCGTCGGTCCTGAGTTTTTGCTTCATCTCCCTGTCCAATAGTAACCTTCATAACTCTCTCTTTAGTGATCGAATTTAGACTATTTTGAGCTCATTGGAATGGTAACTCTACAAGCTTCCAAATGGGGCCAGAATTGAATAATTCTGATACCGTTCGATATCCCAAAACCACATTGGAACTCATCGATCATCATTTCACAATTTGGATTATTAATCTTTCCAAAGCATGCAATCCAATGGAGACCCTCATGACTCCCTCCTTTGAGGTCAGGTTGGGTCAGTTTTTGGTCATCTGAAAGGTACTTTAATGCTCTATCATTCCTGATTGGAATCGTGGTATTCTGAGACCATTTGGGCATCCGTAAGTGGGATCACGGTCATCGGTCCTGAATTTTTCCTTCATCTCCTTGTCCAATAGTAACCATCATAACTCTCTCTCTCTTAAGTGGCTGAATTTAGACTATTTTGAGCTCATTGGAATGGTAACTCAACAAACATCCAAGTGGGACTTGAATTGGCTAATTTTAAGACCGTTCAATATCCCAAAAGCCTGTTGGAACTCATCGATCATCATTTTGCAATTTGGATTGTTAATCTTTCCCAATCAAGCAATCGAATGAAAACTCTCATGACTCCCACATTTGATGTTGGATTGGGTCAATTTTTTGTCATATGAAAGGTACTTTAATGCTCTTTCATTCCTGATTGGAATCAAGGTATTCCGAGACCGTTTGGGCATCCATAAGTGGGATCGCATTCGTTAGTCCTGAATTTTCCCTTCATCTCCTTGTCCAATAATAACCTTCATAACTCTCTCTTCAGTGGTCGAATTTAGACTATTTTGAGCTCAATGGAATGGTAAGTCGACATGCTTCCAAATGGGACCAGAATTGGCTAATTCTGAGACCATTTGATATCCCAAAAGCACGTTGGAACTCTTCAATCGTCATTTTACAATTTGGATTGTTAATCTTTCTAAATCACGCGATCGAACAGAGACGCTCATGACTCCCTCATTTGATGTCGGAATGGGTCTATTTTGGCTCATTTGGAAGGTACTTTAATGCTCTTTCATTCTTGATTGGAATCGTGGTATTTTAAGACCATTTGGGCAACCGTAAGTGGGATCACGGTCGTCGGTCCTGAATTTTTCCTTCATCTTATTGACTAAAAGGAACCTTCATAACTCTCTCTTCAGTTGTCGAATTTAGAATATTTTAAGCTCATTGGAATGGTTACTCGACATGTTTCTAAATGGGACCAAAATTGGCTAATTCTGAGACCGTTAGATATCCCAAAAGCACGTTGGAACTCTTTGATCGTCATTTTGCAATTTAGATTTTTAATCTTTCCAAATAGCATGATCCAATGAAGATGCTCATTTCTACCTCGTTCGATGTCAGATTGGGTCAATTTTTGGTCACCTGAATGGTACTTTAATGCCCTTTCATTCCTGATTGGAATCGTGGTATTTCGAGACCATTTGTGCATCCGTAAGTGGCATCGCGGTCGTCGGTCCTAAATTTTCACTTCATCTCCTTGTCCAATAGTAACCTTCATAACTCTCTCTTCAGTGGTCGAACGTAGATTTTTATGAGCTCATTGGAATGGTAACTCGACAAGCTTCCAAATGGGACAAGAATTGGCTAATTCTGAGATCGTTCGATATCCCAAAAGCACGTTGGAACTCTTCGATCGTCATTTTCCAATTTAGAATGTTAATCTTTCCAAATCGCACAATCCGAGGGAGATGCTCATGACTCCCTTGTTTGATATCGGATTGGGTTCATTTTTGGTCATCTGAACAGTACTTTAATGCTCTTTCATTCCTAATTAGAATCGTGGTATTCTGAGACCATTTGGGTATCCATAAGTGGGATCACAATCGTTCGTCCTAAATTTTTCCTTCTTCTCCTTGTCCAATAATAACTGTCATAACTCTCTCTTCAGTGGTCGAATTTAGGATATTTTGAGTCATTGCAATAGTAACTCGACAAGCTTCCAAATGGGACTAGCATTGGCTAATTCTAAGACCGTTCGATATCCCAAAAGCAAGTTGGAACACTTTGATCGTCATTTTGTAATTTGGATTGTTAATCTTTCCAAATCGCCCGATCCAATTGAGACGCTCATAACTTCCTCGTTTGATGTCGAATTGGGTCGACTTTTGGTCACCTGAAAGGTACTTTAGTGCTCTTCCATTCCTGACTTGAATCGTGGTATTCCGAGACCATTTGCGCATCCGTAAGTGGGATCGCAGTCATCAGTCCTGAATTTTTCCTTCATCTCCTTGTCCAATTGTTACCTTCATAACTCTCTCTTTAGTGGTTGAATTTAGACTATTTTGAGCTCTTTGTAATGGTAACTCGACAAGCTTCCAAATGGGAGTAGATTTGGATAACTCTGAGACCGTTCGATATCCCAAAAGCACGTTGGAACTCTTCGATCGTCATTTTGCAATTAAAATTGTTAATCTTTCCAAATAGCACGATCGGACAGAAACACTCATGACTCCCTCATTTGTTATTGGATTGGGTTGATTTTTGGTCAACTGAAAGGTACCTTAATGCTCTTTCATTCCTAATTACAATCGTGGTATTCAGAGACCATTTGGGCATCCATAAGTAGGATCAAAGTTGTCAGTCCTGAATTTTCCCTTCATTTCCTTGTCCAATAGTTACCTTCATCACTCTCTCTTCAGTGGTCGAATTTAGACTATTTTGAGCTCATTGGAATGATAACTCAACAAGCTTCCAAATGGGACCAGAATTGGCTATTTCTGAGACCGTTCGATATCCCAAAAGCACATTGGATCTCTTCGATCGTCATTTTGCAATTTGGTTTGTTAATTTTTCCAAATCGCTCAATCCGACAGAGACTCTCATGACTCTCTTGTTTAATATCGGATTGGGTCGATTTTTGGTCATTCGAAACGTACTTTAATGCTCTTTCATTCCTGATTAGAATCGTGGTATTCAGAGACCATTTGGGCATCCGTAAGTGGGATCGCAGTCGTCGGTCCTGAATTTTCCCTTCATCTCCTTGTCCACTAGTAACCATCATAACTCTCTCTTCGGTGGTCGAATTTAGACTATTTTAACCTCATTGGATTGGTAACTCAACAAGCTTCAAAATGAGACCAGCATTGGCTAATTCTGAGACGGTTCGATATCCCAATAGCACGTTAGAACTCATAGATCGTCGTTTTATAATTTAGATTGTTAAACTTTCCAAATCACGCGATCGAACAAAAATGCTCATGACTCTAGCATTTGATCGGATTGGGTCAATTTTTGGTCATCTGAAAGGTACTTTAATGCTCTTACATTCCTGATTGGAATCATGGTATTCAAAGACCATTTGGGCATCCGTAAGTCGGACCACATTCATCGGTCTTGAATTTTCCCTTCGTCTCCTTGTCCAATAGTAACCTCCATAACTCTCTCTTCAGTGGTCGAATTTAGACTATTTTGAGCTCATTGGAATGGTAACTCGACATGCTTCCTAAGGGGACCAAAATTGGCTAATTCTGAGACCGTTTGATATCCCAAAAGCACGTTGGAACTCTTCGATCGTCATTTTGCAATTTGGATTGTTAGTCTTTCTAAATCGCGCGATCCAATGGAGACACTCATGACTCCCTCGTTTCATGTCAGAATGGGTCGATTTTTACTCATCTGAAAGGTACTTTAATGCTCTTTCATTCTTGATTGGAATCGTGGTATTCCGAGACCATTTGGGCATCCTTAAGGGGGATCGCAGTCGTCGGTCCTGAATTTTTTCTTCATCTCCTTGTCCAATTGGAACCTTCATAACTCTCTCTTCAGTGGTCAAATTTAGACTATTTTGAGCTCATTGGAATGGTTACTTGACAAGCTTCCAAATGGGATCAAAATTAGCTAATTCTAAGACTGCTCGATATCCCAAAAGCACGTTCGAACTCTTTGATCATCATTTTGCAATTTGGTTTGTTAATCTTTCTAAATCGCGCGATCCGATGGAGATGCTCATGACTCCCTCATTTGAGGTCAGAATAGGTCAATTTTTGCTCATCTGAAAGGTACTTTAATGCTCTTTCATTCTTGATTAGAATCATGGTATTCCGAGACCGTTTGGGCATCTGTAAGTGGGATCGCAGTCGTCAGTCCTGAATTTTTCCTTCATCTCCTTGTCCAATAGTAAGCTTCATAACCATCTCTTCCATGGTCGAATTTAGACTATTTTGAGCTGATTGGAATGGTAACTCGCCAAGCTTCCAAATGGGATCAGAATTAGCTAATTATGAGACCGTTCGATATCCCAAAAGCACGTTGGAACTCTTCGATTGTCATTTTGGAATTTGGATTGTTAATCTTTCCAAATCACGTGATCCAACTAAGACGATCATAACTCCCTTATTTAATGTTGAATTGGGTCAATTTTTGGACATCTGAAAGTTACTTTATAATCTTTCATTGCTGATTGGAATTGTGGTGTTCTAAGGCCATTTTGACATCCGTAAGCAGGATCCCATTTGTCGGTCCTGAGTTTTTCCTTCATCTCCTTGTCCAATAGTAACCTTCATAACTCTCTCTTCAGTGATCGAGCTTAGACTATTTTGAGCTCATTGGAATGGTAACTCAACAAGCTTCCAATTGGGACTAGAATTCGTTAATTTTGAGACCGTTCGATATCCCAAAAAGCGCATTAGAACTCGTTGATCGTCATTTTGCAATTTGGATTGTTAATCTTTCCAAATCACGCGATCCAATGAAGACACTCATGACTCCCTCGTTTGATGTCGAATTAGACAATTTTTGGTCATCTGAATGGTACTTTAATGCTTTTTCATTCCTGATTGGAATTGTGGTATTCTGAGACCGTTTGGGCATCCGTAAGTGGGATTATAGTCGTCGGTCCTGAATTTTTCCTTCACCTCCTTGTCCAATTGTAACCTTCATAACTCTCTCTTCAGTGGTCGAATTTAGACTATTTTGATCTCATTGGAATGGTAACTCACCAAGCTTCCAAATGGGACCAGAATTGGTTAATTCTGAGACCGTTCGATATCCCAAAAGCATGTTAAAACTCTTCGATCGTCATTTTGCAATTTGGATTGTTAATCTTTCCAAATCATGTGATCCAACTGAGACACTCATGAATCCCTCATTTGATGTTGAATTAGGACAATTTTTGGTCATTTAAAATGTACTTTAATGCTCTTTCAATGCTGATTGGAATCGTGGTATTCCGAGACCATTTGGGCATCGTAAGTGGGATTGCAGTCGTCAGTCCTGAATTTTTCCTTCATCTCCTTGCCCAATAGTAACCTTGATAACTCTCTCTTCAGTGGTTGAATTTAGACTATTTTGAGCTCATTGGATTAGTAACTCGACAAGCTTCCAAAAGGGACCAGAATTGGCTAATTATGAGACCGTTCGATATCCCAAAAGCATTTTAGAACTCTTTGAATGTCATTTTGGAATTTGGATTGTTAATCTTTCCAAACCATATGATCCAATTGAGACGCTCATGACTCCATCATTTAATGTTGAATTGGGTCAATTTTTGGACATCTGAAAGGCACTTAAGTACTCTTTCATTCCTGATTAGAATCGTGGTGTTCTGAGGCCATTTGGGCATCCGTAAGTAGGATCGAAGTCGTCGGTACTGAATTCTTCCTTCCTCTCCTTGTCCAATAGTAACCTTCATAACTATCTCTTCTGTTATCGAATTTACAATATTTTGAGCTCATTGGAATGGCAACTCAGTAAGCTTTCAAATGGGACCAGAACTGGCTAATTCTGAGGCCGTTCGTTATCCCATAAGGATGTTGGAACTCTTCGATCGTCATTTTGCAATTTTGATTGTTAATCTTTCCAAATTGCATGATCCAATGGAGATGCTCATTACTCCCTTGTTTGCTGTCAGATTGGGTCATTTTTTGGTCCTCTGAAGGGTACTTTAATGCCCTTTCATTCCTGATTGGTATCGTGGTATTTCGAGACCATTTGGGCATCCGTAATTAGGATCGCAGTAGTCGGTCCTGAATTTTTACTTGATCTCCTTGTCCAATAGTAACCTTCATAACTCTCTCTTCCGTGATCGAATTTAGACTATTTTAATCTCATTGGAATGGTAACTCGACAAGCTTCCAAATGGGACCAAAATTGGCTAATTCTAAGACCATTTGATATCTCAAAAGTGCTTTGGAACTCGTCGATCGTCATTTTGTAATTTCGATTGTTAATCTTTCCAAGTCACGCGATCCAATGGAGACACTCATGAGTCCCTCGTTTGATGTCGAACTGGGCCCATTTTTGGTCATCTGAATGGTACTTTAATGCCCTTTATTTCCTAATTGGAATCGTGGTATTCTGAGACCATTTGTACATCCGTAAGTGGGATTGCAGTCGTCCATCCTGAATTTTTCCTTCATCTCCTTGTCCAATAGTAACCTTCATAACTCTCTCTTCGGTGGTGGAATTTAAACTATTTTGAGCTCATTGGAATGGTAACTAGACAAGCTTCTAAATGGGACCAGAATTGAATAATTCTAAGACCATTTGATATCCGAAAAGCACGTTGGAACTCTTCGATCGTCATTTTGCGTTTAGGGTTGTTAATCTTTCTAAATAGCGCGATCGAACGGAAATGCACATGACTCCCTTGTTTGAAGTCGGATTCGGTTAATTCTTGGTCATCTAAAAGGTAATTTAATGCTCTTTCATTCCTTATTGCAATCATGGTATTTCGAGACCATTGGGGCATTCGTAAGTGGGATCGTAGTCGCCGGTCCTGAATCTTCCCTTTATCTCCTTGTCTAATAGTAACCTTCATAACTCTCTCTTCAGCGGCCGAATTTAGAAAATTTTGAGCTCATTGGAATGGTAACTCGACAAGCTTCCAAATGGGACCAAAATTGGATAATTCTGAGACCATTCAATATCCCAAAAGCACGTTGAAACACTTCAATCATCATTTTGCAATTTAGATTGTTAATCTTCCCAAATAGCGGGATCGAACGAAAACGCTCATAACTCCCTCGTTAGATGTCAGATTAGGTTGATTTTTGGTCATCTGAAAGGTACTTTAATGCTCTTTCATTCCTAAATGCAATCGTGGTATTTCGAGACCATTTGGGCATTCGTAAGTGGGATCGCAATCATCAGTCCTAAATTTTCCCTTCATCTCCTTGTCCAATAGTAACCTTCATAACTCTCTTTAGTGGTCGAATTTAGACTATTTTGAGCTCATTGGAATGGTAACTCAACAAGCTTCCAAATGGGACCAGAATTGGCTAATTATGAGACCGTTCGATATCCCGAAAGCACGTTGGAACTCTTCGATAGTCATTTTGGAATTAGGATTGTTAATCTTTCCAAATCGCATGATCCAACTGAGATGCTCATGACTCACTCATTTAATGTTGAATTGGGTGAATTTTTGGACATCTGAAAGGTACTTTAGTACTCTTTCATTCCTGATTGGAATCATGGTGTTCTGAGGCCATTTGGGCATCCGTAAGTGGGATCGCAGTCGTCAGTCCTGAGTTTTTCCTTCATCTCCTTATCCAATAGTAACCTTCATAACTCTCTTTTCAGTGATCAAATTTAGACTATTTTGACCTCATTGGAATGGTAACTCAACAAGCTTCCAAATGGGACCAGAATTAGCCAATTCTGAGACAGTTTGATATCCCAAAAGCCCGTTGGAATTCGTCGATCATCATTTTGCAATTTGGATTATTAATCTTTCCAAATCATGCGATCCAACGGAGACACACATGACTCCCTCGTTTGACGTCGGATTGGGTCCATTTTTGGTCATCTGAATGGTACTTTAATGCTCTTTCTTTCCTAATTGGATTCGTGGTATTCCGAGACCATTTGGGCATCTGTAAGTGGGATCATAGTCGTCGGTCTTGAATTTTTCCTTCATCTCCTTGTCCAATAGTAACCATCATAACCCTCTCTTCGGTGGTCGAATTTAGACTATTTTGAGCTCATCAAAATGGTAACTCAACAAGCTTCCAAATGGGACCAGCATTGGCTAATTTTGAGGCCGTTTGATATACCAAAAGCACATTGGAACTCGTCTATCATCATTTTGCAATTTGGCTTGTTAATCTTTCCAAATCGAGCAATCGAATGAAAACGCTCATGTCTCCAGCGTTTAATGTCAGATTGGGTCAATTTTTGGTCATCTGAAAGGTACTTTAATGCTCTTTCATTCCTGATTGGAATCATGGTATTCCGACACCATTTGGGCATCCGTAAGTGGGATTGCAGTCGTCGGTCCTCAATTTTTCCTTCATCTCCTTGTCCAATAGTAACCTCATAACTCTCTCTTAAGTAGTCGAATTTAGAGTATTTTGAGCTCATTGGAATGATAACTCGCCAAGCTTCCTAATGGGACCAGAATTGGCTAATTCTGAGACCGTTCGATATCCCAAAAGCACGTTGGAACTCTTCGATCGTTATTTTACAATTTGGATTGTTAATCTTTCCAAATTGCGCGATCCAACGGAGACACTCATGACCCCCTCGTTTAATGTCAGATTGGGCCCATTTTTTGTCACCTGAATGGTACTTTAATTCCCTTTCATTCTTGATTGGAATCATCATATTCCAAGACCATTTTACGCATTCGTAAGTGGGATCGCATTGGTCGGTCCTGAATTTTTCATTCATCTCCTTGTCCAATAATAACCTTCATAACTCTCATGACTCTCTCGTTTAAAGTCGAATTGGGTTAATTTTTGGTCATCTGAAAGGTACTTTAGTGCTCTTTCATTCCTGACTTGAATCGTGGTATTCTGAGACCATTTGGGCATCAATAAGTGGGATCACAGTCGTCGGTCCTGAATAGTCCCTTCATGTCCTTGTCTAGTCGTAACCTTCATAACTCTCTGTTCAGTGGTCAAATTTAGACTATTTTGACCTCATTCGAATGACAACTTGACAAGCTTCGAAATGGGACCTGAATTGGCTAATTCTGAAACCGTTCGATATCCCAAAAGCACGTTGCAACTCTTCGATCATCATTTTGCAATGTGGATTGTTAATCTTTCCAAATCGTGCGATCGAACGGAAATGCTCATGACTCCCACATTTGGTGTCGGATTGGGTCAACTTTTGGTCATCTGAAAGGTACTTTAATGTCTTTCATTCTTGATTGGAATCGTGGTATTCTGAGATCATTTGGGTATCCGTGAGTGGGATCGCAGTCGTTGGTCCTGAATTTTCTGTTCATCTCCTTGTCCAATAGTAACCTTCATAACTCTCCCTTCAATGGTCGAATTTAGACTATTTTGAGCTCATTGGAATGGTAACTCGACGAGCTTCCAAATGGGTCCAGAATTGGATAATTCTGAGACCATTCGATATCACAAAAGCACGTTGGAACTCTTCGATCATCATTTTGCAATTTGGATTGTTAATCTTTCTAAATCATGAGATCTAATGGAGACGCTCATGACTCCCTCGTTTAATGTTGGAACGGGTCGATTTTTGCTCATCTAAAAGGTACTTGAATGCTCTTTCATTCCTGATTAGAATCATGGTATTTCGACACCCTTTGGACATCCATAAGTGGGATTGAAATCGTCGGTCCTGAATTTTTACTTCATCTCCTTGTCCAATAGTAACCTTCATAACTCTCTCTTCAGTGGTCGAATTTAAACTATTTTGAGCTCTTTAGAATGGTAACTGGCCAAGCTTCCAAATGGGACCAGAATTGGCTAATTCTAAGACTGTTTGATATCCGAAAAGCACATTGGAACTCTTTGATCGTCATTTTACAATTTGGATTGTTAATCTTTCCATATCGCGTGATCCAATGGAGATGCTCATGACTCCCCCATTTGATTTCGGATTGGGTCGATTTTTTGTCATCTAAAAGGTACTTTAATGCTCTTTCATTCCTGATTGGAATCGTGGTTTTCTGAGACCATTTGGGCATCCGTAACTGGGATCGCAGTCGCCAATCCTGAATTTTTCCTTCATCTCCTTGTCCAATAGTAACCTCCATAACTTCTCTTCAATGATTGACTTTAGACTATTTTGAGCTGATTGGAATGGTAACTCGACAAGCTTCCAAATGGGACCAGTATTGGCTAATTTTGAGGCCGTTCGATATCCCAAAAGCACGTTGGAACTCTTCGATCGTCATTTTGCAATTTAGATTGTTAATCTTTCCAAATCGCGCAATCCAATGGAGACACTCATGACACCCTCGTTTGATGTCAAATTGGGTTGATTTTTGGTCACCTAAAAGGTACTTTAGTGCTCTTCCATTCCTTGAATTGTCGTATACCGATACCTTTTTGTGCATCCGCAAGTGGGATCGCAGTCCTCGGTCCTGAATTTTTCCTTCACCTCCTTGTCCAAAAGTAACCTTCATAACTCTCATCACTCCCCCGTTTGATGTCGAATTGGGTCGATTTTTGGTCATCTGTAAGGTACTTTAGAGTTCTTTCATTCCTGACTTGAATCGGGGTATTCCGAGACCATTTGCGCATCTGTAAGTGGGATCGCTGTCGTCGGTCCTACATTTTTCCTTCATCACCTTATCCAATAGTAACCTTCATAACTGTCTCTTCAGTGGTCAAATTTAGACTATTTTGAGCTCATTGGAATGGGAACTCGACAAGCTTCCGAATGGGACCAGAATTGGCTAATTCTGAGACCGTTCGATATCCCAAAAGCACGTTGGAACTCTTCGATCGTCATTTTGCAATTTGGGTTGTTAAACTTTCTAAATCATGAGATCCAACAAAGCCGCTCATGTCTCCCTCATTTGATGTTGGATTGGGTCAATTTTTGGTCATCTAAAAGGTACTTTAATGCTCTTTCATTCCAGATTGGAATCATGGTATTCCGACACCATTTGGACCTACATAACTGGGATGGCAGTTGCCGGTCCTGAATTTTTCCTTCATCTCCTTGTCCAATAGTAACCTTCATAACTCTTTCTACAGTAGTCGAATTTAGACTATTTTGAGCTCATTGGAATGGTAATTCGACCAGCTTCCTAATGGGACCAAAATTGGCTAATTCTAAGACCGTTCGATATCCCAAAAGCACGTTGGAACTCTTCGATCGTCATTTTGCAATTTGCATTGTTAATCTTTCTAAATCACGGGATCCAACGAAGTCGCTCATGTCTCCCTCATTTGATGTCGGATTGTGTCAATTTTTTGTCATCTGAAAGATACTTTAATGCTCTTTCATTCTTGATTAGAATCATGGTATTCCGACACCATTTGGACCACCGTAAGTGGGATCGCAATCGTCGGTCCTGAATTTTTCCTTCATCTCCTTGTCCAATAGTAACCTTCATAACTCTCTCTTAAGTGGTCAAATTTATACTATTTTATGCTCATTGGAATGGTAACTCGACAAGCTTCCAAATGGGACCAGAATTAGGTAATTCTTAGACCGTTTGATATCCCAAAAGCACATTGGAACTCTTTGATCGTCATTTTGCAATTTGGATTGTTAATCTTTCCAAATCGTGTAATCCAATAGAGACACTCATGATTCCCTCGTTTGATGTCGGAATGGGTCAATATTTGGTCATCTGAAAGGTACTTTAATGCTCTTTCTTTCCTGATTGGAATCCTAGTATTCTAAGACCATTTGGGCATCAATAAGTGGGATCGTAGTCGTCGGTCCTGAATTGTCCCATCATCTCCTTGTCCAATAGTAACCTTAATAACTCTCTCTTCAGTGGTCAAATTTAGACTATTTTGAGCTCATTGGAATGGTAACTCGACAAGCTTCCAAATGGGACTAGAATTGGCAAATTATGAGCCTGTTTGATATCCCAAAAGTACATTGGAACTCTTCGATCGTCATTTTGTAATTTGGATTGTTAATCTTTCTAAATCGCGAGAAGCAATGGAGACGCCCATGACTCCCTCATTTGATGTAAGAATGGATCGATTTTTGCTCATCTGAAAGGTACTTTAATGCTCTTTCATTCCTGATTGAAATCATGGTATTCTTAGACCATTTGCACATCCATAAGTGGGATCGTAGTTGTCGGTCCTGAATTTTTCCTTCATCTCCATGTCCACTAGTAACCTTCATAACTCTCTCTTCAGTGGTCAAATTTAGACGATTTTGAGCTCATTGGAATGGTAACTCGATAAGCTTCCAATTAGGACTAGAATTGGCTAATTCTGAGACCGTTCAATATCCCAAAAGCATGTTGGAAGTCTTTGATAGTCATTTTACAATTTGGATTGTTAATCTTTTCTAATCGGGTGATCCAATGGAGACGCTCATGACTCCCTCATTTGTTGTCGAATTGAGTCAAATTTTGGTCATCTGAAAGGTACTGTAGTGCTCTTTCATTCCTGACTTGAATCGTGGTATTCCAACACCATTTGGGCCTCTATAAGGGGGATCGGAGTCGTCGGTCCTGAATTTTTTCTTCATCTCCATGTCTAATAGTAACCTTCATAACTCTGCCTTTAGTGGTCGAATTTAGACTATTTTGGGCTCATTGGAATGGTAACTCGACAAGCTTTCAAATGGGACCAGCATTGGAAAATTCTGAGACCATTTAATATTGTAAAAGAAAGTTGAAACTCTTCGATCGTCATTTTATAAATTGGATTGTTAATCTTTCCAAATAGTGCGTTCCACTAGAGACACTCATGACTCCCTCATTTAATGTCTAATTGCATCAATTTTTGGTCATCTGAAAGGTACTATAGTGCCCTTTCATTCTTGACTTGAATTGTGGTATTCAGAGACTATTTGCACATCCGTAAGTGGGATCGCAGTGATCGATCCTAAATTTTTCTATAATCTCCCTGTCCAATAGTAACCTTCATAACTCTCTCATCAGTGGTTAAATTTAGACTATTTTGAGCACATTGGAATGGTAATTCGACAAACTTCCAAATGGGACCAGAATTGGCTAATTCTCAGACCTTTCGATATCCCAAAAGCCCGTTGGAACTCATCGATCATCATTTTGCAATTTGGATTGTTAATCTTGCCAAATCGTGTGATCCAATGGAGAATCATGACCCTTTTGTTTGATGTCAGATTGGATCAATTTTAGCTCATCTGAATGGTACTTTAATGCTCTTTCATTCGTGATTGGAATCGTGGTATTCCGACACCATTTGGGCCTCCGTAAGTGGGGTCACAGTTGTTAGTCCTAAATTTTTTCTTCATCTCATTGTCCAATAGTAACCTTCATAACTCTCTCGGTAGAGCTCGAATGATACTATTTTGAGCTCATTGGAAGGATAACTCGATAAGCAACAAAATGGGACCAGAATTGTCTAATTCTGAGACCGTTTGACATCCCAAAAGCCCGTTGGAACTCTTTGATCGTCATTTTGCAATTTGTATTGTTAATATTTCTAAATCGTGTGATCCGATGAAGCTGCTCATGACTCCCTCGTTTGATGTCGGATCGGATCAATTTTTGGTCATCTGAAATGTACTTTAATGCTTTTTCATTCCTGATTGGAATCGTGGTATTCCGACACCATTTGGGCCTCCGTAACAGGGATCGCAGTCGTCAGTCCAGAATTTTTCCTTCATCTCCTTGTCCAACTACCTTCATAACTCTCCCTTCAATGGTCGAACTTATACTATTTTGAGCTCATTGGAATGGTAACTCGACAAGCTTCCAAATGGGACCAGAATTGGCAAATTTTAAGACCGTTCGATATCCCAAGAGCACGTTGGAACTCTTCGATCGTCATTTTACAATTTAGATTGTTAATCTTTCCAAATCGCGCAATCCAACGAAGACGCTCATGACTCCCTCCTTTGATGTTAAATTGGATCAATTTTTGGTCATCTCAAAGGTACTGTAGTGCTCTTTCATTCCTGACTTGAATCGTGGTATTCTGAGGCCATTTACACATCCGTCAGGGGGATCGCATTTGCCCTTCCTGAATTTTTCCTTCATCTCGAGGTCCAATAGTAACCTTCATAACTCTCTCTTCGGTGGTCGAATTTAGACTATTTTGAGCTCATTGGAATGACAACTCGACAAGCATCCAAATGGGACCAGCATTGGCTAATTCTGAGACTGTTCAATATTCCAAAAGCACGTTGGAACTCTTCGATCCTCATTTTGTAATTTGGATTGCTAATCTTTCCAAATCGCTCGATCCAATGGAGATGCTCATGACTCCCTCATTTGTTGTCGAATTGGGTCAATTTTTGGTCACCTGAAAGGTACTTTAGTGCTTTTCCATTCCTAACTTGAATCGTGGTATTCTGAGACTATTTTGAGCTAATTTTGATACCGTTCGATATCCCAAAAGCACATTGGAACTCTTCGATCGTCATTTTGCAATTTGTATTGTTAATTTTTTGAAATCACGCGATCTAATAGAGACGCTCATGACTCCCTCATTTGATGCCGGATTGGGTTGATTTTTGGTCATCTGAAAGGTACTTTAATGCTCTTTCATTCCTGATTGGAATCGTGGTATTCCGAGACCATTTTGGCCTCCACAAGAGGGATCACAGTCGTCGGTCCTGAATTTTTCCTTCATCTCCTTATCCAATAATAACCTTCACAACTCTCTCTTCAGGGTTCCACTTTAGGCTATTTTGAGGTCAATGGAATGGTAACTCGACAAGCTTCCAAATAGGACCAGAATTGGCTAATTCTGAGACCGTTCGATAACCCAAAAGCACGTTGGAACTCTTCGATCGTCATTTTACAATTAGGATTATTAATCTTTTCAAATCGCGTTATCTAACAAAGATGCTCATGAATCCCTCGTTTGATGTCAGATTGGGTCAATTTTTGGTCATTTGAAAGGTACTTTAATGCTCTATCATTCTTGATTGGAATCGTGGTATTCCGACACCATTTGGGCCTTCGTAAGTGGGACCGCAGTCATCAGTCCTGAATTTTTCCTTAATCTCCTTGTCCTATAGTAACCTTCATAACTCTCTCTACAGTGGTCGAATTTAGACTATTTTGAGCTCATTGGAATGGTAACTCAACAAGCTTCCCAATCGGACCATAATTGTCTAATTTTGAGACTGTTCGATATCCCAAAAGCATGTTGGAACTCTTCTATTGTCATTTTGCAATTTGGATTGTTAATCTTTCCAAATCACGCGATCCAATGGAGACACTCATGACTCCCTCGTTTGATGTCGGATTGGATCAATTTTTGGTCATTTAAACGGTAATTTAGTGCTCTTTCATTCTTGGTTAGAATCATGGTATTCCAAGAACATTTGGGCATTCGTAAGTTGGATTGCAGCCATCGGTCCTGAATTTTTCCTTCATATCCTTATCCAATAGTAACCTTCATAACTCTCCCTAAGGTGTTCGAATTTTGATTACTTTGAGCTCGTTGGAATGGTAACTCTACAAGCTTCTAAATGGGACCAGAATTGGCTAATTCTGAGACCGTTCGATGTCCCAAAAGCACGTTGGAACTTGTCGATCATCATTTTACAATTTGGATTGTTAATCTTTCCAAATCGCGCGATCCAATGAAGACACTCATGACTCCCTCGTTTAATGCCGAATCGGGTTGATTTTAGGTCATCTGAAAGGTACTTTAGTGCTCTTTCATTCCTAACTTGATTCATGGTGTTCCGAGACCATTTGCGCATCCGTAAGTGGGATCGTAGTCGTCGGTCCTGAATTTTTCCTTCATCTCCTAGTCCAATAGTAACCTTCATAACTCTCCCTTCAGTGGTCGAATTTAGACTATTTTGAGCTCATTGGAATGGTAACTCGACAAGCTTCCAAATGGGATAGCATTGGCAAATTTTAAGACCGTTTAATATCTGAAAAGAACGTTGGAACTCTTCGATCATCATTTTACAAATTGGATTGTTAATCTTTCCAATTCGTGTGATCCACTAGAGACGCTCATGACACCCTCATTTGATGTCAAATTAGGTCAATTTTTGGTCATCTGGAAGGTACTGTAGTGCTCTTTCATTCCGAACTTGAATTGTGGTATTCTGAGACCATTTGCACATTCGTAAGTGGGATCGCAGTCGTCGATCCTAAATTTTTCTGTAATCTCCCTGTCCCATAGTAACCTTCATAACTCGCTCTTCAGTGGTCGAATTTAAACTATTTTGAGAACATTTGAATGGTAATTCGACAGGCTTCCAAATGGGACCAGAATTGGCTAATTCTGAGACCGTTTGATATCCCAAAAGCCCGATGGAACTCATCAATCGTCATTTTGCAATTTAGATTGTTAATCTTACCAAATTGCGTGATCTAAAGGGGAATCATGACCCCTTTGTTTGACGTCAGATTGGAACAATTTTAGCTCATCTGAATGGTACTTTAATACTCTTTCATTCATGATTGGAATCATGGTATTCCGACACCATTTAGGCCTCCGTAAGTGGGGTCGCAATCGTCGGTCCTAAATTTTTCCTTCATCTCATTGTCCAATAGTAACCTTCACAACTCTCCTAATAGAGGTTGTATTTAAACTATTTTGATCTCATTGGAAAGGTAACTCGACCAGCTACAAAATGGGACTAGAATTGTCTAATTCTGAGACCGTTTGATATCCCAAAAGCCCGTTGGAACTCTTCGATCGTCATTTGGCAATTTGTATTGTTAATCTTTCTAAATCACGCGATCCGATGAAGTTGCTCATGACTCCCTCATTTGATGTCAGATTGGGTCAATTTTTGGTCATCTGAAATGTACTTTAATGCTCTTTCATTCCTAATTGGAATCGTGGTATTTCGACACCATTTGGGCCTCCGTAACAGGGATCGCAGTCATCAGTCTAGAATTTTTCCTTCATCTCCTTGTCCAATAGTAACCTTGATAACTCTCCCTTTAATGGTCAAATTTAGACTATTTTGAGCTCAATGGAATGGTAACTCAACAAGCTTCCAAATGGGACCAGAATTGGCCAATTTTGAGGCGGTTCGATATAACAAAGCACGTTGGAACTCTTCGATCATCATTTTGCAATTTGGATTGTTAATCTTTCCAAATCACGCGATCCAACGAAGATGCTCATGACTCCCTCGTTTAATGTCGAATTAGGAGGATTTTTAGTCATCTGAAAGGTACTGTAGTGCTCTTTCATTCCTTACTTAAATCGTGGTATTCGTAGACCATTTACACATCCGTAAGTGGGAATGCATTCGCCCATCCTGAATTTTTCCTTCATCTCCAGGTCCAATAGTAACCTTCATTAACTCTCTCTTTGGTGGTTGAATTTAGACTATTTTGAGCTCATTGAAAAGATAACTCGACTAGCATCCAAATGGGACCAGCATTGGCTAATTCTGAGATCATTCGATATCCCAAAAGCACATTGGAACTCTTTAATTGTCATTTTATAATTTGGATTGTTAATCCTTCCAAATCGATTGATCTAATGGAGATGCTCATGACTCCCTCATTTGTTGTCGAATTGGGACGATTTTTGGTCACCAAAAAGGTACTTTAGTGCTTTTCCATTCCTGACTTGAATCGTGGTATTCCGAGACCATTTGCTCATCCGTAAGTGGGATCGCAGTTGTCAGTCCTGAATTTTTCCTTCATCTCCTTGTCCAAAATTAACCTTCATAACTCTCATGACTCCCTCGTTTGATGTCGAATTGGGTCGATTTTTGGTCATCTGAAAGGTACTTTAGTGCTCTTTCATTCCTGACTTGAATCGTGGTATTCCGAGACCATTTGCACATCCGTAAGTGAGATCGAAGTCATCGTTCCTGAATTTGTCCTTCATCTCCTTGTCCTATAGTAACCTTTATAACTCTCTCTTCAGTGGTTGAATTTTGACTATTATGAGCTCATTGAATGGTAACTCCACAAGCTTCCAAATGAGTCCAGAATTGGCTAATTCTGAGACCATATGATATCCTAAAAGCACGTTGGAACTCTTCGATCGTCTAATTGCAATTAAGATTGTTAATCTTTCCAAATCGCATTATCTAATGGAGACGCTCATGACTCCCTCGTTTGATGTCGGATTGGGTAAATTTTTGGTCATCTGAAAGGTACTTTAATGCTCTTTCATTCTTGATTAGAATCATGGTATTCCGACACAATTTGGGCCTCCGTAAGTGGGATTGCACTCATTGGTCCTGAATTTTTCCTTCATCTCCTTCTCTAATAGTAACCGTCATAACTCTCTCTTCAGGGATCAACTTTTGGCTATTTTGAGCTCATTGGAATGATAACTCGACAAGCTTCCAAATACGACCAGAATTGGTTAATTCTGGGACCGTTCAATATCCCAAAAGCACGTTGGAACTCTTCGATCGTCATTTTACAATTAGGATTGTTAATCTTTCCAAATCGCATTATCTAATGGAGATGCTCATGACTCCCTTGTTTGATGTCGGATTGGGTCAATTTTTGGTCAATCGAAAGGTACTTTAATGCTCTTTCATTCTTGATTGGAATTGTGGTATTCCAACACCATTTGGGCCTCCGTAAGTGGGATCGCTGTCGTCGTTCCTAAATTTTTCCTTAATCTCCTTGTCCAATAGTAACCTTCATAACTCTCTCTTCAGTGGTCGAATTTAGACTATTTTGAGCTCATTGGAATGGTCACTCGACAAGCTTCCAAATGGGACTAGAACTGGCTAATTTTGAGACCGTTCGATATCCCTAAAGCACGTTGGAACTCTTCTATCGTCATTTTGCAATTTGGATTGTTAATCTTTCTAAATCACGCGATCCAATGGAGACACTCATGACTCCCTCATTTGATGTCGGATTGGGTCAATTTTTTGTCATTTAAATGGTAATATAATGCTCTTTCATTCTTGATTGGAATCATGGTATTACAAGAACATTTGGGCATCCGTAAGTTGGATTGCAGTCCTCGGTCCTAAATTTTTCCTTCATCTCCTTGTCCAATAGTAACCTTCATAACTCTCTCTAAGGTGTTCAAATTTTGATTACTTTGAGCTCATTGGAATGGTAACTCTACAAGCTTCTAAATGGGACCAGAAATGGCTAATTCTAAGACCGTTTGATATCCCAAAAGCATGTTGGAACTCGTCGATCGTCATTTTGCAATTTGGATTATTAATTTTTCCAAATCGCGTTATCGAATGAACACACTCATGACTCCCTCATTTGATGTCGGATTGGGTCAATTTTTGGTCATCTGAAAGGTACTTTAATGTTCTTTCATTCCTGATTGGAATCGTGGTATTCCGACACCATTTGGGCCTCCATAAGTGGGATCAGAGTCGTCGGTCCTAAATTTTTCCTTCATCTCCTTGTTCAATATTACCCTTCATAACTCTCCCTTCAGTGGTCGAATTTAGACTATTTTGAGCTCATTGGATTGGTAACTCGACAAGCTAAAAATTGGGACCAAAATTATCCAATTCTGAGACCTTCAATATCCTAAAAGCCCGTTGGAACTCTTCGATCGCCATTTTGCAATTTGGATTGTTAATCTTTCTAAATCGCGCGATCCAACGGAGACACTCTTGACTCCCTCATTTGACGCCGAACAGGTTGATTTTGGGTCATCTAAAAGGTCCTTTAGTGCTCCTTCATTCCTGACTTGTTTCGTGGTGTTCCAAGACCATTTGCGCATTCGTATGTGGGATCGTAGTCGTCGGTCCTGAATTTTTCCTTCATCTCCTTGTCTAATAGTAACCTTGATAACTCTCCCTTCAGTGGTCGAATTTAGACTATTTTGAGCTCAATGGAATGGTAACTCGACAAGCTTCCAAATGGGACCACAATAGGCAAATTCTGAGACAGTTTGATATCCCAAAAGCACGTTGGAACTCTTCGATAGTCATTTTGTAATTTGGATTGTAAATCTTTCTAAATCACGTGATCCAATGGACACAGTCATGACTCCCTTGTTTGATCTCAGATTGGGTTGATTTTTGTTCATCGAAAAGGTACTTTAGTGCTCTTTCATTCCTGATTGCAATCATGGTATTCCGAGACCATTCGGGCATCCGTAAGTGGGATCGTAGTCGTCAGTCCTGATTTTTTTCTTCATCTCCTTGTGCAATTGTAACCATCATAATAACCTCTTCAGTGGTCAAATTTAGACTTTTTTGAGCTCATTAGAATGGTAACTCAACAAGCTTCCAAATGGGAACAAAATTAGAAAATTCTGAGACCGTTCGATATCCCAAAAGCATGTTGGAACTCTTCGATCATCATTTTACAATTTGAATTGTTAATCTTTCCAAATTGCGTGATCCACCAGAGACCCTAATGACTCCCTCGTTTCATGTCGAATTGGGTCAATTTTTGGTCATCTGAAAGGTACTGTAGTGCTCTTTCATTCCTGACTTAAATCATGGTATTCTGAGACTATTTGCACATCCATAAGTGGGATCACAGTCATTGGTCCTGAATTTTTTCATAATCTCCTTGTCCAATAGTATCCTTCATAATGCTCTCTTCAATGGTCGAATTTAGACTATTTTGTGATCATTGGAATGGTAACTCAACAAGCTTCCAAATGGGACCAGAATTGGCTAATTATGAGACCGTTCGATATCCCAAAAGCACGTTGGAACTCATCGATCGTCATTTTGCAATTTAGATTGTTAATCTTTCCAAATTACATGATCCAATAGAGACACTCATGACTCCCTTGTTTATTGTCGGATTGGATCAATTTTTGCTCATCTGAATGGTACTTTAATGCTCTTTCATTCCTAATTGGAATCATGGTATTCCGACACCATTTGGGCCTCCGTAAGTGGGATCGCAGTCATCGGTCCTGAATTTTTCCTTCATATCCTTGTCCAATAGTAACCTTCATAACTCTCCCTTCAGTGGTCGAATTTAGATTATTTTGAGCTCCTTGGAATGGTAACTCAACAAGTTACCTAATAGGCCTAAAATTGTCTAATTATGAGACTATTCGATATCCCAAAAGCTCGTTGGAACTGTAGGATGTCATTTTGCAATTTATATTGTAAATCATTTTAAATCGTGATAACCGATGAAGCCACTCATGATTCCCTCGCTTGATGTCGGATTGGGTCAATTTTTGGTCATCAAAATGGTACTTTAGTGCTCTTTCATTCCTTATTGGAATCGCGGTATTCCGACACAATTTGGGTATCCGTAAGTGGGATTGCAGTCGTCGGTCCTGAATTTCTCCTTCATCTCCTTGTGCAATTTTAACCATCATAAAAATCTCTTCTGTGGTTGAATTTAGACTATTTTGAGCTCATTAGAATGGTAACTCGACAAGCTTCCAAATAGGACTAGAATTGGCAAATTTTGAGACCGTTCGATATCCCAAGAGCATGTTGGAACTCTTCGATCATCATTTTGCAATTTGGATTGTTAATCTTTCTAAATCACGCGATCCAATGGAGACGCTCATGACTCCCTCATTTGATGTCGAATTGGGTCGATTTTTCATCATTTGAAAGGTATTGTAGTGCAATTTCATTCATGACTTGAATCATGGTATTCCAAGACCATTTGCACATCTGTAAGTGGGATCGCAGTCGTCAGTCCTAAATTTTTCCTTAATCTCCTTCTCCAATAGTAACCTTCATAACTCTATCTTCAGTGGTCAAATTTAGACTATTTTGAGCTCATTAGAATGGTAACTCGACAAGTTTCCAAATGGGACCAGAATTGGCTAATTATGAGATCGTTCAATATCTCAAAAGCACGTTGGAACTTGTCGATCGTCATTTTACAATTTGGATTGTTAATCTTTCCAAATTGCGCGATCCAACAGAGACACTCATGACTCCCTTGTTTGATGTCGGATTGGATCAATTTTTGCTCATCTGAATGGTACTTTAATGCTCTTTTATTCCTGATTGGAATCATCGTATTTCAACACCATTTGGGCCTCTATAAGTGGGATCGCAGTCGTCGGTCCTGAATTTTTCCTTCATCTCCTTATCCAATAGTAACCTTCATAACTCTCCTTTCAGTGGTCAAATTTAGATTATTTTGAGCTCATAGGAATGGTAACTCAACAAGTTACCTAATAGGACTAGAATTGTCTAATTCTGAGACTGTTCAACATCCCAAAAGCCTGTTGGAACTCTTCGATCATCATTTTGCAATTTATATTGTTAATCTTTCTAAATCGCGAATCCAATGAAGCTACTCATGATTTGTAACACCCCGTACTTTCCAGTACTCGAGTGTTACCATGTAGATTAATTTAATAAAAATAAATAAATAAAAATTATATATATAAATAATGAAACCTAAATATATACACTATGAAATGTATATACCTTGTAAAGATTTAATGTTAAAATGATATGTATGTATAACATGATATTGTATATTATAAATTATATAAATATGTGATCAATAGTATGAATATAGTAGTATGTTAATATTTAAAATTTTATTTACATATGTATATGAGATTTTAAACTTTGTAGTTATAAGTTATACACAAAAATAATAAAAATTATATTAATATTCATATTGGTTAGTAATGTATGATGAAAGCCTTACAAATGGCCCATTAGGATCTTTTAACCATTAATGCTCAGTTTTGAGAAGATCCAACCATTAGATTAACGAGAATCCACTGTTAGAGCTAGGAATCGACCCGTATGTCCCACCTAGGCTTTGGATCCACCTCATCTTTAGCCAGGTGACCTAATATGACCTGTAGAATCATTTAGACGGTGTGGATTTTCCACAAACACCATTGTGGACCCCACTCGAATTGTACATGTGCACATTTCACGTGCACCCGCCGTGCACTGGTCGGCCCAGCACGGTCAAAGCGGCTGACCCGCTATTTCCTTAACAGAGAGAATCTCTCTCCCTCTCTCGTTGCATCAGCCGATGGACAACGTCCATTTGGGACGCGTTGGGGCCCACCATCTTAGATCATATGGGAGATCTGATCCGTCTATTGTGTCCGGGGCTTGGGTCCCACCAAAACTCAACTGAATCACATGTTGAAATGCACCCGCGTGTGAACAACCCTTGCCGTAAACAGGCCCTTCAAAACCATATTTCTAAAAACAGAAACTGCCAGCTGGCACGATCTGCGTGAGAGGAAGTCCTCCAATCCCAGCCCTTTATTTCAGCATATCCCGACCGTTTGTCTGGGAAAATCTCAGCCGTCCAATTTAGTTGTGGTTTAGGGCTTCAAAACCACGAGCGGTCTCCATTCTATCCACGGTTTTGGAGGCAGTTTCGATCTGAGAAGATCTGGACCACTGGTTGTTGATCCGACGGTTTAGGAAGGATTAGGGCGAGCATAAAAGGTTTGAGGATCGAGGAACAGTAGCTCATCCTTCATTTTCGCAGCCACAATAAAAAACCTGTTGTTTCCCTTCAACCTTCGAACCCACCGCCCAAGCTATCCTAAAGCTTCAAAAAAGCTTATCCTTAAGCTTCTTAGAGCCCATATGAACCATCCCATGTGGTCGGATTGAAGAAAGAAGCATTCATTAGAGATCCGCCATTAATGGCGGCCATCTTCTCTGCCATTCCAACTGAGTCAGACTCAGTTCGGGATGCTATTTTCAGGCTCTCACCATCTGTTGATGGTGCTGGGAAAGGAGAGTGGAGAAAAGAAAGGAAGAAATGAAGAAGAAAGAATAAGGAGAGTGGTGCGGCTGTTGCACCGCACCAACACAACCACTCGAACCGGCCGAGTCTCAGACTGAGTTGGAGTCTGTCCAAACCACAGCGCTGGTCATAGATGACCTTGTATTGCTCCAAGGTTCCGGAGGGGAGAGAAGGAAGTGGTTGGAAAGGAGAACAGATCGCTGTCTCCTTCGTTTCCTACTTATGGCAGCCATTGTTGCGAGTCCAGCAGATTGTTGGCCGGGTGGGATACTACATTGAGAAAGAAGAAACAAGAAGATAAATGGAGAGAAAAATAGAGAGAGATAGGAAGAAGGAGCTAGGTTGAGATGGGGCGTGAGGAGGTGCGTGCTGCACTAACTCGACCTGGCCAAGTTCGGCCTAAGATGGGTCCAAGTAGGCTAAGGACCCTGCCGGTGTGCTAGTCCGAGTCAGGCCTGGTCCAGGCCATGTTGGAGTTCTATCAAAATAAGGAAGAAAGAAAGTCGAGGTAGAGAGAGAGAGAGAGTTGGGTTGAGTTGTGCCGAGTTGCACCAACTCGCTGCACAATCTTGACTCGGTAGCCTGACTCGCTGCCTCTTCATGTAGCCACCGCGCCGACTCATCTCGACTGAGGCTAGGTCAGGGCCGGTTTGACAGCCGTTGTTGGGTGGTTTCAGCGGTAGGAAGGAAGAATAAAAGAGATGAAGAGAGAGAGTTGATGGACAGTTGTGTTGAGCCGAGTCAACTCAGTTCGAACCGAATCATCATGGGTGAGTCAACATTGTTCCCCATTCTAATTATGTTTCGACGTACTATTATCATTTATTGCCATTGGAATTATTAATATTAGCAAAGATTAGCCATTAGTAGACCATTACGCTAAACTGGTTATTATAAACAAATTTCAATTATTAAATATTAGTATCCTATTTATTATTCTTAAATATTCATTTTGGATAGTCGTTGGTGTCACCACAATGATTATTTTGCTACATTAACTAATATTAATTATAATACTAATGTTAACAATTATTTTCTAATTATTAAATTAACATGGTTACTATTTTCATTATTAATAGGATTGTTAAATATTAAGATGCATGACCATTAGTAAATTATCTATTCTAATGATAGTTATTATATACAAGAAATTAAAATTAATGCGTTGTCTTATCATAGATAGAATATCATAATATTAATTATCGTCATAATAATTATTAACCAATATTAACTATAACACTAATGTTAGTAAATATTTTATAACTATTAAATTAACATTATAAATAATTACACACCACTAGGGTTCAACCTTAAAGATCTAGCCTAAACCCAAACTCTAGGATGAAGACCCTAATTCCACATTAAAAACCCTAAGATAGATGACTCAAACCCTAGGATATGATCTTAAACCTAGGAAGTGCGTGGAACTTGGATCTAATGATGTAAGCTCATGATCTGTGGTGGGATTCAATTCTAAGGGCGCAAGCACTTAGCGACACTAGTAGGAGATTCAAAGTATAAGGTGATGATTCTTCCCCTTGAGCTTTCCATCTTCTCATTAGCTTAAGTTATAGTTTTTATTTAAAATTATAATTAATATCTCTCTCTTATAATAACATGTGCTAGCTGGTGGAAATTGAATTGCTATATTGCCTACTTAATGTTCATCTTGTATATTCATTCATGCTTGTGGATTATTTGTGTATTGCTTATGGACTTTAAACTGGTACATTAGTGGGAAACCCCCACCTATAAATGTACACCCATACTTGGGATGTAACCCGACTGGTTGTGATTAAAATGGACCTTCGACTTAGTGGTTATTGAGTGGTGGTCTAAATGGATCATTAATGTGGGCCTACCATCCAGGGTGGTTGTGTCCAATGGTTTTCAAGGATGGTCTTTTATCGCATGATTTTGATACTCGCCCTATGAGGCCTATTTTGATAATTGCCTTATGTGGCTTGTTTGATATCGCCCTATGAGAATTTTTTCTGGTATTTTTCCTATATGGGTTCATTGTTTTAAACTGTGTAACCATGTGATGGTAAGCCCCATATACTGTAATATGATTGGCCACTAGTCGACAGGTTTCCATTAAACATTCCAAGATGGTAGCCTCATGGGCCGGGGATGGTAGTCATGGGATACTATGCCCGAGCCGTCGGCCTACGCTGGGTCTTGTGCTCCCCGTAGTAATCGTGAGCTTATTCAAAAATGGCTGATTGCAATTGGACTAATAACAGGCTGGCAAATCATGCAGGCATAGCATACAATGATGGCTTGGATTATTATGTCCATACGATTACGCCGCGTGTTGCGCTAATGACCAGCCGATCGATTTATGATGATGACTTGGTTCTTCATGCCCATTCGATTACGCCACGTGTTGCACTGATGACCAGTCACATCCTTGGGTGACGACAGCATTGCCTGTCTGGATGTTTTTCCTGGGGCACTGACCGTCCGAATGGTTTACCCAGATCGATGATTGCATTAATGCATCCATGCACCTAATAAGACTGCATTTACTCTATTTTGGTTGTCTGGATGTTTTATACTATTTCTTACCTAATGCAGCGGTATGTAATCTTGAGGGGAATTCATACTGAGTTGGCTACTCATCCATCAAATATACTTAGAAACCCAAACTCAAGCCTCCAAAATAATTGTTTGGATGATCGTAGAACTTAGAAATGAAACTAGTTCCCTTTGAACATTTATTCATTGAACTTATGAAAAGTTCCCTTAAAGAATTTGGAGAACATAGATACTTCGAACTCTAGGCTCCCCTAAAATTTTTGTAGGTTAGATTTTTAGACCTTAACTTACGTAGAAACCCTTAAAACTGGGAAGAAATGAGAATGTAGAAATTCAAATGTTAGGTTCCCTAGGTAATTTTCTGGGTAATTGTAGAACCTAGAAATGAACTTAAGTCCCTTGAGGATTATATGATTAGTCATTTGAATTTAAGAACATTCCTTATAATTACTCCCAAGTGAAATTCCCCCCCCCCCAAAAAAAAAAAAAAAAACTTAGGGTATGAACTTCTAGAAATTTCATAAGTTAGGAATAATACTCTTGGGGAATCATACTGTGAATGTAACTCGAATTCCGTAATACATCTTCTCACTTAGAAATAAAACTTTTATAAATTCTAGCACATGAAATTAATTAGAGGTGAAGAATTTTGGGTAAGTTTTCAACACTAGGCTGCACATATTAGGATTAGATTTGAAATCCTAGGTGGGTTTAAAAATTTCCAACTCAAACTTCATGTAGAAATCCTTGTCTTGAGACTTACAAGTAGTACTTAGATAATCAGAGTGCGCGCTGGAAGCGTGATGGTCGCTCGCGTCTATTCGCGTAAATTTTGGGCGCTCTCATTAGATGATTAAAGGATCTCCCCATGAGTCTAGAATAATCGGGATCATGGACTGATGCAATCATGTGTATGCGATGTGTACGCGGTTTGATCCGAACCCCATATCCTAGCAGATTCTAATGATCTTAATGCCCTGATTAGGCAGAAGATCGAGATTTACCAGGATTAGGGATTGATACGGAAAACCTCTGTTTTACATAGGCAAGGGATCGATTTATCGGGCTCAAACCTACTATGACCATCTATTCGTATTACCCTGAACGCTGAAAAAATAGAAATTGGTAATACACTTTGGACAGCTAGGGACTATCATTGGAAGTAAAGGAAAATAAAGAGAAAGGTAAAATATTATCATTAGTGGTCGCCTAACTCTTAGTGGAGGCGATGGGACATTTGATGTAGGTAAACCTTTAAACAAATCCTTAGTATTGGTTAATGCTAGAACGGTTTCAAATGATTAGTAGAAATTGATATGCTAGGCTAGATGCGTAAGGGATGTGGTACATCTAAATATAGCTTGTTAACAGTGCAGGACGTGATTGTGCAAATGAGAAATAGAGTACACTATTAAAATGAAATTACTACTTGTGACGTGACATTTAGGGACACACATAACAAATCTCGGGATAAGATTTTTGTTAAGGGGGGTAGATTGTAACACCCCGTACTTTCCAGTACTTGAGTGTTACCGTGTAGATTAATTTAATATAAATAAATAAATAAATAAAAATTATATATATAAATAATGAAACCTAAATATATACACTATGAAATGTATATACCTTGTAAAGATTTAACGTTAAAATGATATGTATGTATAACATGATATTGTATATTATAAATTATATAAATATGTGATCAATAGTATGAATATAGTAGTATGTTAACATTTAAAATTTTATTTACATATGTATATGAGATTTTAAACATTGTAGTTATAAGTTATACACCAAAATAATAAAAATTATATTAATATTCGTATTGGTTAGTAATGTATGATGAAAGGCTTACAAATGGCCCATTAGGATCTTTTAACTGTTAACGCTCAGTTTTGAGAAGATCTGACCATTAGATTAACGAGAATCCCTGTTAGAGTTAGGAATCGACCCGTATGTCCCACCTAGGCTTTGGATCCACCTCATCTTTAGCCAAGTGACCTAATATGACCTATAAAATCATTTAGACGGTATGGATTTTCCACAAACACCATTGTGGACCCCACCTGAATTGTACATGTGCACATTTCACATACACCAGCCGTGCACTGTCGGCCTAACACGGTCAAAGCGGGCTGACCCGCTATTTCCTTAACAGAGAGAATCTCTCTCCCTTTCTTGTTGTGTCAGCCGACGGACAACATCCGTTTGGGACGCGTTGGGGCCCACCATCTTAGATCATATGGGAGATCTGATCCGTCCATCGTGTCCGGGGCTTGGGTCCCACCAAAACTCAACTGAATCACACGTTGAAATGCACTCACGTGTGCACAACCCTTGCCATAAACAGGCCCTTCAAAACCATGTTTCTAAAAACGAAAACTGCCAGCTGGCACAATCCGCTTGAGAGGAAGTCCTCCAATCCCAGCCCTTTATTTCAGCATATCCCGACCGTTTATCTAGGAAAATCTCAGCCGTCCAGTTTAGTTGTGGTGTAAGGCTTCAAAACCATGAGCGGTCTCCATTCTACCCACAGTTTTAGAGGCAGTTTCGATCTGAGGAGATCTGGACCACTGGCTATTGATCTGATGGTTTAGGAAGGATTAGGGCGAGCATAAAAGGCATGAGGATCGAGGAACAGTACTCACCCTCCATTTTTGCAGCCACAACCAAAATCCAGTTGTTTCCCTTCAACCTTCGAACCCACCGCCCAAGCTATCCTAAAGCTTCGAAAAAGCTTATCCTTAAGCTTCTTAGAGCTCATATGAACCGTCTCATGCGGTCGGATTGAAGAAAGAAGCATTCATTAGAGATCGGCCATTAATGGTGACCATCTTCGCCACCATTCCAACTGAGTCAGACTCAGTTCAGGATGTTGTTTTCAGGCTCTCACCATCTATTGATGGTGCTGGGAAAGGAGAATGGAGAAAAGAAAGGAAAAAAAGAGGAAGAAATGAAGAAGAAAGAATAAGGAGAGTGGTGCGGCTGTTGCACCGCACCAACACAACCACTCGAACCGACCGAGTCTCAGACTGAGTCTGAGTCTATCTAGACCACAACGCTGGTCATGGATGACCCTGTATTGCTCCAAGGTTCTGGAGGGGAGAGAAGGAAGTGGTTGGAAAGGAGAACGGATCGCTGTCTCCTTCATTTCCTGCTTATGACAGCCATTGTTGCGAGTCCAGCAGATTGCTGGCCAGGTGGGATACTACACTGAGAAAGAAGAAACGGGAAGATAAATGGAGAGAAAAATAGAGAGAGAGATAGGAAGAAGGAGCTAGGTTGAGATAGGGCGTGAGGAAGTGCGTGTTGCACCAACTCGACCTGGCTAAGTTTGGCCTAAGATGGGTCCGAGTAGGCCAAGGACCCTGCCGGTGTGCTGGTCCAAGTTAGGCCTGGTCCAGGCCATGTTGGAGTTCCAGCAAAAGAAGGAAGAAAGAAAGTCTAGGAAGAGAGATAGAGAGAGTTGGGTTGAGTTGTGCCGAGTTGCACCAACTCGCTGCACAATCCTGACTCGGTAGCCTGACTCGCTGCCTCTTCATGCAGCCACCGCGCCGACTCATCTCGACTGAGGCTAGGTCAAGCCGGGTTTGACAACCGTTGCTGGGTGGTTCCAGCGGTAGGAAGGAAGAATAAAAGAGATGGAGAGAGAGAGTTGATGGACAGTTGTGTTGAGCCAAGTCAACTTGGTTTGAACCGAATCATCATGGGTGAGTCAACATTTTCCCCCATTCTAGTTATGTTTCGACATACTATTACCATTTGTTGCCATTGGGATTATTAATATTAGCAAAGATTAGCCATTAGTACACCATTTTGCTAAACTGGTTATTATAAACAAATTTCAATTATTAAATATTAGTATCCTATTTATTATTCTTAAATATTCATTTTGGATAGTCGTTGGTGTCACCACAATGATTATTTTGCTACATTAACTAATATTAATTATAATACTAATGTTAACAATTATTTTCTAATTATTAAATTAACATGGTTACTATTTCCATTATTAGTAAGATTGTTAAATATTAAGATGCATGACAATTAGTAAATTATCTATTATATTGATAGTTATTATATATAAGAAATTAAAATTAATGCGTTGTCTTATCATAGATAGAATATCATAATATTAATTATCATCATAATAATTATTAACCAATATTAATGTTAGTAAATATTTTATAACTATTAAATTAACATTATAAATAATTACACACCACTAGGGTTCAACCTTAATGATCTAGCCTAAACCCAAACTCTAGGATGAAGACCCTAATTCCACATTAAAAACCCTAAGATAGATGACTCAAACCCTACGATATGATCCTAAGCCTAAGAAGTGCGTGAAACTTGGATCTAATGATGTAAGCTCATGATCTGTGGTAGGATTCAATTCTAAGGGCGCAAGCACTTAGCGACACTAGTAGGAGATTCAAAGTATAAGGTGATGATTCTTCCCCTTGAGCTTTCCATCTTCTCATTAGCTTAAGTTATAGTTTTTATTTAAAATTATAATTGATATCTCTCTCTTATAATCACATGTGCTAGCTGGTGGAAATTGAATTACTATATTGCCTAATTAATGTTCATCCTGTATATTCGTTCATGCTTGTGGATTATTTGTGTATTGCTTATGGACGTTAAACTGGTACATTAGTGGGAAACCCCCACCTATAAATGTACACCCATACTTGGGATGTAACCCGACTGGTTGTGATTAAAATGGATCTTCGACTTAGTGGTTATTAAGTGGTGGTCTAAATGGATCATTGATGTGGGCCTACCATCCAGGGTGGTTGTGTCCAATGGTTTTCAAGGATGGTCTTTTATCGCATGATTTTGATACTCGCCCTATGAGGCTTATTTTGATAATTCCCTATGTGGCTTGTTTGATATCGCCCTATGTGGCTTTATTCTGGTATTTTCCTTATATAGGTTCGATGTTTTATACTGTGTAACTGTGCGATGGTAAGCCCCATATACTGTAATATGATTGGCCACTAGTCGACAGGTTTCCATTAAACATTCCAAGATGGTAGCCTCATGGGCCGGGGATGGTAGTCATGAGATACTATGACCGAGCCGTCGGCCTACGCTGGGCCCTGCGCTCCCCATAATGACCGTGAGCTTATTCAAAAATGGCTGATTGCAATTGGACTAATAACGGGCTGGCAAATCATGCACACAAATCATACTACGATAGCTTGGATCATTATGTCCATACAATTACGTCGCGTGTTGCGTTAATGACCAGCCGATCGATTTATGATGATGACTTGGTTCTTCATGCCCATACGATTACACCGCGTGTTGCGCTGATGACCAGTCACATCCTTGGGTGACGACCCCATTGCCTGTCTGGATGTTTTTCCTGGGGCACCGACCGTCCGGATGGTTTACCCAGATTAATGATTGCATTCATTCATCCATGCACCTAATAAGACTGCATTTACTCTGTTTTGGTTGTTTGGATGTTTTATACTATTTCTTACCTAATGTGGCGGTGTGTAATCTTGAGGGGAATTCACACTAAGTTGGCCACTCATCCATCAAATATACAACCGTACAGGTAATGCAGGCAACTTAAGTAATATGCTTGTTCAGACTTGATGAGGAGTAGGGTACGATCGCCAAGGATGCATGACTGTATTTGTTTGGAGGAGCTGCATGATCTCACGGCTTATGTTTATATGCTTTCTGTTATTCTTCATGTATTAAATCATGTAAATCTTGTACTTGTTTAAATTCAAAAACATTAGTTTGTATAAGTCATTATGGGCAACTTCTTGTATATTTGAATGATAATGAAATTTTTCTTTATGTCGATTTGTCCACCTACGCTCATTTGCTCACTCTGATGAAGAAAAAAATAAATGTACACTCGAATTTGACCACCCTTTAAAGTTAACACTCGGGCTTTTAGGACACGGGTCATATACTCGGGTCCTGAAAAGTCAGGGCGTTACACGATTCTCTCATTTGATGTCGGATTGGGTCAATTTTTTGTCATCAAAATGGTACTTTAGTGCTCTTTCATTCCTTATTGGAATCGTGGTATTCTGAGACCATTTGGGCATCCATAAGTGGGATTGCATTCGTCGGTCCTGAATTTCTCCTTCATCTCCTTGTGTAATATTAACCATCATAACAATCTCTTCAGTGGTTGAATTTGGACTATTTTGACCTCATTAGAATGTTAACTCAACAAGCTTCCAAATGAGACCAGAATTGGTAAATTCTGAGACCGTTTGATATCCCAAGAGCCTGGTGGAACTCTTCGATCGTCATTTTGCAATTTGGATTGTTAATCTTTCCAAATTGAGCGATCCAACAGAGACGCTCATGACTCCCTCATTTGATGTCGAATTGGGTCGATTTTTGGTCATCAGAAAGGTATTGTAGTGCGACTTCATTCGTGACTTGAATAGTGGTATTTCGAGACCATTTACACATCTATAAGTGGGATCGTAGTCGTCAATCCTGAATTTTTCCTCAATCTCCTTCTCCAATAGTAACCTTCATAACTCTGTCTTCAGTGGTCAAATTTAGACTATTTTGAGCTCATTGGAATGGTAACTCGACAAGCTTCCAAATGGGACCAGAATTGGCTAATTATGAGACTGTTCAATATCCCAAAAGCATGTTGGAACTCGTCAATCATCATTTTGCAATTTGGATTGTTAATCTTTCCAAATTGTGCGATTCAATAGAGACACTCATGACTCCCTTGTTTGATGTCGGATTGGATCAATTTTTGCTCATCTAAATTGTACTTTAATGCTCTTTCATTCCTGATTGGAATCGTGGTATTTCAAGACCAATTGGGCCTCCGTAAGTGGGATCGCAGTCGTTGGTCCTGAATTTTTTCTTCATCTCCTTGTCCAATAGTAACCTTCATAACTCTCACTTCAGTGGTCGAATTTAGACTATTTTGCGCACATTGGAATGGTAACTCAACAAGTTACCTAATAGGACTAGAAATGTCTAATTCTGAGACCGTTTGATATCCCAAAAACCCGTTGGAACTCTTTGATCGTCATTATGCAATTTATATTGTTAATCTTTCTAAATCGCGATATCTGATGAAGCCGCTCATGATTCCCGCGTTTAATGTCGGATTGGGTCGATTTTTGGTCATCAAAATGGTACTTTAGTGCTCTTTCATTCCTTATTGGAATCGTGGTATTCCGAGACCATTTGGGCATCCGTAAGTGGGATTGCATTCGTCGGTCTTGAATTTCTCCTTCATCTCCTTGTGCAATATTAACCATCATAACAATCTCTTCAGTGGTCAAATTTAGACTATTTTGAGCTCATTAGAATGGTAACTCGACAAGCTTCCAAATGGGACCAGAATTGGCAAATCCTGAGACCGTTCGATATCCCTAGAGCATGTTGGAACTCTTCGATCATCATTTTACAAATTGGATTGTTAATCTTTTCAAATCGCGCGATCCAACGGAGATGCTCATGACTCCATTTGATGTCGAATTGGGTCGATTTTTGGTCATCAGAAAGGTATTGTAGTGCGATTTCATTCGTGACTTGAATCATGGTATTCCGAGAACATTTACACATCTATAAGTGGGATCGCAGTCGTCAGTCCTAAATTTTTCCTCAATCTCCTTCTCCAATAGTAACCTTCATAACACTCTCTTTAGTGGTCGAATTTAGACTATTTTGAGCTCATTGGAATGGTAACTCGACAAGCTTCCAAATGGGACCAGAATTGGCTAATTATGAGACCGTTCAATATCCCAAAAGCACGTTGGAACTCGTCGATCGTCATTTTGCAATTTGGATTGTTAATCTTTCCAAATCACGTGATCCAACAGAGACACTCATGACTCCCTTGTTTGATGTCGGATTGGATCAATTTTTGCTCATGTGAATGGTACTTTAATGCTCCTTCATTCCTGATTGGAATCGTGGTATTTCAACACCATTTGGGCCTCCGTAAGTGGGATCGCAGTCATTGGTCCTGAATTTTTTCTTCATCTCCTTGTCCAATAGTAACCTTCATAACTCTCCCTTCAGTGGTCGAATTTAGACTATTTTGAGCTCATTGGAATGGTAACTCCACAAGTTACCTAATAGGACTAGAATTGTCCAATTCTGAGACCGTTTGATATCCCAAAAGCCCGTTGGAACTCTTCGATCTTCATTATGCAATTTATATAGTTAATCTTTTTAAATCATGATATCCGATGAAGCCACTCATGATTCCTTCATTTGATGTCGGATTGGGTCGATTTTTGGTCATCAAAATGGTACTTTAGTGTTCTTTCATTCCTTATTGGAATCATGGTATTCCGAGACCATTTGGGCATCCGTAAGTGGGATTGCATTCGTTGGTCCTAAATTTCTCCTTCATCTCCTTGTGCAATATTAACCATCATAACAATCTCTTCAGTGGTCAAATTTATACTATTTTGAGCTCATTAGAATGGTAACTCGACAAGCTTCCAAATGGGACCAGAATTGGCAAATCCTAAGACCGTTCGATATCCCTAGAGCATGTTGGAACTCTTCGATCGTCATTTTGGAAATTGGATTGTTAATCTTTCCAAATCGCGTGATCCAACCGAGATGCTCATGAATCCCTCATTTGATGTCAAATTGGGTCAATTTTTGGTCATCAGAAAGGTATGGTAGTCCGATTTCATTTGTGACTTGAATCATGGTATTCCAAGACCATTTGCACATCTGTAAGTGGGATCGCAGTCGTCAGTCCTGAATTTTTCCTTAATCTCCTTCTCCAATAGTAACCTTCATAACTTTGTCTTCAGTGGTCAAATTTAGACTATTTTGAGGTCATTGCAATGGTAACTCGACAAGCTTCCAAATGGGACCAGAATTGGCTAATTATGAGACCGTTCGATATCTCAAAAGCACGTTGGAACTCGTCGATCGTCATTTTGCAATTTGGATTGTTAATCTTTCCAAATTGTGCGATCCAATAGAGACACTCATGACTCCCTTGTTTGATGTCGGATTGGATCAATTTTTGCTCATCTGAATGGTACTTTAATGCTCTTTCATTCCTGATTGGAATCGTGGTATTTCGACATTAGGCCTCCGTAAGTGAGATCGCAGTTGTTAGTCCTAAATCTTTTCTTCATCTCCTTGTCCAATAGTAACCTTCATAACACTACCTTCAGTGATTGAATTTAGACTATTTTGAACTCATTGGAATGGTAACTCCACAAGTTACCTAATAGGACTAGAATTGTCTAATTCTGAAACCGTTCGATATCCCAAAAGCTCGTTGGAACTCCTCGATCGTCATTATGCAATTTATATTGTTAATCTTTCTAAATCACGATATCCGATGAAGCCACTCATGATTCCTTCGTTTGATGTGGGATTGGGTCGATTTTTGGTCATCAAAATGGTACTTTAGTGCTCTTTCATTCCTTATTGGAATCGTGGTATTCCAAGACCATTTGGGCATCCGTAAGTGGGATTGCATTCGTCAGTCCTGAATTTCTCCTTCATCTCCTTGTGCAATATTAACCATCATAACAATCTCTTCAATGGTTGAATTTATACTATTTTGAGCTCATTAGAACGGTAACTCGATAAGCTTCCAAATGGGACCAGAATTGGAAAATCCTGAGACCGTTCAATATCCCAAGAGCGTGTTGGAACTCTTCGATCGTCATTTTACAAATTGGATTGTTAATCTTTCCAAATCGCGCGATCCAACGGAGACGCTCATTACTCCCACATTTGATGTCGAATTGGGTCAATTTTTGGTCATCAGAAAGGTATTGTAGTGCAATTTCATTCGTGACTTGAATCGTGGTATTCCGAGACAATTTGCACATCTGTAAGTAGGATCGTAGTCGTCAGTCCTGAATTTCTCCTTTGTCTCCTTCTCCAATAGTAACCTTCATAACTCTCTTTTCAGTGGTAAAATTTAGACTATTATGAGGTCATTGCAATGGTAACTCGACAAGCTTCTAAATGGGACCAGAATTGGCTAATTATGAGACCGTTCAATATCCCAAAAGCACGTTGGAACTCGTCGATCGTCATTTTGCAATTTGGATTGTTAATCTTTCCAAATTGTGCGATCCAACAGAGACACTCGTGACTCCCTTGTTTGATGTCGGATTGGATCAATTTTTGCTCATCTGAATGGTACTTTAATGCTCTTTCATTCCTGATTGGAATCGTGGTATTTCGACACCATTTGGGCCTCTGTAAGTGGGATCGCAGTCGTTGGTCCTGAATTTTTTCTTCATCTCCTTGTCCAATAGTAACCTTCATAACTCTCCCTTCAGTGGTCGAATTTAGACTATTTTGAGCTCGTCGGAATGGTAACTCAACAAGTTACCTAATAGGACTAGAATTGTCTAATTCTGAGACCGTTCGATATCCCAAAAACCCATTGGAACTCTTTGATCGTCATTATGCAATTTATATTGTTAATCTTCCTAAATCGCGATATCCGATGAAGCCGCTCATGATTCCCTTGTTTGATGTGGGATTGGGTCGATTTTTGGTCATCAAAATGGTACTTTAGTGCTCTTTCATTCCTTATTGGAATCGTGGTATTCCGAGACCATTTGGGCATCCGTAAGTGGGATTGCATTCGTCGATCCTGATTCTCCTTCATCTCCTTGTGCAATATTAACCATCATAACAATCTCTTCAGTGGTCGAATTTAGACTATTTTGAGCTCATTAGAATGGTAACTCGACAAGCTTCCAAATGGGACCAGAATTGGCAAATCCTGAGACCGTTCGACATCCCTAGAGCATGTTGGAACTCTTCGATCGTCATTTTGCAATTTGGATTGTTAATCTTTCCAAATCGCGTGATCCAACGGAGATGCTCATGACTCCCTCATTTGATGTCGAATTGGGTCGATTTTTGGTCATCAGAAAGATATTGTAGTGAGATTTCATTCGTGACTTAAATCGTGGTATTCCGAGAACATTTGCACATCTGTAAGTGGGATCACAGTTGTCAGTCCTAAATTTTTCCTCAATCTCCTTCTCCAATAGTAACCTTCATAACTCTCTCTTCAGTGGTCGAATTTAGACTATTTTGAGCTCATTGGAATGGTAACTCGACAAGCTTCCAAATGGGACCAGAATTGGCTAATTATGAGGCCGTTCGATATCCCAAAGCATGTTGGAACTCGTCGATCGTCATTTTGCAATTTGGATTGCTAATCTTTCCAAATTGCGCGATCCAACAGAGACACTCATGACTCCCTTGTTTGATGTCGGATTGGATCAATTTTTACTCATCTGAATGGTACTTTAATGCTCTTTCATTCCTGATTGGAATCGTGGTATTTCAACATTGGGCCCCCATAAGTGGGATCGCAGTCGTTGGTCCTAATTTTTTTCTTCATCTCCTTGTCCAATAGTAATCTTCATAACACTCCCTTCAGTGGTCGAATTTAGACTATTTTGAACTCATTGGAATGGTAACTCCACAAGTTACCTAATAGGACTAGAATTGTCTAATTCTGAGACCGTTCGATATCCCAAAAGCCCGTTGGAACTCCTCGATCGTCATTATGCAATTTATATTGTTAATCTTTCTAAATCGCGATATCCGATGAAGCCACTCATGATTCCTTTGTTTGATGTCAGATTGGGTCGATTTTTTGTCATCAAAATGGTACTTTAGTGCTCTTTCATTCCTTATTGGAATCGTGGTATTCCGAGACCATTTGGGCATCCGTAAGTGGGATTGCATTCGTCGGTCCTGAATTTCTCCTTCATCTCCTTATGCAATATTAACCATCATAACAATCTTTTCAGTGGTCGAATTTATACTATTTTGAGCTCATTAGAATGGTAACTCGACAAGCTTCCAAATGGGACCAGAATTGGCAAATCCTGAGACCGTTCGATATCCCAAGAGCATGTTGGAACTCTTCGATCGTCATTTTGCAAATTGGATTGTTAATCTTTCCAAATCGCGCGATCCAACGGAGACACTCATTACTCCCACATTTGATGTCGAATTAGGTCAATTTTTGGTCATCAGAAAGGTATTGTAGTGCAATTTCATTTGTGACTTGAATCGTGGTATTCCGAAACCATTTGCACATCTGTAAATGGGATCGCAGTCGTCAGTCCTAAATTTTTCCTTAATCTCCTCCTCCAATAGTAACCTTCATAACTCTGTCTTCAGTGGTCGAATTTAGACGATTTTGAGGTCATTGCAACGGTAACTTGACAAGCTACCAAATGGGACCAGAATTGGCTAATTATGAGACCGTTCGATATCCCAAAAGCACGTTGGAACTTGTCGATCGTCATTTTGTAATTTGGATTGTTAATCTTTCTAAATCGCGTGATCTAACAGAGACACTCATGACTCCCTTGTTTGATGTCAGATTGGATCAATTTTTGCTCATCTGAATGGTACTTTAATGATCTTTCATTCCTGATTGGAATCATGGTATTTCGACACCATTCGGGCCTCCGTAAGTTGGATCGCAGTCGTTGGTCCTGAATTTTTCCTTCATCTCCTTGTCCAATAGTAACCTTCATAACTCTCCCTTCAGTGGTCGAATTTTGACTATTTTGAGCTCATTGGAATGGTAACTCCACAAGTTACCTAATAGGACTACAATTGTCTAATTCTGAGACCATTCGATATCCCAAAAGCCCGTTGGAACTCTTCGATCATTATCTTGCAAGTTATATTGTTAATCTTTCTAAATCGTGATATCCAATGAAGCCGCTCATGATTCCCTCGTTTGATGTCGAATTGGGTCGATTTTTGGTCATCAAAATGGTACTTTAGTGCTCTTTCATTCCTTATTAGAATCATGGTATTCCGAGACCATTTGGGCATCCGTAAGTGGGATTGCAGTCGTCGGTCCTGAATTTCTCCTTCATCTCCTTGTGCAATATTAACCATCATAACAATCTCTTCAGTGGTTGAATTTATACTATTTTGAGCTCATTAGAATGGTAACACGACAAGCTTCCAAATGGGACCAGAATTGGCAAATTCTAAGACCGTTCAATATCCCAAGGGCGTGTTGGAACTCTTCGATCGTCATTTTGCAATTTGGATTGTTAATCTTTCCAAATCGCACGATCCAACGGAGACGCTCATTACTCCCACATTTGATGTCGAATTGGGTCAATTTTTGGTCATCAGAAAGGTATTGTAGTGCGATTTCATTCGTGACTTGAATCGTGGTATTCCGAGACCATTTGCACATCTGTAAGTGGGATCGTAGTCGTCAGTCCTAAATTTTTCCTTAATCTCCTTCTCCAGTAGTAACCTTCATAACTCTGTCTTCAGTGGTCGAATTTAGACTATTTTGAGGTCATTGTAATGGTAACTCGACAAGCTTCCAAATGGGACCAGAATTGGCTAATTATGAGACCGTTCAATATCCCAAAAGCACGTTGGAACTTGTCAATCTTCATTTTGTAATTTGGATTGTTAATCTTTCCAAATCGCGTGATCCAACAGAGACACTCATGACTCCCTTGTTTGATGTCGAATTGGATCAATTTTGCTCATCTGAATGGTACTTTAATGCTCTTTCATTCCTGATTGGAATCGTGGTATTTCGACACCATTTGGGCCTCCGTAAGTTGGATCGTAGTCGTCAGTCCTAAATTTTTCCTTCATCTCCTTGTCCAATAGTAACCTTCGTAACTCTCCCTTCAGTGGTTGAATTTAGACTATTTTGAGCTCATTGGAATGGTAACTCCACAAGCTACCTAATAGGACTACAATTGTCTAATTATGAGACCGTTCGATATCCCAAAAGCCCGTTGGAACTCTTCGATCATTATTTTGCAATTTATATTATTAATCTTTCTAAATCGTGATATCCGATGAAGCCGCTCATGATTCGCTCATTTGATGTCAAATTGGGTCGATTTTTGGTCATCAAAATGGTACTTTAGTGCTCTTTCATTCCTTATTGGAATTGTGGTATTCCGAGACCATTTGGGCATCCGTAAGTGGGATTGTAGTCGTCGGTCCTGAATTTCTCCTTCATCTCCTTGTGCAATATTAACCATCATAACAATCTCTTCAGTGGTTGAATTTATACTATTTTGAGCTCATTAGAATGGTAACTCGACAAGCTTCCAAATGGGACCAGAATTTGCAAATTCTGAGATCATTCGATATCCCAAGAGCATGTTGGAACTCTTCGATCGTCATTTTGCAATTTGGATTGTTAATCTTACCAAATCGCGCAATCCAACGGAGTCGCTCACAACTCCCACATTTGATGTCAAATTGGGTCTATTTTTGGTCATCAGAAAGGTATTGTAGTGCGATTTCATTCCTGACTTGAATCATCGTATTCCGAGACCATTTGCACATTTATAAGTGGGATCGCAATCGCCAGTCCTAAATTTTTCCTTAATCTCCTTCTCCAATAGTAACCTTTATAACTCTCTCTTCAGTGGTTGAATTTAAACTATTTTAAGCTCATTGGAATGGTGACTCGACAAGCATTGAAATTGGACCAGAATTGGCTAATTATGAGACCGTTCGATATCCCAAAAGCACATTGGAACTCTTCGTCGTCCCTTTGCAATATGTATTGTTAATCTTTCTAAATCGCACGATCCAATGAACCAGCTTATGACACCCTCGTTTGATGTTGGATTGGGTCAATTTCTGGTCATCTGAAAGGTACTTCATTCCTGATTGGAATCGTGGTATTCCCACACCATTTGGTCCTCCGTGAGTGGGATCACAGTCGTCGGTCCTGAATTTTTCCTTCATCTCCTTATGCAATAGTAACCTTCATAACTCTCCCATCAGTGGTCGAATTTAGACTATTTTGAGCTCATTGGAATGGTAACTCGGCAAGGTACCTAATAGGAGCAGAATTACCTAATTTTGAGACCGTTCGATATCCCAAAATCCCATTGGAACTCTTCGATCGTCATTTTGCAATTTATATTGTTAATCTTTCAAAATCACGAGATCCGATGAAGCCGCTCATCACTCCCTCATTTAATGTCGGATTGGGTCAATTTTTGGTTATCAGAAAGGTACTTTTGTGCACTTTTATTCCTTATTGGAATCGTGGTATTCCAAGACCATTTGGGCATCCGTAAGTGGGATTGCAGTCGTCGGTCCTGAATTTCTTTTTCATCTCCTTGTGCAATAGTAACCGTCAAAACAATCTCTTCAGTGGTCGAATTTAGACTATTTTGAGCTCATTAGAATGGTAACTCGACAAGCATCCAAATGGGATCAGAATTGGCAAATTCTGAGACCGTTCAATATCCCAAGAGCGCGTTGGAACTCTTAGATCATTATTTTGCAATTTGGATTGTTAATCTTTCCAAATCGTGTGATCCGACGAAGATACTCATGACTCCCTCATTTAATGTCGAATTGGGTTGATTTTTGGTCATCTGAAAGGTACTTTAATGCTCCTTCATTCCTGATTGGAATCATGGTGTTCCGACACCATTTGGGCCTTCGTAAGTGGGATCGCAGTCGTTGGTCCTGAATTTTTCCTACATCTCCTTGTGCAATAATAACCATCATAACAATCTCTTCAGTGGTTGAATTTAGACTTTTTTGAGCTCATTAGAATGGTAACTCAACAAGCTTTCAAATGGGACCAGAATTGGTAAATTCTGAGACCGTTCGATATCCCAAAAGCACATTGAAACTCTTTTATTGTCATTTTGCAATTTGGATAGTCAATCTTTCCAAATCGTGCTACCCAATGAAGACACTCATGACTCCCATGTTTGATGTCAAATTGGGTTGAGTTTTGGTCATCTGAAAGGTACTTTAGTGCTCTTTCATTCTTGACTTGATTTGTGGTATTCCGAGACCATTTGTACATTCGTAAGTGGGATTGTAGTCATCGGTCCTGAATTTTTCCTTCATTTTCTTGTCCAATAGTAACCTTCATAACTCTCTTCAGTGGTCAAATTTAGACAATTTTGAGGTCATTGGAATGGTAACTCGATAAGCTTTCAAATGGGACCAGAATTGGCTAATTTTGAGACCGTTCGATATCCCAAAAGCACGTTGGAACTCTTCGATAGTCATTTTGCAATTTGATTGTTAATCTTTGTAAATTGCATAATCCAATGGAGACGCTTATGACTCCCTCGTTTAATGACAGATTGGGTTAATTTTAGTCATCAGAAAGGTACTTTAGGGCTCTTTCATTCCTAATTGGAATTATGGTGTTCCGAGACCATTCCGACATCCATGAGCGGGATCGTAATTGTCGGTCCTGAATTTTTCCTTCATCTCCTTGTGCAATAGTAACCATCATCATAATCTCTTCAGTAGTCGAATTTAGACTATTTTGAGCTCATTAGAATGGTAACGTGACAAGCTTCCAAAAGCACGTTGGAACTCTTCGATCATCATTTTGCAATTTAGATTGTTAATCTTTTCAAATCGTGCGATCCAACGGAGATGCTCAAGACTCCCTCCTTTGATGTCGAATTGGGTCAAATTTTGGTCATCTGAAAGGTACTGTAGTTCTCTTTCATTCCTGACTTCATTCGTGGTATTCTGACACCATTTGGGCCTCCGTAAGTGGGATCGCAGTCGTCAGTCCTGAATTTTTCCTTCATCTCCTTGTCCAATAGTAACCTTCATAACTCTCCCTTCAGTGGTCAAATTTAGACTTTTTCGGCTCATTGGAATGGTAACTCGACAAGCCACCAGCTGGGACTAGAATTGTCTAATTTTGAGACCGTTCGATATCCCAAAAGCCAGTCGGAACTCTTCAATCGTCATTTTGCAATTTGGATGGTTAATCTTTCCAAATCACATGATCCGATGGAGACACTCATGACTCACTCATTTGATGTCGAATCGGGTTGATTTTAGGTCATCTAAAAGGTACTTTAGTGCTCTTTCATTCCTGACTTAATTCGTGGTATTTTGAGACCTTTTGCGCATTCGTAAGTGGGATCGTAGTCGTCAGTCATGAATTTTTCCTTCATCTCCTTATCCAATAGTAACCTTCATAACTCTCTCTTCATTGGTTAAATTTAGACTATTTTGGGCTCATTGGAATGGTAACTCGACAAGCTTTCAAATGGGACCAGAATAGGCTAATTCTGAGACCGTTCGATATCCCAAAAGCACGTTAGAACTCTTCGATAGTCATTTTACAATTTGGATAGTTAATCTTTCCAAATCGTGTGATCCATTGGAGACGCACATGACTCCCTTGTTTAATGTCGGATTGGGTCAATTTTTGTTCATCGAAAAGGTACTTTAGTGCTCTTTCATTCCTTATTGGAATCGTGGTATTCCGAGACCATTTGGGCATCCATAAGTAGGATCGCAGTCGTTAATCCTGAATTTTTTCCTTCATCTCCTTGTGCAATAGTAACCATCATAACAATCTCTTCAGTGGTCAAATTTAGATTTTTTTGAGCTCATTATATTGGTAACACGACAAGCTTCCAAATGGAACCAGAACTGGCGAATTCTGAGACCGATCGATATCCCAAAAGCACATTGGAACTCTTCGATCGACATTTTACAATTTGGATGGTTAATCTTTCCAAATCACATGATCTACCAGAGACGATCATGACTCCCTCATTTGATGTTGAAATGGGTTAATTTTTGGTCATCTGAACGGTACTGTAGTGCTCTTTCATTCCTGACTTGAATTATGGTATTCCAAGACCATTTGCACATTCGTAAGTGGGATCGCAGTCGTCGGTCCTAAATTTTTTAGAAATCTCCTTGTCCAATAGTAACCTTCATAACTCTCTCTTCAGTGGTCGAATTTAGACTATTTTCAACTCATTGGAATGGTAACTCAACAAGCTTCCAAATGGGACCAGAATTAGCTAATTCTGAGACCGTTCGATATCCCAAAAGCACGTTGGAACTCGTCGAACGTCATTTTGCAATTTGGATTGTCAATCTTTCCAAATCACGTGATCCAACGGAGACACTCATCACTCCCTCATTTGATGTCGGATTAGAATAATTTTTGCTCATCTGAATGGCACTTTAATGCTCTTTCATTCCTGATTGGAATCGTTGTATTCCGACACCATTTGGGCCTCCGTAAGTGGGATCACAGTCGTCGGTCCTGAATTTCTCCTTAATCTCCTTATCGATTAGTAACCTTCATAACTCTCCCTTCAGTGGTCGAATTTAGACTATTTTGAACTCATTGGAATGGTAACTCGACAAGCCAACTAATAGGACCAGAATTGTTTAATTCTGAGACCGTTCGATATCCCAAAAGCCCGTTGGAACTCTCTGAACGTCATTTTACAATTTATATTGTTAGTCTTTCTAAATCGCGATATCCGATGAAGCCGCTCATGATTCCCTCATTTGATGTTGGATTGGGTCTATTTTTGGTCATCAGAAAGGTACTTTAGTGCTCTTTCATTCTTTATTGGAATCGTGGTAATCCGAGACCATTTGGGCATCCGTAAGTGGGATTACAGTTGTCGGTCCTGAATTTCTAATTCATCCCCTTGTACAATAGTAACCATCATAACAATCTCTTCAATGGTCGAATTTAGATTATTTTGAGCTCATTAGAATGGAAACTCGACAAGCTTCCAAATGGGACCAGGATTGGTAAATTCTGTGAGGGTTCAATATCCAAAAAGCACATTCGAACTCTTCAATCGTCATTTTCCAATTTGGATTGTTAATCTTTTCAAATTGCACGATCTAACGGAGATGCTCATGACTCCCTCCTTTGATGTCGAATTGTGTCAAATTTTGGCCATCTGAAAGGTATTGTAGTGCGCTTTCATTCCTGACTTGAATCATGGTATTCCGACACCATTTGGTCCTCCGTAAGTGGGATCGGATTCGTCAGTCCTAAATTTTTCCTTCATCTCCTTGTCCAATAGTAATCTTCGTAACTCTCCCTTCAGTGGTCAAATTTACACTATTTTGAGCTCATTGGAATGGTAACTCGACAAGCCACCAACTGGGACTAGAATTATCTAATTCTGAGACCGTTCGATATCCCAAAAGCCCATTAGAACTCTTCGATCATCATTTTACAATTTATATTGTTAATCTTTCCAAATTGCGTGATCCAACGGAGGCACTGATGAGTCCCTCGTTTGATGTCGAATTGGGTTGATTTTGGGTCGTCTAAAAGGCACTTTAGCCTATTCCGAGACCATTTGCAAAACCGTAAGTGGGAACGTAGCCATCAGTCCTAAATTTTTCCTTCATCTCCTTATCCAATAGTAACCCTCATAACTCTCTCTTCCGTGGTTGAATTTAGACTATTTTGAGTTCACTAGAATAGTAACTTGACAAGCTTCCAAATGGGACCGAAATAGGCTAATTCTGAGACCGTTCGATATCCTAAAAGCACGTTGGAACTCTTCGATAGTCATTTTGCAATTTAGAATGTTAATCTTTCCAAATCGCGTGATCCAATGGAGATGCTCATGACTCCCTCGTTTGATGTCGGATTGGGTCATTTTTGTTCATCAGAAAGGTACTTTAGTGCTCTTTCATTCCTGATTGGAATCGTGGTATTCCGAGACCATTTGGGCATTCATAAGTGGGATAACAGGCTTCAGTCCTGAATTTTTTCTTCATCTCCTTGTGCAATAGTAACCATCATGACAATCTCTTCAGTGGTCGAATTTAGACTTTTTGGAGCTCATTAGAATGGTAACTCAACAAGCTTCCAAATGGGACCAGAATTGGCAAATTTTGAGACTGTTCGATATCCCAAAAGCACGTTGGAACTCTTCGATCGTCATTTTACAATTTGGATTGTTAATCTGTCCAAATCGCGTGATCCACCGAAGATGCACATGACTCCCTCATTTGATGTCAAATTGGGTTGATTTTTGGTCATCTGAAAGGTATTGTAGTACTCTTTCATTCCTAACTTGAATCATGGTATTTCGAGACCATTTACACATCCGTAAGTGTGATCGCAGTCGTCGGTCCTGAATTTTTTCATAATGTATTTGTCCAATAGTAACCTTCATAAATCTCTCTTCAGTGGTCGAATTTAGACGATTTTGAGCTCATTGGAATGGTAACCCGACAAGCTTCCAAATAGGACCAGAATATTCTAATTCTGAGATCGTTCGATATCCCAAAAGCACGTTGGAACTTGTCGATTGTCATTTTACAATTTAAATTGTTAATATTTCCAAATCACGTGATCAATGGAGACACTCATGACTCCCTCGTTTGATGTCAGATTGGATCAATTTTTGCTCATTTGAATGGTACTTTAATGCTCTTTCAGTCCTTATTAGAATCGTGTTGTTCCGACACCATTTGGCCTCCATAAGTGGGATCGCAGTCGTCGGTCCTGGATTTTTCCTTCATCTCCTTGTGCAATAGCAACCTTCATAACTCTCCCTTCGATGGTCGAATTTAGACTATTTTGAGCTCATTAGAATGGTAAATCGACAAGCTACCTAATAGGACCAGAGTTGTCTAATTCTGAGACCGTTCGATATCCCAAAAGCCCGTTGGAACTCTAGGATCGTCATTTTGCAATTTATATTGTTAATCTTTCTAAATCGCGATATCTGATGAAGCCACTCATGATTCCCTCGTTTGATGTCGGATTGGTCCGATTTTTGGTCATCAGAATGGTACTTTAGTGCTCTTTCATTCCTTATTAGAATCGTGGTATTCCAAGACAATTTGGGCATCCGTAAGTGGGATTGTAGTCGTTGGTCCTGAATTTCTCCTTCATCTCCTTATGCAATATTAACCATCATAACAATCTCTTCAGTGGTCGAATTTAGACTATTTTGAGCTTATTAAAATGGTAAGTCGACAAGCTTCCAAATGGGACCAGAATTGGCAAATTCTAAGACTGTTCAATATCCCAAGAGCATGTTGGAACTCTTCGATCATGATTTTACAATTTGTATTGTTAATCTTTTCGAGACCTTTTGTACATCCGTAAGTGGGATCGCTGTTGTCAATCTTGAATTTTTCCTTAATCTCCTTGTCGAATAGTATCCTTCAAAACTCTCTCTTTAGTGGTCGAATTAGACTATTTTGAGCTCATTGGAATGGTAACTCGACAAGCTTCCAAATGGGACCAGAATTGCCTATTTATGAGACCGTTTGATATCCCAAAAGCATGTTAGAACTCTTCAGTTGTCATTTTACAATTTGGATTGTTAATCTTTCTAAATCATGTGATCCAATAGAGACACTCATGACTCCCTTGTTTGATGTCGGATTGGATCAATTTTTGCTCATCTAAATGAGACTTTAATGCTCTTTCATTCCTGATTGGAATCGTGGTATTCCGACACCATTTGGGCCTCCGTAAGTGGGATCACAGTCGTCGGTCCTGAATTTTTCTTACATCTCCTTCTCTATTATTAAACTTCATAACTCTCCCTTCAGTGGTCAAATTTAGACTATTTTGAGCTCATTGGAATGGTAACTCGACAAGCTACCAAATGGGACTAGAATTGTCTAATTTTGAGACCGTTCGATATCCCAAAAGCCCGTTAGAACTCTTTGATCGTCATTTTGCAATTTAGATAGTCAATCTTTCCAAATCAAAGCTATCCAATGAAGTCACTCATGACTCCCTCGTTTGATGTCGAATTGGTTTGATTTTTGGTCATCTGAAAGGTACTTTAGTGCTCTTTCATTCCTGACTTGATTTGTGGTATTCCGAGACCATTTGTGCATTCGTAAGTGGGATTGTAGTCATCGGTCCTGAATTTTTCCTTCATCTCCTTGTCCAATAGTAACATTCATAACTCTCTCTTCAGTGGTCGAATTTTGACAATCTTGAGCTCATTGGAATGGTAACTCGAGAAGCTTTCAAATGGGACCAGAATTGGATAATTTTGAGACCGTTCAATATCCCAAAAGCACATTGGAACTCTTCGATAGTCATTTTGTAATTAGATTGTTAATATTTCTAAATTGCATGATCCAATGTAGACGCCTATGACTCCCTCGTTTGATGTCGGATTGGGTCAATTTTAGTACTCTTTCATTCCTGATTAGAATCATGGTATTCCGAGACCATTCGGGCTTCCATAAGGGGGATCATAATTGTCAGTCCTGAATTTTTCCTTCATCTCCTTGTGTAATAGTAACCATTATAACAATCTCTTCAGTAGTCAAATTTAGACTATTTTGAATTCATTAGACTGGTAACTCGACAAGCTTCCAAAAGCACGTTGGAACTCTTTGATCGTCATTTTGCAATTTGGATTGTTAATCTTTTCAAATTGTATGATCCAACAAAGATGCTCATGACTCCCTCCTTTGATGTCGAATTAGGTCAAATTTTGGTCTTCTGAAAGGTATTGTAGTGCTCCTTCATTCCTAACTTCATTCGTGGTATTCCAACACCATTTGGGCCTCCATAAGTGGGATCACAGTCGTCGGTCCTAAATTTTCCTTCATCTCCATGTCCAATAGTAACCTTCATAACTCTCCCTTCAGTGGTCAAATTTAGACTATTTTGGGCTCATTGGAATGGGAACTCGACAAGCCACCAACTGGGACTGGAATTGTCTAATTTTGAGACCGTTCGATATCCCAAAAGCCCGTCGGAACTCTTCGATCGTCATTTTACAATTTGAATTGTTAATCTTTCCAAATCACGCGATCCAATGGAGCTATTTATGACTCACTCATTTAATGTTGAATCGGGTTGATTTTGGGTCATCTGAAATGCACTTTAGTGTTCTTTCATTCCTGACTTAATTCGTGGTATTTTAAGACCATTTGCGCATCCGTAAGTAGGATCGTAATCATCGGTCCTAAATTTTTCCTTCATCTCCTTGTCCAATAGTAACCTTTATAACTCTCTCTTCAGTTGTTAAATTTAGACTATTTTGAGCTCATTGGAATGGTAACTCGACAAGCTTCCAAATGGGACCCGAATAGGCTAATTCTGAGACCGTTCGATATCCCAAAAGCACGTTAGAACTCTTCGATAGTCATTTTGCAATTTGGACTGTTAATCTTTCCAAATTGCATGATCAAATGAAGCCACTCATGATTCCCTCATTTGATGTCAGATTGGGTCTATTTTTGGTCATTGGAAAGGTATTTTAGTGCTCTTTCATTCTTTATTGGAATCGTGGTATTCCGAGACCATTTGGGCATCCGTAAGTGGGATTGCAGTCGTCGGTCCTGAATTTCTAATTCATCCCCTTGTACAATAGTAACCATCATAACAATCTCTTCAATGGTCGAATTTAGATTATTTTGAGCTCATTAGAATGGTAACTCGACAAGCTTCCAAATGGGACCAGGATTGGTAAATTCTGTGACCGTTCGATATCCAAAAAGCACATTGGAACTCTTCAATCGTCATTTTCCAATTTGGATTGTTAATCTTTTCAAATTGTGTGATCTAACGGAGACGCTCATGACTCCCTCTTTTGATGTCGAATTGGGTCGAATTTTGGTCATCTGAAAGGTATTGTAGTGCGCTTTCATTCCTGACATGAATCGTGGTATTCCGACGCCATTTGGTCCTCCGTAAGTGGGATCAGAGTCATCGGTCCTAAATTTTTCCTTCATCTCCTTGTCGAATAGTAATCTTCATAACTCTCCCTTTAGTGGTTAAATTTAGACTATTTTGGGCTCATTGGAATGGTAACTCGACAAGCTTTCAAATGGGACCAGAATATGCTAATTCTAAGACCGTTCGATATCCCAAAAGCACGTTGGAACTTGTCAATCGTCATTTTGCAATTTGGATTGTTAATCTTTCCAAATCGCGTGATCCAACAGAGAAACTCATGACTCCCTTGTGTAATGTCAACTTGGATCAATTTTTTCTCATCTGAATGGTACTTTAATGCTCTTTCATTCCTGATTGGAATCGTGGTATTTTGACACCATTTGGGCCTCCGTAAGTGGGATCGTAGTCATCGGTCCTGAATTTTTCCTTCATCTCCTTGTCCAATAGTAACCTTCATAACTCTCCCTTCAGTGGTCGAATTTAGACTATTTTGAGCTCATTGGAATGGTAACTTGACATGCTACCTAATAGGACCAGAATTGTCTAATTCTGAGACCGTTCGATATCCCAAAAGCCCGTTGGAACTCTCCAATCGTCATTTTACAATTTATATTGTTAATCTTTCTAAATCGCAATATCCGATGAAGCCGCTCATGATTCCCTCATTTGATGTCGGATTAGGTCTATTTTTGGTCATCAGAAAGGTACTTTAGTGCTCTTTCATTCTTTATTGGAATTGTGGTATTCCGAGACCATTTGGGCATCCGTAAGTGGGATTACAGTCGCCGGTCCTAAATTTCTAATTCATCCCCTTGTACAATAGTAACCATCATAATAATCTCTTCAATGGTCAAATTTAGATTATTTTGAGCTCATTAGAATGGTAACTCGACGAGCTTCCAAATGGGACCAGGATTGGTAAATTTTGTGACTGTTCGATATCCAAAAAGCACATTGTAACTCTTCAATCGTCATTTTCCAACTTGGATTGTTAATCTTTTCAAATTGCACAGACGCCCATGACTCCCTCCTTTGATGTCGAATTGGGTCAAATTTTGGGCATCTGAAAGGTATTGTAGTGCGCTTTCATTCCTGACTTGAATCGTGGTATTCCGACACCATTTGGTCCTCCGTAAGTGGGATCGGAGTCGTCGGTCCTAAATTTTTCCTTCATCTCCTTGTCCAATAGTAATCTTCATAACTCTCCCTTCAGTGGTCGAATTTAGACTATTTTGAGCTCATTGGAATGGTAACTCGACAAGCCACCAACTGGGACTAGAATTGTCTAATTCTGAGACCGTTCGATATCCCAAAAGCCCATTAGAACTCTTCGATTGTCATTTTACAATTTGTATTGTTACTCTTTCCAAATCGTGTGATTCAATGGAGGCACTCATGACTCCCTTGTTTGATGTCGAATCGAGTTGATTTTGGGTCATCTGAATGGCACTTTAATGCTCTTTCATTCCTGATTGGAATCGTTGTATTCCGACACCATTTGTGCCTTTGTAAGTGGGATCGCAGTCGTTGGTCCTGAATTTCTCCTTCATCTCCTTGTCCAATAGTAACCTTCATTGCTCTCCCTTCAGTGGTCGAATTTAGACTATTTTGAGCTCATTGGAATAGTAACTTGACAAGCTACCTAATAGGACCAGAATTGTCTAATTCTGAGACCGTTCGAAATCCCAAAAGCCCGTTGGAACTCTCCGATCGTCATTTTGCAATTTATATTGTTAATCTTTCTAAATCATGATATCTGATGAAGCCGCTCATGATTCCCTCATTTGATGTCGGATTGGGTCTATTTTTTGTCATCAAAAAGGTACTGTAGTGCTCTTTCATTCTTTATTGGAATCGTGGTATTCCGAGACCATTTGGGCATCCGTAAGTGGGATTGCAGTCGTCGGTCCTGAATTTCTAACTCATCCCCTTGTACAATAGTAACCATCATAATAATCTCTTCAATGGTCCAATTTAGATTATTTTGAGCTCATTAGAATGGTAACTCGACAAGCTTCCAAATGGGACCAGGATTGGTAAATTTTTTGACTGTTCGATATCTAAAAAGCACATTGGAACTCTTTAATCGTCATTTTCCAACTTGGATTGTTAATCTTTTCAAATTGCACAGACGCTCATGACTCCCTCCTTTGATGTCGAATTGGGTCAAATTTTGGCCATCTGAAAGGTATTGTAGTGCGCTTTCATTCCTGACTTGAATCATGGTATTCCGACACCATTTGGTCCTCCATAAGTGGGATCGGAGTCTTCGGTCCTAAATTTTTCCTTCATCTCCTTGTCCAATAGTAATCTTCATAACTCTCCCTTCAGTGGTCGAATTTAGACTATTTTGAGCTCATTGGAATGGTAACTCAACAAGCCACCAACTAGGACTAGAATTGTCTAATTCTGAGACCGTTCGATATCCCAAAAGCCCATTAGAACTCTTCGATTGTCATTTTACAATTTGTATTGTTAATCTTTCCAAATCGTGTGATTCAACGGAGGCACTCATGACTCCCTTGTTTGATGTCGAATCGAGTTGATTTTGGGTCATCTGAATGGTACTTTAATGCTCTTTCATTCCTGATTGGAATCGTTGTATTCCGACACCATTTGTGCCTTCGTAAGTGGGATCGCAGTCGTCGGTCCTGAATTTCTCCTTCATCTCCTTGTCCAATAGTAACCTTCATTACTCTCCCTTCAGTGGTCGAATTTAGACTATTTTGAGCTCATTGGAATGGTAACTTGACAAGCTACCTAATAGGACCAGAATTGTCTAATTCTGAGACCGTTCGATATCCCAAAAGCCCGTTGGAACTCTCCGATTGTCATTTTGCAATTTATATTGTTAATCTTTCTAAATCACGATATCCGATGAAGCCGCTCATGATTCCCTCATTTGATGTCGGATTGGGTCTATTTTTGGTCATCAAAAAGGTACTTTAGTGCTCTTTCATTCTTTATTGGAATCGTGGTATTCCGAGACCATTTGGGCATCCCTAAGTGGGATTGCAGTCGTCGATCCTGAATTTCTAATTCATTCCCTTGTACAATAGTAACCATCATAACAATCTCTTCAATGGTCGAGTTTGGATTATTTTGAGCCCATTAGAATGGTAACTCGACAAGCTTCCAAATGGGACCAGGATTGGTAAATTTTGTGACTGTTCGATATCCAAAAAGCACATTAGAACTCTTCAATCGTCATTTTCCAACTTGGATTGTTAATCTTTTCAAATTGCACAGACGCCCATGACTCCCTCCTTTGATGTTGAATTGGGTCAAATTTTGGCCATCTGAAAGGTATTGTAGTGCGCTTTCATTCCTGACTTGAATCGTGGTATTCTGACACCATTTGGTCCTTCGTAAGTGGGATCGTAGTCGTCGGTCCTAAATTTTTCCTTCATCTCCTTGTCCAATAGTAATCTTCATAACTCTCCCTTCAGTGGTCGAATTTAGACTATTTTGAGCTCATTAGAATGGTAACTCGACAAGCCACCAACTAGGACTAGAATTGTCTAATTCGGAGACCGTTCGATATACCTAAAGCCCGTTGGAACTCTTCGATCATCATTTTACAATTTGTATTGTTAATCTTTCCAAATCGCGTGATCCAACGGAGACACTCATAACTCCCTCGTTTGATGTCGAATCGGGTTGAGTTTGGGTCATCTGAAAGGTACTTTAGCTTATTTCAAGACCATTTGCGAAACCGTAAGTGGGAACGCAGTCATTGGTCCTGAATTTTTCCTTCATCTCCTTGTCCAATAGTAACCTCAATAACTCTCTCTTCAGTGGTTGAATTTAGACTATTTTGAGCTCACTATATTAGTAACTCGACAAGCTTCCAAATGGGACCAGAATAGGCTAATTTTGAGACCGTTCGATATCCCAAAAGCACGTTGGAACTCTTTGATAGTCATTTTGCAATTTAGATTGTTAATCTTTCCAAATCACGTGATGCAATGGAGATGGTCATAAGTCCCTTGTTTGATGTCGGATTGGGTCATTTTTGTTCATCAGAAAGGTACTTTAGTGCTCCTTCATTCCTCATTGGAATCGTTGTATTCCAAGACCATTTGGGCATCCATAATTGGGATAACAGTCTTCAGTCCAAAATTTTTCTTCATCTCCTTGTGCAATAGTAACCATCATAACAATCTCTTCAGTGGTCAAATTTAGACTTTTTTGAGCTCATTAGAATGGTAACTCAACAAGCTTCCAAATGAGACCAGAATTGGCAAATTCTGAGACCGTTCGATATCCCAAAAGCACGTTGGAACTCTTCGATCGTCATTTTACAATTTGGATTGTTAATCTTTCCAAATCGCGTGATCCACTGGAGACGCTCATGACTCCCTCGTTTGATGTCGAATTGGGTTGATTTTTGGTCATCTGAAAGGTATTGTAGTGCTCTTTCATTCCTGACTAGAATCATGGCATTTCGAGACCATTTACACATCGTAAGTGGGATCGCATTTGTCAGTCCTGAATTTTTCCTTAATCTCCTTGTCCCATCGTAACCTTCATAACTCTCTCTTCAGTGGTCGAATTTAGACTATCTTAAGCTCATGGAATGGTAACTCGACAAGCTTCCAAATGGGACCAGAATTGGCTAATTCTGATACCGTTCGATATCCCAAAAGCACGTTGGAACTCGTCGATCGTAATTTTGTAATTTGGATTGTTGATCTTTCAAAATCGCGTGTTCCAACGGAGACACTCATGACTCCCTCGTTCAATGTCGGAATGGATTAATTTTTTCCCATCTGAATGGTACATTAATGCTCTTTCATTCTAGATTGGAATCGTGGTATTCCGACACTATTTGGCCTCCGTAAGTGGGATCACAGTCGTCGGTCCTAAATTTTTCCTTCATCTCCTTGTGCAATAGCAACCTTCATAATAATCCCTTTAGTGGTCGAATTTAGACTATTTTGAGCTCATTAGAATGGTAACTCGACAAGCTACCGAATAGGACCAGAATTGTCTAATTCTGAGACCGTTCGATATCCCAAAAGCCCATTGGAATTCTTCGATCATCATTTTGCAATTTATATTGTTAATCTTTCTAAATCATGATATCCGATGAAGCCACTCATGATTCCCTCGTTTGATGTCGGATTGGGTCAATTTTTGGTCATCAAAAAGGTACTTTAGTGCTCTTTCATTCCTTATTGGAATCGTGGCATTCCAAAACCATTTGGGCATCTGTAAGTGGGATTGTAGTCGTCGGTCCTGAATTTCTCCTTCATCTCCTTTTGCAATATTAACCATCATAACAATCTCTTCAGTGGTCGAATTTAGACTATTTTGAGCTCATTAGAATGGTGACTCGACAAGCTTCCAAATGGGACCAGAATTGGCAAATTCTGAGACCATTCGATTTCCCAAGAGCACGTTGGAACTCTTTGATCATCATTTTGCAATTTGGATTATTAATCTTTCCAAATTGTGTGATCCAATGGAGATGCTCATGACTCCCTCGTTTGATGTCGAATTGGGTCAATTTTTGCTCATCAGAAAGGTACTATAGTGCTCTTTCATTCCTGGCTTGAATCGTGGTATTCTAAGACCTTTTGCACGTCCGTAAGTGGGATCGCAGTTGTCAGTCCTGAATTTTTCCTTAATCTCCTTCTCCAATAGTAACCTTTATAACACTCTCTTCCATGGTCAAATTTAAACTATTTTGAGCTCATTGGAATGGTAACTCGACAAGCTTCCAAATGGGACCAGAATTGGCTAATTCACAAACCGTTCGATATCCCAAATTCACGTTGGAACTCTTTGTCATCATTTTGTAATTTGTATTGTTAAACTTTCTAAATCATGCGATCCGATGAACCCGCTCATGACTCCTTCATTTGATGTCGGATTGGGTCAATTTTGGTCATCTGAAAGGTACTTTAATGCTCTTTCATTCCTAATTGGAATCGTGGAATTCCGACACCATTTGGGCCTCCGTGAGTGGGATCGTAGTCGTCAGTCCTGAATTTTTCCTTCATCTCCTTGTCCAATAGTAACCTTCATAACTCTCCCTTCGGTGGTCGAATTTAGACTATTTTGAGCTCATTGGAATGGTAATTCGACAAGCTACCTAATATGACCAGAATTGTCTAATTCTGAGACTGTTCGATATCCGAAAAGCCTGTGGAACACTTTGATCATTGTTTTGCAATTTATATTGTTAATCTTTCTAAATCATGAGATTCGATGAAGTCGCTCATGAATCCCTCGGTTTATGTTAGATTAGGTTGATTTTTAGTCATCGGAAATGAACTTTAGTGCTCTTTCATTCCTTATTGGAATCGTGGTATTCCGAGACCATTTGGGCATTCTTAAGTGGGATTGCAGTTGTCGGTCCTGAATTTCTCCTTCATCTCCTTGTGTAATAGTAATCATCATAACAATCTCTTCAGTGGTCGAATTTAGACTATTTTGACCTCATTGGACTGGTAATCTTTCCAAATAGGACCAGAATTGGCAAATTCTGAGACCGTTCGATATCCCAAGAGCACGTTGGAACTCTTCGATTGTCATTTTGCAATTTGGATTGTTAGTCTTTCTAAATAGCGTGATCCAACAGAGACACTCATGACTCTCTCGTTTGATGTCAAATTGGGTCAATTTTTGGTGATCTGAAAGGTACTGTAGTGCTCTTTCATTCCGGACTTGAATCGTGCTTTTCCGAGACCATTTGCACATCCGTAAGTGGGATTGCAGTCTTCAGTCCTAAATTTTTCCTTAATCTCCTTCTCTAATAGTAACCTTCATCTCTCTTCAGTGGTCGAATTTAGACTATTTTGAGTTCATTGGAATACTAACTTGACAAGCTTCCAAATGGGACCAGAATTGCCTAATTCTGAGACCGATTGAAATCCCAAAAGCACGTTGGAACTCTTCGTCGTCATTTTGCAATTTATATTGTTAATCTTTCTAAATCGCGTGATCTGATGAACCTGCTCATGACTCCCTCGTTTGATGTTGGATTGGGTCAATTTTTGGTCATCTGAAAGGTACTTTAATGCTCTTTCATTCCTGATTGGAATCATGGTATCCTGACACCATTTGGGCCTCCGTAAGTGGGATCACAGTCGTTGGTCCTGAATTTTTCCTTTCATCTCCTTGTCCAATATTAACCTTCGTAACTATCCCTTAAGTGGTTGAATTTAGACTATTTTGAGCTCATTGGCATGCTAGCTCGACAAGCTACCAAATGGGACCAGAATTGTCTCATTCTGAGACCGTTCGATATCCCAAAAGCACGTTGGAACTCTTCGATCATCTTTTTTTAATTTGGATTGTTAATCTTTCCAAATCCTACGATCCAATGGAAACACTCATGACTCCTACGTTTGATGTCGAATTCGGTTGATTTTTGGTCATCTAAATGGTACTTTAGTGCTCTTTCATTCCTGACTTGGTTTGTGATATTCTGAGACTATTTGGGCATCCGTAAGTCGAATCGTAGTCGTTGGTCCTAAATTTTTCGTTCATCTCCTTGTCCAATAGTACCCTTCATAACTCTCTCTTCAGTACTCAAATTTAAATTATTTTGAGCTCATTGGAATGGTTACTCAACAAGCTTCCAAATGGAGCCGGAATTGGCTAATTCTGAGACCGTTCGATATCCCAAATGCACGTTGGAACTCTTCGATAGTCATTTTGCAATTTGGATTGTTAATCTTTTCAAATCGCGTGATCTAATGGAGATGCTCATGACTCCCTCGTTTAATGTCAGATTGGGTCAATTTTTTGTCATCAGAAAGGTACTTTAATGCTCTTTCATTCCTGATTGGAATCGTGGTATTCCGAGACCATTTGGGCATCCGTAAGTGGGATCGCAGTCGTCGGTCCTGAATTTCTCCTTAATCTCCTTGTACAATAATAACCTTCATAACTCTCCCTTTAGTGGTCGAATTTAGACTATTTTGAGCTCATTGGAATGGTAACTCGACAAGTTACCAAATGGGACCAAAATTGTCTAATTCTGAACCGTTCGATATCCGAAAAGCATGTTGGAACTCTTCGATCGTCATTTTGCAATTTATATTGTTAATCATTCTAAATTGCGCGATCAAACGGAGATGCTCATGACTCCATTGTTTGATGTGAGAATGGGTCAATTTTTGGTCATCTGAAAGGTAGTTTAATGCTCTTTCATTCCTCATTGGAATCCTGGTATTTCGAGACCATTTGGGCATCCGTAAGTGGGATCGCAGTCGTCGGTCCTAAATTTTTCCTTCATCTCCTTTTGCAATAGTAACCATTATAACAATCTATTCAGTGGTCGAATTTAGTCTATTTTAAGTTCATTAGAGTGGTAACTCGACAGGCTTTCAAATGGGACGGGAACTAGCAAATTCTAAGACCGTTCGATATCCCAAAATCATGTTGGAACTCTTCGATCGACATTTTGCAATTTGGATTGTTAGTCTTTTCAAAATTGTGCGATCCAATGGAGATGCTCATGACTCCCTCGTTTGATGTCGGATTGGGTCAAATTTTGGTCATCTGAAAGGTAGGGTAGTGCTCTTTCATTCCTCACCTGAATCGACGTATTCCAAGACCATTTGCACATCCCAAAGTGGGATCGCAGTCGTCAGTCCTGCATTTTTCCTTAATCTCCTTGTCCAATAGTAACCTTCATAAACTCTCTCTTCAGTGGTCGAATTTAGACTATTTTGAGCTCATTGGAATGGTAACTCGACAAGCTACCAAATGGGACTAGAATTGGCTAATTCTGAGACCGTTCGATATCCCAAAAGCACGTTGGATCTCTTCGATCGTCATTTTGCAATTTGGATTGTTAATCTTTCTACTTCACACGATCCAATGGAGACGCTAATGACTCCCTTGTTTGATGTAGATTGGGTCCATTTTTTGTCAACTGAAAGGAACTTTAATGATCTTTCATTCCTGACTTGAATCGTGGTATTCCTTGACCATTTGCACTTCCGTAAGTGGGATCGCGGTCGTCGGTCCTGCATTTTTCGTTAATCTCCTTGTCCAATAGAAACCTTTATAACTCTCTCTTTAGTGGTCGAATTCAGACTATTTCGAGCTCATCGGAATGGTAACTCGCCAAGCTTCCAAATGGGACCAGAATTGGCTAATTCTGGGTCCCTTCGATATCCCAAAAGCACATTGGAACTCTTCGATCGTCATTTTACAATTTGGATTGTTAATCTTTCCAAATAGTGTGATCCAATGGACATGCTCATGACTCCCTCATTTGATGTCGAATTGGGTAAATTTTTGGTCATATGAAAGGTACCTTAATGCTCTTTCATTCCTGATTAGAATCGTGGTATTCCAAGACCATTTGGGCATCCGTAAGTGGGATCGCAGTCGTCGGTCCTAAATTTTTTTGTAATCTCCTTGTCCAACAGTAACCTTCATAACTCTCTCTTCAGTGGTCGAATTTAGACTATTTTGATCTCATTGGAATGGTAACTCGACAAGCTTCCAAATGGGGCCAGAATTGTCTAATTCTGAGACCGTTCGATATCCCAAAAGCCCGTTGGAACTCTTGGATCGTCATTTTGCAATTTGAAGTGTTAATCTTTCCAAATCATGTTATCCAACGGAGACACTCATGACACCCTTGTTTGATGTCGAATTGGGTTGATTTTTGGTCATCTGAAAGGTACTTTAGTGCTCTTTCATTCTTGACTTGATTCGTGGTATTCCGAGACTATTTGCACATCCGTAAGTGGGATCACAGTCGTCGGTCCTAAATTTTTCCTTCATCTCCTTGTCCAATAGTAACCTTCATAACTCCCTCTTATGTGGTTGAATTTTGACTATTTTGAGCTCATTGGATTAGTAACTCGACAAGCTTCCAAATGGTACCAGAATTGGCTAATTCTGAGACCGTTCGATATCTCAAAAGCACGTTGGAACCTTCGATCTTCATTTTGCAATTTGGATTGTTATTCTATCCAAATCGTGCGATCAAATGGAATCGCTCATGACTCCCTCGTTTGATGTCGAATTTGGTCAATTTTTGGTCATCAGAAAGGTACTTTTGTGCACTTTCATTTTAGATTGGAATCGTGGTATTCTGAGACCATTTGGGCATCCGTAAGTGGGATCGCGTCGTCGATCTTGAATTTTTCCTTTATCTCCTTATGCAATAGTAACCATCATAACAATCTCTTCAATGGTCGAATTTAGACTATTTTGAGCTCATTAGAATGGTAACTTGACAAGCTTCCAAATGAGACCAGATAAAGCAAATTTTGAGACCGTTCGATATCCCAAAAGCACGTTGGAACTCTTCGATTGTCATTTTGCAATTTGGATTGTTAATCTTTCCAAATCATGCGATCCAATGCAGACGCTCATTACTCCCTCTTTTGATGTCGAATTGGGTCAATTTTTTGTCATCTGAAAGGTTCTGTAGTGCTCTTTCTTTCCAGACTTGAATCGTGGTATTCCGAGTCCATTTTCACATCCATAAGTGGGATCGCAGTCGTCAGTCCTGAATTTTTCTTTAATCTCCTTGTCCAATAATAACCTTCATAACTCTCTCTTCAATGGTCGATTTAGACTATTTTGAGCTCATTGGAATGGTAACACGACAAGCTTCCAAATGGGACCAGAATTGACTAATTCTGAGACCGTCCAATATCCCAAAAATACGCTGGAACTCTTCGAACGTCATTTTACTATTTATATTTTTAATCTTTCTAAATCGAGCGATCTAATGAAGCCGCTCATGACACCCTCATTTGATTTTAGATTGGTTCAATTTTTGGTCATCTGAAAGGTACTTTAATGCTCTATCATTCCTGATTGGAATCATGGTATTCCAACACCATTTGGGTCTCTGTAAGTGGGATCGCAGTCGTCGGTCCTGAATTTTTCCTTCATCTCCTTGTCCAATATTAACCTTCATAACTCTCCCTTCAGTGGTCGAATTTAGACTATTTTGAGCTCATTGGAATGGTGACTCGACAAGCTACCAAATGAGACCAGAATTGTCTAATTCTAAGACCGTTCGATACCCCAAAAGCCCGTTGGAACTCTTCAATCGTCATTTTTCAATTTGAATTGTTAATCTTTCCAAATCACTCGATCCAATGGAGACACTCATGACTCTCTCGTTTAATGTCGAATTGGGTTATTTTTGGTCATCTGAAAGGTACTTTAGTGCTCTTTCATTCCTAACTTGATTCGTGGTATTCCGAGAGCATTCGTGCATCCATAAGTGGGATCGAAGTCATCGGTCATGAATTTTTCTTTCATCTGCTTGTCCAATTGTAACCTTCAAAACTCTCTCTTCAATGGTCGAATTTAGGCTATTTTGAGCTCATTGGAATGGTAACTCGACAAGCATCCAAATGGGACCAGAATTGGCTAATTCTGAGACCGTTCGATATCCCGAAAGCATGTTGGAACTCTTCGATCGTCATTTTGCAATTTGGATGGTTAATCTTTCCAAATCGCACGATCCAATGGAGACGCTCATGAATCCCTCGTTTGATGTCGGATTGGGTTGATTATTGGTCATCAAAAAGGTACTTTAGTGATCTTTCATTCCTAATTGGAATCATGGTATTCCGAGACCATTTGGGCATCCGTAAGTGGGATCGCGGTCGTCGGTCCTGAATTTTTCCTTCATCTCCTTGTGTAATAGTAACCATCATAACAATCTCTTCGGTGGTCGAATTTAGACTATTTTGAGCTCATTAGAATGGTAACTCGACAAGCTTCAAAATGAGACCAGAATTGGCAAATTCTGAGACTGTTCGATATCCCAAAAGTACGTTGGAACTCTTCGATCGTCATTTTACAATTTGGATTGTTAATCTTTCCAAATCGCGCGATCCAACGAAGACGCTCATGACTCCCTTGTTTGATGTCGAATTTGGTTGATTTTTAGTCATCTGAAAGGTGTTGTAGTGCTCTTTCATTCTTGACTTGAATCGTGGTTTTCCGAGACCATTTGCACATCCGTAAGTGGGATCGTAGTTGTCGGTCCTGAATTTTTCCTGTTACAAAATCCTAGCCATTAAACATGGGATGAATGGCAGAGTAGTCAACCTCGTGGGCCACACCAATTTCACTTCAGAGACGGCCCTTCCTGAATGGTTTTTTGCCCTGAATCCAATGTACAGAGTGGATTTTCCACTCGGCTTCAACAAATAAGCCATCATACTTCACAGAGTCTATTTCGCAACAGAGACTGTTTTCATTCGTTGTGGGCCACCATCATGAAGTGAAAGATTGATCCACTCGACTCTATTTTGCAACAGAGACTGTTCTCATTCGTTGTGGGCCACCATCATGAAGTGAAAGATTGATCCAAACCGTCCATCAGGTAGAGGGAGAAAAACCAATCAAAGTCATGCTAACCTTTGGCAACCATGTACGTTCACATGATCGTTACAACGATCGCAAAGAGACAATTCAATTACTGTTATAACCTGATAATCTCGGTGGGCCACATCAACGAAAGATCAAAACCAGCCATTCATGATCAAAATTCTAAGAGGAATTCAGTAGACAGTGTGGATTTCTCAAAAGCCTCTCATTAGGACAAGAAGTCCATGAAAGATGGTGCAACCAAGCTTTCTTCTCTATCATGCGGAATGCCTTCTTCAGGTTGTGCGGAAATCCTTTGAAGGTGGTGTTGTGCGGTACTCCTTTGAAGATGTTGTTGTGTGGAACTCCTTTGAAGGTGCTGTTGTGCGGAAACTCTTTTGAAGATGCTGTTGTGCAGAGGTGGGCGTTGTGCGCCACATGTGTTGTGCGGAACTCCTTTGAAGGTGCTGTTGTGCGGAAACTCTTTGTGCAGAGGTGGGCATTGTGCGCCACATGTGTTGTGTGCCACACACTCTATGTAGTGCACAACGGTGTCTCTCTCCCACCTTCTTCTCTCCAATTCTCTCCCCTCTTGTCTCTCCTTTTTCTCCCTCTTAATTCCTGGCCCACCAACTGATCCCCTTTCAAATGAGGCAGAGGAGGGGTATTTATAGGCCCTTGCTCTCTTACAAAGTGGTGATCACTACCACTTATTCCATCACATAATGTACATCTTCCTCTCTTAAAACAACGGTGTCCACCAAGCTCTCCCTTAAATGGTGATTTACAACCTCTTTCCATTAAAATGACACCTGTGCACCCTTTATTACCAAAACACCCTCTTTTATGCCTTTTACTGAAATACATAAACTACCCCTGGATATGGATTTTTACCAAAATACCTAAAATACCCCCGGACATGGATTTTTACCAAAATACCTAAAATACCCCCGAACATGGATTTTTATAAAAATACCAAAATACCCCCTAGACATGGATTTTTACCAAAATACCTAAAATATCCCCGGACATGAATTTTTACCAAAATACCTAAAATACCCCCGGACACAGATTTTTACCAAAATAAGGAGCGAATGACCTTGGGAAAGATTTGCACCATGAAATTCTCTGACCAATGCAATGGAATATTTTTATGCCTCGACATCATGGTATTCCGAGACCATTTGCACATCAGTAAGTGGGATCGCAGTCGTCGGTCATGAATTTTTCCTTAATCTCCTTGTCCAATAATAACCTTCATAACTCTCTCTTCATTGGTTGAATTTAGAATATTTTGAGCTCATTGGAATGGTAACTCACCAAGCTTCTAAATGGAACTAGAATTGGCTAATTCTGAGACCGTTCGATATCCTAAAAGCACGTTGGAACTCTTCAATCGTCATTTTGCAATTTGGATTGTTAATCTTTCTAAATCACGCGATCCAATAGAGATGCTCATGATTCCCTCGTTTGATGTCAGATTGGGTCGATTTTTTGTCATCTAAAAGGTACTTTAATACTCTTTCATTCCTGATTGGAATCACGGTATTCCAAGACCATATGGTCGTCCGCAAGTGGGATCGTAGTCGTCGGTCCTGAATTTTCCGTAATCTCCTTGTCCAACAGTAACCTTCATAACTCTCTCTTTAATGGTCGAATTTAGACTATTTTCAGCTCATTGGAATAATAACTCGACAAGCTTCAAAATGGGACTAGAATTGTCTAATTCTGAGACCATTCGATATCCCAAAAGCCCGTTGGAACTCTTTGAATGTCATTTAGCAATTTGGAGTGTTAATCTTTCCACATCGTGCGATCCAACGGAGACAATAATGACTCCCTTGTTTGATGTCAAATTGGGTTAATTTTTGGTCATCTGAAAAGTAATTTATTGCTCTTTCATTCATGACTTGATTCATGATATTTCGAGACCATTTGTGCATCTGTAAGTGGGATCGGAGTCGTCGGTCCTGAAATTTTCCTTCATCTCATTGTCTAATAGCAACCTTTATAACTCTCTCTTCAGTGGTCAAATTTAGAATATTTTCACCTCATTGGAATTGTAACTCGCCAAGCTTCTAAATGGGACCAAAATTGGCTAATTCTAAGACCGTTCGATATCCTAAAGGCACATTGGAACTCTTCGATCATCATTTTAAAATTTAGATTGTTAATCTCTCCATATCACTTGATCCAATGGAGATGCTCAAGACTCCTTCATTTGTTGTCGGATTGGGTCCATTTCTGCTCATCTAAAAGGTACTTTAATGCTCTTTCAATCCTGATTGGAATCGCGGTATTCCAAGACCATTTGGGCATCCGTACGTGGGATCGCAGTCGTCGGTCTGGAATTTTTCCTTCATCTGATTGTCTAAAAGTAACCTTCATAACTCTCTCTACAGTGGTCGAATTTAGACTATTTTGATCTCATTGGAATGGTAACTCGACAAGCTTCCAAATGGGACCAGAATTGTCTAATTCTGAGACCATTCGATATCCCAAAAGCCCGTTGGAACTCTTTGATCGTCATTCTACAATTTGAATTGTTAATCTTTCCAAATCCCGCGATCCAACGGAGACACTCATGACCCCCTCGTTTGATGTCAAATTGGGTTAATTTTTGGTCATCTAAAAGGTAATTTAGTACTCTTTCATTCCTGACTTGATTCGTGGTATTCCGAGACCATTTGCGCATCCATAAGTGGGATCGCACCTTCATCTCCTTGTCCAATAGTAACCTTCATAACTCTCTCTTTAGTGTTCAAATTTAGACTATTTTGAGCTCATTGGAATGGTAACTCGACAAGCTTCCAAATGGGACCAAATTGGCTAATTCTGAGACAGACTTCGATATCCCAAAAGCACGTTGGAACTCTTCGATCGTCATTTTGCAATTTGGATTGTTAATCTTTCCAAATTCCAATGGAGATGCTCATAACTCGCTTGATGTCTTGGGTCAATCATCAAAGGTACTGAAATCTTCGTATTCTTGGACCATTTGGCATCCGTAAGTGGGATCGCAGCCGGCTACTGAGTTTTTTCCTTCATCTCCTTGTCCAATAGTAACCTATAACTCTTTAGGCTATTTTTAGCTCATTGGAATGCTAAGTAGACAAGCTTACAAATGGGAACCGAATTTGCTAATTTCGAGACCGTTTGAAATCCCAAATGCATGTTGGAACTCTTCGATCATCATTTTACAATTTGGATTGTTAATCTTTCTAAATCGAGCGATGCAACAGAGACTTTCAAAACTCCCTCGTTTGATGTCGGATTGGATTGATTTCAGGTCATCTGAAAGGTATTTTAGTGCTCTTTCAATCCTGACAGAAATCGTCATATTCCGTGACCAATTGGGCATCCGTAAGTAGGATCGCAGTCGTTATCCTTCATAACTCTCTCTACAGTGGTCGAATTTAGACTATTTTGATCTCATTGGAATGGTAACTCGACAAGCTTCCAAATGGGACCAGAATTGTCTAATTCTGAGACCATTCGATATCCCAAAAGCCCGTTGGAACTCTTTGATCGTCATTCTACAATTTGAATTGTTAATCTTTCCAAATCCCGCGATCCAACGGAGACACTCATGACCCCCTCGTTTGATGTCAAATTGGGTTAATTTTTGGTCATCTAAAAGGTAATTTAGTACTCTTTCATTCCTGACTTGATTCGTGGTATTCCGAGACCATTTGCGCATCCATAAGTGGGATCGCAGTCGTAAGTCCCGAATTTTTCCTTCATCTCCTTGTCCAATAATATAACCATCGTAACTCTCTCTTCAGTGGTTGAATTTAGACTATTTTGAGCTCATTGGAATGATAACTCGACAAGTTTTCAAATGGGACCAAAATTGGCTAATTCTAAAAACGTTCGATATCCCAAAAGCACGTTGGAACTCTTCGATCGTTATTTTACAATTTGGATTGTTAATCTTTCCAAATTGTGCGATCGAATGGAAACGCTCATGACTCCCTCGTTTGATGTCGGATTGGGTTGATTTTTAAGCATCTGAAAGGTACTTTAATGCTCTATCATTCCTGATTGGAATCATCGTATTCTGAGACCATTTAGGCATTCGTAAGTGGGATCGCAGTCCTCGGTCATAATTTTTTTTTATCCCCTTGTCCAATAGTAACCTTCATAACTATCTTCAATGGTCAGATTTAGACTATTTTGCACTCATTAGAATGGTAACTTGACAAGCTTCCAAATGGGACCAGAATTTGCTAATTCTGAGACCGTTCGATATCCCAAAAGCACGTTGGAACTCTTCAATCGTTATTTTGTAATTTGGATTGTTAATCTTTCCAAATTGCACGATCGAATGGAAACGCTCATGACTCCCTCGTTTGATGTTGGATTGGGTTGATTTTTAAGCATCTGAAAGGTACTTTAATGCTCTATCATTCCTGATTGGAATCATGGTATTCTGAGACCATTTAGGCATTCGTAAGTGGGATCGCAGTCGTCGGTCATAATTTTTTTTTATCTCCTTGTCCAATAGTAACCTTCATAACTCTCTTCAATGGTCAAATTTAGACTATTTTGCACTCATTGGAATGGTAACTTGACAAGCTTCCAAATGGGACCAGAATTTGCTAATTCTGAGACCGTTCGATATCCCAAAAGCACGTTGGAACTCTTCGATCATTATTTTGTAATTTGGATTGTTAATCTTTCCAAATTGCGCGATCGAATGGAAACGCTCATGACTCCCTCGTTTGATGTCGGATTGGGTTGATTTTTAAGCATCTGAAAGGTACTTTAATGCTCTATCATTCCTGATTGGAATCATGGTATTCTGAGACCATTTAGGCATTCGTAAGTGGGATTGCAGTCGTCGGTCATAATTTTTTTTTTATCTCCTTGTCCAATAGTAACCTTCATAACTCTCTTCAATGGTCGAATTTAGACTATTTTGCACTCATTGGAATGGTAACTTGACAAGCTTCCAAATGGGACCAGAATTTACTAATTCTGAGACCGTTCGATATCCCAAAAGCACGTTAGAACTCTTCGATCGTCATTTTGCAATTTGGATTGTTAATCTTTCTAAATAGTGCGATCCAATGGAGCCGCTCATGACTCCCTTATTTGATGTCGGATTGGGTCAATTTTTGGTCATCTAAAAGGCACTTTAGTACTCTTTCATTCCTGATTGGAATTGTGGTATTCCGAGACTATTTTCGGCATCCGTAAGTGGGATCACAGTCATCGATCCTGAATTTTTCCTTAATCTCCATGTCCAATAGTAACCTTCATAACTCTCTCTTCAGTAGTCGAATTTAGACTATTTTGAGCTCATTGGATTGGTAACTCGAGAAGCTTCCAAATGGGAGAAAAATTGGTTAATTCTGAGACCGTTCGATATCCCAAAAGCACGTTGGAACTCTTCGACCATCATTTTCCGATTTGGATTGTTAATCTTTCTAAAACGCATGATACAATGGAGACGCTCATGACTCCAACATTTGATGTTGGATTGGGTCAATTTTTGGTCATCCGAAAGGTACTTTATTATTCTTTCATTCTTGATTGGAATCGTGGTATTCCGAGACCATTTGTGCATGCATAAGTGGGATCTCAGTCGTCAGTCCTGAATTTTTGCTTCATCTCCTTGTCCAATAGTAACCTTCATAACTCTCTCTTCAGTGGTCAAATTTTGACTATTTTGAGCTCATTAGGATGGTAAGTCGACAAGCTTCCAGATGAGAGTAGAATTGGCTAATTCTGAGACCGTTTGATATCCTAAAAGCATGTTGGAACTCTTTAATCGTCATTTTACAATTTGGATTGTTAATCTTTCCAAATCACATGATCCAACGGAGACGCTCATGACTCCCTCATTTGATGTCAGATTATGTCAATTTTTGGTCATCTGAAAGGTACTTTAGTGCTCTTTCATTCCTGACTTGAATCATGGTATTTCGAGACCATTTGCGCATCTGTAAGTGGGATCCCAGTCGTCTATCCTGAATTTTTTCTTAATCTCGGTGTCCAATAGTAACCTTCATAACTCTCTCTTCAGTGGTCAAATTTACACTATTTTGAGCTCATTGGAATGGTAACTCGAAAAGCTTCCAAATGAGACCAGAATTGGCTAATTCTGAGACCGTACGATATCCCAAAAGCACGTTGGAACTCTTCGATCATCATTTTGCAATTTGGATTACTAATCTTTCCAAATCATGTGATCCAATGAAGAGGCTCATGGCTCCCTCGTTTGATGTCGGAATGGGTCAATTTTTGGTCATCTGAAAGGTACTTTAGTGCTCTTTCATTCCTAACTTAAAGTGTGGTATTCCGAGACCATTTGCACATCCGTAAGTCGAATCCCAGTCGGTGGTCCTGAATTTTTCCTTCATCTCCTTGTCCAATAGTAACGATCATAACTCTCCCTTTGGTGGTCGAATTTAGGCTATTTTGAGCTCATTGTAATTGTAACTCGACAAGCTTCCCAATGGGACCAGAATTGGCTAATTCTGAGACCGTTCGATATCCCAAAAACGTGTTGGAACTCCTCGATCGTCATTTTGCAATTTGGATTGTTAATCTTTCCAAATAGTGCGATCCAATGAAGATGCTCATGACTCCCTCGTTTGATGTCAGAATGGGTCAATTTTTATTCATCTGAAAGGTACTTTAGTGCTCTTTCATTCCTGACTCGAATCAGGGTATTCCGAAACCATACACATCCGTAAGTGGGATCGTAGTCGTCGGGCTTGAATTTTTCCTTAATCTCCTTGTCCAATAGCAACCTTCATAACTCTCTCTTCAGTGGTCACATTTAGAATATTTTTAGCTCATTGGAATGGTAACTCGCCAAGCTTCCAAATGGGACCAGAATTGGCTAATTCTGAGACCATTCAATATCTTAAAAGCATGTTGGAACTATTCAATCATCATTTTACAATTTGGATTGTTAATCTTTTCAAATCGCGTGATCCAACGGGGACGCTAATGACACCCTCATTTGATGTCGAATTAGGTTAATTTTTTGTCATCGGAAAGGTACTTTAATGCTCTTTTATTCCTGATTGGAATCGCGGTATTTCAAGACCATTTGGGCATCTGTAAGTGGGATCGCAGTCGTCGGTCCTGAATTTTTCCTTTGTCTCCTTGTCCAACAGTAATGTTCATAACTCTCTCTTCAGTGGTCAAATTTAGACTATTTTGAGCTCATTGGAATGGTAACTTGACAAGCTTCCAAATCAGACCAGAATTGTCTAATTTTGAGACCGTTTGATATCCCAAAAGCTCGTTGGAACTCTTTGATCGTCATTCTACAATTTGGAGTTTTAATCTTTCCAAATCGTGTGATCCAATAGACACACTCATGACCCCCTCATTTGATGTCAAATTGGGTTGATTTATGGTCATCTTTAAGGTAATTTAGTGCTCTTTCATCCCTGACTTAATTCATGGTATTCCGAGACCATTTGCACATCCGTAAGTGGGATTGCAGTCGTCGGTCCTGAATTTTTTCCTTCATCTCCTTGTCCAATAGTAACCTTCATAACTCTCTCTTTAGTGGGCCAATTTAGACTATTTTGAGCTCATTGGAATGGTAACTCGACAAGCTTCCAAATGGGACTAGAATTGGCTAATTCTGAGACCGTTCGATATCCCAAAAGCACGTTGGAACTCTTCGATCGTCATTTTGCAATTTGGATTGTTAATCTTTCCAAATTGTGCGATTAAATGGAAATTGTCATGACTCCCTCGTTTGATGTCGGATTGGGTCAATTTTTGAGCATATGAAAGGTACTTTAATTCTCTTTCATTCCTAATTGGAATCGTGGTATTCTGAGACCATTTAGGCATTCGTAAGTAGGATCGCAGTCGTCGTTCCTAAATTTTTTCTTCATCTCCTTATCCAATAGTAACCTTCATAATTCTCTTCAATGGTCGAATTTAGACTATTTTACACTCATTGGAATGGTAACTTAACAAGCTTCCAAATGGGACTAGAATTTGCTAATTCTGAGACCGTTCGATATCCCAAAAGCACGTTGGAACTCTTCGATTGTCATTTTACAATTTGGATTGTTAATCTTTCCAAATCACGCGATCCAATGGAATCACTCTTGACTCCCTTGTTTAATGTCAAATTGGGATGATTTTTAGTTTTCTAAAAGGTACTATAGTACTCTTTCATTCCTGATTGGAATCGTGGTATTCCGAGAATATTTGGGCATCCCTAAGTGGGATCGCAGTCGTCGGTCCTGAATTTTTCCTTCATCTCCTTGTCCAATTGTTAGCTTCATAACTCTCTCTTCAGTGGTTGAATTTAGACTATTTTGAGCTCATTGGAATGGTAACTACAAGCTTCCAAATAGGAAAGGAATTGGTTAATTCTGAGACCGTTCGATATCCCAAAAGCACGTTGGAACTCTTCGACCATCATTTTGCGATTTGGATTGTTAATCTTTCTAAAACATGTGATCCAACAGACATGCTCATGACTCCAACGTTTGATGTCAGATTGGGTCAAATTTTGGTCATCAGAAAGGTACTTTATTGCTCTTTCATTCCTGATTGGAATCGTGGTATTCTAAGACCATTTGAGCACACATAAGTCGGATCGCAGTCGTCGGTTCGGAATTTTTCCTTTAGCTCCTTGTCCAATAGTAACCTTCATAACTCTCTCTTTAGTGGTCAAATTTTGACTATTTTGAGCTCATTAGGATGGTAAGTCGACAAGCTTCCAGATGAGAGTAGAATTAGGTAATTCTGAGACCGTTCGATATCCCAAAAGCACGTGGGAACTCTTTAATCGTCATTTTGCAATTTGGATTGTTAATCTTTCCAAATCGCATGATCCAACGGAGATGCTGATGACTCACTAGTTTGATGTCGGATTGTGTCGATTTTTGGTCATCGGAAAGGTACATTAGTGCTCTTTCATTCCTGACTTGAATCGTGGTATTCCGAGATCATTTGTGCATTCGTAAGTGGGATCGCAGTCGTTTGTCTTGAATTTTTTCTTAATCGCCTTATCCAATTGTAACCTTCATAACTCTCTCTTCAGTGGTTGAATTTAGACTATTTTGAGCTCATTGGAATGGTAACTCAACAAGCTTCCAAATGGGACCACAATTGGCTAATTCTGAGACCGTTCGATATCCCAAAAGCACATTGGAACTCTACGATCGTCATTTTGCAATTTCGATTGTTAATCTTTCCAAATCATGCGATCCAACGGAGAGGCTCATGACTTCCTCATTTGATGTCAGAATGGGTCTATTTTTGGTCATCTGAAAGGTACTTTAGTGCTCTTTCATTCCTAACTTGAATCATGGTATTCCGAGACCATTTGTGCATCCGTAAGTGGGTCGTTGGTCCTGAATTTTTCCTTCATCTCCTTGTCCAATAGTAACCATCATAACTCCCCCTTCAATGGTCGAATTTAGACTATTTTGAGCTCATTGGAATGGTAACTCAACAACCTTCCCAATGGGACCAGAATGACAAATTCTAAGACCGTTCGATATCCTAAAAACATGTTGGAACTCTTCGATCATCATTTTGCAATTTGGATTATTAATCTTTCCAAATCGTGTGATCCAATGGAGACGCTCATGACTCCCTTGTTCGATGTCGGAATGGGTCAATTTTTATTCATCTAAAAGGTACTTTAGTGCTCTTTCATTCCTGACTCGAATCAGGGTATTTCGAAACCATTTGCACATCCGTAAGTGGAATCGCAGTCGTCGGGCATGAATTTTTCCTTAATCCCCTTGTCCAATAATAACCTTCATAACTCTCTCTTCAGTGGTCGAATTAAGACTATTTTGAGCTTATTGAAATGGTCACTCGACAGCTTCCAAATGGGATTAGAATTGGCTAATTCTGAGACCGTTCGATATCCCAAATGCATATTGGAACTCTTCGATCATCATTTTACAATTTGGATTGTTAATCTTTCTAAGTCGCCCGATCCAATGGAGATGCTCATGACTCCCTCATTTGATGCCGGATTGGGTCAATTTTTGGTCATCTGAAAGGTACTTTAATTCTTTTTCATTTCAGACTTTGATCGTGGTATTCCTAGACCATTTGCACATCCGTAAGTGGGATCGCACTCGTCAGTCTAGAATTTTTCCTCCTCTCCTTTTCCAATAATAACCTTTATAACTCTCCTTCAGTGGTCGAGTTAAGAAAATTTTAAGCTCATTGGAATTGTAACTCTACAAGCTTCCAAATGGGACTAGAATTGGCTAATTCTGAGACCGTTCGATATCCCAAAAGCATGTTAGAACTGTTTGATCATCATTTTACAATTTGGATTGTTAATCTTGCTAAATCGCGTGATCCAACGGAGACGTTCATCACTCCCACATTTGATGTCAGATTGGGTCAATTTTTGGTCATCTGAAAGGTACTTTAATGCTCTTTCATTCTTAAGTTGAACATAGTATTCCGAGACCATTTGCACATCAATAATTGGGATCGCTGTTGTCGGTCCTGAATTTTTCCTTAATTTTCTTGTCCAATAGTAACCTTCACAACTCTCTCTTTAGTAGTTAAATTTAGACTATTTTGAGCCCATTGCAATGATAACTCGACAAGCATCCAAATGGGAAAAGAATTGGCTAATTCTGAGACCATTCGATATCCCAAAAGCACGTTAGAACTGTTCGATCATCATTTTGCAATTTGGATTGTTAATCTTTTTAAATCACATGATCCAACAGAGATGTTCATGACTCCCTCATTTGATGTCGGATTGGGTCAATTTTTGGTCATCTGGAAAGGTACTTTAATGCTCTTTCATTCTTAATTTGAATCATGGTATTCAAAGACCATTTGCACATCCGTAAGTGGGATCGCTGTTGTCGGTCCTGAATTTTTCCTAAATCTCCTTGTCCAGTAGTAACCTTCATAACTCTCTCTTCAGTGGTTGAATTTCGACTATTTTGAGCCCATTGCAATGGTAACTCAACAAGCTTCCAAATGGGACAAGAATTGGCTAATTCTGAGACCGTTCGATATCCCAAAAGCACATTGGAATTCTTCGATCGTCATTTTGTAATTTGGATTGTTAATCTTTCCAAATCACGTGATCCAACAGAGACGCTCATGACTCCCTTGTTGAATGTCGAAATGGGTCAATTTCTGATCATCTGAAAGGTACTTTTGTGCTCTTTCATTCTTGACTTGAATCGTGGTATTCCGAGACCATTTGCACATCTGTATGTGGGATTGCAGTCGTCGGTCCTGAATTTTCCCTTAATCTCCTTGTCCAATAGTAACCTTCATAACTCTCTCTTCAGTGGTCGAATTTAGACTAGTTTGAGCTCATTGGAATGGTAACTCGTCAAGCTTCCAAATGGGACTAGAATTTGCTAATTCTCGGACCGTTCGAAATCCCGAAAGCACGTTAGAACTCTTCGATCGTCATTTTACGATTTGGATTGTTAATCTTTCTAAATCATGCGACCCAATAGAGAAGCTTATGACTCACTCGTTTCATATCGGATTGGGCTGATTTTTGGTTATCTGAATGGTACTTTAATGCTCTTTCATTCCTAATCGGAATTGTGTATTCCAAGACCATTTGGGCATTCGTAAGTGGGATCGCAGTCGTCGGTCATAAGTTTTTCCCTCATCTCCTTGTCCAATAGTAACCTTCATAACTCTATTTAATGGTCAAATTTAGACTATTTTGTGCTCATTGGAATGGTTACTAGACAAGCTTCCAAATGGGACCAGAATTGGCTAATTCTGACACCGTTCGATATCCCAAAACCACGTTGGAACTCTTCGATCATCATTTTGCAATTTAGATTGTTAATCTTTTGTAAATCACGTGATCCAACAAAGTCGCTCATGACTCCATCGTTTGATGTCAGATTGGGATGATTTTTGGTCATCTGAAAGGTACTTTAGTGCTCTTTCGTTTGATGTCGGATTGGGACGATTTTGGGCCAACTGTGCTTAAGTGCTCTTTCATTCCTAACTAGAATCGTCGGTCCTGAATTTTTCCTTCATCTCCTTGTCCAATAATAACCTTCATAACTCTCTCTTCAGTGGTCGAATTTAGACTATTTTGAGCTCAATGGAAAGGTAACTCGCCAAGCTTTCAAATGGAACCAGAATTGGTTAATTCAGAGGCCGTTCGATATCCCAAAAGCACATTGGAACTCTTCGATCGTTAATTTACGATTTGGATTGTTAATCTTTCCAAATCGCATGATCCAACAGAGACGCTCATTTCTCCCTCATTTGATATCAGATTAGGTTGATTTTTGGTTATCTGAAAGGTACTTTAATGCTTTTTCATTCCTGATTGGAATCATAGTATTCCGAGACCATTTGGGCATTTGTAAGTGGGATCGTAGTTGTCGGTCTTGAATTTTTCCTTCATCTCCTTGTCCAATAGTAACCTTCATAACTCTCTCTTTAGTGGTCGAATTTAGACTATTTTAAGCTCATTGGAATGGTAACTCAACAAGCTTCCAAATGGGACCTGAATTGGCTAATTCTGAGAACATTCGATATCCCAAAAGCACGTTTGAACTCTTCGATCATCATTTTACAATTTGGATTGTTAATCTTTCCAAATTGCGTGATCCAACGGAGACGCTCATGACTCCCTCGTTTGATGTCGGATTGGGTCAATATTTTGTAATCTGAAAGGTACTTTAGTGCTCTTTCATTCCTGACTTGAATCGTCGTATTCCAAGACCATTTGTGCATTCGTAAGTGGGATCTCAGTCGTCGGTCCTGAATTTTTCCCTCATCTCCTTCTCCAATAGTAACCATCATAACTCACTCTTCAGCGGTCGAATTTAGACTATTTCGAGCCCATTGGAATGGTAACTCAACAAGCTTCCAAATGGTACTAGAATTGTCTAATTCTGAGGCCGTTCGATATCCCAAAAGTATGTTGGAACTCTTCGATCATCATTTTGCAATTTGGATTATTAATCTTTCTAAATCGTGGGATCCAATGGAGACGCTCATGACTCCCTCATTTGATGTGGAATTGGGTCAAATTTTGGTCATCTGAAAGGTACTTTAATGCTCTTTCATTCCTGACTTGTATCATGGTTTTCCGAGACCATTTGCACATCCGTAAGTGGGATCGCAGTCGGCGGTCATGAATTTTTCATTAATCTCCTTGTCAACTGTAACATCATAACTCTCTCTTCTATGGGCAAATTTAGACTATTTTAAGCTCATTGGAATGGTAACTCTACAAGCTTCCAAATGGGACCAGAATTGGCTAATTCTGAGTCCTTTCGATATCCCAAAAGCACGTTAGAACTTTTCAATCATCATTTTGCAATTTGGATTGTTAATCGCTCTAAATCACGCGATCTAATGGAGACGCTCATGACACCCTCGTTTGACGTTAGATTGGGACAATTTTTGGACATCCAAAAGGTACTTTAATGCTCTTTCATTCCTGACTTGAATTGTGGTATTCCGAGAACATTTGCCCATCCGTAGGTGGGATTGTAGTCGTTGGTCCTGAATTTCTCATTAATCTCCTTGTCCAATAGTAACCTTCATAACTCTCTCGTTAGTGGTCGAATTTAGACTATTTTGAGCTTATTGGAATGGTTACTCGACAAGCTTCCAAATGAGACCGAAATTGGCTAATTCTGAGACCATTCGATATCCTAAAAGCACGTTGGAACTTGTCGATCATCGTTTCACAATTTAGATTGTTAATCTTTCCAAATCACGCGATCCAACAGAGACACTCATGACCTCCTCATTTGATGTCAAATTAGGTTGATTTTTGGTCATCTGAAAGGTAATTTAGTGCTCTTTCATTCCTGACTTGATTAGTGGTATTCCGAGACTATTTGGCATCCGTAAGTGGGATCGCAGTCGTCAATCCTGAATTTTTCCTTCATCTCCTTGTCCAATAGTAACCTTCATAACTCTCTCTTCAATGGTCGAATTTAGCCTATTTTGGGCTCATTAGAATAGTAACTCGACAAGCTTCCAAATGGGACCAGAATTGGCTAATTCTGAGACTGTTCGATATCCCAAAAGCACGTTGGAACTCTTCGATCATCATTTTACAATTTAGATTGTTAATCTTTCCAAATTGCATAATCGAATGGAAACACTCATGACTCCCTCGTCAGTGGTCGAATTTAGACTATTTTGAGCTCATTGGAATGGTAACTCGAGAAGCTTCCAAATGGGACAAGAATTAGTTAATTCTAAGACCGTTCGATATCCCAAAAGCATGTTGGAATTCTTCGACCATCATTTTGCGATTTGGATAGTTAATCTTTCTAAAACGTGCGATCCAATGGAGACGTTCATGACTCTAAAGTTTGATGTCGGATTGGGTCGATTTTTGGTCATCAGAAAGGTCTTTATTGCTCTTTGATTCCTAATTGAAATCGTGGTATTCTGAGACCATTTGGGCATGCCTAAGTGGGATCGTAGTCGTCGCTCCTGAATTTTTTCTTCATCTCCTTGTCCAATAGTAACCTTCATAACTCTCTCTTCAGTGGTCGAATCTTAACTATTTTGAGCTCATTAGGATGGTAAGTCGATGAGCTTCCAGATGAGAGTAGAATTAGTTAATTCTCAGACTGTTCGATATCCCAAAAGCACGTTGGAACTCTTTAATCGTCATTTTGCTGTTTAGATTGTTAATCTTTCCAAATCGCGCGTTCTAACGGAGATGCTCATGACACCCTCGTTTGATGTCGGATTGAGTCGATTTTTGGTCATCTGAAAGGTACATTAGTCCTCTTTCAGTCCTGACTTGAATCGTGGTATTCCGAGACCATTTGCTCATCCGTAAGTGAGATCCCAGTCATCTATCCTAAATTTTTTTCTTAATCTCCTTGTCCAATAGTCACCTTCATAACTCTCTCTTTAGTGGTCGAATTTAGACTATTTTGAGCTCATTGGAATGGTAACTCGACAATCTTCCAAATGGGACCAGAATTGGCTAATTTTGAGACCGTTCGATATCCCAAAAGCCCGTTGGAACTCTTCAATTGTCATTTTACAATTTGGATTGTTAATCTTTCCAAATCATGTGATCTAAGGGAGAGGCTCATGACTCCCTCGTTTGATGTCAGAATGGGTCAATTTTTGGTCATCTGAAAGGTACTTTAGTGGTCTTTCATTCCTAACTTGAATCGTGGTATTCCGCGACCATTTGCGCATCTGTAAGTTGGATCGCAATCGTCGGTCATGAATTTTTCCTTCATCTCCTTGTCTAATAGTAAACTTCATAACTCTCCCTTCAATGGTCGAATTTAGACTATTTTGAGCTCATTGGAATGGTCACACGACAAGCTTCCAAATGGGACCAGAATTGGCTAATTCTGAGACCGTTCGATATCCCAAATGCACATTGGAACTCTTCGATCATCATTTTGCAATTTAGATTGTTAATCTTTCTAAATTGCCCGATCAATGGAGATGCTCATGACTCCCTCATTTGATGTCAGATTAGGTCAATTTTTGGTCATCTGAAAGGTACTTTAATGCTCTTTCATTCCAGACTTGAATCGTGGTATTCCAAGACCATTTGCGCATCCGTAACTAGGATCCCAGTCGTTGGTCCTGAATTCTTCCTTCATCTCCTAGTCCAATAATAAGCTTCATAACTCTCTCTTCAGTAGTCGAATTTAGACTATTTTGAGTTAATTGGAATGGTAACTCGGCAAGCTTCCTAATGGGACCAGAATTAGCTAATTCCAAGGACATTTGATATCCCGAAAGCTTGTTGGAACTCTTCGATCACCATTTTACAATTTGGATTGTTAATCTTTCCAAATCACGTGATCCAACGGAGATGCTAATAATTCCCTCGTTTGATGTCGGAATGGGTCAATTTTTGGACAACTGATAGGTACTTTAGTGCTCTTTCATTCCTAACTTGAATCGTCGTATTCCGAGACCATTTCCGCATCCGTAAGTGGGATCGCAGTCGTCGGTCCTAAATTTTTCCTTCATCTCCTGGTCCAATACTAAGCTTCATAACCCTCTCTTCAGTAGTCGAATTTAGACTATTTTGAGTTGATTGGAATGGTAACTCGGCAAGCTTCCTAATGGGACCAGAATTGTCTAATTCTAAGACCGTTCGATATCTCAAAAGTCCGTAGGATCTCTTTGATCGCCATTTTGCAATTTGGAGTTTTAATCTTTCTAAATCGCGTGATCCAACGGATACATTCATAACTCCCTCATTTGATGTCAGATTGGGTCAATTTTTGGTCATCTGAAAGGTACTTTAATGCTCTTTCATTCTTAAGTTGAATCATAGTATTCCAAGACCATTTGCACATCCATAAGTGGGATCGCTGTTGTCGGTCCTGAATTTTTCCTTAATCTCCTTGTCCAATAGTAACCTTCATAACTCTCTCTTCAGTGGTTGAATTTAAAATATTTTGAGCCAATTGCAATGGTAACTCGACTAGCTTCCAAATGGGGCAAGAATTGGCTAATTCTGAGACCGTTCGATATCCCAAAAGCACGTTAGAACTGTTTGATCATCATTTTGCAATTTGGATTGTTAATCTTTCTAAATCGCGCGATCCAACGGAGTCGTTCAAGACTCCCTCATTTGATGTCAAATTGGGTCAATTTTTGGTCATCTGAAAGGTACTTTAATGCTCTTTCATTCTTAAGTTGAATCATGGTATTCTGAGACCATTTGCACATTCATAAGTAGGATTGTTGTTGTCAGTCCTGAATTTTTCCTTAATCTCCTTGTCCAATAGTAACCTCCATAACTCTCTAATCAGTGGTTGAATTTAGACTATTTTGAGCCCATTGCAATGGAAACTCGACAAGCTTCCAAATGGGACAAGAATTGGCTAATTCTGAGACCGTTCGATATCCCAAAAGCACGTAGGAATTCTTCGATCGTCATTTTGTAATTTGGATTGTTAATCTTTCCAAATCGCGCGATCCAACGAAGACGCTCATGACTCCCTCGTTTAATGTTGAATTGGGTAGATTTCTGATCATCTGAAAGGTACTTTTGTGCTCTTTCACTCGTAACTTGAATCGTGGTATTTTGAGACCATTTGCACATCCGTATGTGGGATAGCAGTCGTCGGTCCTGAATTTTTCCTTAATCTCCTTGTCCAATAGTAACCTTCATAACTCTCTCTTCAGTGGTCGAATTTAAAGTATTTTGAGCTCATGGGAATGGTGACTCGTCAACCTTCCAAATGGGGCCAGAATTTGCTAATTCTCAGACCGTTCGATATCCCAAAAGCACGTTGGAACTCTTTGATCGTCATTTTGCGATTTGGATTGTTTATCCTTCTAAATTGCACGATCCAACGGAGACGCTTATGACTCCCTTGTTTGATGTCGAATTGGATTGATTTTTGGTTATCTGAATGGTACTTTAATGCTCTTTCATTCCTAATTGGAATCGTGGTATTCCTAGACCATTTGGGCATTCGTAAGTGGGATCGCAGTCATTAGTCATAAATTTTTCCTTCATCTACTTGTCCAATAGAAACGTTTAAAACGCTCTCTTCAGTGGTCGAATTTGGACTCTTTTGAGCTCATTCGAATGGTAACTCGACAAGCTTCCAAATGGGACCAGAATTGTCTAATTCTAGACTGTTTGATATCCCAAGAGCCCGCTGCAACTCTTCGATCATCATTTTGCAATTTAGAGTGTTAATCTTTCCAAATCGCACGATCGAACGGAGATGCTCATAACTCCCTCGTTTGATGTCGGATTGGGTCGATTTTTGGTCATCTGAAAGGTACTTTAGTGCTCTTTCATTCCTGACTTGAATCGTTGTATTTCGAGACCATTTGGGCATCCATAAGTGAGATCGCAGTCGTCGGTCCTAAATTTTTCCTTCATCTCCTTCTCCAATAGTAACCTTCATAACTCCCTCTTCAACGGTCAAATTTAGACTATTTTGAGCTCAATGGAAAGGTAACTCGACAAGCTTTCAAATGGGACCAAAAGGCTAATTCTAAGACCGTTCGAAATCCCAAAAGCACATTGGAAGTCTTCGACCGTCATTTTGCAATATGGATTGTTAATCTTTCCAAATTGTGCAATTCAACGAAGACGCTCATGACTCCCTTGTTTGATGTCGGAATGGGTTAATTTTTGGTCATCTGAAAGGTACTTTAGTGCTCTTTCATTCCTGAATTGAATCGTGGTATTTCATGACCATTTGCACATCAGTAAGTGGGATCGCAGTCGCGGCCATGAATTTTTCCTTCATCTCCCTTCCCAATAGTAACCTTCATAACTCTCTCTTCAATGGTCAAATTTAGACTATTTTGAGTTCATTGGAATGGTAACTCGACAAGCTTCCAAATGGGACAAGAATTGGCTAATTTTGAGACCGTTTGATATCTTAAAAGTACATTGGAACTCTTCGATCATCATTTTGCAATTTGGATTGTTAATCTTTCCAAATCGCGTGATCCAATGGAGTCGCAAATAACTCCCTCATTTGATTTCAGAATTGGTTGATTTTTGGTCATCTGTAAGGTACTTTAGTGCTCTTTCATTCCTAAATTGGATCGTGGCATTTTGAGACCATTTCCACATCCGTAAGTGGGATCGCAGTCGTCGGTCCTGAATTTTTCAATAATCTCCTTGCCCAATAGTAAACTTCATAACTCTCTCTTCAGTGGTCAAATTTAGTCTATTTTAAGATCATTGGAATGGTAACTCGACAAGCTTCCAAATGGGACCAGAATTGGCTAATTCTGAGATTGTTCGATATCCTAAAAGCACGTTGGAACTCTTCGATCATCATTTTGCAATTTAGAATGTAAATCTTTCTAAATCATGCGATCCAACGAATACGATCATGACATCCTTGTTAGTTGTCGGATTGGGTCAATATTTAGTCATCTGAAAGGTACTTTAATGCTTTGTAATTCCTGAATTGAATTGTTGTATTCCAAGACCATTTGCACATCCGTAAGTGGGATCGCAGTGGTCGGTCCTGAATTTTTCCTTCGTCTCCTAGTCCAAGAGGAACCTTCATAACTCTCTCTCTTCAATGGTTAAATTTAGACTGTTTTGAGCTCATTGGAATGGTAACACGATAAGCTTCCAAATGGGACCAGAATTGGCTAATTTTGAGACCGTTCAATATGCATGTTGGAACTCTTCGATCGTCATTTTGCAATTTGGGTTGTTAATCTTTCCAAATAGCGCCATCCAATGGAGACGCTCATAACTCCCTCATTTGAGGCCGGATTGGGTCAATTTTTGGTCATATAAAAGGTACTTTAATTCTTTTTCATTCCCCACTTGAATCGTGGTATTCCGAGGCCATTTGCACATCCGTAAGTGGGATCGCAGTCATCGGTCCTGAATTTTTTATTATTCTCCTTATCCAATAGTAACCTTCATAACTCTCTCTCCCATGTTCGGATTTAGACTATTTTGAGCACATTGGAATGGTAACTCGACAAGCTTCCAAATGGGTCAAGAATTGACTAATTTTGAGACCGTTAGATATCCCAAAAACACGTTGGAACTCTTCGATCGTCATTTTCCGATTTGGATTGTTAATCTTTCAAAATCGTGCAAACCAATGGAGACGCTAATGACTTCCTCTTTTGATGTCGAAATGGGTCAATTTTTTGTCATCTGAAAGGTACTTTAGTGCTCTTTCATTCCTGACTTGAATCGTGGTATTCTGAGACCATTTACATATCCGTAAGTGGGATCGCAGTCGCCGGCCTTGAATTTTTCCTTAATCTTCTTGTCTAATAATAACCTTCATAACTCTCTCTTCAGTGGTTGAATTTAGGTTATTTTGAGCTCATTGGAATAGTAACTCGATAAGCTTTAAATGGAACAAGAATTGGCTAATTCTGACACCGTTCGTTATCCCAAAAGCACATTGGAACTCTTCGATCGTCATTTTGCAATTTGGATCGATAATCTTTCCAAATCGAGCGATCCAACAGAGACGCTCATGACTCCCTCTTTTGATGTCGAATTGGGTCATTTTTTGATCATCTGAAAGGCACTTTAGTGCTCTTTCATTCCTAACTTGAATCATGGTATTCCGCGACCATTTGCACATCCGTAAGTGAGATCGCAGTCGTCGGTCCTGAATTTTTCATTAACTCCTTGTCCTATAGTAACCTTCGCAACTCTCTCTACAGTGGTCGAATTTAAACTATTTTGAGCTCATTGGAATGGTAACTCGGCAAGCTTCCAAACGGGACGAGAATTGGCTAATTCTGAGATCGTTTGATATCCCAAAAGCACGTTAGAACTCTTCGATTATCATTTTGCAATTTGGATTGTTAATCTTTATAAATCGGGCGATCCATTGGAGACGCTCATGACACCCTCTTTTCATGTCGGATTGGGTCAATTTTTGGTCATTTGAAAGGTATTGTAATGCTCTTTCATTCCTGACATGAATCGTGGTATTCTGAGACCATTTGCACACCGTAAGTGGGATCATAGTTGTCGGTCCTGAATTTTTCCTTCATCTCCTTGTCCAAAAGTAACATTCATAACTCTCTTCAGTTGTCGGATTTAGACTATTTTGAGCTCATTGGAATGGTAACTAGACCAGCTTCCAAATGGAACCAGAATTGGCAAATTCTGAGGCCGTTCGGTATCCCAAAAGCACGTTGCAACTCTTCGATCGTCATTTTACAATTTTGATTGCTAATCTTTCCAAATCACTTGATCCAAAGGAGACGCTCATGACTCCCTCGTTTGATGTTGAATTGGTATGATTTTTTATCATCAGAAAGGTACTTTAGTGCTCTTCCATTCCTGACTTGAATCATGGTATTCCGAGACCATTTGCACATTCGTAAGTGGGATCGCGGTCATCGGTCCTAAATTTTTCCTTATTCTACTTGTCCAATAGTAACCTTCATAACTCTCTCCTCACAAGTTGACTTTAGGCTATTTTGAGCTCATTGGAATGGTAATCGATAAGCTTCCAAATGGAACAAGATTTGGCTAATTCTGACACCATTCGTTATCCCAAAAACACGTTGGAACTCTTCGATCGTCATTTTGCAATTTGGATTGTCAATTTGTCCAAATCGCGTGATCTAACGAAGACACTCATGACTCCCTCGTTTGATGTCGAATTGGGTCGATTTTTAATCATCTGAAAGGTACTTTAGTGCTCTTTCACTCCTGACTTGAATCGTGGTATTCCGCGACCATTTGCACATCCGTAAGTGAGATCGCAGTCGTCGGTCCTTAATTTTTCATTAATCTCCTTGTCCTATAGTAACCTTCGTAACTCTCTACTATGGTCAAATTTAGCCTATTTTGAGCTCATTAGAATGGTAACTCGACATGCTTCCAAATGGGACTAGAATTGGATAATTCTGAGACCGTTCGATATCCCAAAAGCACGTTCGAACTCTTCAATCATCATTTTGCAATTTAGATTGTTAATCTTTTTAAATCGTGCGATCCAATGGAGGCACTCATGACTCCCTCATTTGATGTCAGATTGGGTTAATTTTTGGTCATCTGAAAGGTACTTTAGTGCTCTTTCATTCTTGACTTGAATCGTGGTATTCCGAGACCATTTGCGCATCCATAAGTGGGATCACAGTCGTCGGTCCTGAATATTTCATTAATCTCCTTGTCAAATAGTTACCTTCATAACTCCCCTCTCGCTGGCCTAATTCAGACTATTTCGAGCTCATCGAATAAGAATCTCGACAAGCTTCCAAATGAATTTAATTTGCCAATTTTTTGGTGTCGCTCGATATCTCAAAAGTCGGTTAGAACTCTTCGATCATCATTTTACAATTTGGATTCTTAATCTTCCAAATCGCTGATGAAATGGAGACGCCACGACTCCCACTTTCGAGGCTGAATAGTAGTCAATTTTTTATCATCCGAAAGTTACTTTAGTGCTCTTTTTCATTCTCGACTTCAATCGTAATTCCTGAGACTATTTGCACATCCGCAGAGGGATCGCAATCTCGGTCCTCTCAATTTTCCTTTAATCTCCTACCCAATAGTAACTTTCATAACTCTCTTCGCTGGTCGATTTAGACTATTTCCTGAGTCTCCTTGTCCAATAGTAACCTTCATAACCCTCTCTTCACTCGTTGAATTTAGACAATTTTAAGCTCATTGGAATGGTAATTCGACAAGCTTTCTGATGGGACCAGAATTGGCTAATTCTAAGGCTGTTCAATTTCTGAATAGTACGTTGGAACTCTTCGATCGTCATTTTACAATTTGGATTGTTAATCTTTTCAAATCACGCGATGCTCATAACTGCCTCGTTTGATGTCGGATTGGGTCTTTTTTTGGTCATCTGAAAGGTACTTTAGAGCTCTTTCATTCCTAACTTGAATCATTATATTCCGAGACCATTTGCGCATCCATAAGGTGGATCGCCATCGTCGGTCCTAAATTTTTCCTTTTGCTCCTTGTCCAATTGTAAAGTTCATAACAATCTCTTCAGTGGTCAAATTTAGACTATTTTCAGCTCATTGGAGTGGTAACTCGACAAGCTTCCTAATTGGACCAAAATTGGCTAATTCTGATGTCGTTCAATATCCTGAAAGCCTGTTGGAACTCTTCGAACGTCATTTTACAATTTAGATTGTAAATCTTTCCAAATTGCGCAAGCCAACAGAGATGCTCATAATTCCTTCGTTTGAGGTCGGAATGGGTCAATTTTTGGTCATCTGAAAGGTACTTTAGTGCTCTTTCATTCCTGACATGAATCGTCAAATTTCGAGACCATTTGCGCATCCGTAAGTGGGATTGCAGTCATCGGCCCTGAATTATTCATTCATCTCCTTGTCCAGTTATAACCTTCATAACCCTCTCTTCAGTGGCGAATTTTGACTATTTTGAGCTCATTGGAATGGTAACTCGACAAGCTTCCTAATGGGACCAGAATTGGCTAATTCTGAAGCGGTTCCATTTCCCAAAAGCACGTTGGAACTCTTTGATCGTTATTTTACAATTTGGATTGTTAATCTTTCCAAATCGCATGACCAATGGAGATGCTCATAACTCCCTCGTTTGATGTCTGATTGGGTCGAGTTTTGGTCATCTGATTGGTACTTTAGTGCTCTTTCATTCCTGACTTGAATCATTAGACTATTTGCGCATTTGCAAGTGGGATGACAGTCGCCGGTCCTGAATTTCTCCATCATCTCATTGTCCAAAAGCAACCTTCATAACTCTCTATTCAGTGGTCGAATTTGGACTATTTTGAGCTCATTGGAATGGTAACTCGACAAGCTTCCTAATTGGACCTGAATTGGCTAATTCTGAAGCCGTTCGATATCCTAAAAGCCTGCTGGAACTCTTCAATCTTTATATTGGAATTTGGATTGTTAATCTTTCCAAATCATGCATTCCAACAGAGATGCTCATAACTCCCTCATTTGATGTCAGATTGGGTCGATTTCTGGTCATCTGAAAGGTACTTTAGAGCTCTTTCATTCTTGACTTGAATCGTCATATTCCGAGACCATTTACACATCCGTAAGTGGGATCGTAGTCATCGGTCCTGAATTTTTCTTTCATCTCCATGTCCAATAGTAACCTTCACAACCCTCTCTTCAGTGGTTAAATTTATACTAATTTGAGCTCATTGGAATGGTAACTCGACAAGGTTCCTAATGGGACCAGAATTGGCTAATTCTGAGGTGGTTCGATTTCCCAAAAGCACGTTGGAACTCTTCGATCGTCATTTTGCAATTTGGATTGTTAATCTTTCCAAATCGCATGATCCAATGGAGATGCTCATAACTCCCTCGTTAGATGTCTGTTTGGGTCGAGTTTCGGTCATCTAGAAGGTACTTTAGTGCTGTTTCATTCCTGAGTTGAATCATTGTATTCCAAAACCATTTGCGTATCTGCAAGTGGGATCACAGTCGTCGGTCCTAAATTTCTCCTTCATCTCCTTGTCCAATAGTAACCTTCATAACTCTCTCTTCAGAGGTCGAATTTAGACTATTTTGAGCTCATTGGAATGGTAACTCGACAAGCTTCCTAATTGGACCAGAGTTGGCCAATTCTGAAGTCGTTCGATATCCTGAAAGCCTGTTGGAACTCTTCGATCGTTATATTGGAATTTGGATCGTTAATCTTTCCAAATCGCATGTTCCAACGAAGATGCTCATAACTCCCTCGTTTGATGTCAGATTGGGTCCATTTTTGGTCTTCTGAAATGTACTTTTGAGCCCTTTCATTCCTGACTTGAATTGCCGTATTTTGAGACCATTTGTGCATCCATAAGTGGGATCGCAGTCGTCGGTCCTGAATTTTTTCTTCATCTCCTTGTCCAATAGTAACCTTCATAAACCTCTCTTCAGTGGTTAAATTTAGAATATTTTAAGCTCATTGGAATGGTAACTCGACAAGCTTTCTAATGGGACTAGAATTGGCTAATTCTGAGGCGGTTAGATTTCTAAAAAGCACGTTGGAACTCTTCAATCGTCATTTTACATTTTGGATTGTTAATCTTTCCAAATCGCGCGAGCCAACAGAGATGCTCATAATGCCTTCATTTGATGTCGGAATGGGTTAATTTTTGGTCATCTGAAAGGTACTTTAGTGCTCTTTCATTAATGACTTGAATCGTCATATTCCGAGACCATTTGCGGATCCGTAAGTGGGATTGCAGTCATCGGCCCTGAATTATTCATTCATCTCCTTGTCCAATTGTAACCTTCATAACCCTCTCTTCAGTGGTCGAATTTAGACTATTTTGAGCTCATTGGAATGGTAACTCGACAAGCTTCATAATGGGACTAGAATTGGCTAATTCTGAAGCGGTTCGATTTTCCAAAAGCACGTTGGAACTCTTTGATCGTCATTTTGCAATTTGGATTGTTAATCTTTCCAAATCGCACGACCAATGGAGATGCTCATAACTCCCTTGTTTGATGTCTGATTGGGTCGAGTTTGGGTCATATGAAAGTTACTTTAGTGCTCTTTCATTCTTGACTTGAATCATCGTATTCCGAAACCATTTGCGCATCTGCAAGTGGGATCATAGTCGTCGGTCCTGAATTTTTCCTTCATCTCCTTGTCCAATAGTAACCTTCATAACTCTCTCTTCAGTGGTCGAATTTAGACTATTTTGAGCTGATTAGAATGGTAACTCGACAAGCTTCCTAATTGGACCAGAATTGGCTAATTCTGAAGCCGTTCGATATCCTGAAAGCCTGTTGGAACTCTTTGATCGTCATTTTACAATTTAGATTTTTAATCTTTCTAGATCGCACATTCCAACGGAGATGCTCAAAACTCCCTCATTTGACGTTGGACTGGGTCGATTTTTGGTGATCTGAAAGGTACTTCAGTGCTCTTTCATTCTGGACTTGAATCATCGTATTCCAAGACCATTTGCGCATCCGTAAGTGGGATCGCAATCATTTGTCCTGAATTTTACCTTCTGCTCCTTGTCCTAAGTAACTTTCAAAACTATCTCTTTAGTGGTCGAATTTAGACTATTTTGAGCTCATTGGAATGGTAACTCGATAAGCTTCCTAATGGGACCAAAATTGGCTAATTCTGAGGCGGTTCAATTTCCCAAAAGCATGTTGGAACTCTTCGATTGTCATTTTACAATTTGGATTGTTAATCTTTCCAAATCGCACGATCCAATGGAGATGCTCATAACTCCCTCATTTCATGTCTGTTTAGGTCGAGTTTGGGCCATCTGATAGGTACTTTAGTGCTCTTTCATTCCTGACTTGAATCATTAAACTATTTGCACATCTGCAAGTGGGATGACAGCCACCGATCCTGAATTTCTCCATCATCTAATTGTCCAAAAGAAACCTTCATAACTCTCTGTTCAGTGGTCGGATTTGGATTATTTTGAGCTCATTAGAATGGTAGCTCGACAAGCTTCCTAATTGGACCTGAATTGGCTAATTCTGAAGCGGTTCGATTTTCCAAAAGCACGTTGGAACTCTTTGATCATCATTTTACAATTTGGATTGTTAATCTTTCCAAATCGCACGACCAATGGAGATGCTCTTAACTCCCTCGTTTGAGGTCGGATTGGCTCAATTTTTAGACATCTGAAAAGTTCTTTAGTGCTCTTTGTTACTGACTTGAATCATCGTATTCTGAGACCATTTGCACATCTGTAAGTGGGATCGCAGTCGTCGGTCTTGAATTTTTCCTTCATCTCGTTGTCCAATAGTAACCTTCATAACTATCTCTTCAGTGGTTGAATTTAGACTATTTTGAGCTATTGGAATGGTAACTAGACTAGCTTCCAATTGGGACAGGAAATTGGCTAATTCTGAGACCGTTCGATATCCTAAAAGCACGTTGGAACTCTTCGATCATCATTTTGCAATTTGGATTGTTAATCTTTCCAAATCGCGTGATCCAATGGAGATGCCGATAACTCCCTCGTTTGATGTCAGATTGGGTCAATTTTTGGTCATCTGAAAGGTACTTTAGTGCTCTTTCATTCCTAACTAGAATCGTCGTATCCCGAGACCATTTGCGCATCCATAAGTGGGATCGCAGTCGTTAGCCTTGAATTTTACCTTCTGCTCCTTGTCCTATAGTAACTTTCAAAACTATCTCTTTAGTGGTCGAATTTAGACTATTTTGAGCTCATTGGAATGGTAACTCGACAAGCTTCCTAATGGGACCAAAATTGGCTAATTCTGAGGCGGTTTGATTTCCCAAAAGCACGTTGGAACTCTTTGATCGTCATTTTACAATTTGGATTGTTAATCTTTCCAAATCGCACGATCCAATGGAGATGCTCATAGCTCCCTCGTTTGATGTCTGATTGGGTCGAGTTTGGGTCATCTGATAGGTACTTTAGTGTTCTTTCATTCCTGACTTGAATCATTAAACTATTTACGCATCTGCAAGTGGGATGACAGTCGTCGGTCCTGAATTTCTCCATCATCTCATTGTCCAAAAGCAACCTTCATAACTCTCTGTTCAATGGTCGAATTTAGACAATTTTGAGCTCATTGGAATGGTAACTCGACAAGTGTATTGACCTGGAAAATTTTATGCCAAGACTCGAGTACTACCTCTATTTTCCTTAGAAGCTTTTTGGGATAATTACCGCTTAACTCGATTGCTTGTGAAATTTGCATCAATCACTTTAAATTTGTTCACATGACTCAAAATCTGTAGAATAGTTAGTGCTAGGTTACTCTGAAATCTGGGATTCATCGCTAAAGCCAGTTGCTCTTGGAAATTTTTGGAAGTTCTGGATCGGACCTGGACCGCTCATCGAAAGTCCGATAGCCATGATCTTAGGTAGATGATGAGCTTTTGGCGAAGATGTGGAAGCGGGTTGGTACAGATGAGAATTCCGATTGGAGTGTTAGTTCTGATGGGGGCCTACGATTTTGTGGCCGGTTATGTGTTCCTAACATCCCTGACTTGAGACGAGAGGTTCTCGAGTTAGCCCATAGTTCTAAGCTTGCAATGCATCCAGGTAGCACGAAGATGTATCAGGATATGAGGAGATCTTATTGAAGGCAGAGCATCGCCGACCCCCTGGGTTGCTTCAGCCCATGCCCATAGCAGAATGGAAGTGGGACTTCATCTCTATGGACTTTATTTCTGGGTTACCGAGAATGAGGAAGGGATATAACTCTATTTGGGTGATCGTCGACCGATTGACGAAGTTGGCTCATTTCTTACCGATCATAGTCACAAACTCTGCTGACGAGTTAGCTAGGCTGTATATCAAGGAGATTGTACGTCTGCATGGAGTTCCCTTGGAGATTGTGTCTGATAGAGACACGCGTTTCACATCTATCTTCTGGACTCAGAATTGTGAAATCAAGTTCGACTTTTCATCCGCAATTGGCAAACGCGTGAATCATCGGAAGACATGTTGCGAGCTTTTGTTTTGGATGACAGTTGGGATGATTGTCTCCAATATGCAGAGTTCGCGTATACATGGCTCCTATGAGGTGTTGTATGGTCGCCCGTGCAGAGGGGCAGAAGTTGGCGAACGTAGTTTGATTGGCCAGTTGGTGCACTTCAGAGAAGGTTTCATTATTCGACGTCGACTTGATGCTCAGTAGGCAGAGTTACCGATCGAGGCGTCGACCGCTTGAGTTTGAGGTTGGAGACCATGTATTTCTGAAGGTCTCTCCTATAAAGGGAGTTCTATGGTTCAGTAAGAAGGGAAAGCTTACGTCGAGATTTATTAGTCCATTTCAAGTTCTGGATCGAGTGGGAGCGGTAGTATACCGCCTTGCTTTGCCCACACCTCTTGCGGGCGTGCATAACATATTTCATGTTTTTATGCTGAAGAAGTACGTTCCTGATCCTTCGCATATTATCAGTTGGGAGCATATTCTAGAGAGGAAGGAGCAAGTATTGCGTAGCAAGGTTATCCCTCTTGTGAAGGTGCTATGGACGCATCATAGTGAGGAAGAGGCTACTTGGGAATCTGAAGCTGAGGTTAGAAAGAGCTACCCTCAGATCCTTGAGGAATATGAGAAGGTATGAATTTCGAGGATGAAATTTTCTTTAAGGGGGGTAGATTGTAATGACCCGAAAAATTTTGTGTCAAGAACCGAGTACTACCTCTATTTTCCTTAGAAGCTTTTTGGGGTAATTAGCGCTTAACTCGATTGCTTATGAAATTTGCATCAATCACTTTAAATTTGATCTGCATGACTCAAAATCTGTAGAATAGTTAGCGCTAGGTTACTCTGAAATCTGGGATTCATCGCTCCGCTTGCTCTTGCGAATTTTTGAAAGTTCTGGACCGCGCGTCGAAAGTCCGATAGCGATGATCTTAGGCTATTGCGGTCACCATGTTGGGCTTGACCATCACCTCACAAATCAAGTCCATGTGATGTTCTGGGTCGATTTGATTGAGTTTGGAGTGAAGAGTGTGAAAATGGTTGGAAATTTAATAAGATTTTATGAAATCTGAGTCGTGTCGCTTGCGCGATGATTTTAAGCAATCTGACCGTTGGATTCTGACCCAATTTCACCCTCTGATCAGGGAAGGTGGCCTAGGCATGTCCTTATGCTTGTGGACCTGATCGAGTTTCGGTGACCGTTGAATTGAGTATGATTCGCCACGGCTGATCTGAAGATCCGGTCGGTACGAAAACTCAGCTTGACCTAGATCCATAGTCAATGAGCTTAAGTCCGACCTTTCGTGGTAATAGGCCCGCCGAAAGTGCTCTGCTGGATCGAGAGAGGCTTTTTTGGTTATACCCTAAGTATACCTTGGCCCTGGGGTTATTTTCATCAATGTTAGGCCTATATATAGACCTTAAAACCCTAGCTCTCTTTTCCATACGAATTTCCTAACCCTAGCTAAGAAAGAGAGAGGAAAAGAGAGAGAAAGTGAGAGAGAAGTTGGTGAATCATCTTAGATTCTTTCCTGTTCTTTTCCATCCTTAAACCTTCACTTTTGAATCGTTATTCCGGCGATTCTGAGTTCATCTTTGGGTAAGTTAACCTAACCCTAATCTGTGTTAGAGCTTAGAATAGTCTTTGTGATGTTGTATCTCATTTCTATTCTTACCTTAGGTTGTCCTGTCGCCGTTGACGAAGACATATCATCTGAAATCAGTTCGGTGTTCTTTTCTGGTTTAAGGTGCGGACTTTAATCATATAAGTTATGGTTTTCAAGGCTTTCAATGTTAACTAATGGTTTATTCTTGTTATGGATGAGATTTCACATGCCAAATGTTATGTTTATTTTGCGTTCCTGATATGCATGTGTTATTTTGAGATTGATGTATTTTATGTGTATGTATACAGTACCGTATACATATAAAATATGAACATGTGATTGTCATGATTATTTGTCGTATACTTATGCTAACTGTATGTGCGACAACTCCTTGGTAAAAGAAATTGTCCAAATGTGTGTATTTCAACATACGTCATGTATATTGTATTATGTATTCTAAGTGTTTGTAGAAATGTCTGAATGATCTAAAGTGTGATATATCAATCTAGTATGGGCGTTGAGAAGCGATTCTCAACTCTCCCACTAGTGGGTGTGATTTCCTTCATGCAAGTTACATTCCTTGTTGTTTAATTTCAAGTCTTACTTATGCTTAAATCCATGTTAAGTTGATATTCTTCAAATGCTTACGTACTACATGATTTGAGTTGTTATTCCATTACTATTCTAAATTGTAGATATAAATATCTGTTGTAGTGGAATGTGTGTGGGACTATGCATTAGTCCAGGAGATCGGTAATCGGCCTTGAGATTGTGGCTGAGGTTGCTTTCACCACGTAGGACGTGATTAGACGAACCCAGTCGTATTAGAGTTGTCAACAGTGGTTTGGCCACGCGGAGTATTTGCGCACTCTATGTCGTTCAACCCAACGTGCGCTCGTGCTAGTCGAGTTCGTCAAGTAACCCGATTATCCGATGTATGTTTACCATGTATGGACGCTACTGTTTGAATCTAGGGTACCAAACTTACCGATGAAATCCTATTAACTATGGTACCTTGATCCGCTAAGACTCATGAGCCGGACATGGTGGTATGGGACACCGTGGTCGAGCTGTCAACTTACGCTGGGGTGACGAGCCTCCCCGTAGTGACCAGTGAGCAACTAAACTCGTGAGCCGATTATGGTGGTATGGGACACTATATTCATGCTGTCGGCCTACATTGATTGGTGATGAGCCCTTTGTAGTGACCTCGAGCATACCTGGATACCACATTGAGGTGACGAGCCTTATTGTGGTGACGAAGGTATGATAGGCGTGCATTGATTGGTGACGAGCCCTTTGCAATGACCTCAAACCATATGATCGTATGAGATGCCTAGGACTGACGACCCTAGAATGGATCACTGTTTGGATGGTGATATGAGGAAGGTACCTTAGCTTCCCAATCTTGCTGTATAAAAAGGACTAATAACAACTTGGTAATCATGTTCATGCACCGCATTTGCATGTGCTTTGTAGACGTGGCGCACTTTGAGGCGATGTCATGCGTAACGTAAGATGAAGACGCTGAGGGTGTAAGAGTGAGGGCATGCATCATTCTTCATACATCCTTACATTAACAAGAGTACTTATGACATATTTGATTGTTCTGCTTTATCATTACTGCTTGATTGAACTGATAACATGTTAACCTTTGCTTTATTGTTCCACTGAGTTGATCACTCACTCCCACGTTCTGGGCGGTGTTAAACACCCACCAGACTCTGTCTTAGTTGCTGATGTTGCAGATGTTGATGCAACCTTTGAGGCAGAGCCGGAGATCGAGGATGATGAGGCTGCTTTCTCTTTCATGCAGTTTTCAGACGAGTTCTAGTGAGCCTTGTTCTGATGCGAGGGATGCTGGGATTTCTTTTGGGAATTAAATGATGTAATTTGATACTTGTAATTTTGATAGCAACACTTGTATTACGACCTGGTATGTATATGTATTTCAGGGATTTGCACATGTACACATATATTTCTATAAGTCTTCCGCTTGCATTCTTCACTTATCCCTGAATTATATTTGCAATTTGGCTTAATCTATTCCATGTTTTATGCACTAATACAGACAACATACATCCATCATTAAATATGTTGCATAAGTGATGTTTTGGAACTCGGGAGCTGAGTTATGCTCGACCCCCGAATTTCAAGGCATTACAACAAGCTTCCTAATTGGACCTGAATTGGCTAATTCTGAAGCCGTTCAATATCCTGAAAGCCTGTTAGAACTCTTCGATCTTTATATTGGAATTTGGATTATTTATCTTTCCAAATCATGCATTCCAACAGAGATGCTCATAACTCCCTCGTTTGATGTCGGATTGGGTCGATTTCTGGTCATCTGAAAGGTACTTTAGAGCTCTTTCATTCCTGACTTGAATCGTCGTATTCCGAGACCATTTGCACATCCGTAAGTGGGATCGTAGTCATCGGTCCTGAATTTTTCTTTCATCTCCATGTCCAATAGTAACCTTCATAACCCTCTCTTCAGTGGTTAAATTTATACTTATTTGAGCTCATTGGAATTGTAACTCGACAAGGTTCCTAATGGGACCAGAATTGGCTAATTCTGAGGCGTTTGGATTTCCCAAAAGCACGTTAGAACTCTTCGATCGTCATTTTGCAATTTGGATTATTAATCTTTCCAAATTGCACGATCCAATGGAGATGCTCATAACTCCCTCGTTAGATGTCTGATTGGGTCGAGTTTTGGTCATCTGAAAGGTACTATAGTGCTCTTTCATTCCTGAGTTTAATCATTGTATTCCGAAACCATTTGCATATCTGCAAGTGGGATCACAGTCGTCGGTCCTGAATTTCTCCTTCATCTCCTTGTCTAATAGTAACCTTCATAACTCTCTCTTCAGAGGTCGAATTTAGACTATTTTGAGCTTATTAGAATGGTAACTCGACAAGCTTCCTAATTGGACCAGAATTGGCCAATTCTGAAGCCGTTCGATATCCTGAAAGCCTGTTGGAACTCTTCGATCGTTATATTGGAATTTGAATCGTTAATCTTTCAAAATCGCATGTTCCAACAGAGATGCTCATAACTCCCTCGTTTGATGTCGGATTGGGTCGATTTTTGGTCATCTGAAATGTGCTTTAGAGCTCTTTCATTCCTGACTTGAATCGTCGTATTTCGAGACCATTTGCACATCCGTAAGTGGGATCGCAGTCGTCGGTCCTGAATTTTTCCTTCATCTCCTTGTCCATTAGTAACCTTCATAAACCTCTCTTCAGTGGTTGAATTTAGAATATTTTGAGCTCATTGGAATGATAACTCGACAAGCTTTCTAATGGGACCAGAATTGGCTAATTCTGAGGCGGTTCGATATCTGAAAAGCACGTTGGAACTCTTCAATCGTCATTTTGCAGTTTGGATTGTTAATCTTTCCAAATCGCGCATTCCAACGGAGATGCTCATAACTCCCTCGTTTGATATCGGATTGGGTCGTTTAATCTTTCATTCCTGACTTGAATCGTTGTATGTCGAACCTTTTCCACATCCGTAAGTGAGATCGCAGTCGTCGGACTTGAATTTTTCCTTCATCTCCTTGTCCAATAGTAACCTTCATAATTTGAAGGTTACTATTTGAGCTCATTGGAATGGTAACTCGACAAGCTTTCTAATGGGACCAGAATTGGCTAATTCTGAGGCGGTTCGATATCCCAAAAGCACGTTGGAACTCTTCGATCGTCATTTTGCAATTTGGATTGTTAATCTTTCTAAATCGCCCGTTCCAATGGAGATGCTCATAACACCCTCCTTTGATGTCGAATTGGGTTGATTTTTGGTCATCTGAAAGGTACTTTAGTGCTCCTTCATTCCTGACTTGAATCGTCATATTCTGAGACCATTTGTGCATCCGTAAGTGGGATCGCAGTCTTCAAACCTAAAGTTTTCCTTCATCTCCTTGTCCAACAGTAACATTCATAACTCTCTCTTTATTAGTCGAATTTAGACTATTTTGAGCTCATTGGAATGGTAACTCGACAAGCTTCTTAATTGGACCAAAATTGGCTAATTCTGATGTCGTTCAATATCCTGAAAGCCTATTGGAACTCTTCGATTGTCATTTTGCAATTTGGATTGTTAATCTTTCCAAATCACGCGAGCCAACAGAGATGCTCATAATTCCCTCGTTTGATGTCGGTTTGGGTCGAGTTTTGGTCATCTGAAAGCTACTTTAGTGCTCTTTCATTCCTGACTTGAATCGTCATATTCCAAGACCATTTGTGCACCCGTAAGTGGGATTGCAGTCATTGGCCCTGAATTATTCATTCATCTCCTTCTCCAATTGTAACCTTCATAACCCTCTCTTCAGTGGTCGAATTTAGACTATTTTGAACTCATTGGAATGGTAACTTGACAAGATTCCTAATGGGGCTAGAATTGGCTAATTCTAAGGTGGTTCGATTTCTCAAAAGCATGTTGGAACTCTTCAATCGTCAATTTACAATTTGGTTTGTTAATCTTTCCAAATCGCACGATCCAATGGAGATGCTCATAACTCCCTCATTTGATGTCTGATTGGGTCAATTTTTGGTCATCTGAAAGGTACTTTAGTGTTCTTTCATTCCTGACTTGAATCGTCATATTCTGAGACCATTTGCGCATCCGTAAGTGGGATCGCAGTCGTCGGTCCTGAATTTTTCCTTCATCTCCTTGTCCAATAGTAACCTTTATAACTCTCTCTTTAGTGGTCGAATTTAGACTATTTTGAGTTGATTAGAATGGTAACTCGACAAGCTTCCTAATTGGACCAGAATTGGCTAATTCTGAAGCCGTTCGATATCCTAAAAGCTTGTTGGAACTCTTCGATCGTCATTTTGCAATTTAGATTTTTAATATTTCTAGATCGCGCATTCCAATGGAGATGCTCATAACTCCCTCATTTAAGTCGGACTAGGTTGATTTTTGGTGATCTAAAAGATACTTCAGTGCTCTTTCATTTCGGACTTGAATCATCGTATTCCGAGACCATTTGCGCATCCGTAAGTGGGATCGCAGTTGTTAGTCCTGAATTTTTTCTTCTGCTCCTTGTCTATAGTAACTTTCGATATTATCTCTTTAGTAGTTGAATTTAGACTATTTCGAGCTCATTGGACTGGTAACTCGACAAGCTTCCTAATGGGACCAGAATTGGCTAATTTTGAGGTGGTTCGATTTCCCAAAAGCACGTTGGAACTCTTCGATCGTCATTTTACAATTTAGATTGTTAATCTTTCCAAATCGAACGATCCAAAGGAGATGCTCATAACTCCCTCATTTGATGCCTGATTGGGTCGAGTTTGGGTCATCTGATAGGTACTTTAGTGTTCTTTCATTCCTGACTTGATTCATTAAACTATTTGCGCATCTGCAAGTGGGATGACAGTCGCCGGTCCTGAATTTCTCCTTCATCTCATTGTCCAATAGTAACCTTCATAACTCTCTGTTCAGTGGTCGAATTTGGACTATTTTGAGCTCATTGGAATGGTAACTCGACAAGCTTCCTAATTGGACCAAAATTGGCTAATTCTGAGGCAGTTTGATTTCCCAAAAGCACGTTGGAACTCTTCGATCGTCATTTTACAATTTGGATTGTTAATCTTTCCAAATCGCAAGATCCAATGGAGATGCTCATAACTGCCTCGTTTGATGTTTGATTGGGTCGAGTTTGGGTCATCTGATATGTACTTTAGTGTTCTTTCATTCCTGACTTGAATCATTAAACTATTTACGCATCTGTAAGTGGGATGATAGTCGTCGGTCCTGAATTTTTCCTTCATCTCCTTGTCTAATAGTAACCTTCATAACTCTCTCTTCAGTGGTCGAATTTAGACTATTTTTAGCTCATTGGAATGGTAACTCGACAAGCTTCCGAATGGAACCAGAATTGGCTAATTCTAAGACCGGTCGATATCCCAAGAGCCCATTGAACCTCATCGATCGTCATTTTGCAATTCAGATTGTTAATCTTTCCAAATCGTGTGATCCAATGGAGATGCTCATAACTCCCTCGTTTGATGTCGGATTGGGTCAATTTTTGGTCATCTGAAAGGTACTTTAGTGCTCTTTCATTCCTGACTTGAATCGTCATATTCCGAGACCATTTGCACATCCGTAAGTGGGATTGCAGTCGTCGGTCCTGAGTTTTTTCCTTCATCTCCTTGTCCAATAGTAACCTTCATAACTCTATCTTCAGTGGTCAAATATAGACTATTTTGATCTCATTGGAATGGTAACTCGACAAGCTTCCTAATGGGACCAAAATTGGCTAATTCTGAGACCATTCGATATCCCAAAAGCACGATGGAACTCATCGATCACCATTTTGCAATTTGGATTGTTAATCTTTCCAAATCGCGCGATCCAACGGAGATGCACATAACTCCCTCGTTTGATGTCGGATTGGGTCAATTTTTGGTCATCTGAAAGGTACTTTAGTGCTCTTTCGTTCCTAACTAGAATCGTCGTATCCCGAGACCATTTCCACATCCATAAGTGGGATTGCAGTCGTCAGTCAGGGATTTTTCCTGCTTCTCCTTGTCCAATAGTAACCTTCATAACTCTCTCTTCAGTTGTTGAATTTAGACCATTTTGAGCTCATTGGAATGGTAACTCGAGAAGCTTCCCAATGGGACCAGAATTGGCTAATTCTGAGACCGTTCGATATCCCAAAAGCATGTTGGAACTCTTCGATTGTCATTTTGCTATTTGGATTGTTAATCTTTCCAAATTGCGTGATCCAACGAAGATGCTCATAACTCCCTCGTTCGATGTCAGATTGGGTCAATTTTTGGTCATCTGAGAGGTACTTTAGTGCTCTTTCATTACTAAAGAGAATCGTCGTATCCCGAGACCATTTGCGCATCCATAAGTGGGATTGCGGTCGTCAGTCATGGATTTTTCCTTCTTCTCCTTGTCCAATAGTAACCTTCATAACTCTCTCTTCAGTTGTTGAATTTAGACTATTTTGAGCTCATTGGAATGGTAACTCGACAAGCTTCCCAATGGTACCAGAATTGGCTAATTCTGAGACCGTTCGATATCCCAAAAGCACGTTGGAACTCTTCGATTGTCATTTTGCTATTTGGATTGTTAATCTTTCCAAATTGCGTGATCCAACGAAGATGCTCATAACTCCCTCGTTCGATGTCAGATTGGGTCAATTTTTGGTCATCTGAAAGGTACTTTAGTGCTCTTTCATTCTTGACTTGAATCATCGTATTCCTAGACCATTTGTGCACTCGTAATTGGGATCACAGTCGTTGATCCTAAATTTTTCCTTCATCTCCTTGTCCAATAGTAAACTTCATAACTCTCTCTTCAGTGGTCGAATTTAGACTATTTTGAGCTCGTTGGAATGAAAACTCGTCAATCTTCCAAATGGGAGCAGAATTGTCTAATTCTGATGTCGTTCAATATCCTGAAAGCCTATTGGAACTCTTCGATCGTCATTTTACAATTTGGATTGTTAATCTTTCCAAATCGAGCGAGGCAACAGAGATGGTCATAATTCCCTCGTTTGATGTCGGAATGGGTCCATTTTTTGTCATGTAAAAGCTACTTTAGTGCTCTTTCATTCCTGACTTGAATCGTCATATTCCGAGACCATTTGCACACCCGTAAGTCGGATTGTAGTCATCGGCCCTGAATTATTCATTCATCTCCTTCTCCAATTGTAACTTTCATAACCCTCTCTTCAGTGGTCGAATTTAGACTATTTTGAGCTCATTGGAATGGTAACTCGACAAGCTTCCTAATGGGACTAGAATTGGCTAATTCTGAAGCGGTTCAATTTCCCAAAAGCATGTTGGAACTCTTTGATCGTCATTTTGCAATTTGGATTGTTAATCTTTACAAATCGCACGACCAATGGAGATGCTCATAACTCCCTCATTTGATGTCTGATTGGGTCGAGTTTGGGTCATATGAAAGTTACTTTAGTGCTCTTTCATTCTTGACTTGAATCATCGTATTCTGAAACCATTTGTGCATCTGCAAGTGGGATCATAGTCGTCGGTCCTGAATTTTTCCTTCATCTCCTTGTCCAATAGTAACCTTCATAACTCTCTCTTCAATGGTCGAATTTAGACTATTTTGAGCTGATTAGAATGGTAACTCGACGAGCTTCCTAATTGGACCAGAATTGGCTAATTCTGAAGCCGTTCGATATCCTGAAAGCCTGCCGGAACTCTTCGATCTTCATTTTACAATTTAGATTTTTAATCTTTCTAGATCGCACATTCCAACGGTGATGCTCATAACTCCCTTATTTGACGTTGGACTGGGTCGATTTTCGGTGATCTGAAAGGTACTTCAGTGCTCTTTCATTCCGGACTTGAATCGTCGTATTCCGAGACCATTTGCGCATCCGTAAGTGGGATCGCAGTCGTTAGCCCTGAATTTTTTCTTCTGCTCCTTATCTATAGTAACTTTCAAAACTCTCTTTAGTGGTCGAATTTAGACTATTTGGAGCTCATTGGACTGGTAACTCAACAAGGTTCCTAATGAGACCAGAATTGGCTAATTCTGAGGTGGTTCGATTTCCCAAAAGCACTTTGGTACTCTTCGATCGTCATTTTACAATTTGGATTGTTAATCTTTCCAAATCGCCCGATCCCAAGGAGATGCTCATAACTCCCTCGTTTGATGTCTGATTGGGTCGAGTTTGGGTCATCTGATTGGTACTTTAGAGCTCTTTCATTCCTGACTTGAATCATTAAACTATTTGCGCATCTACAAGTGGGATGGCAGTCCCCGGTCCTGAATTTCTCCTTCATCTCATTGTCTAATAGAAACCTTCATAACTCTCTGTTCAGTGGTCGAATTTGGACTATTTTGAGCTTATTGGAATGGTAACTCGACAAGCTTCCTAATTGGACCCGAATTGGTTAATTCTGAAGCCATTCGATATCCTGAAAGCATGTTGGAACTCTTCGATCTTTATATTGGAATTTGGATTGTCAATCTTTCCAAATCGTACATTCCAACAGACATGCTCATAACTCCCTCGTTTGATGTCAGATTGGGTCGATTTCTGGTCATCTGAAAGGTACTTTAGAGCTCTTTCATTCCTGACTTGAATCGTCATATTTTGAGACCATTTGCGCATCTATAAGTGGGATCATAGTCGTCGGTCCTGAATATTTCTTTCATCTCCTTGTCCAATAGTAACCTTCATAACCCTCTCTTCAGTGGTTAAATTTAGACTAATTTGAGCTCATTGGAATGGTAACTCGACAAGGTTCCTAATGGGACTAGTATTGGCTAATTTTGAGGCGGTTCCATTTCCCAAAAGCATGTTGGAACTCTTTGATCGTCATTTTGCAAGATCCAAAGGAGATGCTCAAAACTCCCTCGTTTGATGTTGGATTGGGTCAATTTTTGGTCATCTGAAATGTACTTTAGAGCTCTTTCATTCCTGACTTGAATCGTCGTATTTCGAGACCATTTGCGCATTCGTAAGTGGGATCACAGTCGTCGGTCCTGAATTTTTCCTTCATCTCCTTGTCCAATAGTAACCTTCTTAAACCTCTCTTCAGTGGTTGAATTTAGACTATTTTGAGCTCATTGGAATGGTAACTCGACAAGCTTTCTAATGGGACCAGAATTGGCTAATTCTGAGGCGGTTCGATTTCTGAAAAGCACGTTGGAACTCTTCGATCGTCATTTTGCAGTTTGGATTGTTAATCTTTCCAAATCGCGTGTTCCAACGGAGATGCTCATAACTCCCTCATTTGATATCGGATTGGGTCGTTTAATCTTTCATTCCTGACTTGAATCGCCGTATGTCAAGACCTTTTGCTCATCCGTAAGTGAGATCGCAGTCGTCGGACTTGAATTTTTCCTTCATCTCCTTGTCCAATAGTAACCTTCATAACCCTCTCTTCAGTGGTTGAATTTGGACTAATTTGAGCTCATTGGAATGGTAACTCGACAAGCTTTCTAATGGGACCAGAATTGGCTAACTCTGAGGCAGTTCGATTTCCCAAAAGCACGTTGGAACTCTTCGATCGTCATTTTGCAATTTGGATAATCTTTCCAAATCGCGCCTTCCAACGGAGATGCTCATAACACCCTCTTTGATGTCGGATTGGGTTAATTTTTGGTCATCTGAAAGGTACTTTAGAGCTCTTTCATTCTTGACTAGAATCGTCATATTCCGAGACCATTTGCTCATCCGTTAGTGGGATCGCCATCGTCGATCCTAAATTTTTCCTTCTTCTCCTTGTCCAATTGTAACCTTCATAACAATCTCTTCAGTGGTCCAATTTAGACTATTTTGAGCTCATTGGAGTGGTAACTCGACAAGCTTCTTAATTGGACCAAAATTGGCTAATTCTGATGTCGTTCAATATCCTGAAAGCCTATTGGAACTCTTCGATCGTCATTTTACAATTTGGATTGTTAATCTTTCCAAATCGCGCAAGCCAACAGAGATGCTCATAATTCCCTCGTTTGATGTCAGAATGCGTCCATTTTTGGTCATGTAAAAGCTACTTTAGTTCTCTTTCATTCCTGACTTGAATCGTCATATTCCGAGACCATTTGCGCACTGTAAGTGGGATTGTAGTATCGGCCTGAATTATTCATTCATCTCCTTTGATGTCGGATTGGGTTGATTTTTGGTCATCTGAAGGTACTTTTGAGCTCTTTCATTCCTGACTTGAATAGTCGTATTTCAAGACCATTTGTGCATCCGTAAGTGGGATGGCAATCGTCGGTCCTGAATTTTTCCTTCATCTCCTTGTCCAATAGTAACCTTCAGAACCCTCTCTTCAGTGGTTGAATTTAGAATATTTTGAGCTCATCGGAATGGTAGCTCGACAAGCTTCTTAATTGGGCCAGAGTTGACTAATTCTAAAGCCGTTCGATATCCTGAAAGCCTGTTGGAACTCTTGGATCGTTATATTGGAATTTGGATCGTTAATCTTTCCAGATCGCGTGTTCCAACAGAGAAGCTCATAACTCCCTCGTTTGATGTTGGATTGGGTCGATTTATGGTCACCTGAAATGTACTTTAGAGCTCTTTCATTCCTGACTTGAATCGTCATATTTCGTGACCATTTGCGCATCCATAATTGGGATCGCAGTCGTCGGTCCTAAATTTTTCCTTCATCTCCTTCTCCAATAATAACCTTCATAACTCTCTCTTCAGTGGTTGAATTTAGACTATTTTGAGCTCATTGGAATGGTAACTCGACAAGCTTTCTAATGGACCAGAATTGGCTAATTCTGAGGCGGTTCGATTTCTGAAAAGCACGTTGGAACTCTTCGATCGTCATTTTACAATTTGGATTGTTAATCTTTCTAAATCGCACGATCCAATGGAGATGCTCATAACTCCCTTGATTGATGTCTGATTGGGTTGAGTTTCGGTCATCTGAAAGGTACTTTAGTGCTCTTTCATTCCTAACTTGAATCATTGTATTCTGAAACCATTTGTGCATCTGCAAGTGGGATGACAGTCACCGGTCCTGAATTTCTCCTTCATCTCATTGTCGAATAATAACCTTCATAACTCTCTATTCAGTGGTTGAATTTGGACTATTTTGAGCTCATTGGAATGGTAACTCGACAAGCTTCCTAATTGAACCCGAATTGACTAATTCTGAAGCCGTTCGATATCCTGAAAGCCTGCCGGAACTCTTCGATCTTTATATTGGAATTTGGATTGTTAATCTTTCCAAATCGTGCATTCTAATAGACATGCTCATAACTCCCTCGTTTGATGTCAGATTGGGTCGATTTCTGGTCATCTGAAAGGTACTTTAGTGCTCTTTCATTCCTGACTTGAATCATTAAACTATTTGTGCATCTGCAAGTGGGATGACAGTCGCCGGTCCTGAATTTCTCCTTCATCTCATTGTCCAATAGTAATCTTCATAACTCTCTGTTCAGGGGTCGAATTTGGACTATTTTGAGTTGATTGGAATGGTAACTCGACAAGCTTCTTAATTGGACCCGAATTGGCTAATTCTGACACCATTCGATATCCTGAAAGCCTACTGGAACTCTTCGATCTTTATATTGGAATTTGGATTGTCAATCTTTCCAAATCCTGCATTCCAATAGACATGCTCATAACTCTGCATTTGATGTCAGATTGGGTCGATTTCTGGTCATCTGAAAGGTACTTTAGAGCTCTTTCGTTCCTATCTTGAATCGTCATATTTCAAGACCATTTGTGCATCCGCAACTGGGATTGCAGTCGTCGGTCCTGACTTTTTCCTTCATCTCCTTGTCCGATAGTAACCTTCATAACCCTCTCTTCAGTGGTTGAATTTAGACTATTTTGAGCTAGTTGGAATGGTAACTTGACAAGCTTTCTAATGGGACCAGAATTGGCTAATTCTGAGGCGCTTCGATTTCTGAAAAGCACGTTGGAACTCTTCGATCGTCATTTTGCAATTTGGATTATTAATCTTTCTAAATCGCGTGTTCCAATGGAGATGCTGATAACACCCTCGTTTGATGTCGGATTGGGTCAATTTTTGGTAATCTGAAAGGTACTTTAGAGCTCTTTTTTCCTGACTTGAATCGTCGTATTCTGAGACCATTTGCGCATTCGTAAGTGGGATCGCAGTCATCGGTCCTGAATTTTTCCTTCATCTCCTTGTCTAATAGTAACATTCATAACCCACTCTTCAGTAGTTGAATTTAGAGTATTTGGAGCTCATTTGAATGGTAACACCACAAGCTTCCAAATGGGACCAGAATTGTTTAATTCTGTGACCGTTCGATATCCTAAATGCCCGTTGGAACACTTCGATTGTCATTTTGCAATTTGGACTGTCAATCTTTCCAAATTGCTCGTTCTAACGGAGATGCTCATAATTCCCTCGTTTGATGTCGGATTGGGTCGATTTTTGGTCATCTGAAAGGTACTTTATAGCTCTTTCATTCCTAACTTGAATCATCATATTCCGAGACCATTTGCGCATCCGTAAGTGGGATTGCCATCGTCGGTCCTAAATTTTCCTTTTGCTCCTTGTCCAATAGTAACCTTCATAACTATCTCTTCAGTGGTCAAATTTTGACTGTTTTGAGCTCATTGGAGTGGTAACTCGACAAGCTTCCTAATTAGACCAAAATTGGCTAATTCTGATGTCATTTGATATCCTAAAATCCTGTTGGAACTCTTCGATCGTCATTTTACAATTTGGATTGTTAATCTTTCCAAATCGCGCGAGTCAACAAAGATACTCATAATTCCATTGTTTGATGTCGGAATGGGTCAATTTTTGGTCATTTGAAAGGTACTTTAGTGCTCTTTCATTCCTAACTTGAATCGTCATATTCTGAGACCATTTACGCATCTGTAAGTGGGATTGCAGTCATCGGCCCTGAATTATTCATTCATCTCCTTCTCCAATTGTAACCTTCATAACCCTCCCTTCAGTGATCGAATTTAGACTATTTTGAGCTCATTGGAATGGTAACTCAACAAGCTTCCTAATGGGACCAAAATTGGCTAATTCTGAGGTGGTTCGATTTCCCAAAAGCATGTTGGAACTCTTCGACAGTCATGATTGTTAACCTTTCCAAATTGCATGATGCAATGGAGATGCTCATAACTCCCTCGTTTGATGTCTGATTGGGTTGAGTTTTGGTCATCTGAAAGGTACTTTAGTGCTCTTTCATTCTTGACTTGAATCATTGTATTCCGAAACCATTTGTGCATCTACAAGTGGGATCACAGTCATTGGTCCTGAATTTTTCCTTCATATCCTTGTCCAATAGTAACCTTCATAACTCTCTCTTCAGTGGTCGAATTTAGACTATTTTGAGCTTAGTAGAATGGTAACTCGACAAGCTTCCTAATTGGACTAGAATTGGCTAATTATGAAGCCGTTCGATATCCTGAAAGCCTGTTAGAACTCTTAGATCGTCATTTTGCAATTTGGATTTTTAATCTTTCTAGATCGTGCGTTCCAACGAAGATGTTCATAACTCCCTCGTTAGATGTTGGACTGGGTCAATTTTTGGTCATCGAAAGGTACTTTAGTCCTCTTTCATTCAGGACTAGAATCGTCGTATTCTGAGACCATTTGTGCATCCGTAAGTGGGATCGTAGTCGTTAGTCCTGAATTTTTCCTTCTGCTCCTTGTCCTATAGTAACTTTCAAAACTATCTCTTTAATGGTCGAATTTAGACTATTTTGAGCTCATTGGACTGGTAACTCGACAAGCTTCCTGATGGGACCAGAATTGGCTAATTCTGAGGCGGTTCAATTTCCCAAAAGCACGTTGGAACTCTTCGATCGTTATTTTGCAGTTTGGATTGTTAATCTTTCCAAATTGCATGATCCAATGGAGATGCTCATAACTCCTTCGTTTGATGTCTGATTGGGTCGAGTTTTAGTCATCTGAAAGGTACTTTAGTGCTCTTTCATTCCTGACTTGAATCATTGTATTCCAAAACCATTTGCGCATTTGCAAGTGGGATCACAGTCATTGGTCCTGAATTTTTCCTTCCTCTCCTCGTCCAATAGTAACCTTCATAACTCTCTCTTCAGTGGTCCAATTTAGACTATTTTGAGCTCATTGGAATGGTAACTCGAGAAACTTCCTAATGGGACCAGAATTGTCTAATTCTAACACCGTTCGATTTCTCAAAAGTCCGTTGGATCTCTTCGATCGTCATTTTGCAATTAGGATTTTTAATCTTTCTAGATCAAGGGTTCCAATGGAGATGCTCAAAACACCCTAGTTTGGTGTCGGATTGGGTCGATTTTTGGTCATTTGAAAGGTACTTTAGAGCTCTTTCATTCCTGACTAGAATCGTCGTATTCCGAGACCATTTGCGCATCCGTAAGTGGAATGGCAGTCGTCGGTCCTGAATGTTTCCTTCATCTCCTTGTCCAATAGTAACCTTCATAACCCGCTCTTCAGTGGTTGAATTTAGACTATTTTGAGCTCATTGGAATGGTAACTTGACAAGCTTCCTAATGGGGCCAGAATTGCCTAATTCTGATGCGGTTCGATTTTCCAAAAGCATGTTAGAACTCTTCGATCATCATTTTACAATTTGGATTGTTAATCTTTCCAAATCGCATGATCCAATGGAGATGCTCATAACTCCCTCGTTTGATGTCTGATTGGGTCAAGTTTTGGTCATCTGAAAGGTATTTTAGACCTCTTTCATTCCTGACCTGGATCGTCGTATTCCGAGACCATTTGCGCTTCCTTAAGTGGGATGGCAGTCGTCGGTCCTGAATTTTTCCTTCATCTCCTTGTCCAATAGTAACCTTCATAACCCTCTCTTCAGTGGTTGAATTTAGACTATTTTGAGCTCATTGGAATGGTAACTTGACAAGCTTCCTAATGGGACCAGGATTGGCTAATTCTGAGGCGGTTCGATTTCCCAAAAGCACATTGGAACTCTTCGATCGTCATTTTACAATTTGGATTGTTAATCTTTCCAAATCGTACGATCCAATGGAGATGCTCATAACTCCCTCGTTTGATGTCTGATTGGGTCGAGTTTCGGTCATCTGAAAGGTACTTTAGTGCTCTTTCATTCTTGACTTGAATCATTGTATTCTGAAACCATTTGCGCATCTGCAAGTGGGATCACAGTCGTCGGTCTTGAACTTCTCCTTCATCTCCTTGTCCAATAGTAACATTCATAACTCTCTCCTCAATGGTCGAATTTAGACTATTTTGAGCTCATTGGAATGGTAACTCGACAAGCTTCCTAATTAAACCAGAATTGGCTAATTCTGAAGCCGTTCGATATCTTGAAAACCTGTTGGAGCTCTTCGATCATCATTTTGCAATTTAGATTGCTAATCTTTACAAATCGCGCGTTCCAACGGAGATGCACATAACTCCCTCATTTGACATCAGATTGGGTCAATTTTTAGACATCTGAAAGGTACTTTGGTGCTCTTTCATTCCTGACTTGAATCGTAGTATTCCGAGCCCATTTGCGCATCCGTATGTGGGATCGCAGTCGTCGGTCCTGAATTTTTCCTTTATCTCCTTGTCCAATAGTAACCTTCATAACCCTCTCTTCAGTGGTTTAATTTAGACTATTTTGTGCTCATTGGAATGATAACGCAACAAGCTTCTAAATGGGACCAGAATTGTCTAATTCTGAGACCGTTCGAAATCCCAAATGTCCGTTGGAACTCTTCTATTGTCATTTTGCAATTTGGATTGTTAACCTTTCCAAATTGCATGATCCAATGGAGATGCTCATAACTCCGTCGTTTGATGCCTGATTGGGTTGAGTTTTGGTCATCTGAAAGGTACTTTAGTGCTCTTTCATTCTTGACTTGAATCATTGTATTCCGAAACCATTTGTGCATCTACAAGTGGGATCACAGTCATTGGTCCTGAATTTTTCCTTCATCTCCTTGTCCAATAGTAACCTTCATAACTCTCTCTTCAGTGGTCGAATTTAGACTATTTTGAGCTTAGTAGAATGGTAACTCGACAAGCTTCCTAATTGGACTAGAATTGGCTAATTCTGAAGCCGTTCGATATCCTGAAAGCCTGTTAGAACTCTTCGATCGTCATTTTGCAATTTGGATTTTTAATCTTTCTAGATCGTGCGTTCCAACGAAGATGTTCATAATTCCCTCATATGATGTCGGAACGGGTAAATTTTTGGTCATCTGAAAGGTACTTTATTGCTCTTTCATTCCTAACTTGAATTGTAATATTTCGAGACCATTTGTGCATCCGTATATGGGATTGCAGTCGTCGGTCCTAAATTTTTCCTTCATCTCCTTGTCTAATAGTAACCTTCATAAACCTCTCTTCAGTGGTCAAATTTGGACTATTTTGAGCTCATTGGAATGGTAACTCAACAAGCTTCCTAATTGGACTAGAATTGGCTAATTCTGAAGCCATTCGATATCCTGAAAGCCTGTTTGAACACTTCGATCGTTATATTGGAATTTGGATTGTTAATCTTTCCAAATCGTGCGTTCCAACGAAGATGCTTATAACTCCCTCGTTTGATGTTGGATTCAGTCAATTTTTGGTCATCTAAAAGGTACTTTAGAGCTCTTTCATTCCCAACTTGAATTGTCAAATTCCAACACCATTGCGCATCCGTAAGTGGGATCGCAGTCGTCGGTCCTGAATTTTTCCTTCATCTCCTTGTCCAATAGTAACCTCATAACCCTCTCTTCAGTGGTTGAATTTAGACTAATTTGAGCTCATTGAAATGGTAACTCGACAAGCTTCCTAATGGGACCAGAATTGGTAAATTCTGAGGCGGTTCGATTTCCCAAAAGCACGTTGGAACTCTTCGATCGTCATTTTACAATTTGGATTGTTAATCATTCCAAATCGCATGATCCAATGGAGATGCTCATAACTCCCTCGTTTGATGTCTGATTGGGTCAAGTTTTGGTCATCTGAAAGGTATTTTAGTGCTCTTTCATTCCTGACTTAAGTCATTGTATTCTGAAACCATTTGCGCATCTGCAAGTGGGATCACAGTCATAGGTCCTGAATTTCTCCTTCATCTCATTGTCCAATAGTAACCTTCATAACTCTCTATTTAGTAATCAAATTTGGACTATTTTGAGCTCATTGGAATGGCAACTCGACAAGCTTCCTAATTGGACCCGAATTGGCTAATTCTAAAGCCGTTTAATATACTGAAAGCCTGTTGGAACTCTTCGATCGTTATATTGGAATTTGGATTGTTAATCTTTCCAAATCGTGCATTCCAACAGAGATGCTCATAACTCCCTCGTTTGATGTCAAATAGGGTCGATTTCTGGTCAGCTGAAAGGTACTTTAGAGCTCTTTCATTTCTGACTTGAATCGTCGTATTCCAAGACCCGCATACGTAAGTGGGATCGCAGTCGTCGGTCCTGAATTTTTCTTCAATCTCCTTGTCCAATAGTATCCTTCATAACCCTCTCTTCAGTGGTTAAATTTAGACTAATTTGAGCTCATTGGAATGGTAACTCAACAAGGTTCCTAATGGGACCAGATTTGGCTAATTCTGAGGTGGTTCAATTTCCCAAAAGCACATTGGAACTCTTCAATCGTCATTTTGCAATTTGGATTGTTAATCTTTCCAAATCGCACGATCCAATGGAGATGCTCATACCTCCCTCGTTTGATGTCTGATTGGGTAGAGTTTCGGTCATATGAAAGGTACTTTAGTGCTCTTTCATTCCTGGCTTGAATCATTATATTCTGAAACCATTTGCGCATCTGCAAGTGGGATCACAGTCGTCAGTCTTGAATTTCTCCTTCATCTCCTTGTCCAATAGTAACCGTCATAACTCTCTCTTCAGTGGTCAAATTTAGACTATTTTGAGCTCATTGGAATGGTAACTTGACAAGCTTCCTAATTGGACCAGAATTGGCTAATTCTGAAGCCGTTCGATATCCTGAAAGCCTGTTGGAACACTTCGATCGTTATATTGGAATTTGGATTGTTAATCTTTCCAAATCGCACGTTCAAACGGAGATGCTCATAACTCCCTCGTTTGATGTCGGCTTGGGTCAATTTTTGGTCATCTGAAAGGTACTTTAGAGCTCTTTCATTCCTGACTTGAATCGTCGAATTCCGAGACCATTGCGGATTCGTAAGTAGGATCGCCGTCATCGGTCCTGAATTTTTCCTTCATCTCCTTGTCCAATAGTAACCTTCATAACCCTCTCTTCAGTGGTTGAATTTAGACTAATTTGAGCTCATTGGAATGGTAACTCGACAAGCTTCCTAATGGGACCAGAATTGGCTAATTATGAGGTGGTTCGATTTCCCAAAAGCACGTTGGAACTCTTCGATCGTCATTTTGCAATTTGTATTGTTAATCTTTCCAAATCGTACGATCCAATGGAGATGCTCATAACTCCCTCATTTGATGTCTGATTGGGTCGAGTTTCGGTCATCTGAAAGGTACTTTAGTGCTGTTTCATTCCTCATTTGAATCATTGTATTCTGAAACCATTTGCGCATCTGCAAGTGGGATCACAGTCGTCGGTCCTGAATTTCTCCTTCATCTCCTTGTCCAATAGTAACCTTCATAACTCTCTCTTCAGTGGTCGAATTTAGACTATTTTGAGCTCATTGGAATGGTAACTCAACAAGCTTCCTAATTGGACCAGAATTGGCCAATTCTGATGCCATTCGATATCCTGAAAGCCAGTTGGAACTCTTCGATCGTTATATTGGAATTTGGATTGTTAATCTTTCCAAATCACGCGTTCCAACGGAGATACTCATAAGTCCCTCGTTTAATGTCGGATTGGGTCAATTTTTGGTCATCTGAAATGTACTTTAGAGCTCTTTCATTCCTGACTTAAATCATCGTATTTCGAGACCATTTGCACATCCGTGAGTGGGATCGCAGTCGTCGGTCCTGAATTTTTCCTTCATCTCCTTGTCCAATAGTAACCTTCATAACCCTCTATTCAGTGGTTGAATTTAGACTATTTTGAGCTAATTGGAATGGTAACTCGACAAGCTTTTTAATGGGACCAGAATTGGCTAATTCTGAGGCGCTTCGATTTCTGAAAAGCACGTTGGAACTCTTCGATTGTCATTTTGCAATTTGGATTGTTAATCTTTCCAAATCACATGTTCTAATGAGATGCTCATAATTCCCTCATTTGATGTCGGATTGGGTCGATTTTTGGTCATCTGAAAGGTACTTTAAAGCTCTTTCATTCCTGACTTGAATCGTCGAATTCCGAGACCATTGCGCATCCGTAAGTGGGATCGCAGTCGTCGGTCCTGAATTTTTCCTTCATCTCCTTGTCCAATAGTAACCTTCATAACCCTCTCTTCAGTGGTTGAATTTAGACTATTTTGAGCTCATTGGAATGGTAACTCGACAAGCTTCCTAATGGGACCAGAATTGGCTAATTCTGAGGCGGTTCGATATCCCAAAAGCACGTTGGAACTCTTCGATCGTCATTTCACAATTTGGATTGTTAATCTTTCCAAATCGCACGATCCAATGGAGATGCTCATAACTCCCTCGTTTGATGTCTGATTGGGTAGAGTTTCGGTCATCTGAAAGGTACTTTAGTGCTCTTTCATTCCTGACTTGAATCATTGTATTCCGAAACCATTTGCGCATCTGCAAGTGGGATCACAGTCGTCGGTCCTGAATTTTTCCTTCATCTCCTTGTCCAATAGTAACCTTCATAACTCTCTCTTCAGCTGTCGAATTTAGACTATTTTGAGCTCATTGGAATGGTAACTCGACAAGCTTCCTAATTGGACCAGAATTGGCCAATTCCTAAGCCATTCGACATCCTGAAAGCTTGTTGGAACTCTTCGATCGTTATATTGGAATTTGGATTGTTAATCTTTCCAAATTGCGCGTTCCAATGGAGATACTCATAACTCCCTCATTTAATGTCGGATTGGGTCAATTTTTGGTTATCTGAAATGTACTTTAGAGCTCTTTCATTCCTGACTTGAATCGTCATATTCCGAGACCATTTGCGCATCCGTAAGTGGGATCACCATCGTCGGTCCTAAATTTTTCCCTCTGCTCCTTGACCAATAGTAACCTTCATAACTATCTCTTTAGTGGTCAAATTTAGACTATTTTGAGCTCATTGGAGTGGTAACTCGACAAGCTTCCTAATTGGACCAAAATTGGCTAATTTTGATGTCGTTCGATATCTTGAAAGCCTGTTGGAACTCTTCGATCGTCATTTTACAATTTGGACTGTTAATCCTTTCAAATCGCGCGAGCCAATTGAGATGCTCAAAATTCCCTCATTTGATGTCGGAATGGGTCAATTTTTGGTCATCTGAAAGGTACTTGAGTGCTCTTTCATTCCTACTTGAATCGTCATATTCCGAGACCATTTGCGCATCCGTAAGTGGGATTGCAGTCATTGGCCCTGAATTATTCATTCATCTCTTGGTCCAATTATAACCTTCATAATCCTCTCTTCAGTAGTCAAATTTAGACTATTTTGAGCTCATTGGAATGGTAACTAGACAAGGTTCCTAATGGGATCAGAATTGTCTAATTCTAAGGCGGTATGATTTCCTAAAAGCATGTTGGAACTCTTCGATCATCATTTTGCAATTTGGATTGTTAATCTTTCCAAATCGCACGATCCAATGAAGATGCTCATAACTCCCTCCTTTGATGTCTGATTGGGTCGAGTTTCGGTCAACTAAAAGGTACTTTAGTGCTCTTTCATTCTTGGCTTGAATCATTGTATTCCGAAATCATTTGTGCATCTGTAAGTGGGATCATAGTCGTCGGTCCTGAATTTTTCCTTCATCTCCTTGTCCAATAGTAACCTTCATAACTATCTCTTCAGTGGTCGAATTTAGACTATTTTGAGCTCATTGGAATGGTAACTCAACAAGCTTCCTAATTGGACCCGAATTGGATAATTCTGAAGCCGTTCGATATCCTGAAAGCCTGCTAGAACTCTTCGATCTTTATATTAGAATTTGGATTGTTAATCTTTCCAAATCATGCATTCCAACAGAGATGCTCATAACTCCCTCGTTTGATGTCAGATTGGGTCAATTTCTGGTCATCTGAAAGGTACTTTAGAGCTCTTTCATTCCTGATTTGAATCGTCATATTCTGAGACCATTTGTGCCTCCGTAAGTGGGATTGCAGACATCGGCACTGAATTGTTCATTCATCTCCTTGCCCAGTTGTAACCTTCATAACCCTCTCTTCAGTGGTCGAATTTCTACTATTTTGTGCTCATTGGAATGGTAACTTGACAAGCTTCCTAATGGGACTAGAATTGGCCAATTCTGAAGCCATTCGATATCCTGAAAGCCTGTTGGAACTCTTCGATCGTTATATTGGAATTTGGATTGTTAATCTTTCCAAATCGCGCCTTCCAACGGAGATACTCATAACTCCCTCGTTTAATGTCGGATTGGGTCGATTTTTGGTCATCTGAAATGTACTTTAGAGCTCTTTCATTCCTGACTTGAATCATCGTATTTCGAGACCATTTGCACATCCGTAAGTGGGATCGCAGTCGTCGGTCCTGAATTTTTCCTTCATCTCCTTGTCCAATAGTATCCTTCATAACTCTCTCCTCAGTGGTCGAATTTAGACTATTTTGAGCTCATTGGAATAGTAACTCGACAAGCTTCCTAATTGGACCCGAATTGGCTAATTCTGAAGCCATTCGATATCCTGAAAGCCTGCTGGAACTCTTCGATCTTTATATTGGAATTTGGATTGTTAATCTTTCCATATCATGCATTCCAACAGAGATGCTCATAACTCCCTCGTTTGATGTCAGATTGGGTCAATTTCTGGTCATCTGAAAGGTACTTTAGAGCTCTTTCATTCCTGATTTGAATCGTCATATTCCGAGACCATTTGTGCCTCCGTAAGTGGGATTGCAGACATCGGCACTGAATTATTCATTCATCTCCTTGTCCATTGTAACCTTCATAACCCTCTCTTCAGTGGTCGAATTTTGACTATTTTGTGCTCATTGGAATGGTAACTCGACAAGCTTCCTAATGGGACCAGAATTGGCCAATTCTAAAGCCATTTGACATCCTGAAAGCCTGTAGGAACTCTTCGATCATTATATTGGAATTTGGATTGTTAATCTTTCCAAATCGTGCCTTCCAACGGAGATACTCATAACTCCCTCGTTTAATGTCGGATTGGGTCGATTTTTGGTCATCTGAAATGTACTTTAGAGCTCTTTCATTCCTGACTTGAATCATCATATTTTGAGACCATTTGCACATCCGTAAGTGGGATCGTAGACGTTGGTCCTAAATTTTTCCTTCATCTCCTTGTCCAATATTAACCTTCATAACCCTCTCTTCAGTGGCTGAATTTAGACTATTTTGAGCTCATTGGAATGGTAACTCGACGAAATTTCTAATGGGACCAGAATTGGCTAATTCTGAGGCGGTTCGATTTCTGAAAAGCACGATGAAACTCTTCGATCGTTATTTTGCAATTTGCATTGTTAATCTTTCCAAATCACGCATTCGAACAGAGATGCTCATAACACCCTTGTTTGATGTTAGATTGGGTCAATTTTTGGTGATCTGAAAGGTACTTTAGTGCTCTTTCATTCCTGACTTGAATCATCGTATTCCGAGACCATTTGCGGATCCGTAAGTGGGATCGCAGTCGTCGGTCCTGAATTTTTCCTTCATCTCCTTGTCCAATAGTAACATTCATAACCCTCTCTTCAGTGGTTGAATTTAGACTATTTGGAGCTCATTTGAATGGTAACACCACAAGCTTCTAAATGGGACCGGAATTGTCTAATTCTGAGACCGTTCGATATCCTAAATGTCCGTTGGAACTCTTTGATTGTCATTTTGCAATTTGGATTGTTAATCTTTCCAAATCATGCGTTCTAATGGAGATGCTCATAATTCTCTCATTTGATGTCGGATTGGGTCAATTTTTGGTCATCTGAAAGGTACTTTAGAACTCTTTCATTCCTAACTTGAATCATCGTATTCCGAGACCATTTGTGCATCCGTAAGTGGGATCGTCATCGTCATTCCTAAATTTTTCATTCTGCTCCTTGTCCAATAGTAACCTTCATAACTATCTCTTCAGTGGTCAAATTTAGACTATTTTGAGTTCATTGGAGTGGTAACTCGACAAGCTTCCTAATTGGACCAAAATTGGCTAATTCTGAGGTGGTTCGATTTCCCAAAAGCACGTTGGAACTCTTCGATCGTCATTTTGCAGTTTGGATTGTTAATCTTTCCAAATTGCATGATCCAATGGAGATGCTCATAACTCCCTTGTTTGATGTCTGATTGGGTCAAGTTTTGGTCATCTGAAAGGTACTTTAGTGCTCTTTCATTCTTGACTTAAATCATTGTATTCTGAAACCATTTGCGCATCTACAAGTGGGATCACAGTCATTAGTCCTCAATTTTTCCTTCATCTCCTTGTCCAATAGTAACCTTCATAACTCTCTCTTCAGTGGTCGAATTTAGAATATTTTGAGCTTATTAGAATGGTAACTCGATAAGCTTCCTAATTGGACTATAATTGGCTAATTCTGAAGCCGTTCGATATCTTGAAAGCCTGTTGGAACTCTTCGATCGTCATTTTGCAATTTAGATTTCTAATCTTTATAGATCATGTGTTCCAACGAAGATGCTCATAACTCCCTCGTTTGATGTTGGACTATGTCAATTTTTAGTCATCTGAAAAGTACCTTAGTCCTCTTTCATTCAGGACTAGAATCGTCGTATTCTGAGACCATTTGTGCATCCGTAAGTGGGATCGCAGTCGTTAGTCCTGAATTTTTCCTTCTGCTCCTTATCATATAGTAACTTTCAAAACAATCTCTTTAGTGGTCGAATTTAGACTATTTTGAGCTCATTGGAATGGTACCTCGATAAGCTTCCTAATGGGACCAGAATTGGCTAATTCTGAGGCGGTTCAATTTCCCAAAAGCACGTTGGAACTCTTCGGTCGTTATTTTGCAGTTTGGATTGTTAATCTTTCCAAATTGCATGATCCAAAGGAGATGCTCATAACTCCCTTGTTTGATGTCTAATTGGGTCAAGTTTTGGTCATCTGAAAGGTACTTTAGTGCTCTTTCATTCCTGACTAGAATCATTATATTCCAAAACCATTTGCGCATCTGCAAGTGGGATCACAGTCATTGGTCCTGACTTTTTCCTTCCTCTCCTTGTCCAATAGTAACCTTCATAACTCTCTCTTCAGTGGTCGAATTTAGACAATTTTGAGCTCATTGGAATGGTAACTCGACAAGCTTCCTAATGGGACCAGAATTGTCTAATTCTAACACCGTTCAATTTCTCAAAAGTCCATTGGATCTCTTCGATCGTCGTTTTGCAATCAGGATCTATAATCTTTCTAGATCAAGGGTTCCAATGGAGATGCTCAAAACACCCTAGTTTGGTGTCGAATTGGGTCGATTTTTGGTCATCTGAAAGGTACTTTAGAGCTCTTTCATTCCTGACTTGAATGGTCGTATTCCGAGACCATTTGCGCATCCGTAAGTGGAATGGAAGTCGTCGGTCCTGAATGTTTCCTTCATCTCCTTGTCCAATAGTAACCTTTATAACCCGCTCTTCAGTGGTTGAATTTAGACTATTTTGAGCTCATTGGAATGGTAACTTGACAAGCTTCCTAATGGGGCCAGAATTGCCTAATTCCGATGCGGTTCGATTTTCCAAAAGCATGTTGGAACTCTTCGATCGTCATTTTGCAATTTGGATTGTTAATCTTTCCAAATCGCACGATCCAATGGAGATGCTCATAACTCCCTCGTGTGATGTCTGATTGGGTCAAGTTTTGGTCACCTGAAAGGTACTTTAGACCTCTTTCATTCCTGACTTGGATTGTCGTATTCCGAGACAATTTGTGCTTCCTTAAGTGGGATGGCAGTTGTCGGTCTTGAATTTTTCCTTCATCTCCTTGTCCAATAGTAACCTTCATAACCCTCTCTTCAGTGGTTGAATTTAGACTATTTTGAGCTCATTGGAATGGTAACTTGACAAGCTTCCTAATGGGACCAGAATTGGCTAATTCTGAGGCGGTTCGATTTCCCAAAAGCACATTGGAACTCTTTGATCGTCATTTTGCAATTTGGATTGTTAATCTTTCCAAATCGCATGATCCAATGGAGATGCTCATAACTCCCTCGTTTGATGTTTGATTGGGTCAAGTTTTGGTCATCTGAAAGGTACTTTAGTGCTCCTTCATTCTTGACTTGAATCATTGCATTCTGAAACCATTTGCTCATCTGCAAGTGGGATCACAGTCGTCGGTCCTGAATTTCTTCTTCATCTCCTTGTCCAATAGTAACCTTCATAACTCTGTCCTCAATGGTCGAATTTAGATTATTTTAAGCTCATTGGAATGGTAACTCAACAAGCTTCCTAATTAAACCAGAATTGGCTAATTCTGAAGCCGTTCGATATCTTGAAAGCCTGTTGGAGCTCTTCGATCGTCATTTTGCAATTTGGATTGCTAATCTTTACAAATCTCGCGTTCCAACGGAGATGCACATAACTCCCTCATTTGATGTCGGATTGGGTCAATTTCTGGACATCTGAAAGGTACTTTGGAGATCTTTCATTTCTGACTTGAATCGTAGTATTCCGAGACCATTTGTGCATCCGTATGTGGGATCGCAGTCGTCGGTCCTGAATTTTTCCTTTATCTCCTTGTCCAATAGTAACCTTCATAACCCTCTCTTCAGTGGTTTAATTTAGACTATTTTGTGCTCATTGGAATGATAACGCGACAAGCTTCCAAATGGGACCAGAATTGTCTAATTCTGAGACCGTTCGATATCCCAAATGTCCGTTGAATCTCTTCGATTGTCATTTTGCAATTTAGATTGTTAATCTTTCCAAATAGTGCGTTTGAACGGAGATGCTCATAATTCCCTTATTTAATGTCAGATTCGGTCGATTTTTGGCCATTTGAAAGGTACTTTAGAGCTCTTTCATTTGTGACTTGCATCATCGTATTCCAAGACCATTTGTGCATCCGTAAGAGGGATTGCCGTCGTCGGTCCTGAATTTTTCCTACTGCTCCTTGTCCAATAGTTACCTTTATAACTTTCTCTTCAATGGTCAAATTTAGACTATTTTGAGGTCATTGGAGTGGTAATTCGACAAGCTTCCTAATTGGACTAGAATTGGCTAATTCTGTAGCCGTTCGATATCATGAAAGCCTGTTGGAACTCTTCGATCGTCATTTTGCAATTTGGATTGTTAATCTTTCCAAATCGCCCGATCCAATGGAGATGCTCATAATTCCCTCATTTGATGTCGGAATGGGTAAATTTTTGGTCATCTAAAAGGTACTTTATTGCTTTTTCATTCCTAACTTGAATCGTCATATTCCGAGACCATTTGCGCATCCGTATGTGGGATTGCAGTCGTCGGTCCTAAATTTTTCCTTCATCTCCTTGTCTAATAGTAACCTTCATAAACCTCTCTTCAGTGGTCAAATTTAGATTATTTTGAGCTCATTGGAATGGTAACTCGACAAGCTACCTCATTAGACCAGAATTGGCTAATTCTGAAGCCGTTCGATATCCTGAAAGCCTGTTTGAACACTTCGATCGTAATATTGGAATTTGGATTGTTAATCTTTCCAAATCGCGTGTTCCAACGGAGATGCTTATAACTCCCTCGTTTGATGTCGGATTGGGTCAATTTTTGGTCATCTGAAAGGTACTTTAGAGCTCTTTCATTCCTGACTTGAATCATTGAATTCCAACACCATTGCGCATCCGTAAGTTGGATCGCAGTTGTCGGTCCTGAATTTTTCCTTCATCTCCTTATCCAATAGTAACCTCATAACCCTCACTTCAGTGGTTGAATTTAGACTAATTTGAGCTCATTGGAATGGTAACTCGACAAGCTTCCTAATTGGACCAGAATAGGACAATGCCAAATAAAACTAATAACAGTGGAAATAAAAAGAAAATGATAGCCAAAGTAAATCACAATGCAGTAAATTAAAATAACCTCAAAATTCAGATCTTGAGAGGTTGATACAAACGTTGTTCTAAGGACAACCTTACACCAAAAACAGAGTTTATGGTAGGACAACCTTATTTCTAGAAAGATCTTTGTATCAAGTCTCAAATCGAAGAGGAATACAATAATAAATATAAACTGAATTGAAATAACTTGTAATTAAAAATGTATTGTTCTAGGGACAGCCATACACCATAAAAATGGCAGGGCAACCTTGCTGGAACAACTTTCAAATGAAATTGAAATTAAAGCTTATAAAGGAATAGCAGAAAATAAATTCTAAGCTATTACAACATTCTCACAAAGCTTGAATTAAATAATTACAACATTCACCACCATACATACATCCCATAAAAGAATAATTAAAAATTAGAAGAATAAATCAATCAAACACAAGGGTTTATAGTGGTTCGCCTGTGTGTTCACCAACTGTTAAACAACATCCACACAAAAAGCTACTCCACTCCTAATATCCTCACATAGGGGATATTAGCGTTCACTAAATATAGGTTTTCCCAGGTTCACCCAAAACCTTTACAATTGTGTCTTTGTATGTGGGCTTACACAATTAAAAAAACCCCACTTCTGAGTTTTCCTGGCTCTCCTCAGATAACTAATACAACAAGATTTTTCTGGCAAATCTTGAAAGAAACCAAAATAGAAAGGGATTTACAATTAAATGTAAAATACCTGATTATCTTCTTCGTTGTAGCAGCCCGGTAGAACCAAATCAGAGTAGATGATTGAATGTCCAAGTTCAATGTTCAGTACTCAATTACAATGGTTCTAATTCTAATAGATTTTAAATTAAACCGAATAAGGCTTGCCTTAATTGATTTTGATTCCAAAGAAAGGGAATAATAATTCCTCTTTATCAAATCAGATTGGAATAGCAGAAACAAAATCAATTAAATAAAGCTAAGGAAATAGAATATTAAATAAGCACACTTAGCTTAGATGGAGCACAGAATTATCTTTCAGAAGTTCGACGAAGATTGGCTTGAATGAATTAATTAAATTGATAATTTCTTCTGAGATTCGTGCACTATTTATAGGTGAGAAGATCGGGTCTTCGACTGGTCTAGAGTGCTCTTCGACTAGTCGAAGCAACAACAGATATTTGAAAAATCCGGCGAGATATGCACTGACCATTCTACGACTGGTTGAAGCTTTCCTACGACTGGTCGTAGGTCCTGTAAAACTTCGCTGGAATTCGAGTCAAAGATTTTCGACTGGTCGTAGATGCAGTCGACACTGTTCCTACGACTGGTCGAACAGATTCCTGGACTAGTCGAAGCCTAACAGATTTTATCCGGAATTTGTAACAAACTTACGACTGATCGAGGATTTTCTTAGACTGGTCGAAGCAAGTCTAGGACTAGTCGAAGAAGGCCTAGGACTAGTCGAAGAACAGACCAATCACATGTAAAATAAACATTCGGTTTATGTATCTGAAATGACCTACTTCTAAGGTCAACCTATGGTCAATCAAACCTCAATCATGAAGTAAAGGACATTGAAACATTCGGAACAAGTGACCTTAAAGAATGAGTCTTGAAGTCTTGATGTAAATCAATCTTGAAAGAGTCTTGAGTTCTTTACAAACTGTCTTGAACTCAGTACAGCTTGAGTCTTGTCTTATGAGCTTTGCTTGTTGTGAGCTTAGCTTGTTCATGAATGTTGATCCTTGAGAGAGCTTCACTTATGCAAGTTATATATAACATAACAGTGATTTTGGCACCACAAATTTGACAACAGACAGAGATATAAACTATAGTACTTACAATCTCCCCCTTTGTCAAATTAGTGACAAAACACATAACCAAGATAAACAAAAGTAAAACAACTGGTTAATACATGCAAATCAATATTCAATATTCAACATTCAACCAGATTTCAACATTCAACCAGATCAAACATATACTCAAGAAACATATACTCAAGATCAAACATAAACTGCCATTCACTCCCCCTGAGTAACATAGCCAATGCTACTCCTTTCATCATAATCACATTAAGAACAAACCATTCTCTCCCTTTTTGTCACAATATGACAAAGGAGAACTAAAGAAAGGATGTCACGAGAGGAAACATGAGGAAGTAAGAGAGTGTAGCAAAAGAGTCAGAGAGATACTCAAGATAGCATCATATATATCCAGCATAAATATTACATCAAGAACAAATATCCAGCATATAACATAAATAAAATCCAACTCAAAATCAAGCAAACAAGTGCTAAGTAATAAAGTTATTACAAACCAGAAGACACAAATAAACTACTCAGAACCAGAACCAGATGATGGAGCAGGAATAGAGGGATCAAGTTGGTGCATGCCTTTGTTCAAGCGCCTAAGATATTTGTGCATGTACTTGAATTGCAAATCATGAGCAACAGACATGTTTTCCAACTTTACATTTATATCCTCAACTTTACCCTTTAATGCACTCAGACGTGCATCAACATCAAATGGTACAAAATCTGGATCATTTGCTGAGTCAGAATCCAGTTCCTCAAAAATGTCATCCATATTAATGTCAACACCAGCTTCTTCAAGACCACTACCACCACCACCTTGTTCAGGAAGCAGATCCAACTTCATCTTATTAATATTTGTATTATTGAAGATCAGATGATGGATTGGTGCTTCATCAACAGGCATATGGACTAACATATGAGTAGCCAATACAGTCATAAAATAGGCAAAAGGAATGTCACTATGACCAGGATGGAGTCGAAACTGAAGAATGAAATGACAGATTAAGGATGGCAAACAAATCTGAGTACCATTGAAAATAGCATGGATAACACGAACCATAAACGAAGTCAAGTCAGATTTATTACCCGAACAAGGATACAGATTAGACACAAAGATTCTGTGGAGAATTCTGTATTTGGGTAACAAATACCTTGCGGGGAGCGCATTCTCTTTTTGAGTCCATTGAACATCTATGTTGCACAAGTCTCTAGTGAGCATGCATTTTTCAGCCATTGAGGGTTTATCAGTTAAATTATGAATAGGAATACCCTCATCATTCACAGGGATTTCCATAAGGGCTGAAATTAAATGACGATCAACGTCAAAAGGCCCTTCTCTAGTGGAAATTTAAAAAGTTAAATTATCCTGTGAAATGCACTAATACAAGTAAACATGGATTGGGCAATGGACCGGTATGCAGGCCCACCCCAATGCAATAAGTTAACCCAACCTACAGCTTCAAGCATAGGAAGGATGTCAAAAGGTGCAATATGATTGACATCAACAGGATGTTCAACAATAACATTACGTGATCTAATGTCCCTAACATATGATGGATCATCATTAGGAACAAGAAGATGACGTTTAGAGATAGCGGTCGATCTGGAGGAAGAAGAAGGACCACGTGAAGTAGTTTTTCTACCTCTAGAAGCCATTTGCAACAAGGATTTCAAGAAAATAGGAAGTTGCAAAGGATTGAGAAGTGGGTTTGCTCAAAACAGATTTTTCAAAATCTAAACCCCAAATCTCAATGATTTTCAAAATAGAAAGCTTCAAGAGAGAAAAGGAAACAATCTAGACACAAATATGCAAGAAAAATGGGATTTGGAACACTAACCTTAAAGAACTTGAAGGATGGGTTCGACAAGTCGAAGTTCGGCTCCAAGGAGAAGAAAGAAGAAATGAGGAAGAAAGTGAAAAATCTCCAATTTGAAGTGAAACCCGTGTTCCACGACTGGTCGTGGGTATCTACGACCGGTCGTAGTACGACTGGTCGTGTATACTCACGACTGGTCGAGTAAACCCCAAAAATTCAAATTTCTTGCAAAATAAACAAAAAATAGAATTTAATCTAGCAAATATATACACTATAATATAAGAAGGCATAAATTATCAATTTAAAATGCACATGTGTAAGTGTTATAGTTTATATCCCTGTCTGTTGTCAAATTTGTGATGACAAAATCACTGTTATGTTATATATAACTTGCTTAAGTGAAGCTCTTTCAAGGATCAACATTCATGAACAAGCTAAGCTCACAACAAGCAAAGCTCACAAGTACAAGGATCAATCTTGAATGAAAGAACTGCTCACAAGACAAGACACAAGATCTTGAATGAAATAACTGCTCACAAGACAAGACTCAAGCTGCAAGACTTCAAGAAGAGTTCAAGGCAGTTTGTACACTTTCAAGATTGAGCTACATCAAGGTTTGATCGACATCAAGACCTCAAGGCTCATACTTCAAGGTCCCTTGTTCCTAATGTTTCAATGTCCATACTTCATGGTTGAGGTTTGATTGACCATAGGTTGACCTTAGAAGTAGGTCATTTTGGATACATAAGTCGAATGTTTATTTTACATGTGATTGGTCTGTTCTTCGACAAGTCCTAGGCCTTCTCGACTAGTCTTAGACTTGCTTCGACCAGTCTAAGAAATTCCTCGACCAGTCGTGAGTTTGTTACAAATTCCGGATAAAATCTGTTAACCTTCGACTAGTCCAGGAATCTGTTCGACCAGTCGTAGGAACAGTGTCGACTGCTCTTCGACCAGTCGTACAATCTTCGACTCGAAGTCCAGCAAAGATTTTCATGACCTACGACCAGTCGAAGGAAACCTACAACCAGTCGTAGGTGACCTACGACCAGTCGTAGGAGAGCTTCGACCAGTCGTAGAACGGTCAGAGCATATCCCGTCAGATTTTTCAAATATCTGTTGTTGCTTCGACTAGTCGAAGAGCACTCTAGACCAGTCGAAGACCCGATCTTCTCACTTATAAATAGTGCACGAATCTCAGAAGAAATCATCGAATTAATTAAAGTATTCAAGCCAATCTTCGTCGAACTTCTGAGAGATAATTCTGTGCTCCATCTAAGCTAAGTGTGCTTATTTAATATTCTCTTTCCTTAGCTTTATTTAATTGATTTTGTTTCTACTATTCCAATCTGATTTGATAAGAGGAATTGTTATTCCCTTTCTTTGGAATCAAAATCAATTAAGGCAAGCCCTATTTGGTTTAATTTAGAATCAATTAGAATTAGAACCATTGTAATCGAGTACTGGACATTGAACTTGGACATTCAATCATCTACTTTGATTTGGTTCTACCGGGCAGCTACAACGAAGGAGATATTCAGGTATTTTACATATTGTAAATTCCTTTCTATTATTTTGGTTTCTTTCAAGATTTGCCAGAAAAATCTTGTTATATTGGTTATCTGAGGAAAGCCAGGAAAACTCAGAAGTGGGGTTTTTTTAATTGTGTAAGCCCACATACAAAGACACAATTGTAAGGGTTTTGGGTGAACCAGGGAAAACCTATTTTTAGTGAACGCTAATATCCCCTGTGTGAGGATATTAGGAGTGGAGTAGCTTTTTGTGTGGCTGTTGTTTAACAGTTGGTGAACACACAGGCGAACCACTATAAATCCTTGTGTTTGATTGATTTATTCTTCTATTTTTTAATTATTCTTTTGTGGGATGTATGTATGGTGGTCAATGTTGCAATCATTTAATTCAAGCTTTGTGAGAATGTTGTAATAGCTTAGAAATTATTTTCTGCTATTCCTTTATCGCTTGATTTTCAATTTCATTTGAAAGTTGTTCCAGCAAGGTTGCCCTGCCATTTTTACGGTGTATGGCTGTCCCTAGAACAATACATTTTTAATTACAAGTTATTTTAATTCAGTTTATATTTATTATTGTTTTCCTCTTCGGTTTGAGACTTGATACAAAGATCTTTCTAGGAATAAGGTTGTCTTACCATAAACTCTGTTTTTGGTGTAAGGTTGTCTTTAGAACAACGTTTGTATCAACCTCTCAAGATCTGAATTTTAAGGTTACTTTAATTTACTGCACTGTGATTTACTTTGGCTATCATTTTCTTTTTATTTCCGCTGTTATTAGTTTTATTTGGCATTGTCCTATTCACCCCCCCTCTAGGACATATAGCTTGGCCTTTTCAAGTGGTATCAGAGCCTAATAGCTCTTTTTTATTCTTGGATTTAATTCCTGAGCTAACGATTTAAGCTATTTAAGATGTCAAATTTTGATAGCCTTTCAGTTACAAGGCCTCCACCCTTTGATGGCTCCAACTATGCCTATTGGAAAGCCAGAATGAGGATCTTCCTCAAATCAATGGATGAAAATGTGTGGCAAGCCACAGTGACTGAATGGAATCCTCCTATCATGGAAGTTACTAGGGTTGATGGTTCAAAATCAGTGAAAGTAACACCATATTACCAATGGACCACTCTTCAAAAAAGTGAGAGTAGTGCAAATGCTAAAGCACTAAATGCAATTACTTGCGCACTATCACCGGATGAGTTCAAAAGAATCATTTCCTGTGATACTGCAAAGCAAGCTTGGGATATATTAGAAATGACACGCGAGGGTACTACAATTGTCAAAAAATCTAAAGTCCAACTCCTCACAACCAGATTTGAAGAAATTCATATGGAGGAAAATGAAATGTTTATGGACTTTTACACTAGATTGAATGACATTGTAAACTCAATGTGGGGTCTTGGTGATAAAATCCCAGAAAGTAAAGTGTGTGCAAAAATACTACGCTCACTTCCTGAACGGTTCAATTCTAAAGTAACCGCGATCCAGGAACTTCGTGATACGGATAATATGAGGGTAGAAGAACTAGTTGGTTCACTACAAACCTACGAGTTAAACTTTAAAGCTCCTAAAGGAAAATCTATCGCACTAAAATCTTCTAAATGTAATTTAGAAGAAAATTCTGATTCAGAAGATGATATGGCTCTTTTAGCTAAAAATTTTACAAGATTTTCAAAAGCAAGAAAAGGGTTGATTTTCAAAAATCAAATGACAAAAAGAAGTTTAGACCCAAATTTCAAAAATCTTTGAAAGATAGTCAATGTTACAACTGTCTAGAATATGGGCACTTAGCAAATAGATGTCCTAAAAGGGACAAACCCAAGAAGAAGGGTATGTTGGCTACATGGGATGAATCATCTGATTCTGAAGGTTCTTCTGAATCAGAAGATTCTGAAACTGAGTCGGGCAATGAGGTTAAAGCTCTTATGACTCTAGCCAAATTCACATTTTCAGATAATGACTCTACAAGTGAAGAAAATCTGAATAGTGAATGTGAAAATGAAGATGATCTTCAAGACGCTTACAATGTCCTATATAAGGAAAGTTGTAAAATTGCTGTCAAACTTAAAATTCAAAAAGAAAAGTTTTCTAAACTCAAAAATTGTTTTGAATCACTTGTCTTAGAAAAATCACAAATTTCAGATTGTTTTGAAAAATCAAAATGCGATTTGGAATTCAAAAACTCACTAATTGTTGATTTAAAATCTGAAATTGAGAATCTTAAAATTGAAGTATCTTCTCTTCTGAGTCTAAAGGACACATGGAAATATGCCCAAGGTGATCCAAAGTTAGAGAAACTTTTATCCGGATCAAGAAAATGTGGCGATCGATCCGGGTTGGGCTATGATAAAAATTTACCTCCTAAACAAAAGTATACTCCTCCTATGTTTGTTAAAGGAGAGTCCTCAAACTCAAAAGGGAAAAGTACTTATCAAGATTTTTCTAAAAATTCAAAAACTTTTCAAAAATCTAGAAACAGCCATGTCAACTTTAATCAGAAACGAAATCCACTAGCTGAAAAGATATTTGATTTACTCAAGGAGCTCTTAAAATCTAACTCTACAGGTCATTCCTACAAATATACACAAAAGAAGACCAACTATGTTCCTAAACCTAAAGCAGTTATGAAATGAGTTCCCAAAGTCACCTGCTTGGTTGCTCACACTGCTTTCAAAGCAACAAGTCATTCAAAGTGGTACTTAGACAGTGGATGCTCTAGGCATATGACAGGTGACAAAGCTTTATTCACCGATCTGAAAGATATGACTGATGGTTCAGTCACATTTGGTGATGGTAGCAACTGCAAGATTATAGGCCAAGGTACGGTTCAACTTTTTAATCTTCCGGTGTTTAAAAATGTTTTATACGTTGAAGGCCTAAAGCACAACTTGCTTAGTATATGACAAATATGTGATAATAACCATAATGTTCGGTTTTCTAATCAAAGCTGTGAAATACTAAACAATAAGGGTTCTGTAATATTAACTGGATGTAGAACGTCTGAAAATTGCTATATTATTAGTGAATCCAGCTCATCTAATCAAACATGTTACATGGTCCATACAGACGAGACTGATTTATGGCACAAACGTCTTGGACATGTACATTATCGAAATTTATATCGATTGAGCAAACGAGAACTTGTAAGAGGTTTACCCAAACTTCAGAAATTAGATAAAATATGTGGTGAGTGCCAGATAGGCAAACAAACAAAGAACTCACACAAAAAGGTGAATTCAAATACCACATCAAGACCACTCGAACTTCTCCACATGGACCTGATAGGACCTACCAGAATGGAAAGTCGTGGTGGTAAAAAGTATATCTTGGTAATAATTGATGACTTTACTAGATTCACTTGGGTAGTCTTCTTAGGGGATAAATCTGAAACCCTTGAAGAAGTAAGAAAAGTTCTCAAAAGGATTCAAACTGAAAAATCTTCTCAAATCAGTAAAATTCGTAGTGATCATGGATCTGAATTTGAGAATAGCAATTTTGAGAAGTTCTGTACCGACCAAGGAATATTACATGAATTCTCCGCTCCCAAAACTCCACAACAAAATGGAGTTGTTGAAAGAAAGAATAGGGTGCTTCAAGAAATGGCTAATGTCATGTTGAATAGCATGAAGCTCTCTAAAAATCTTTGGGCTGAAGTAGTCAACATAGCTTACTATATTATTAACCGAGTATACACTAGAAAAGATAATAATAAAACGGCTTACGAATTGTGGTTCAATAAAAAGCCTACTGTTAAATACTTTCGAGTTTTTGGCAGCAAGTGCTATATTTTACATGATCATGAAAATTTGAAAAAATTCGATACGAAGAGTGATGAAGGTATTTTTCTAGGATATTCTTTAAACAGTCGAGCTTATAGAGTTCTGAACAAAAGGACTGGTGTGATTCAAGAATCCATTAATGTTGTCATTGATGATCACTTAAACACACCAATTTCTAATTCAGATAATGATGAAGTACTAATCATTGATAAACTCGATACTTCATCGAATCAGATTGATTTTGAGTTGAGGACTGTTAAAGATCATCCAACCACACAAATTCTTGGAAACCCTCTCACCGGTGTTCGCACCCGTAGACAACTTGAGGATATATGTAATTATGTATGTTTTACATCCCAAATTGAACCATCTAACGTAAAAGAAGCTCTGGCTGATGAGAACTGGATTGTTGCGATGCAAGATGAACTCAACCAATTCGTAAGAAATGATGTTTGGTATCTCATACCAAGACCTAAAGATAAACACATCATTGGAACAAAATGGATTTTCAAAAATAAGTCTGACGAATGTGGAAATATAATTAGAAACAAGGCTAGACTGGTGGTACAAGGTTATACTCAAATTGAAGGGATTGATTTCGATGAAACCTTTGCACCAGTAGCACGTCTTGAATCTATCAGACTATTTATATCCATTGCATGTTTTAGAAAGATAAAGATCTATCAGATGGATGTGAAAAGTGCTTTTCTAAATGGCGATTTACATGAAGAAGTCTATGTTGAACAGCCAATGGGTTTTGAAGATTCCAAAAATACTGATCATGTATATCGGCTTAAAAAGGCGCTTTATGGATTAAAACAAGCACCTAGGGCATGGTATGAGAAACTGACGAAATTTCTTTTAAGTCATAAATTTCAAATGGGATCTGTTGATAAAACTCTGTTTGTTAAGAAACATAATGATCATATCTTAATGGTACAGATTTATATTGATGATATCATTTATGGATCAACTTGTACTGACCTGACTACTGAGTTTGCAGATTTGATGAAATCACAGTTCGAAATGAGTATGGTTGGGGAATTGACTTATTTCCTTGGATTGCAAGTAAAGCAACAACCTGAAGGAATATTCATTTCTCAATCTAAGTATGCCTTGAATCTAATCAAGAGATTTGGATTTGAGAATGGCAAGAATTTCGATACTCCTATGAGTACTACCCTGAAACTATCAAAAGACTCTAATGGTAAAAATGTTGACTTAAAACTTTATCGGAGTATGATTGGTAGTTTGTTATATTTAACTGCTAGTAGACCTGATATTTCACTAAGTGTTGGTATTTGCGCAAGATATCAATCTGATCCAAAAGAATCTCACTTGATTGCTGTCAAGCGAATTATTAGATATGTCGCAAGTACTGTAAATCTCGGTCTCTGGTATCCTCATGAAACCAATGTCCAATTAGCTGGGTACTCGGATGCTGACTGGGCTGGTAATCTAGATGATAGAAAATCAACCAGTGGTGGTTGTTTTTTTATTGGAAATTGTCTAGTTTTCTGGTTTAGTAAGAAACAAAATTCTATATCACTTTCAACAGCTGAAGCTGAGTATATCGCAGCCGGTAATGCATGTACATAGCTTGTTTGGATGCAACGAATGCTAAGTGATTATGGAATTAAACAGGATTCTATGTTATTACATTGTGATAATTCCAGTGCGATAAATATTTCAAAAAATCCTATTCAGCATTCTTGTACTAAGCATATTGACATTAGATTTCATTATATAAGGGAATTAGTAGAAGAAAAAGTTATATCTCTAGAATATATTCTTACTGAAGATCAACGTGCTGATATTTTCACAAAACCTCTTGATAAAAGCAGGTTCAAAAAGATGAAATTTGATCTTGGCATGTGCATTTTAAATTGATAATTTATGCCTTCTTGTATAATATTGTATATATTTGCTAAATTGAATTCCAATTTTTGTTTAAATTGCAAGAAAATTGAATTTTTTGGGGTTTATTCGACCAGTCGTGAGTATACACGACCAGTCGTACTACGACCGGTCGTAGATACCCACGACCAGTCGTGGAACACGGGTTTCACTTCATATTGGGGATTTTTCACTTTCTTCCTCATTTTTTCTTTCTTCTCCTTGGAACCAAACTTCGAATCGTCGAACCCATCCTTCAAGTCCTTCAAGGTTAGTGTTCCAAATCCCGTTTTTCTTGCAGATTTGTGTCAAGATTGTTTCCTTTCCTCTCTTGAAGCTTTCTATTTTGAAAATCTTTGAGATTTGGGGTTTATATTTTAAAAAATATGTTTTGAGCAAACCCACTTCTCAATCCTTTGCAACTTCCTATTTTCTTGAAATCTTTGTTGCAAATGGCTTCTAGAGGTAGAAAAACTACTTCACGTGGTCCTTCTTCTTCCTCCAGATCGACCGCTATCTCTAAACGTCATCTTCTTATTCCTAATGATGATCCATCATATGTTAGGGATATTAGATCTCGTAATGTTATTGTTGAGCATGCTGTTGATGTTAATCACATTGCTCCTTTTGACATCCTTCCTATGCTTGAAGCTGTAGGTTGGGTTAACTTATTGCATTGGGGTGGGCCTGCATACCGGTCCATTGCCCAATCCATGTTTACATGTATTAGTGCATTTTCACAGGATAATTTAACTTTTCAAATTTCTACTAGAGAAGGGCCATTTGACGTTGATCGTCATTTAATTTCAGCCCTTATGGAAATTCCTTTGAATGATGAGGGTATTCCTATCCATAATTTAACCGATAAACCCTCAATGGCTGAAAAACGCATGCTCACTAGAGATTGTGCAATATGGATATTCAATGGACTCAAAAAGGGAATGCGCTCCCCGCAAGGTATTTGTTACCCAAATACAGAATTCTCCACAGAATCTTTGTGTCTAATATGTATCCTCGTTCGGGTAATAAATCTGACTTGACTTCATTTATGGTTCGTGTTATCCATGCTATCTCAAATGGTACTCAGATTTGTTTGCCATCCTTAATCTGTCATTTCATTATTCAGTTTCGACTCCATCCTGGTCATAGTGACATTCCTTTTGCCTATTTTATGACTGTATTGGCTACTCATATGTTAGTCGATATGCCTGTTGATGAAGCACCAATCCATCATCTGATCTTCAACAATACTAATATCAATAAGATGAAGTTGGATCTGCTTCCTGAATAAGGTGGTGGTGGTGGTGGTGGTCCTGAAGAAGCTGGTGTTGACATTAATATGGATGACATTTTTGAGGAACTGGATTCTGACTCAGCTAATGATCCAGATTTTGTACCATCTGATGTTGATGCACGTCTGAGTGCATTAGAGGGTAATGTTGGGGATATTAATGTTAAGTTAGAAAACATGTCTGTTGCTCATGATTTGCAATTCAAGTACATGCGCAAATATCTTAGGCGCTTGAACAAAGGCATGTACCAACTTGATCCTTCTATTCCTGCTCCGTCTTCAAGTTCTAGTTCTGACTAGTTTTTATGAGACTTCTGGTCTGTAATAACTTTATTACTTAGCACTTGTTTGCTTGAGTTTGAGTTGGATTTTATGCTGGATATTTGTTCTTGATGTAATATTTATGCTGGATATATGTGATGCTATCTTGAGTTTCTCTATGACTCTTTTGCTATACTCTCTTACTTTCTCATGTTTCCTCTCATGACTTCCTTTATTTAGTTCTCCTTTGTCATATTGTGACAACAAGGGGGAGAATGGTTTGATCTTAATATGATTATGAGAGGAGTAGCATTGGTTATGTTACTCAGGGGGAGTGGGGAGTCAAGGGGAGTATATGTTTGATCTTGAGTATATATTTGATCTTGTTGAATGAAACTGGTTGAAACTGGTTGAATGTTGAATATTGAATATTGATTTGCAGGTATTAACCAGTTTTTTTACTCTTGTTTATCTTGATTATGTGTTTTGTCACTAATTTGACAAAGGGGGAGATTGTAAGTGCTATAGTTTATATCCCTGTCTGTTGTCAAATTTGTGATGACAAAATCACTATTATGTTATATATAACTTGCTTAAGTGAAGCTCTTTCAAGGATCAACATTCATGAACAAGCTAAGCTCACAACAAGCAAAGCTCACAAGTACAAGGATCAATCTTAAATGAAAGAACTGCTCACAAGACAAGACGCAAGATCTTGAATGAAATAACTGCTCACAAGACAAGACTCAAGCTGCAAGATTTCAAGAAGAGTTCAAGGCAGTTTGTACACTTTCAAGATTGAGCTACATCAAGGTTTGATCTACATCAAGACTTTAAGGCTCATACTTCAAGGTCCCTTGTTCCTAATGTTTCAATGTCCATACTTCATGGTTGAGGTTTGATTGACCATAGGTTGACCTTAGAAGTAGGTCATTTTGGATACATAAGTCGAATGTTTATTTTACATGTGATTGGTCTGTTCTTCGACTAGTCCTAAGCCTTCTTCAACTAGTCCTAGACTTGCTTCGACCAGTCTAAGAAATTCCTCGACCAGTCGTGAGTTTGTTACAAATTCCGGATAAAATCTGTTAACCTTCGACTAGTCCAGAATGCATTCGACGATCGTAGAACAGTGTCGACTGCTTTTCGACCAGTCGTACAATCTTCGACTCGAAGTCCAGTGAAGATTTTCATGACCTACGACCAGTCGAAGGAAACGTACGACCAGTCGTAGGTGACCTATGACCAGTCGTAGGAGAGCTTCAACCAGTCGTAGAACGGTCAGAGCATATCCCGCCGGATTTTTCAAATATCTGTTGTTGCTTCGACTAGTCGAAGAGCACTCTAGACCAGTTGAAGACCCGATCTTCTCATTTATAAATAGTGCACGAATCTCAGAAGAAATTATCGAATTAATTAAAGTATTCAAGCCAATCTTCGTCGAACTTCTGAGAGATAATTCTATGCTCCATCTAAGCTAAGTGTGCTTATTTAATATTCTCTTTCCTTAGCTTTATTTAATTGATTTTGTTTCTGCTATTCCAATCTGATTTGATAAGAGGAATTGTTATTCCCTTTCTTTGGAATCAAAATCAATTAAGGCAAGCCCTATTTGGTTTAATTTAAAATCAATTAGAATTAGAACCATTGTAATCGAGTACTGGACATTGAACTTGGACATTCAATCATCTACTTTGATTTGGTTCTACCGGGCAGCTACAACGAAGGAGATATTCAGGTATTTTACATATTGTAAATTCCTTTCTATTATTTTGGTTTCTTTCAAGATTTGCCAGAAAAATCTTGTTATATTGGTTATCTGAGGAAAGCCAGGAAAACTCAGAAGTGGGGTTTTTTTAATTGTGTAAGCCCACATACAAAGACACAATTGTAAGGGTTTTGGGTGAACCTGGGAAAACCTATTTTTAGTGAACGCTAATATCCCCTGTGTGAGGATATTAGGAGTGGAGTAGCTTTTTGTGTGGCTGTTGTTTAACAGTTGGTGAACACATAGGCGAACCACTATAAATCCTTGTGTTTGATTGATTTATTCTTCTATTTTTTAATTATTCTTTTGTGGGATGTATCTATGGTAGTGAATGTTGCAATCATTTAATTCAAGCTTTGTGAGAATGTTGTAATAACTTAGAATTTATTTTCTGCTATTCCTTTATCGATTGATTTTCAATTTCATTTGAAAGTTGTTCCAGCAAGGTTGCCCTGCCATTTTTATGGTGTATGGCTGTCCCTAGAACAATACATTTTTAATTACAAGTTATTTCAATTCAGTTTATATTTATTATTGTTTTCCTCTTCGGTTTGAGACTTGATACAAAGATCTTTCTAGGAATAAGGTTGTCCTACCATAAACTCTGTTTTTGGTGTAAGGTTGTCCTTAGAACAACGTTTGTATCAACCTCTCAAGATCTGAATTTTGAGGTTACTTTAATTTACTGCATTGTGATTTACTTTGGCTATCATTTTCTTTTTATTTCCACTATTATTAGTTTTATTTGGCATTGTCCTATTCATCCCCCCCCCCCCCCCCCCTCTAGGACATATAGCTTGGCCTTTTCAACATGCCAAGATCAAATTTCATCGTTTTGAACCTGCTTTTATCGAGAGGTTTTGTGAAAATGTCAGCTCGTTGATCTTCAGTAGGAATATATTCTAGAGATATAACTTTTTCTTCTACTAATTCCCTTATATAATGAAATCTAATGTCAATGTGCTTAGTACGAGAATGCTGAATAGGATTTTTTGAAATATTTATCGCACTGGAATTATCACAATGTAATAACATAGAATCCTGTTTAATTTCATAATCACTTAGCATTCGTTGCATCCAAACAAGCTGTGTACATGCATTACCAGCTGCAATATACTCAGCTTCGGCTGTTGAAAGTGATATAGAATTTTGTTTCTTACTAAACCAGGAAACTAGACAATTTTCAATAAAAAAAACAACCACTACTGGTTGATTTTCTATCATCTAGATTACCAGCCCAGTCAGCATCCGAGTACCCAGCTAATTGGACATTGGTTTCATGAGGATATCAGAGACCAAGATTTACAGTACTTGCGACATATCTAATAATTTGCTTGACAGCAGTCAAGTGAGATTCTTTTGGATCAGATTGATATCTTGCGCAAATACCTACAATTAGAGAAATATCAGGTCTACTAGCAGTTAAATATAACAAACTACCAATCATACTCCGATAAAGTTTTGAGTCAACATTTTTACCATTAGAGTCTTTTGATAGTTTCAAGGTAGTACTCATAGGAGTATCGAAATTCTTGTCATTCTCAAATCCAAATCTCTTGATTAGATTCAAGGCATACTTAGATTGAGAAATGAATATTCCTTCAGGTTGTTGCTTTACTTGCAATTCAAGGAAATAAGTTAATTCCCCAACCATGCTCATTTCGAACTGTGATTTCATCAAATCTACAAACTCAGTAGTCAAGTCAGTACAAGTTGATCCATAAATGATATCATAAACATAAATCTATACCATTAAGATATGATCATTATGTTTCTTAACAAACAGAGTTTTATCAACAGATCCCATTAGAAAATTATGACTTAAAAGAAATTTTGTTAGTTTCTCATACCATGCCCTAGGTGCTTGTTTTAATCCATAAAGTGCCTTTTTAAGCCGATATACATGATCAGTATTTTTGGAATCTTCAAATCCCATTGGCTGTTCAACATAGACTTCTTAATGTAAATCGCCATTTAGAAAAGCACTTTTCACATCCATCTGATAGATCTTTATCTTTCTAAAACATGCAATGGATATAAATAGTCTGGTAGATTCAAGACATGCTACTTGTGCAAAGGTTTCATCGAAATCAATTCCTTCAATTTGAGTATAACCTTATACCACCAATCTAGCCTTGTTTCCAATTATATTTCCACATCCGTCAGACTTATTTTTGAAAATCCATTTTGTTCCAATGATGTGTTTATCTTTAGGTCTTGGTACGAGATACCAAACATCATTTCTTACAAATTGGTTGAGTTCATCTTGCATCGCAACAATCCAATTCTCATCAGCAAGAGCTTCTTTTACGTTTGATGGTTCAATTTGGGATGTAAAACATACATAATTACATATATCCTCAAGTTGTCTACGGGTGCGAACACCGGTGAGAGGGTTTCCAAGAATTTGAGTGGTTGGATGATCTTTAACAGTCCTCAACTCAGAATCAGTCTAATTCGATGAAGTATCGGGTTTATCAATGATTAGTACTTCATCATTATCTGAATTAGAAATTGGTGTGTTTAAGTGATCATCAATGACAACATTAATGGATTCTTGAATCACACCAGTCTTTTTGTTCAGGACCTTATAAGCTCGACTGTTTAAAGAAATCCTAGAAAAATACCTTCATCACTCTTCGTATCGAACTTTCCCAAATTTTCACGATCACGTAAAATATAGCACTTGCTGCCAAAAACTCGAAAGTATTTAACAGTAGGTTTTTTATTGAACCACAATTCGTAAGCCGTTTTATTATTATCTTTTCTAGTGTAGACTCAGTTAATAATATAGTAAGCTGTGTTGACTGCTTCAGCCCAAAGATTTTTAGAGAGCTTCATGCTATTCAACATGACATTAGCCATTTCTTGAAGCACCCTATTCTTTCTTTCTACAATTTCATTTTGTTGTGGAGTTTTGGGAGTAGAGAATTCATGTAATATTCCTTGGTCGGTACAGAACTTCTCAAAATTGCTATTCTCAAATTCAGATCCATGATCACTACGAATTTTACTGATTTAAGAAGATTTTTCAGTTTGAATCCTTTTGAGAACTTTTCTTACTTCTTCAAGGGTTTCAGATTTATCCCTTAAGAAGGCTACCCAAGTAAATCTGGTAAAGTCATCAACTATTACCAGGATATACTTTTTACCACCACGACTTTCTGTTCTGGTAGGTCCTATCAGATCCATGTGGAGAAGTTCGAGTGGTCTTGATTTGGTATTTGAATTCACCTTTTTGTTTGAGTTCTTTGTTTGTTTGCCTATCTGGCACTCACCACATATTTTATCTAATTTCTGAAGTTTGGGTAAACCTCTTACAAGTTCTCGTTTGCTCAATCGATATAAATTTCGATAATGTACATGTCCAAGACGTTTGTGCCATAAATCAATCTCGTCTGAATGGACCATGTAACATGTTTGATTAGATGAGCTGGATTCACTAATAATATAGCAATTTTCAGATGTTCTACGTCCAGTTAATATTACAGAACCCTTATTGTTTAGTATTTCACAGCTTTGATTAGAAAACCGAACATTATGGTTATTATCACATATTTGTGATATACTAAGCAAGTTGTGCTTTAGGCCTTCAACGTATAAAACATTTTTAAACACCGGAAGATTAAAAAGTTGAACCGTACCTTGGCCTATAATCTTGCAGTTGCTACCATCACTAAATGTGACTGAACCATCAGTCATATCTTTCAGATCGGTGAATAAAGCTTTGTCACCTGTCATATGCCTAGAGCATCCACTATCTAGGTACCACTTTGAATGACTTATTGCTTTGAAAGCAGTGTGAACAACCAAGCAGGTGACTTTAGGAACCCATTTCATAACTGTTTTGGGTTTAGGAACATAGTTGGTCTTCTTTTGTGTACATTTGTAGGAATGACCTATAGAGTTAGATTTTAAGAGCTCCTTGAGTAAATCAACTATCTTTTCAGCTAGTGGATTTCGTTTCTGATTAAAGTTGACATGGCTGTTTCTAGGTTTTTGAAAAGTTTTTGAATTTTTAGAAAAATCTTGATAAGTATTTTTCCCTTTTGAGTTTGAGGACTCTCCTTTAACAAACATAGGAGGAGTATACATTTGTTTAGGAGATAAATTTTTATCATAGCCCAACCCAGATCGATCTCCACATTTTCTCGATCCGGATAAAAGTTTCTCTAACTTTGGATCACCTTGGGCATATTTCCATGTGTCCTTTAAACTCAGAAGAGAAGATACTTCAGTTTTAAGTTTCTCAATTTCAGATTTTAAATAAACAATTAGTGAGTTTTTGAATTCCAAATCGCATTTTGATTTTTCAAAACAATTTGAAATTTGTGATTTTTCTAAGACAAGTGATTCAAAACAATTTTTGAGTTTAGAAAACTTTTCTTTTTGAAGTTTAAGTTTGACAGCAATTTTACAACTTTCCTTATATAGGGCATTGTAAGCATCTTGAAGATCATCTTCATTTTCACATTCACTATTCAGATTTTCTTCACTTGTAGAGTCATTATCTGAAAATGTGAATTTGGCTAGAGTCATAAGAGTTTTAACCTCATTGCCCGACTCAGTTTCAAAATCTTTTGATTCAGAAGAACCTTCAGAATCAGACGATTCATCCCATGTAGCCAACATACCCTTCTTCTTGGGTTTGTCCCTTTTAGGACATTTATTTGCTAAGTGCCTATAATCTTGACTGTTGTAACATTGACTATCTTTCAAAGATTTTCGAGATTTGGGTCTAAACTTCTTTTTCTCATTTGATTTTTGAAAATCAACTCTTTTCTTACTTTTGAAAATCTTGTAAAATTTCTTAGCCAAAAGAGCCATATCATCTTCTAAATCAGAATTTTCTTCTAAATTACATTTAGAAGATTTTAGTGCGATAGATTTACCTTTAGAGCTTTAAAGTTTAACTCGTAAGTTTGTAGTGAACCAACTAGTTCTTCTACTCTCATATTATCCGTATCACGAAGTTCCTGGATCGCGGTTACTTTAGAATTGAACCGTTCAGGAAGTGAGTATAATATTTTTGCACACATTTTACTTTCTGGGATTTTATCGCCAAGACCCCACATTGAGTTTACAATGTCATTCAATCTAGTGTAAAAGTCCATAAACATTTCATTTTCCTCCATATGAATTTCTTCAAATATGGTTGTGAGGAGTTGGACTTTAGATTTTTTGACAATTGTAGTACCCTCGTGTGTCATTTCTAATATATCCCAAGCTTGCTTTGTAGTATCACAGGAAATGATTCTTTTGAACTCATCCGGTGATAGTGCGCAAGTAATTGCATTTAGTGCTTTAGCATTTGCACTACTCTCACTTTTCTGAAGGGTGGTCCATTGGTAATATGGTGTGACTTTCATTGATTTTGAACCATCAACCCCAGTAACTTCCATGATAGGAGGATTCCATTCAGTCATTGTGGCTTGCCACACATTTTCATCCATTGATTTGAGGAAGATCCTCATTCTGGCTTTCCAATAAGCATAGTTGGAGCCATCAAAGGGTGGAGGCCTTGTGACTGAAAGGCTATCAAAATTTTACATCTTAAATAGCTTAAATCGTTAGCTCAGGAATTAAATCTAAGAATTAAAAAAAAGAGCTATTAGGCTCTGATACCACTTGAAGAGGCCAAGCTATATGTCCTAGAAGGGAGGGGGGGGGGGGGGGGGGTGTGAAAAGGACAATGCCAAATAAAACTAATAACAACAGAAATAAAAAGAAAATGATAGCCAAAGTAAATCACAATGCAGTAAATTAAAATAACCTCAAAATTCAAATCTTGAGAGGTTGATACAAACATTGTTCTAAGGACAACCTTACACCAAAAACAGAGTTTATGGTAGGACAACCTTATTTCTAGAAAGATCTTTGTATCAAGTCTCAAATCGAAGAGGAATACAATAATAAATATAAACTGAATTGAAATAACTTGTAATTAAAAATGAATTGTTCTAGGGACAGCCATACACCATAAAAATGGCAGGGCAACCTTGCTGGAACAACTTTCAAATGAAATTGAAAATCAAGCTTATAAAGGAATAGCAGAAAATAAATTCTAAGCTATTACAACATTCTCACAAAGCTTGAATTAAATAATTACAACATTCACCACCATACATACATCCCACAAAAGAATAATTAAAAATTAGAAGAATAAATCAATCAAACACAAGGGTTTATAGTGGTTCGCCTGTGTGTTCACCAACTGTTAAACAACAGCCACACAAAAAGCTACTCCACTCCTAATATCCTCACACAGGGGATATTAGCGTTCACTAAATATAGGTTTTCCCAGGTTCACCCAAAACCTTTACAATTGTGTCTTTGTATGTGGGCTTATACAATTAAAAAAACCCCACTTCTGAGTTTTCCTGGCTCTCCTCAGATAACCAATACAACAAGATTTTACTAGCAAATTTTGAAAGAAACCAAAATAGAAAGGGATTTACAATTAAATGTAAAATACCTAATTATCTTCTTCGTTGTAGCAGCCCGGTAGAACCAAATCAGAGTAGATGATTGAATGTCCAAGTTCAATGTCCAGTACTCAATTACAATGGTTATAATTCTAATAGATTTTAAATTAAACCGAATAGGGCTTGCCTTAATTGATTTTGATTCCAAAGAAAGGGAATAATAATTCCTCTCTATCAAATCAGATTGGAATAGCAGAAACAAAATCAATTAAATAAAGCTAAGGAAAGAGAATATTAAATAAGCACACTTAGCTTAGATGGAGCACAGAATTATCTCTCAGAAGTTCGACGAAGATTGGCTTGAATGAATTAATTAAATTGATAATTTCTTCTGAGATTCGTGCACTATTTATAGGTGAGAAGATCGGGTCTTCGACTGGTCTTAGAGTGCTCTTCGACTAGTCGAAGCAACAACAGATATTTAAAAAATCCGGTGGGATATGCTCTGACCGTTCTACGACTGGTCGAAGCTTTCCTACGACTGGTCGTAGGTCATCTACAACTGGTCGTAGGTCTCCTTCGACTAGTCGTAGGTCCTGTAAAACTTCGCTGGAATTCGAGTCGAAGATTTTCGACTGGTCGTAGATGCAGTCAACACTGTTCCTACGACTGGTCGAACAGATTCCTGGACTAGTCGAAGCCTAACAGATTTTATCCGGAATTTGTAACAAACTTACGACTGATCGAGGATTTTCTTAGACTGGTCGAAGAAAGTCTAGGACTAGTCGAAGAAGGCCTAGGACTAGTCGAATAACAGACCAATCACATATAAAATAAACATTCGGTTTATGTATCCGAAATGACCTACTTCTAAGGTCAACTTATGGTCAATCAAACCTCAATCATGAAGTAAAGGACATTGAAACATTTGGAACAAGTGACCTTAAAGAATGAGTCTTGAAGTCTTGATTTAGATCAATCTTGAAAGAGTCTTGAGTTCTTTACAAACTGCCTTGAACTCAGTACAGCTTGAGTCTTGTCTTGTGAGCTTTGCTTGTTGTGAGCTTAGCTTGTTCATGAATGTTGATCCTTGAGAGAGCTTCACTTATGCAAGTTATATATAACATAACAGTGATTTTGGCACCACAAATTTGACAACAGACAGGGATATAAACTATAGTACTTATAGAATGGTAACTCGACAAGCTTCCTAATGGGACCATAATTGGCAAATTCTGAGGCGGTTTGATTTCCCAAAAGCACGTTGGAACTCTTCGATCGTCATTTTGCAAGATTGTTAATCATTCCAAATCGCATGATCCAATGGAGATGCTCATAACTCTCTCGTTTGATGTCTGATTGGGTCAAGTCTTGGTCATCTGAAAGGTACGTTAGTGCTCTTTCATTCCTGACTTGAATCATTGTATTCTGAAACCATTTGCGCACCTGCAAGTGGGATCACAGTCATAGGTCCTGAATTTCTCCTTCATCTCACTGTCTAATAGTAACCTTCATAACTCTTTGTTCAGTGGTCGAATTTGGACTATTTTGAGCTCATTGGAATGGTAACTCCACAAGCTTCCTAATTGGACCCGAATTGGCTAATTCTGCTGCCATTCGATATATTGAAAGCCTGTTGGAACTCTTCGATCGTTATATTGGAATTTGGATTGCTAATCTTTCCAAATCGTGCATTCCAACAGAGATGCTCATAACTCCCTCGTTTGATGTCAAATTGGGTCGATTTCTGGTCAGCTAAAAGGTACTTTAGAGCTCTTTCATTTCTGACTTGAATCGTCGTATTCCGAGACCATTTACGCATCTGTAAGTGGGATCGCAGTCGTCGGTCCTGAATTTTTCTTTCATCTCCTTGTCCAATAGTATCCTTCATAACCCTCTCTTCAGTGGTTAAATTTAGACTAATTTGAGCTCATTGGAATGGTAACTCGACAAGCTTCCTAATGGGACCAGAATTGGCAAATTCTAAGGCGGTTCGATTTCCCAAAAGCACGTTGGAACTCTTCGATCGTCATTTTGCAAGATTGTTAATCATTCCAAATCGCACGATCCAATGGAGATGCTCATAACTCTCTCGTTTGATGTCTGATTGGGTTAAGTTTTGGTCATCTGAAAGGTACTTTAGTGCTCTTTCATTCCTGACTTGAATCATTGTATTCTGAAACCATTTGCGCATCTGCAAGTGGGATCACAGTGATAGGTCCTGAATTTCTCCTTCATCTCACTGTCTAATAGTAACCTTCATAACTCTCTGTTCAGTGGTCGAATTTGGACTATTTTGAGCTCATTGGAATGGTAACTCCACAAGCTTCCTAATTGGACCCGAATTGGCTAATTCTGAAGCCATTCGATATATTGAAAGCCTGTTGGAACTCTTCGATCGTTATATTGGAATTTGGATTGTTAATCTTTCCAAATCATGCATTCCAACAGAGATGCTCATAACTCCCTCGTTTGATGTCAAATTGGGTCGATTTCTGGTCAGCTGAAAGGTACTTTAGAGCTCTTTCATTTCTGACTTGAATCGTCGTATTCCGAGACCATTTACGCATCCGTAAGTGGGATCGCAGTCGTCGGTCCTGAATTTTTCTTTCATCTCCTTGTCCAATAGTATCCTTCATAACCCTCTCTTCAGTGGTTAAATTTAGGCTAATTTGAGCTCATTGGAATGGTAACTCAACAAACTTCCTAATGGGACCAGAATTGGCTAATTCTGAGGCGGTTCGATTTCCCAAAAGCACGTTGGAACTCTTCGATTGTCATTTTGCAATTTGGATTGTTAATCTTTCCAAATCGCACGATCTAATGGAGATGCTCATAACTCCCTCGTTTGATGTCTGATTGGGTCGAGTTTCGGTCATTTAAAAGGTACTTTAGTGCTGTTTCATTCCTCACTTGAATCATTGTATTACGAAACCATTTGCGCATCTGCAAGTGGGATCACAGTCGTCGGTCCTGAGTTTCTTCTTCATCTCCTTGTCCAATAGTAACCTTCATAACTCTCTCTTCAGTGGTAGAATTTAGACTATTTTGAGCTCATTGGAATGGTAACTCGACAAGCTTCCTAATTGGACCAGAATTGGCTAATTCTGAAGCCGTTCGATATCCTGAAAGCCTGTAGGAACACTTCGATCATTATATTGGAATTTGGATTGTTAATCTTTCCAAATCGCGCGTTCCAACGGAGATGCTCATAACTCCCTCGTTTGATGTCGGATTGAGTAAATTTTTGGTCATCTTAAAGGTACTTTATTGCTCTTTCATTCTTGACTTTAATCGTCATATTCCGAGACCATTTGTGCATCGTTATGTGGGATTGCAGTCGCCGGTCCTGAATTTCTCTTTCATCTCATTGTCCAATAGTAACCTTCATAACTCTCTATTTCAGTGGTCGAATTTGGACTATTTTGAGCTCATTGGAATGGTAACTTGACAAGCTTCCTAATTGGACTAGAATTGGCTAATTCTGAAGCCGTTCGATATCCTGAAAGCCTGTTGGAACACTTCGAATTTGGATTGTTAATCTTTCCAAATCACGCGTTCCAACGGAGATGCACATAACTCCCTCGTTTGATGTCGGATTGGGTCAATTTTTGGTCATCTGAAAGGTACTTTAGAGCTCTTTCATTCTGACTTGAATCGTCGTATTCCGAGACCATTTGCGCATCCGTAAGTGAGATCGCAGTCGTCGGTCCTGAATTTTTCCTTCATCTCCTTGTCCAATAGTAACCTCATAACCCTCTCTTCAGTGGTTGAATTTAGACTAATTTGAGCTCATTGGAATGGTAACTCGACAAGCTTCCTAATGGGACCAGAATTGGCTAATTCTGAGGTGGTTCGATTTCCCAAAAGCACGTTGGAACTCTTCGATCGTCATTTTGCAATTTGGATTGTTAATCTTTCCAAATCGCACGATCCAATGGAGATGCTCATAACTCCCTCGTTTGATGTCTGATTGGGTCGAGTTTCGGTCATCTAAAAGGTACTTTAGTGTTGTTTCATTCCTCACTTGAATCATTGTATACCGAAACCATTTGCGCATCTACAAGTGGGATCTCAGTCGTCGGTCCTGAATTTCTCCTTCATCTCCTTGTCCAATAGTAACCTTCATAACTCTCTCTTTAGTGGTCGAATTTACACTATTTTGAGCTCATTGGAATGATAACTCGACAAGCTTCCTAATTGAACCAGAATTGGCCAATTCTGAAGCCATTCGATATCCTGAAAGCCTGTTGGAACTCTTCGATCGTTATATTGGAATTTGGATTGTTAATCTTTCCAAATCACGCGTTCCAACGGAGATACTCATAACTCCCTCGTTTAATGTCGGATTGGGTCAATTTTTGGTCATCTGAAATGTACTTTAGAGCTCTTTCATTCTTGACTTGAATCATCGTATTTCGAGACCATTTGCACATCCATAAGTGGGATTGCAGTCGTCGGTCCTGAATTTTTCCTTCATTTCCTTGTCCAATAGTAACCTTCATAACCCTCTCTTCAGTGGTTGAATTTAGACTATTTTGAGCTCATTGGAATGGTAACTCGAAAAGCTTTCTAATGGGACCAGAATTGGCTAATTCTGAGGCGGTTCGATTTCTTAAAAGCACGATGGAACTCTTCGATCATCATTTTGCAATTTGCATTTTTAATCTTTCCAAATCGTGCATTCGAACAGAGATGCTCATAACACCCTTGTTTGATGTCGGATTGGGTCAATTTTTGGTCATCTGAAAGGTACTTTAGAGCTCTTTCATTCCTGACTTGAATCATCGTATTTCGAGACCATTTGCGGATTCGTAAGTGGGATCGCAGTCGTCGGTCCTGAATTTTTCCTTCATCTCCTTGTCCAATAGTAACATTCATAACCCTCTCTTCCGTGGTTGAATTTAGACTATTTGGAGCTCATTTGAATGGTAAGACCACAAGCTTCCAAATGAGACCAGAATTGTCTAATTTTGAGACCGTTCGATATCCTAAATGTCCGTTGGAACTCTTCGATTGTCATTTTGCAATTTGGATTGTTAATCTTTCCAAATCACGCGTTCTAACGGAGATGCTCATAATTCCCTCATTTGATGTCGGATTGGGTCAATTTTTGGTCATCAAAAAGGTACTTTAGAGCTCTTTCATTCCTAACTTGAATCATCGTATTCCGAGACCATTTGCGCATCCGTAAGTGGGATCGCCATCGTCGGTCCTAAATTTTTCATTCTGCTCCTTGTCCAATAGTAATCTTCATAACTATCTCTTCAATGGTCAAATTTAGACTATTTTGAGCTCATTGGAGTGGTAACTCGACAAGCTTCCTAATTGGACCAAAATTGGCTAATTCTAAGGCGGTTCGATTTCCCAAAAGCACGTTGGAACTCTCCAATCGTCATTTTGCAATTTGGATTGTTAATCTTTCCAAATCGCACGATCCATTGGAGATGCTCATAACTCCCTCGTTTGATGTCTGATTGGGTCGAGTTTCGGTCATCTGCAAGGTACTTTTGTGCTCTTTCATTCTTGGCTTCAATCATTGTATTCTGAAACCAGTTGTGCATCTGCAAGAGGGATCATAGTCGTCGGTCTTGAATATTTTCTTCTTCTCCTTGTCCAATAGTAACCTTCATAACTCTCTCTTCAGTGGTCGAATTTAGACTATTTTGAGATCATTAGAATGGTAACTCGACAAGCTTCCTAATTGGACTAGAATTGGCTAATTCTGAAGCCGTTTGATATCCTGAAAGCCTGTTGGAACTCTTCGATCGTCATTTTGCAATTTGGATTATTAATCTTTCTAGATCGCCCGTTCCAACGGAGATGCACATAACTCCCTCGTTTGATGTTGGAATGGATCGATTTTTAGTGATCTAAAAGGTACTTCAGTGCTCTTTCATTATGGACTTGAATCGTCATATTCCAAGACCATTTGCGTATCCGTAAGTGGGATCACAGTCATTAGTCCTGAATTTTTCCTTCTGCTCCTTGTCCTATAATAACTTTCAAAACTATATCTTTAGTGGTCGAATTTAAACTATTTTGAGCTCATTGGAATTGTAACTCGACAAGCTTCCGAATGGGACCAGAATTGGCTAATTCTGAGGCGGTTCGATTTCCCAAAAGCACGTTGGAACTCTTCGATCGTCATTTTGCAATTTGGATTGTTAATCTTTCCAAATCGCACGATCCAATGGAGATGCTCATAACTCCCTCGTTTGATGTCTGATTGGGTCGAGTTTCGGTCATCTGATAGGTACTTTAGTGCTCTTTCATTCCTGACTTGAATTATTGTATTCCGAAACTATTTGTGCATCTGCAAGTGGGATCACAGTCGTCGGTCCTGAATTTCTCCTTCATCTCATTGTCCAATAGTAACCTTCATAACTCACTGTTCAGTGGTCGAATTTAGACTATTTTGAGCTCATTGGAATGGTAACTCGACAAGCTTCCTAATTGGACCCGAATTGGCTAATTCTGAACCCGTTCGATATCTGGAAAGCCTGTTGGAACTCTTCGATCTTTATATTGGAATTTGGACAGTTACTCTTTCCAAATCATGCATTCCAACAGAGATGCTCATAACTCCCTCGTTTGATGTCAGATTGGGTCGATTCCTGGTCGTCTGAAAGGTACTTTAGAGCTCTTTCATTCCTGACTTGAATCATCATATTCCGAGACCATTTGCGCATCCGTAAGTGGGATTGCAGACATCGGCCCTGAATTATTCATTCATCTCCTTGTCCAATTATAACCTTCATAACCCTCTCTTCAGTGGTCGAATTTTGACTATTTTGTGCTCATTGGAATGGTAACTCGACAAGCTTCCTAATGGGACCAGAATTGGCTAATTCTGAGGCGGTTCGATTTCCCAAAAGCACGTTGGAACTCTTCGATCGTCATTTTACAATTTGGAATGTTAATCTTTCCAAATCGCATGATCCAATGGAGATACTCATAACTCCCTCGTTTGATGTCTGATTGGGCCGAGTTTCGGTCATCTGATAGGTACTTTAGTGCTCTTTCATTCCTGACTTGAATCATTATATTCCGAAACCATTTGCGCATCTGCAAGTGAGATCCTAGTCGTCGGTCCTAAATTTTTCCTTCATCTCCTTGTCAAATAGTAACATTCATAACCCTCTCTTCAGTTATTGAATTTAGACTATTTGGAGCTCATTTGAATGGTAACACCACAAGCTTCCAGATGGGACCAGAATTGTCTAATTCTGAGACCGTTCGATATCCTAAATGTCCGTTGGAACTCTTCGATTGTCATTTTGCAATTTGGATTGTTAATCTTTCCAAATCGCACGTTCTAACGACGATTCTCATAATTCCCTCATTTGATGTCGGATTGGGTCGATTTTTGGTCATCTGAAAGTTACTTTAGAGCTTTTTCATTCCTAACTTAAATCATCGTATTATGAGACCATTTGCGCATCCGTAAGTGGGATCGCCATCGTTGGTCCTAAATTTTTCCTTCTGCTCCTTGTCCAATTGTAACCTTCATAACTGTCTCTTCAGTGGTCAAATTTAGACTATTTTAAGCTCATTGGAGTGGTAACTCGACAAGCTTCCTAATTGGACCAAAATTGGCTGATTCTGATGTCGTTCGATATCCTGAAAGCCTGTTGAAATCTTCGATCGTCATCTTACAATTTGGATTATTAATCTTTCCAAATCGTGCATTCCAATAGAGATGCTTATAACTCCCTCGTTTGATGTCGAAATGGGTCAGTTTTTGGTCATCTGAAAGGTACTTTAGTGCTCTTTCATTCCTGACTTGAATTGTTATATTCCGAGACCATTTGCGCATCCGTAAGTAGGATTGCAGTCATCGGCCCTGAATTATTCATTCATCACCTTGCCTAATTGTAACCTTCATAACCCTCTCTTTAGTGGTCGAATTTAGACTATTTTGAGCTCATTGGAATGGTAACTCGACAAGCTTCCTAATGGGATCAGAATTGGCTAATTCTGAGGCGGTTCGATTTCCCAAAAGCACGTTGGAACTCTTCGATCATCATTTTGCAATTTGGAAATCGAACCGCCTGAGAATTAGCCAATTCTGGTCCCAGTAGGAAGCTTGTCGAGTTACCATTCCAATGAGCTCAAAATAGTTTAAATTCAACCACTGAAGAGAGGGTTATGAAGGTTACAATTGGACAAGGAGATGAAGGAAAATTTTAGGACCAACGACTGCCATCCCACTTACGGATGTGCAAATGGTCTCCGAATACGACGATCCAAGTCAGGAATGAAAGAGGTCTAAAGTACCTTTCAGATGACCAAAACTCGACCCAATCAGACATCAAACGAGGGAGTTATGAGCATCTCCATTGGATCATGCGATTTGGAAAGATTAACAATCCAAATTGTAAAATGACGATCGAAGAGTTCCAACATGCTTTTGGAAAATCGAACCGCCTTTGAATTAGGCAATTCTGGTCTCATTAGGAAGCTTGCCAAGTTACCATTCCAATGAGCTCAAAATAGTCTAAATTCAACCACTGAAGAGAGGGTTATGAAGGTTACAATTGGACAAGGAGATGAATGAATAATACAGGGCCGATGTCTGTAATCCCACTTACGGATGCACAAATGGTCTCGAAATACGACGATTCAAGTCAGGAATGAAAGAGCTCTAAAGTACATTTCAGATGACCAAAAATCGACCCAATCCGACATCAAACGAGGGAGTTATGAGCATCTCCGTTGGAACGCGCGATTTGGAAAGATTAACAATCCAAATTCCAATATAACGATCGAAAAGTTCCAACAGGTTTCAGGATATCGAACGGCTTCAGAATTAGTGAATTCTGGTCCAATTAGGAAGCTTGTCGAGTTACCATTCCAATGAGCTCAAAATAGTCTAAATTCGACTACTGAAGAGAGAGTTATGAAGGTTACTATTGGATAAGGAGATGAAGGAGAAATTCAGAACCGATGACTGTGATCCCACTTGTAGATGCGCAAATGGTTGCGGAATACAATGATTCAAGTCAGGAATGAAAGAACACTAAAGTACCTATCAGATGACTGAAACTCAACCCAATCAGACATCAAACGAGGGAGTTATGAGCATCTCTATTGTATCGTGTGCTTTGGAAAGATTAACATTCCAAATTGCAAAATGACGATCGAAGAGTTCCAATGTGCATTTGGGATATCGAACTGCCTCAGAATTAGCCAACTCTGGTCCCATTAGGAAGCTTGTCGAGTTACCATTCCAATGAACTCAAAATAGTCTAAATTCAACCACTGAAGAGAGGGTTATGAAGGTTACAATTGGACAAGGAGATGAATGAATAATTCAGGGCCGATGTCTGCTATCCCACTTACGGATGCACAAATGGTCTCGAAATAAGACGTTTCAAGTCAGGAATGAAATAGCTCTAATGTACCTTTCAGATGACCAGAAATCGACCCAATCTGACATCAAACGAGGGAGTTATGAGCATCTCTGTTGGAATGCACGATTTGGAAAGATTAACAATCCAAATTCCAATATAAAGATCGAAGAGTTCCAGCAGGCTTTCTGGATATCGAACGGCTTCAGAATTAGCCAATTTGGGTCCAATTAGGAAGCTTGTCGAGTTACCATTCCAATGAGCTCAAAATAGTCCAAATTTGACCACTAAACAGAGAGTTATGAAGGTTACTATTGGACAACGAGATGAAGGAGAAATTCAGGACCGACGACTGTGATCCCACTTGCAGATGCGTAAATAGTTTCGGAATACAATGATTCAAGTGAGGAATGAAAGAAAACTAAAGTACCTATCAGATGACCGAAACTCGACCCAATCAGACATCAAATGAGGGAGTTATGAGCATCTCCATTGGATCGTGCGATTTGGAAAGATTAACAATCCAAATTGTAAAATGACGATAGAAGAGTTCCAACGTGCTTTTGGGAAATCGAACCACCTCAGAATTAGCCAATTCTGGTCCCATTCGGAAGCTTGCCGAGTTGCCATTCCAATGAGCTCAAAATAGTCTAAATTCGACCACTAAAGAGATAGTTTTGAAAGTTACTATAGGACAAGGAGCAGAAGAAAAAATTCAGGACTAACGACTGCGATCCCACTTACGGATGCGCAAATGGTCTCGAAATATGCCGATTCAAGTCCAGAATGAAAGAGCACTGAAGTACCTTTCAGATGACCAAAAATCGACCCGTCGAACATCAAACGAGGGAGTTATGAGCATCTTCGTTGGAACGCGCGATCTAGAAAGATTAAAAATCCAAATTGCAAAATGACGATCGAAGAGTTCCAATAGGCTTTCAGGACATGGAACGGCTTCAGAATTAGCCAATTCTTGTCCAATTAGGAAACTTGTCGAGTTACCATTCTAATGAGCTCAAAATAGTCTAAATTCGACCACTGAAGAGAGAGTTATGAAGGTTACTATCGGACAAGGAGATGAAGGAAAAATTCGGGACCAACAACTCTGCTCCCACTTGCAGATGCGTAAATGGTCTCGAAATATGACGATTCAAGTCAGGAATGAAAGAGCTATAAAGTACATTTCAGATGACCAGAAATTGACCCAATCCGACATCAAACGAGGGAGTTATGAGCATCTCCGTTGGAACGCGCGATTTGGAAAGATTAACAATCCAAATTCCAATATAACGATCGAAGAGTTCCAATAGGCTTTCAGGATACCGAACGGCTTCAGAATTAGCGAATTCTGGTCCAATTAGGAAGTTTGTCGAGTTACCATTCCAATGAGCTCAAAATAATCTAAATTCGACCACTGAAGAGAGAGTTATGAAGGTTACTATTGGACAAGGAGATGAAGGAAAAATTCAGGACCGACGACTATGATCCCACTTGTAGATGTACAAATGGTTTCGGAATACAATGATTCAAGCCAAGAATGAAAGAGCATTAAAGTACCTTTCAAATGACCGAAACTCGACTCAATCAGACATCAAACGAGGGAGTTATGAGCATCTCCATAGGATCGTGCGATTTGGAAAGATTAACAATACAAATTGCAAAATGACGATCGAAGAGTTCCAACGTGCTTTGGGGAAATCAAACCACCTAAGAATTAGCCAATTCTGATCCCATTAGGTAGCTTGTCATGTTACCATTCCAATGAGCTCAAAATAGTCTAAATTCGACCATTGAAGAGAGGGTTATGAAGGTTACAATTGGACAAGGTGATGAATGAATAATTCAGGGCCGATGACTACAATCCCACTTACGGATGCGCAAATGGTCTCAGAATATGACGATTCAAGTCAGGAATGATAGAGCACTAAAGTACCTTCCAGATGACCAAAAATTGACCCATTCCGACATCAAACGAGGTAATTATGTGCATCTCTGTTGGCTAGCGCGATTTGGAAAGATTAACAATCCAAATTGTAAAATGACGATCGAAGAGTTCCAACAGGCTTTCAGGATATTGAACGACATCAGAATTAGCCAATTTTGGTCCAATTAGGAAGCTTGTCGAGTTACCACTCCAATGAGCTCAAAATAGTCTAAATTTGACCACTGAAGAGATAGTTATGAGGGTTACTAATGGACAAGGAGCAGAAGGAAAAATTTAGGACCGACAATGGCGATCCCACTTACGGATGCGCAAATGGTCTCAGAATACGATGATTCAAGTTAGGAATGAAGGAGCCCTAAAGTACCTTTCAGATGACCAAAAATCGACCCAATCCGACATCAAATGAGGAAATTATGACCATCTCTGTAAGAACGTGCGATTTGGAAAGATTAACAATTCAAATTGCAAAATGACATTCGAGAGTTCCAACGGACATTTAGGAAATCGAACGGTCTCAGAATTAGACAATTCTTGTCCCATTTGGAAGCTTGTGGTGTTACCATTTAAATGAGCTCTAAATGGTCTAAATTCAACCACTGAAGAGAGGGTTATGATGTTACTATTGGACAAGGAAATGAAGGAAAAATTCAGGACCGACGACTGCGATCCCACATACGGATCCGCAAATGGTCTCAGAATACGACGATTCAAGTCAGGAATGAAAGAGCTCTAAAGTACCTTTCAGATGACCAAAAATTAACCCAATCCGACATCAAACAAGGGTGTTATGAGCATCTCCGTTGGAACGCGTGATTTGGAAAGATTAACAATCCAAATTGCAAAATGACGATCGAACAGTACCAACGTGCTTTTCAGAAATCGAACCGCCTCATAATGAGCTAATTCTGGTCCCATTATAAAGCTTGTCGAGTTACAACTCCAATGAGCTCAAAATAGTCAAAATTCAACCACTGAAGAAAGGGTTATGAAGGTTACTATTGGACAAGGAGATGAAGGAAAAATTCAGGACCGACGACTGCGATCCCACTTACGGATGCGCAAATGGTCTCGAAATACGACGATTCAAGTTAGGAATGAAAGAGCACCATAGTACCATTCAGATGGAATCCGACATCAAATAAGGGAGTTATGAGCATCTGCGTTGGATCGCGCAATTTGGAAAGATAAACAATCCAAATTGCAAAATGATGATCGAAAATTTCAAACGTGCTTCTGGGATATCGAACGGTCTCTGAATTAGACAATTCTGGTCCCATTTGGAACCTTGTCGAGTTACCATTCCAATGACCGCAAAATAGTCTAAATTCTACCACTGAAGAGAGAGTTACGAAGGTTACTATTGGACAAGGAGATGAAGGAAAAAATCAGGACCGACGACTGCAATCCAACTTACGGATGCGCAAATGGTCTCGGAATACGACGATTCAAGTCAGGAATGAAGGAGCACTAAAGACCATTCAAATGACCAAAAATCGACAAACGAGGGAGTTATAAGCTTCTCAGTTGGATCACGCGATTTCAACAGATTAACAATCCAAATTGCAAAATGATGATCGAAGACTTCCAACGTGCTTTTGGGATATCGAACGGTCTCAAAATTAGCCATTTCTGGTCCCATTAGGAAGCTTGTCGAGTTACCATTCTAGTGAGCAGAAAATAGTCTAAATTCGACCACTGAGGAGAGAGTTATGAAGGATACTATTGGACAAGGAGATGAAGGAAAAATTCAGGACCGACGACTGCGATCCCACTTACGGATGTGCAAATGGTCTCGGGATACGATGATTCTAGTCAGGAATGAAAGAGCACTAAAGTACTTTTCAGATGACTAAAAATTGACCCAATCCAACATCAAACGAGGGAGTTATCAGCATCCCCGTTGGATCACGCGATTTTGAATGATTAACAAATCAAATTGCAAAATGGTGATCGAAGTGATCCAACGTGCTATTGGGATATTGAACGGTCTTAGAATTAGCCAATTCTGGTCCCATTAGGAAGCTCGTCGAGTTTTCATTCCAATGAGCTCAAAATAGTCTAAATTTGACAGTTCAAGAGGGAGTTATGAAGGTTACTATTGGACAAGGTGATGAACAAAAAATTCAAGACCGATGACGGCGATCCGAATTTCGGATGCACAAATGGTCTAGGAATATGACGATTCAAGTCAGGAATGAAAGGGCACTAAAGTACCTTTTAGATGATGAAAAATTGACCCAATCCGACATCAAACGAGGGAGTTTTGAGCATTTCCATTGGATTGCGCGATTTGGAAAGATTAACAATCCAAATTGCAAAATGACGATCGAAGAGTTTCAACGTGCTTTTAGGATATCGAACGGTCTAAGAATTAGACGATTTTGGTCCCATTAGGAAGCTTGTCGAGTTTCATTCCAATGAGCTCAAAATAGTCTAAATTTGACCACTAAAGAGAGATTATGATGGTTACTATTAGACAAGGAGATGAAGGAAAAATTCAGGATCGACTACTGCGATCCCACTTACAGATTTGCAAATGGTCTCGAAATGCGACGATTCAAGTCAGGAATGCAAGAGCACTGAAGTACCTTTCAGACAACCAAAAATTGACCGAATCCGACATCAAACGAGGGAGTTATGAGCATCTCCGTTGGATCGTGTGATTTGGAATGATTAACAATCCAAATTGTAAAATGATGATCGAAGTGTTTAACGAGCTTTCAGGATATCGAACGGTCTCAGAATTTGACAATTCTGGTCCCATTTGGAAGCTTGTCGAGTTACCATTCCAATGACTTCAAAACAGACCAAATTGACCATAAAGAGAGAGTTATGTAGGTTACTATTGGACAAGGAGATGAAGGAAAAGTTCAGGACTGACGACTGCGATCCCACTTACGGATGCCTAAATGGTCTCGGAATACCATGATTCCAATCAGGAATGAAAGAGCATTAAAGTAGCATTCAGATGACCAAAAATCGACCCAATCTGACATCAAACGAGCGAGTGAGGAGTGTCTCCATTGAATCGCACAATTTGGAAAGATGAATGATCCAAATTCCAAAATCACGATCGAAGAGTTCCGATGAGCTTCTACATTGGATCACGTGATTTCAAAAGATTAACAATCCAAATTGCAAAATGACGATCGAAGAGTTCCAACGTGCTTTTGGGATATCGAACGGTCTCAGAATTAGCCAATTCTGTTCCCATTAGGAAGCTTGTTGAGTTACCATTCCAATGAGCTCAAAATAGTCTAATTCGACCACTGAAGAGATAGTTATGAAGGTTACTATTGGACAAGGAGATGAAGGAAAAATTCAGGATTGACGACTGCGATCCCATGTTCGGATGTGCAAATGGTCTCAGAATATGACGATTCATGTCAGGATTGAAAGAGCACTAAAGTACCATTCAGATGACCAAAAATTGACCCAATCCGACATCAAACGAGAGAGTTATGAGCATCTCCATTAGATCGCATGATTCGAAAAGATTAACAAACCAATTTGAAAAATGACGATCGAAGAGTTTCAACGTGCTTTTGGGATATCGAACGGTCTCAGAATTAGCCAATTCTGGTCCTATTTGGAAGCTTGTCGATTTGCCATTCTAATGAGCTCAAAATAGTAAAATTGACCGCTGAAGGGAGAATTATGACGGTTACTATTGGACAAGGAGATGAAGGAAAAATTCAGGACCGACGACTGCGATCCCACTTACAAATTCGCAAATGGTCTCAAAATACGATGATTCAAGTCAGGAATGAAAGAGCACTAAAGTACATTTCAGATGACCAAAAATTGACCGAATCCGGCATCAAATGGGGGAGTTATGAGCATCTCCGTTGGATCCCGCGATTTTGAATGATTAACGATCCAAATTGCAAAATGATGATCGAAGAGTTCAACGGGCTTTTAGGATATCGAACGGTCTCAGAATTTAACAATTCTGGTCCCATTTGGAAGCTTGTCGAGTTACCATTCCAATGAGCTCAAAGTTGTCTAAATTTGACCACTGAAGAGAGAGTTATGAAGGGCTACAATTGGACAAGATGATGAAGGAAAAATCTAGGACCGATGACTCCGATCCCACTTATAGTTGCGCAAATGGTCTCGGGATATGACGATTCTAGTTGGGAACGAAAGAGCACTAAAGTACCTTTCAGATGACCAAAAATCAACCCAATCCGACATCAAACAAGGGAGTTACGAGCTTCTTCGTTGGATCACGCGATTTCAAATGATTAACAATCCAAATTGCAAAATGATGATCGAAGATTTCCAACGTGCATTTGGGATATCTAACGATCTCAAAATTAGCCATTTCTGGTCCCATCAGGAAGCTTGTCGAGTTACCATTCCAATGAACACAAAATAGTGTAAATTCGACCACTGAAGAGAGAGTTATGAAGGTTACTATTGGACAAGGAGATGAAGGAAAAGTTCAGGACTGACGACTGCGATCCCACTTACGGATGCACAATTGGTCTCGGAATACGACGATTCAAGTTAGGAATGAAAGAGCACCATAGTACCATTCAGATGGAATCTGACATCAAACAAGGGAGTTATGAGCATCTCCGTTGGATCGCGCAATTTGGAAAGATAAACAATCCAAATTGCAAAATGATGATCGAAAAGTTCAAACGTGCTTTTGGGATATCGAACGGTCTCCGAATTAGACAATTCTGGTCCCATTTGGAACCTTGTCGAGTTACCATTCCAATGACCTCAAAATAGTCTAAATTCTACCACTGAAGAGAGAGTTACGAAGGTTACTATTGGACAAGGAGATGAAGGAAAAATTCAGGACCGACGACTGCGATCCAACTTACGGATGCGCAAATGGTCTCGGAATACGACGATTCAAGTCAGGAATGAAGGAGCACTAAAGACCATTCAAATGACCAAAAATCGACAAACGAGGGAGTTATATGCTTCTCAGTTGGATCACGCGATTTCAACAGATTAACAATCCAAATTGCAAAATGACGATCGAAGACTTCCAACGTGCTTTTGGGATATTGAACGGTCTCAAAATTAGCCATTTTTGGTCCCATTAGGAAGCTTGTCGAGTTACCATTCCAGTGAGCAAAAAATAGTCTAAATTCGACCACTGAGGAGAGAGTTATGAAGGATACTATTGGACAAGGAGATGAAGGAAAAATTCAGGACCGACGACTGTGATCCCACTTACGGATGTGCAAATGGTCTCGGGATACGATGATTCTAGTCAGGAATGAAAGAGCACTAAAGTACTTTTCAGATGACTAAAAATTGACCCAATCCAACATCAAACGAGGGAGTTATTAGCATCCCCGTTGGATCACGCTATTTTGAATGATTAAGAAATCGAATTGCAAAATGGTGATCGAAGAGATCCAACGTGCTATTGGGATATCGAACGGTCTTAGAATTGGCCAATTCTGGTCCCATTAGGAAGCTTGTCGAGTTTTCATTCCAATGAGCTCAAAATAGTCTAAATTTGACAGCTCAAGAGGGAGTTATGAAGGTTACTATTGGACAAGGTGATGAACGAAAAATTCAAGACCAACGATGGCGATCCGAATTTCGGATGCACAAATGGTCTAGGAATACAACGATTCAACTCAGGAATGAAAGGGCACTAAAGTTCCTTTTAGATGACAAAAAATTGACCCAATCTGACATCAAACGAGGGAGTTATGAGCATTTCCATTGGATTGCACGATTTAGAAAGATTAACAATCCAAATTGCAAAATGACGATCGAAGAGTTTCAACGTGCTTTTAGGATATCGAACGGTCTAAGAATTAGACGATTTTGGTCCCATTAGGAAGTTTATCGAGTTTTCATTCCAATGAGCTCAAAATAGTCTAAATTTAACCACTAAAGAGAGATTATGATGGTTATTATTGGCCAAGGAGATGAAGGAAAAATTCAGGACCAACGACTGCGATCCCACTTGCGGATTCGCAAATGGTCTCGGAATGCGACGATTCAAGTTAGGAATGCAAGAGCACTGAAGTACCTTTCGGACAACCAAAAATTGACCGAATCTGACATCAAACGAGGGAGTTATGAGCATCTCCGTTGGATCGTGTGATTTGGAATGATTAACAATCCAAATTGTAAAATGATGATCGAAGTGTTTAATGGGCTTTTGGGATATCGAACGGTCTCAGAATTTGACAATTCTGGTCCCATTTGGAAGCTTGTCGAGTTACCATTCCAATGACCTCAAAACAGACCAAATTTGACCATAAAGAGAGAGTTATGTAGGTTACTATTGGATAAGGAGATGAAGGAAAAGTTCAGGACCGACGACTGTGATCCCACTTACGGATGCCTAAATGGTCTCGAAATACCATGATTCCAATCAGGAATGAAAGAGCATTAAAGTAGCATTCAGATGACCAAAAATCGACCCAATCTGACATCAAACGAGCGAGTGAGAAGCGTCTCCATTGAATCGCACGATTTGGAAAGATTAATGATCCAAATTCCAAAATCACGATCGAAGAGTTTCGATGAGCTTCTACTTTGGATCACGTGATTTCAAAAGATTAACAATCCGAATTGCAAAATGACGATCGAAGAGTTCCAACGTGCTTTTGGGATATCGAACGGTCTCAGAATTAGCCAATTCTGCTCCCATTAGGAAGCTTGTTGAGTTACCATTCCAATGAGCTCAAAATAGTCTAATTCGACCACTGAAGAGATAGTTATGAAGGTTACTATTGGACAAGGAGATGAAGGAAAAATTCAGGATTGACGACTACGATCCCACTTACGGATATGCAAATGGTCTCAGAATATGACGACTCATGTCAGGATTGAAAGAGCACTAAAGTACCATTCAGATGACCAAAAATCGACCCAATCTGACATCAAACGAGAGAGTTATGAGCATCTCCATTGGATCGCATGATTTGAAAAGATTAACAAACCAATTTGAAAAATGACGATCGAAGAGTTTCAACGTGCGTTCGGGATATCGAACGGTCTCAGAATTAGCCAATTCTGGTCCCATTTGAAAGCTTGTCGATTTCCCATTCTAATGAGCTCAAAATAGTCTAAATTTGACCGCTGAAGGGAGAATTATGATGGTTACTATTGGACAAGGAGATGAAGGAAAAATTCAGGACCGACGACTGCGATCCTACTTACGGATTCGCAAATGGTCTCAAAATACGATGATTCAAGTCAGGAATGAAAGAGCACTGAAGTACATTTCAGATGACCAAAAATTGACCGAATCCGGCATCAAATGAGGGAGTTATGAGCATCTCCGTTGGATCCCGCGATTTTGAATGATTAACGATCCAAATTGCAAAATGATGATCGAAGAGTTCAATGGGCTTTTAGGATATCGAACAGTCTCAGAATTTAACAATTATGGTCCCATTTGGAAGCTTGTCGAGTTACCATTCCAATGAGCTCAAAATTGTCTAAATTTGACCCCTGAAGAGAGAGTTATGAAGGGCTACTATTGGACAAGGTGATGAAGGAAAAATCTAGGACCGATGACTCCAATCCCACTTACAGTTGTGCAAATGGTCTCGGGATATGATGATTCTAGTTGGGAACAAAAGAGCACTAAAGTACCTTTCAGATGACTAAAAATCAACCCAATCCGACATCAAACAAGGGAGCTACGAGCTTCTCCGTTGGATCACGCGATTTCAAATGATTAACAATCCAAATTGCAAAATGACGATCGAAGATTTCCAACGTGCATTTGGGATATCTAATGGTCTTAAAATTAGCCAATTCTGGTCCCATTAGGAAGCTTGTCGAGTTACCATTCCAATGAGCACAAAATAGTGTAAATTCGACCACTAAAGAGAGAGTTATGAAGGTTACTATTAGACAAGGAGATGAAGGAAAAATTCAGGACTGACGACTGCGATCCCACTTATGGATGCACAATTGGTCTCGGAATACGACGATTCAAGTTAGGAATGAAAGAGCACCATAGTACCATTCAGATGGAATCCAACATCAAACAAGGGAGTTATGAGCATCTCCGTTGGATTGCGCAATTTGAAAAGATAAACAATCTAAATTGCAAAATGATGATCGAAAAGTTCAAACGAGCTTTTGGGATATCGAACGGTCTCCGAATTAGACAATTCTGGTCCCATTTGGAACCTTGTCGAGTTACCATTCCAATGACCTCAAAATAATCTAAATTCTACCACTGAAGAGAGAGTTATGAAGGTTACTATTGGATAAGGAGATGAAGGAAAAATTGAGGACCGACGACTTCGATCCAACTTACGAATGCGCAAATAGTCTCGGAATACGACGATTCAAGTCAGGAATGAAGGAGCACTAAAGACCATTCAAATGACGAAAAATTGACAAACGAGGGAGTTATAAGCTTCTCAGTTGGATCACGCGATTTCAACAGATTAACAATCCAAATTGCAAAATGACGATCGAAGACTTCCAACGTGCTTTTGGGATATCGAACGGTCTCAAAATTACCATTTCTAGTCCCATTAGGAAGCTTGTCAAGTTACCATTCCAGTGAGCAAAAAATAGTCTAAATTCGACCACTGAGGAGAAAGTTATGAAGGATACTATTGGACAAGGAGATGAAGGAAAAATTCAGGACCGACGACTGCGATCCCACTTACGGATGCGCAAATGGTCTCAGAATACGACAATTCAAGTCAGGAATGAAAGAGCACTAAAGTACCTTTCAGATGACCAAAAATCGACCCAATCCTACATCGAAAGAGGGAGTTATGATCTTCTACGTTGGATCACAAGATTTCAAAAGATTAACAATCCAAATTGCAAAATGACGATCGAAGAGTTCCAACGTGCATTAGGGATATTGAACGGTCTCAGAATTAGCCAATTCTGGTCCCATTTGGAACCTTATCGAGTTTTCATTCTAATGAGCTCAAAATAATCTAAATTTTACCGCTAAAGAGAGAGTTATGAAGGTTACTATTGGACAAGGAGATGAAGGAAAAATTCAGGACCGACGACTGCGATCCCATTTACGGAAGCACAAATGGTCTAGGAATACGACAATTCAACTCAGGAATGAGAGAGCATCTACAGTACCTTTCAGATGACCAAAAATTAACCCAATCTAACATCAAATGAGGGAGTTATGAGCATGTCCATTGGATCATGTGATTTAGAAAGATTAACAATCCAAATTTTAAAATGATGATCGAAGCGTTCCAATACACTTTTAGGATATTGAACGGTATCAGAATTATGCAATTCTGGTCCCATTAGGAAGCTTGTCGAGTTACCATTCCAATGAGCTCAAAATAGTCAAAATTTGACAACTAAAGTGGGAGTTATGAAGGTTGCTATTGGACAAGGAGATGAAGGAAAAATTCAGGATCAATGATTGCGATCCCACTTACGGATGCACAATTGGTCTCAGGATACGACGATTCTACTTAGTAATGAAAGATCACTAAAGTAATTTTCAGATGACCAAAATTGACCCAATCCAACATTAAACGAAGGGAGTTGTCAACGTCTCTGTTGGATCGAAGAGTTCCAACGTGCTTTTGGGATATCGACCGGTCTCAGAATTAGCCAATTCTGGTCCCATTTGGAAGCTTGTCGAGTTTCATTCCTATGAGCTCAAAATAGTCTAAATTCGACCGCTGAAGAGAGAGTTATGAAGTTTACTATTGGACAAGGAGATAAAGGAAAAATTCAAGACCGACGATGCGATCCCAATAACATATGCACAAATGGTCTAGGAATAGGACAATTCAACTTAGGAATGAAAGAGCACTAAAGCACCTTTAGATGAACAAAAATTGACAGAATCCAACATCAAATGAGGGAGTTATTAGCATCTCCATTGGATCACGCGAATTTGAAAGATTAATAATCCAAATTGTAAAATGATGATCGAAGAGTTCCAACATGCTTTTAGGATATCGAATGGTCTCTGAATTAGGCAATTCTGGTCCCATTTGGAAGCTTGTCGAGTTTTCATTCCAATGAGCTCAAAATAGCCTAAATTTGACCACTGAAGAGCGAGTTATGAAGGTTACTATTGGACAAGGAGATGAAGGAAAAATTCAGGACCGACGACTGCGATCCCACTTACGGATGCGCAAATGGTCCTAGAATACGACGATTCAAGTCAGGAATGAAAGAGCACTAAAGTACTATTCAGATGACCAAAAATTGACCCAATCCAACATCAAACGAGGGAGTTATGAGCATCTCCATTGGATCGCGCATTTGAAAAGATTAACAATCTAAATTGCAAAATGACGATCGAAGAGTTTCAACGTGCTTTTGGGATATTGAACGGTCTTAGAATTAGACGATTCTGGTCCCATTTGGAAGCTTGTCGAGTTACCATTCTAATGAGCTCAAAATAGTCTAAATTCAACCACTAAAGAGAGAGTTATGATGGTTACTATTAGACAAGGAGATGAAGTAAAAATTCAGGACCCACGACTGCGATCCCACTTACGGATGCACAAATGGTCTCAGAATACGACGATTCAAGTCACGAATGAAAGAGCTCCAAAGTACCTTTCAGATGACTAAAAATTGACCCAATCCGACATCAAACGAGGGAGTTATGAGCATCTCTATTGGAATACGCAATTTGGAAAGATTAACAATCCAAATTGTAAAATGATGATCGAAGAGTTCCAACGGACTTTTGGGATATCGAACGGTCTCAAAATTAGACAATTATGGTCTCATTTGGAAGCTTATCTAGTTACCATTCCAATGAGCTCAAAATAGTCTAAATTTGACCACTGAAGAGAGAGTTATGAAGTTTACTATTGGACAAGGAGATAAAGGAAAAATTCAAGACCGATGATGCGATCCCAATAACGTATGCACAAAGGGTCTAGGAATAGGACAATTCAACTTAGGAATGAAAGAGCACTAAAGTACCTTTAGATGAACAAAAATTGACACAATCCAACATCAAATGAGGGAGTTATCAGCATCTCCGTTGGATCATACGAATTTGAAAGATTAATAATCCAAATTGTAAAATGATGATCGAAGAGTTCCAACATGCTTTTGGGATATTGAACGATCTCTGAATTAGGCAATTCTGGTCCCATTTGGAAGCTTGTCGAGTTTTCATTCCAATGAGCTCAAAATAGCCTAAATTTGACCACTGAAGAGAGAGTTATGAAGGTTACTAGTGGACAAGGATATGAAGGAAAAATTCAGGACCGACGACTGCGATCCCACTTACGGATGCGCAAATGGTCCTAGAATACGACGATTTAAGTCAGGAATGAAAGAGCACTAAAGTACTATTCAGATGACCAAAAATTGACCCAATCCAACATCAAACGAGGGAGTTATGAGCATCTCCATTGGATCGCGCATTTGAAAAGATTAACAACCCAAATTGCAAAATGATGATCGAAGAGTTTCAACGTGCTTTTGGGATATCGAACGGTCTCAGAATTAGACAATTCTGGTCCCATTTGGAAGCTTGCCGAGTTACTATTATAATGAGCTCAAAATAGTCTAAATTCGACCACTAAAGAGAGAGTTATGATGGTTACTATTAGACAAGGAGATGAAGTAAAAATTCAGGACCCACGACTACGATCCCCCTTACGGATGCGCAAATGGTCTCAGAATACGACGATTCAAGTCACGAATGAAAGAGCTCCAAAGTACCTTTCAGATGACCAAAAATTGACCCAATCAAACATCAAACGAGGGAGTTATGAGCATCTCTGTTGGAACGCATAATTTGGAAAGATTAACAATCCAAATTACAAAATGATGATCGAAGAGTTCCAACGGACTTTTGGGATATCGAACGGTCTCAAAATTAGACAATTATGGTCTCATTTGGAAGCTTGTCGAGTTACCATCCAATGAGCTCAAAATAGTCTAAATTCAACCACTGAAGAGAGGGTTATGAAGGTTACTATTGGACAAGGAGATGAAGGAAAAATTCAGGACCGACGACTACAATCCCACTTACGGATGCGCAAATGGTGTCAGAATACGACGATTCAAGTCAGGAATAAAAGAGCTATAAAGTACCTTTCAGATGACCAAAAATTGACCCAGTCTGACATCAAATGAGGGAATTATGAGCATCTTCGTTGGAATAGGCAATTTGGAAAGATTAATAATCCAAATTGTAAAATGATGATCAAAGAGTTCCAACGTGCTTTTGGGATATCGAACGGTCTCTGAATTAGGCAATTCTGGTCCCATTTGGAAGCTTGTCGAGTTTTCATTCCAATGAGCTCAAATAGCCTAAATTTGACCACTGAAGAGAGAGTTATGAAGGTTACTATTGGACAAGGAGATGAAGGAAAAATTCAAGACCGACGACTGCGATCCCACTTACGGATGCGCAAATGGTCCTAGAATACGACGATTCAAGTCAGGAATGAAAGAGCACTAAAGTACTATTCAGAAGACCAAAAATTGACCCAATCCAACATCAAACGAGGGAGTTATGAGCATCTCCATTGGATCGCGCATTTGAAAAGATTAACAATCCAAATTGCAAAATGATGATCGAAGAGTTTCAACGTGCTTTTGGGATATTGAACGGTCTCAGAATTAGACGATTCTGGTCACATTTGGAAGCTTGTCGAGTTACCATTCTAATGAGCTCAAAATAGTCTAAATTCAACCACTAAAGAGAGAGTTATGATGGTTACTATTGGACAAGGAGATGAAGGAAAAATTCAGGACCGGTGACGATCGCGATCCCACTTACGGATGCGCAAATGGTCTCGGAATACGACGATTCAAGTCACGAATGAAAGAGCTCTAAAGTACCTTTCAGATGACCAAAAATTGACCCAATCCGACATCAAACGAGGGAGTTATGAGCATCTCTGTTGGAACGCGCGATTTGGAAAGATTAACAATCCAAATTGCAAAATGATGATCGAAGAGTTCCAACGGACTTTTGGGATATCGAACGGTCTCAGAATTAGACAATTCTGGTCCCATTTGGAAGCTTGTCGAGTTACCAATCCAATGAGCTCAAAATAGTCTAAATTCAACCACTGAAGAGAGGATTATGAAGGTTACTATTGGACAAGGAGATGAAGGAAAAATTCAGGACCGACGACTGCGATCCCACTTACGGATGCGCAAATGGTGTCGGAATACGATGATTCAAGTCAAGAATGAAAGAGCTATAAAGTACCTTTCAGATGACCAAAAAATGACCCAGTCTGACATCAAATGAGGGAATTATGAGCATCTTCGTTGGAATACGTAATTTGGAAAGATTAACAATCCAAATTATAAAATGACGATCGAAGACTTCCAACGGACTTTTGGGAAATCAAAGGGTCTCAGAATTATACAATTCTGGTCCAATTAGGAAGCTTGTCAAGTTACCATTCCAATAAGCTCAAAATAGTCTAAATTTAACCATTGAAGAGAGGATTATGAAGGTTACCATTGGACAAGGAGATGAAGGAAAAATTCAGGACCGACGATTGTGATCCCACTTACGGATGCGTAAATGGTCTCGGAATATGACGATTCAAGTCAGGAATGAAAGAGCATAAAAGTACCTTTCAGATGACCAAAAATTGACCCAGTCTGACATCAAACGAGGGAATTATGAGCATCACCGTTGGAACGTGCAATTTGGAAAGATTAAGAATCTAAATTGCAAAATGACGATCGAAGAGTTCCAACGGACTTTTGGGATATCAAAGGGTCTCAGAATTATAGAATTCTGGTCTAATTAGGAAGCTTGTCGAGTTACCATTCCAATGAGCTCAAAATAGTCTAAATTCAACGATTGAGGAGATAGTTATGAAGGTTACTATTGGACAAGGAGATGATGGAAAAATTCAGGACTGACGACAGTGATCCTACTTAAGGATGCGGAAATGGTCTCGGAATGAAAGAGCACTAAAGTACCTTTAAGATGACCAAAAATTGACCCAATCCGACATCAAACGATGGAGTTATGAGTATCTTCGTTGGATCACGCGATTTGGAAAGATTAACAATTCAAATTGCAAAATGACGATCAAAGAGTTCCAACGGGCTTTTGGGATATCGAATGGTCTCATAATTAGCTAATTCTGGACCCATTAGGAAGCTTGTCGAGTTACCATTCCAATGATCTCAAAATAGTCTAAATTCGACCACTGAAGAGAGAGTTATGCAGTTTACTATTGGACCAGGAGGTGATGGAAAAATTCAAGACCAACAACTGCGATACCACTTACGGATGCGCAAATGGTCTCAGAATACGATGATTCAAGTCAGGAATGAAAGAGCACTAAAGTACCTTTCAGATGACCAAAAATTGACCCAATCCGACATCAAACGAGGGAGTTTTGAGCATCTCCATTGGATCGTGCGATTTGGAAAGATTAACAATCCAAATTGCAAAATGACGATCGAAGAGTTCCAACGTGCTTTTGGGATATCGAACTGCCTTAGAATTAGCCAATTCTGGTCCCATTAGGACACTTGCCGAGTTACCATTCCAATGAACTAAAATAGTGTAAATTCGACCACTAAAGAGATAGTTATGAAGGTTACTATTGGACAAGGAGATGAAGGAAAAATTCAAGGCTCATGACGACGATCCCACTTACGGATGCACAAATGGTCTTAGAATATGACGATTCGAGTTAGTAATGAAAGAGCACTAAACTACCTTTCAGATTACCAAAAATTGACCCACCCGACATCACACGAGGGAGTTATGTGCATCTCCATTGGATCGCGCGATTTGGAAAGATTAACAATCCAAATTGCAAAATGACAATCGAAGAGTTCCAAAGTGCTTTTGGGATATCGAACGGTCTCAGAATTACCAAATTTTGGTTGCATTAGGAAGCTTGTCGAGTTACCATTCCAATGAACGTAAAATAGTCTCAATTCGACCACTGAAGAGAGAGTTATGAAGGTTACTATTGGACTAGAAGATAAAGGAAAAATTTAGCACCGACGACTGCGATCCCACTTACTGATGCGCAAATGGTCTCGAAATATGACGATTCAAGTCAGGAATGAAAGAGCTCTAAAGTCCCTTTCGGATGACCAAAAATCGAGCCAATCCGACATCAAACGAGGGAGTTATGAGAATCTTCGTTGGAACACGCAATTTGGAAAGATTAACAATCTAAATTGCAAAATAACGATCAGAGAGTTCCAACAAGCTTTTGGGATATCGAATGACCTCAAAATTAGCTAATTCTAGTCCCATTAGGAAGCTTGTCGAGTTACCATTCCAATGAGCTCAAAATAGTCTAAATTCAACAACTAAAGAGAGAGTTATGAAGGTTACTATTGGACAAGGAGAAGAAGGAAAAATCCATGACTGACGACTGCAATCCCACTTATGGATGCGCAAATGGTCTCGGGATACGACGATTCTAGTTAGGAATGAAAGAGCACTAAAGTACCTTTCAGATGACCAAAAATCAACCCAATCCGACATCAAACGAGGGAGTTATCATCATCTCCATTGGATCATGCAATTTGGAAAGATTAACAATCCAAATTGCAAAATGACGATCGAAGAGTTCTAACGTGCTTTTGGGATATCAAATGGTCTCAGAAATTAGCCAATTCCGGTCCCATTTTGACGCTTGTCAAGTTACCATTCCAATGAGCTCAAAATAGTCTAAATTCAACCACTGAAGAGAGTGTTATGAAGGTTACTATTGGACAAGGAGATGAAGGAAAAATTCAGGACTGACGACTGCAATCCCACTTGCAGATGCCCAAATTGTCTCGGAATATGACGATTCTAGTCAGAATGAAAGAGCACTAAAGTACCTTTTAGATGACCAAAAATCGACCCAATCCGACATCAAACGAGGGAGTTATGAGTGTCTCCATTGGATCGCGTGATTTGGAAAGATTAACAATCCAAATTGCAAAATGACGATCGAAGAGTTCCAACATTTTTTTGGGATATCGAACGGTCTTAGAATTAGACAATTCCGTTCCCATTTGGAAGCTTGTCAAGTTACCATTCCAATGAGCTCAAAATAGTCTAAATTTAATCATTGAAGAGAGGGTTATGAAGGTTACTATTGGACAAGGAGATGAAGGAAGAATTCAGGACTGACGACTGCGATCCCACATAGGGATGCGTAAATGGTCTCAGAATGCGATGATTCAAGTTAGGAAAGAAAGAGCACTAAAGTACCTTTCAGATGACCAAAAATTGACTTAATCCGACATCAAACGAGGGAGTTTTGAGCATCTCCATTGGATCGTGCGATTTGGAAAGATTAACAATCCAAATTGCAAAATGACGATCGAAGAGTTCCAACGTGCTTTTGGGATATTGAACGGTCTCAGAAATAGCCAATTCTGGACCCATTTGGAAGCTTGTCAACTTACCATTCCAATGATCTCAAAATAGTCTAAATTCGACCACTGAAGAGAGAGTTATGAAGGTTACTATTGGACAAGGAGATGAAGGAAAAATTCAAGATTAACGACAGTGATCCCACTTACGGATGCGCAAATGGTCTCGGAATACAATGATTCAAGTTAGGAAATAAAGGGCTCTAAAGTACCTTTCAGATGACCAAAAATTGACCCAATCCGACACCATAACGAGGGAATTATGAGCATCTCCGTTGGAACGCTCGATTTGGAAAGGTTAACATTCCAAATTGCAAAATGATGATTGAAGAGTTCCAACAGACTTTTGGGATACCGAACGGTCTCAAAATTAGACAATTTTAGTCCCATTTGGAAGCTTGTTGAGTTACCATTCCAATGAGCTCAAAATATTCTAAATTTAACCACTGAAGAGAGGGTTATGAAGGTTACTTTTGGACAAGGAGATGAAGGAAAAATTCAGGACCGACGATTGCGATCCCACTTATGGATGCGCAAATCGTCTCAGAATATGACGATTCAAGTCAGGAATGAAAGAGTTCTAAAGTACCTTTCAGATGAACAAAAATCAACCCAATCCGATGTCAAACGAGGGAGTTATGAGCATCTCCATTAGAACGCGCAATTTGGAAAGATTAACAATCCAAATTGCAAAATGACGATCGAAGAGTTCTAATAGGCTTTCGGGATGTCAAATGGCCTCAGAATTAGCTAATTTTGGTCCCATTAGGAAGCTTGTCGAGTTACCATTCCAATGAACTTAAAATAGTCTAAATTTGACTATTGAAGAGAGAGTTATGAAGGTTACTATTGGATAATGAAATGAAGGAAGAATTTAGGACCGACGAATGCGATCCACTTACGGATGTGCAAATGGTCTCGGAATACAACGTTTAAAGTCAGGAATGAAAGAGCACTAAAGTACCTTTCATATGACCAAAAATCGAGCCAATCCGACATCAAACAAGGGAGTTATGAGCATCTCCATTGTATCACGTGCTTTGGAATGATTTTATGATCCAAATTGCAAAATGGCAATTGAAGAGTTCCAACGTGTGTTTGGGATTACAGACAGTCTCAAAATTAGCCAATTCTAGTCCCATTTGGAAGCTTGTCTAGTTACCATTCCAATGAGCTCAAAATAGTCTAAATTGAACCACTGAAGAGAGGGTTATGAAGGTTACTATTGGATGAAGAGATGAAGGAAAATTTAGGACCGACGACTGCGATCCCACTTACGGATGTGCAAATGGTCTCAGAATATGATGATTCAAGTCAGGAATGAAAGAGCTCTAAAGTACCTTTCTAATGACCAAAAATCGACCCAATCCAACATCAAACAAGGGAGTTATAAGCATCTCCGTTGCAACGCCCGATTTGTAAACGTTAAATTACCAAATTGGAAAATGATAATCGAAGAGTTCCAACAGGCTTTTAAGATATCGAACGGCTTCAGAATTAGCCAATTCTGGTCTAATTAGGAAGCTTGTCGAGTTACCATTCCAATGAGCTCAAAATAGTCTAAATTCGACCACTAAAGAGATAGTTATGAAGGTTTCTATTGGACAAGGAGCAGAAGGAAAAATTCAGGACCGACGACTGCCATCCCACTTACGAATGCGCAAATGGTCTTGGAATACGAAGATTCAAGTCAGGAATGAAGGATCTCTAAACAACCTTTAAGAGGACAAAAAATTGACTCAATCCGACATCAAACGAGGGAGTTATGAGCATCTCCGTTGGAACACCCGATTTGGAAAGATTAACAATCCAAATTGCAAAATGACGAACGAGCAGTTTCAATGTGCTTTTGGGATATCGAATGGTCTCAGAATTAGACGATTCTGGTCCCATTTGGAAGCTTGTCGAGTTACCATTCTAATGAGCTCAAAATAGTCTAAATTCGACTACTAAAGAGAGAGTTATGATGGTTACTATTGGACAAGGAGATGAAGTAAAAATTAGACAATTCTCTTCCCACTTACGGATGCACAAATGGTCGCGGAATATGACGACTCAAGTCAGGAATGAAAGAGCACTAAAGTACCTTTCACATGTCCCAAAATCGCCCCAATTCGACATCAAACGAGGGAATTACGGGCATTTCCGATGGATATCGCGATTTGGAAAGATTAACCATCCAAATTGTAAAATGATGATCGAAGAGTTCCACCATGCTTTGGGATATCAAACTATCTCGAAATAAGCCAATTATGGTCCCATTTGGAAGCTTGTCGAGTCACCATTCCAATGAGCTCAAAATAGTCTAAATTCGACCACGGAAGAGAGAGTTATGAAGTTTATACTATTGGACAAGGAAATGACGGAAAAATTCAGGACAAACGATTGTGACCCCAATTACGGATGCACAAATGGTCTAGGAATATGAAGATTCAAGTCAAGAATGAAAGAGCACTAAAGTACCTTTCAGATGACCAAAAATTGACCCAATCCGACATCAAACGAAGGAGTTAGCTGCATCTCCATTGGATCATGCGATTTGGAAAGATTAACAATCCAAATTGCAAAATGATGATCGAAGAGTTCCAACGTGCTTTTAGGATATCGAACGGTCTTAGAATTAGACAATTCTGGTCCCATTTGGAAACTTGTCGAGTTACCATTCCAATGAGCTCAAAATAGTCTAAATTTAAACACTGAAGAGAGGTTTATGAAGGTTACTATTGGACAAGGAGATGAAGGAAAAATTCAGGACCGACGACTGCAATCCCACTTACGGATGCGCAAATGGTCTCGAAATATGATGATTCAAGTCAGGAATGAAAGAGCACTAAAGTACCTTTCAGATGACCAAAAATTGACCCAATCCGACATCAAACGAGGGAGTTATGAGCATCTCCGTTGGATCACGCAATTTGGAAAGATTAACAATCCAAATTGCAAAATGACGATCGAAGAGTTCCAACGTGCTTTTGGGATATCGAACGGTCTCAGAATTAGCCAATTCTGGTCCCATTTGGAAGCTTGTCGAGTTACCATTCCAATGAGCTCAAAATAGTCTAAATATGACACTGAAGAGATAGTTATGAAGGTGACTATTGCACAAGGAGATGAAGGAAAAATTCGGGAGCAGCGATCCCACTTACGGATGCATGCAAATGGTCTCGAAATACGATGATTCCAACGAGGAATGAAAGAGCACTAAAAGTACCTTTGAGATGACCAAAAATCGACCAATCCGACATCAAACGAGGAGTTATGAGCATCTCCATTGGATGCGATTTGGAAAGATTAACAATCCAAATTGCAAAATGATGATCGAAGAGTTCCAAGCGTGCTTTTGGGATATCGAGCGGTCTCGAAATTAGCCAATTGGTCCCATTTGGAAGCTTGTCGAGTTACCATTCCAATGAGCTCAAAATATTCTAAATTTGACCACAGAAGAGAGAGTTATGGAGGTTACTATTGGACAAGGAGATGAAGTAAAAATTCTGGACCGACGACTGCGATCCCACTTACGGATGCGCAAATGGTCTCGGAATACGATGATTCAAGTTAGGATTGAAAGAGCCCTAAAGTGCATTTCAGATGACAAAAATCAACCCAATCCGATATCAAACGAGGGAGTTATGAGCATTTCTGTTGGATCGCGTGATTTGAAAAGATTAATAAGCTAAATTGCAAATTGCCGATCGAAGAGTTCTAACGTGCTTTTGGGAAATCAAACGATCTCAGAATTAGCCAATTCTGGTCCCATTAGGAAGCTTGTCGATTTACCATTCCAATGTGCTCAAAATAGAATAAATTTAACCACTGAAGAGAGAGTTATGAATGTTATTATTAGAAAAGGAGATGAGGAAAAAATTTAGGACCGACAACTGCGCAAATGGTCTCGGAATATGACAATTCAAGTCAAGAATAAAAGAGCACTAAAGTACCTTTGAGATGACCAAAAATCGCCCCAATCTGACATCAAATGAGGGAGTTATGGGCATCTTCGTTGGATCGCGCGATTTGGAAAGATTAACAATCCAAATTGCAAAATAACGATCGAAGAAGTTCCAACGAGCTTTTGGGATATCGAGCGGTCTCGAAAATTAGCTAATTCTGGTCCCATTAGGAAGCTTGTCGAGTTACCATTCCAATGAAGCTCAAAATAGTCTAAATTTGACCCTTTGAAGAGAGAGTTATGAAGGTTACTATTGGACAAGGAGATAAAAGAAAATTCAGGACCGACAGTGATCCCACTTACGGATGCGCAAATGGTCTAGGAATACGACGATTGAAGTCAGGAATGAAAGAGCACTAAAGTACCTTTGAGATGAACAAAAATTGACCAAATCCGACATTAAACGAGGGAGTTATGAGCATCTCCATTGGATCACGCAATTTGGAAAGATTAACAATCCAAATTGCAAAATGATGGTCGATGAGTTCCAATGGGCTCTTGGGATATCGAACGGTCTCGAAATAAGCCTTATCAGGTCACATTTGGAAGCTTGTCAAGTTAGCATTCCGATGAGCTTAAAATAGTCAAAATTCGATCACTTAAGAGAGGGTTATCAAGGTTACTATTGGACAAGGAGATGAAGGAAAAATTCGGGAACGACGACTGCGATCCCACTTACTGATGCCCAAAAGTCTCGTAATACGACGATTCTAGTCAGGAATGAAAGAGCACAAAGTACCTTTCAGATGACCAAAAATCAGCCCAATTGGACATCAAATGAGGTAGTTAAATGCGTCTCCGCTGGTTGCGCGATTTGGAAAGACTAACAATCCAAATTCCAAAATTACGATCGAAGAGTTCCAACGTGCTTTTCGATTGTCGAACGGTCTCAGAATTAGACAATTCTGATCCCATTTGGAAGCTTGTCGAGTTACCATTCCAATGAGCTCAAAATAGTCTAAATTCGACCACGAAGAGAGAGTTATGTGGTTACTCTTGGACAAGGAGATGAAGGAAAAATTCTGGACAGACGACTGCGATCCCACTTACAGATATGCAAATGGTCTTGAGATACGACGATTCAAGTCAGGAATGAAAGAGCATTAAAGTACCTTTCAGATGACCAAAAATCGACCCAATCCGACATCAAACGAGGGAGTTATGAGCATCTCTATTGGATCGCGCGATTTTGAAAAATTAACAATCCAAATTACAAAATAATGATCGAAGAGTTCCAATGTGCTTTTGGGATATCGAACGGTCTCAGAATTAGCCAATTCTGATCCCAATAGGAAGCTTGTCAAGTTACCATTCCAATGAGCTCAAAATACTCTAAATTCGACCACTGAAGAGAGGGTTATGAAGGTTACTATTGGACAAGGAGATGAAAGAAAAATTCAGGATCGACGACTGCGATCCCACCTACAGATGCACAAATGGTCTCGGAATACCATGATTCCAATCAGGAATGAAAGAGTACTAAAGTACCTTTCAGATGACCCAAAATCGACCTAATCCGACATTAAATAAGGGAGTTATGAGCATCTCCATTGGATCATGCGATTTGGAAAGATTAACATTTCAAATTACAAAATGACGATCGAAGAGTTCATACGTGCTTTTGGGATATCGAACGATCTCAGAATTAGACAATTCAAGTCCCATTTGGAACCTTGTCGAGTTACCATTCCAATGATCTCAAAATAGTCTAAATTCGACCCCCAAAGAGAGATTTATGAAGGTTACTATTGGACAAGGAGATGAAGGAAAAATTGACGCGACGTTTGCGATCCCACTTACGGATGCGCAAATGGTCTCGGAATACTATGAAGTCTCGAATGAAAGAGCACTAAAGTACCTTTCGGATGACCAAAAATTACCCAATCCGACATCAAACGAGGAGTTATGAGCATCTCCATTGGATCATGCGATTTGGAAAGATTAACAATCCAAATTGCAAAATGACAATCGAAGAGTTCCAACGTTTTTGGGATATCGAACGGTCTAAGAATTAGACAATTTGGTCCCATTTGGAAGCTTGTTGAGTTACCATTCCAATGAGCTCAAAATAGTCTAAATTTATCTCGTATGAGAGAGTTATGTGGTTTACTATTGGACAAGGAGATGAAGTAAAAATTTAAGACCGACGATGCTGATCCCACTTACGGATGCCGAAATGGTCTCGAAATATGAGGATTCCAGTCAGGAATGAAAGTGCACTAAAGTACCTTTCAGATGACCAAAAATTGACCCAATCCGACATCAAATGAGGGAGTTATGAGCATCTCTTTTGGATCGTGCGATTTGGAGAGATTAACAATCCAAATTACAAAATGGAGATCGAAGAGTTCCAACGTGCTTTTAGGATATCGAACTGTCTCAAAATTAGGTAATTCTGGTCCCATTTGGAAGCTTGTCGAGTTACCATTCCAATGAGCTCAAAATAGTCTAAATTCGTCCACTGAAGAGAGAGTTATGAAGGTTACTATTGGACAAGAAGATGTGGGAAAATTTCTGGACCGATGACTGCGATCGCACTTACGGATGTGCAAATGGGCTCGAAATAGGACGATTCAAGTTAGGAATGAATGAGCACTAAAGTACCTTTCAGATGACCAAAAATCGCCCCAATCCGACATCAAACGAGGGAGTTATGAGTAACTCCGTTGGATCGTACGATTTGGAAAGATTAACAATCCAAATTGCAAAATGACAATCGAATAGTTCCAACGGACTTTTGGGATATCGAACGGTCTCAGAATTACATAATTCCGGTCCCATTAGGATGCTTGTCGAGTTACCATTCCAATGAGCTCAAAATAGTCTAAATTTGACCACTGAAGAGAGAGTTATGAAGGTTACTATTGGACAAGGAGATGAAGTAAAAATTCAGGACAGACAGCTGTGATCCCACTTATAGATTTGCAAATCGCTCAGAATATGAAGATTCGAGTCAGGAATGAAAGAGCACTAAAGTACCTTTCAGATGACCAAAAATCGACCCAATCCGACATCAAACGAGGGAGTTATGAGCATCTCCGTTGGATCGCGCAATTCGGAATGATCAACAGTCCAAATTGCAAAATGACAATTGAAGTGTTATAATGGGCTTTTGGGATATCGAACGGTCTCCGAATTACATAATTGTGGTCCCATTTGGATGCTTGTCGAGTTACCATTCGAATGAGCTCAAAATAGTCTAAATTCGACCATTTGAAGAGAGTAACGAGGGTTACTATTGGACAAGGAGATGAAGGAAAAATTTAGGAACAACGACGGCTATCCCACTTACGGATGCCCAAATGGTTTCGGAATACGACAATTCCAATCAGGAATGAAAGACCACTAAAGTACCTTCCAGATGACAAAAAATTGACCCAATCTGACAACAAATAAGGGAGTTATGAGCGTCTCCATTGGATTGCGCTATTTAGAAAGATTAACAATCCAAATTACAAAATGACGATCGAAGAGTTCCAACATGCTTTTGGGATATCGAACAGTCTCTGAATTAGCTAATTCTGGACTCATTTGGAAGCTTGTCAACTTATCATTCCAATGAGCTTAAAATAATCTAAATTCAACCACTGAAGAGAGAGTTATGAAGGTTACTATTGGACCAGGAGGTGATGGAAAAATTCAAGACCGAAAACTGCGATACCACTTACGGATGCGGAAATGGTCTCGGAATACGACGATTTGAGTTAGGAAAGAAAGAGCACTAAAGTACCTTTCAGATTACCAAAAATCAACCCAATCCGACATCAAACAAGGGAGTTATGAGCATTTCCACTGGATCGCGTGATTTTGAAAGAATAACAATCCAAATTGCAAACTGATGATCGAAGAGTTCGAATGGGCTTTTGGGATAACGGTCTAAGAATTAGACAATTCTGGTCCGATTTGGAAGCTTGTCGAGTTACCATTCCAATGAGCTCAAAATAGTCTAAATTCGACCACTGAAGAGAGAGTTATGAAGGTTACTATTGGACAAGGAGATGAAGGAAAAATTCAGGACCCCACTTATGGATGAGGAAATGGTCTTGGAATATGAGAATTCAAGTCAGGAATGAAAGAGGAATGAAAGAGCACTAAAGTGCCTAAAAATTGACCCGATCCGACATCAAACGATAGAGTTATGAGTATATCTGTTGGATCATGCGATTTGGAAAGATTAACAATCCAAATTGTAAAATGACGATCGAAGAGCTCAAACGTGCTTTTGGGATATCGAAAGTTTTAAGAATTAGGCAATTCTGGTCCGATTTGGAAGCTTGTCGAGTTACCATTCCAATGAGCTCAAAATAGTCTAAATTCGACCACTGAAGAGAGAGTTATGAAGGTTACTATTGGACAAGGAGATGAAGGAAAAATTCAGGACCGAGAACCGCGATCCCACTTACAAATGCGCAAATGGTCTCGGAATACGATGATTCAAGTCCGGAAAGAATGAGCTCTAAAGTACCTTTCAGATGACCAAAAATTGACCTAATCCGAAATCAAACGAGGGAGTTATGTGCGTCTCCATTGGATCATGCAATTTGGAAAGATTAACAATACAAATTGCAAAATGACGATCGAAGAGGTTGAATGGGCTTTTGGGATAACAATCTAAGAATTAGACAATTCTAGTTCCATTTGGAAGCTTGTCGAGTTACCATTCCAATGAGCTCAAAATAGTCTAAATTCGACCACTGAAGAGAGAGTTATGAAGGTTACTATTGGACAAGGAGTAGAAGAAAAAATTCAGGACCTACAACGGTGATCCCACTTATGGATGCGCAAATGGTCTCAAAATATGATGATTCAAGTCAGGAATGAAAGAGCTCTAAAGTACCTTTCAGATGATCAAAAATCGACCCAATCCGACATCAAACGAGGGAGTTATGAGCATCTCCATTGGATCGCGCGATTTGGAAAGATTAACAATCCAAATTGCAAAATGATGATCGAAGAGTTCCAACGTGCTTTTGGGATATCGAATGGTATCAGAATTAGCCAATTCTAGTCCCATTAGGAAGCTTGTCGAGTTACCATTCCAATGAGCTCAAAATAGTCTAAATTCGACCCTTTGAAGAGAGTTATGAAGGTTACTATTGGACAAGGAGATGAAGGAAAAATTAGGAACGAGTGCGATCCCACTTACGGATGCGCAAATGGTCTCGAATACCACGATTCAAGTTAGGAAAGAAAGAGCACTAAAGTACCATTTAGATGACCAATAATTGACCCAATTCGACATCAAATGAGGGAGCCATGAGCGCCTCCAATGGATCACGCAATTTAGAAAGATTAACAATCTAAATTGTAAAATCACGAACGAAGAGTTCCAACGTGCTTTTTAGATATCGAACGGTCTCAGAATTTGCCAATTTCGGTCCCATTTGGAAACTTGTCAGGTCACCATTCCAATGAGCTCAAAATAGTCTAAATTTGACCACAAAAGAGAGAGTTATGAACATTACTATGGGATAAGGAGATGAAGGAAAAATTCAAGACTGACGAATGCGATCCCACTTACGGATGCCAAAACGGTCTTAGAATACGACGATTCCAGTTATGAATGAAAGAGCACTAAAGTACCTTTCAGATGACCAAAAATTGACCCAATCTAACATCAAACGAGGGAGTTATGAGCATCTCCGTTGGATTGCGCAATTTGGAAAGATTAACAATTCAAATTGCAAAATGACGATCGAAGAGTTCCAACGTGCTTTTGGGATATCAAACGGTCTCAGAATTAGCCAATTTTGTTCCCATTTGGAAGCTTGTCGAGTTTTCATTCCAATGAGCTCAAAATAGTCTAAATTCGACCACTAAAGAGAGAGTTATGAAGGTTACTATTGGACAAGGAGATGTAGAAAAAATTCAGGACCGACGACTGTGATCCCACTTACAGATGCACAAATGGTCTTGGGATATGACGCTTCAAGCCAGGAAAGAATGAGCACTAAAGTACCTTTCAGATGACTAAAAATCGACATAATCCGACATCAAATGAGGGAGTTATGAGCATCTCCGTTGGATCGCGAGATTTGGAAAGATTAACAATCCAAATTGCAAAATGACAATTGAGTAGTTCCAACGCACTTTTGGGATATCGAACGGTCTCGAAATTAGTCAATTCCTGTCCCATTTGGAAGCTTGTCAAGTTACCATTCCAATAAGCTCAAAATAGTCTAAATTCAACCATTGAAGAGAGGGTTATGAAGGTTACTATTGGACAAGGAGATGAAGGAAAAATTCAGGACTGACGACTGCGATCCCACTTACGGATGCGCAAATGGTCTCGGAATACGATGATTCAAGTCAGGAATGAAAGAGCACTAAAGTACCTTTCAGATGACCAAAAATTGACCCAATCCGACATCAAACGAGGGAGTTATGAGCATCTCCATTGGATCATGCGATTTGGAAAGATTAACAATCCAAATTGCAAAATGACGATCAAAGAGTTCCAACGTGCTTTTGGGATATCGAAGGATCTGAGAATTGGCCAATTCTGGTCCCGTTAGGAAGCTTGTCAAGTTCCCATTCCAATGAGCTCAAAATAGTCTAAATTTGACCACTGAAGAGAGAGTTATGAAAGTTGCTATCGGAAATCGACACGAAGGAAAAATTCAGGACCAATGACATCGATCCCACTTACGTATATGCAAATGGTCTTGGAATACGATGATTCAAGTCAGGAATGAAGAGCACTAAAGTACCTTTCGAATGACCAAAACTCGACCCAATCCGACATCAAATGAGGGAGTTATGAGCATCTCCATTGGATCACGCCATTTAAAAGATTAACAATCTAAATTGCTTTAATGACGATCGAAGAGTTCCAACGGGGTTTTGGGATATCAAATGCTCTCTGAGTTAGACAATTCTGTTCCCATTTGGAAGCTTGTCAAGTGACCTATCCAATGAGCTTAAAATAGTCTAAATTTGACCATTGAAAAGGGTTATAAAGGTTACTATTAGACAGGGAGGTGGAGGAAAAATTCAGGACCGACGACTGCGATCCCACTTATGGATGTGCAAATGGTCTCGGAATATGACGATTCAAGTCAGGAATGAAAGAGCTCTAAAGTACCTTTCAGATGACCAAAAATCAACCCAATCCGACGTCAATGAGGGAGTTATGAGCATCTCCGTTGGAACACGTGATTTGGAAAGATTAACAATCCAAATTGCAAAATGAGGATCGAAGAGTTCCAATAGGCTTTCAGGATATCGAACGGCTTCATAATCAATTTTGGTCCCATTAGGAAGCTTGTCGAGTTACCATTCCAATGAACTAAAAATAGTCTAAATTCGACTATTGAAGAGAGAGTTATGAAGGTTACTATTGGATAATGAAATGAAGGAAGAATTCCGGACCGACGAATGCGATCCACTTATAGATGAGTAAATGATCTTGGAATACGACGTTTAAAGTCAGGAATGAAAGAGCACTAAAGTACCTTTCAGATGACCAAAAATCGACCCAATTTGACATTTCGAGCGATTTGGAAAGATTAACAATCAAAAGCATCTCCGAGAGTGACGATTTTCTAAACAGATCTTAACAATCCAAATGGCCTCCCACTTATGGATGCACAAATGGTCTCGAGACGATTCAGTCCCAACGGGCTTTTGGGCAACGCCCGATCGAGATAATAATGAACGAGAATTAGCCAATTCTAGTCCAATTAGGAAGCTTGTCGAGTTACCATTCCAATGAGCTCAAAATAGTCTAAATTCGACCACTAAAGAGATAGTTATGAAGGTTACTATTGGACAAGGAGCAGAAGGAAAAATTTAGGACCGACAACTGCGATCCCACTTACGGATGCGCAAATGGTCTCAGAATATGATGATTCAAGTCAAGAATGAAAGATCACTAAACTACCTTTAAGATGACAAAAAATTGACCAAATCTGACATCAAACAAGGGAGTTATGAGCATCTCCATTGGAACACCCGATTTAGAAAGAGAAACAATCCAAATTGCAAAATGACGATCGAAGAGTTCCAACGGACTTTTGGGATATCGAACGGTCTTAGAATTAGACAATTCTGGTCCCATTTGGAAGCTTTCGAGTTACCATTCGAATGAGTTCAAAATAGTCTAAATTCAACCACTGAAGAGAGGGTTATGAAGGTTACTATTGGATGAGGAGATGAAGGAAAAATTCAGGTCCGACGACTGTGATCCCACTTACAGTTGGGCATATGGTCTCGGAATAGGACGATTCAAGTCAGAAATGAAAGAGCACTAAAGTACATTTCAGATGACCAAAAATTGACCTAGTCTGACATCAAACGAGGGAATTATGAGCATCTCCGTTGGAACGCGCGATTTGGAAAGATTAACAATCAAAATTGTAAAATGACGATCGAAGAGTTCCAACATACTTTCGGGATATCAAATGGCCTCAGAATTAAATAATTCTAGTCCAATTAGGAAGCTTGTCAACTTACCATTCTAATGAACTCAAAATAGTCTAAATTCAACCACTGAAGAGAGAGTTATGAAGGTTACTATTGGACAAGGAGATGAAGGAGAAATTCAGGACCAACGACTGTGATCCCACTTGCAGATGCGTAAATGGTGTCTGAATACAATGATTTAAGTCAAGAATGAAAGAGCACTAAAGTACCTTTCAAATGACCGAAACATGACCCAATCAGACATCAAATGAGGGAGTTATGAGCATCTCCATTGGATCGTGCGATTTGGAAAGATAAGCAATCCAAATTGTAAAATGACGATCGAAGAGTTCCAACGTGTTTTTGGGATATCGAACGGCCACAAAATTACCCAATTCTGGTCCCATTAGGAAGCTTGTCAAGTTACCATTCCAATGAGCTCAAAATAGTCTAAATTAGACCACTGAAGAGATAGTTATGAAGGTTACTATTAGACAAGGAGCAGAAGGAAAATTTCAGGACCGATGACGGTGATCCCACTTACGGATGCGCAAATGGTCTCGGAATACACGATTCAAGTCAGGAATGAAAGATCTCTAAACTACCTTTAAGATGAGAAAAAATTGACCCAATTCGACATCAAACGAGGGAGTTATGAGAATCTCCGTTGGAACACGCAATTTGGAAAGATTAACAATCCAAATTGCAAAATGACGATCGAAGAGTTCCAACATGCTTTCGGGATATCAAATGGCCTCAGAATTAGCTAATTCTAGTCCGATTAAGAAGCTTGTCGAGTTACAATTCCAATGAACTCATAATAGTCTAAATTCGACTACTGAAGAGAGAGTTTTGAAGGTTACTATTGGTCAAGGAAATGAAGGAAGAATTTAAGACCGACGAATGCGATCCCACTTACAAATGCGCAAATGGTCTCAGAATATGACGATTCAAGTTAGGAATAAAAGAGCACTAAAGTACCTTTCAGATGACCAAAAATTGACCCAATCCGACATTAAACGAGGGAGTTATGAGCATCTCCGTTGGAACGTGCGATTTTAAAAGATTAACAATCCAAATTGCAAAATGACGATCGAAGAGTTCCAATAGGCTTTCGTGACATCAAATGGCCTTAGAATTAGCTAATTCTCTTCCCATAAGGAAGCTTGTCGAGTTACCATTCCAATGAACTCAAAATAGTCTAAATTCGACTACTGAAGAGAGAGTTATTAAGGTTACTATTGGACAAGAAGATGCAGGAAGAATTCAGGACCGATGACTGCGATCCCACTTATGGATGCGCAAATGGTCTCAGAATACGACAATTCAAGTCAGGAATGAAAGAGCACTAAAGTACCTTTCAGATGACCAAAAATTGACCCAATTCGACATCAAATGAGGGAGTTATGAGCAACTTCGTTGGATCGTGCGATTTGGAAAGATTAACAATCCAAATTGCAAAATGACGATCAAATATTTCTAATGGGCTTTTGGGATATCGAACGGTCCAAGAATTAGACAATTCTAGTCCCATTTTGGAAGCCTGTCGAGTTACGATTCCAATGAGGTCAAAATAGTCTAAATTCGACATCTAAAGACATAGTTATGAAGGTTACCATTGGACAAGGTGCAGAAGGAAAAATTCAGGACCGACGACTGCTATCCCACTTACGGATGCGCAAATGGTCTCAGAATACGACGATTCAAGTCATGAATGAAAGAGCTCTAAAGTAACATTTAGATGACCAAAAATTGACCCAATCCAACATCAAACGAGGGAGTGATGAGCATCTCTGTTGGAACGGGTGATTTGGAAAGATTAACAATCCAAATTGCAAAATGACGATCGAAGAGTTCCAGCATACTTTTGGGATATCGAACGGTCTCAGAATTTGACATTTATGGCCCCATTTGGAAGCTTGTCGAGTTACCATTCCAATGAGCTTAAAATTGTCTAAATCCAACCACTGAAGAGAGGGTTATGAAGTTTACTATTGGACAAGGAGATGAAGGAAAAATTCAAGATCGACGACTGCGATCCCACTTACGGATGCACAAATGGTCTCGGAATACGGAGATTCAAGTCAAGAATGAAAGAGCTCTAAAGTGCCTTTCAGAAGACCAAAAATTGACCCAGTCCAACATCAAATGAGGGAGTTTTGAGCATCTCCGTTGGAACACGCGATCTAGAAAGATTAAAAATCCAAATTGCAAAATGACGATCGAAGAGATCCAACGGACTCTTGAGATATCTAACGGTCTTAGAATTAGACAATTCCGGTCCCATTTGGAAGTTTGTCGAGTTACCATTCCAATGAGCTCAAAATAGTCTAAATTTAACCACTAAAGAGATGGTTATGAAGGATACTATTGGACAAGGAGATGAAGGAAAAATTCAGGACCGACGACCGCGATCCCACTTACGGATCCGCAAATGGTCTCGAAATAAGACGATTCAAGTCAGGAATGAAAGAGCTCTAAAGTACCTTTCAGATGACCAAAAAATGACCCAATCCAACATGAAGCTAGGGAATTATCAGCATCTCCATTGGATCACGTGATTTGGTAAAATTAACAATCCAAATTGCAAAATGACGATCGAGGAGTTCCAACGGACTTTTGGGATATCAAAGGGTCTTAGAATTTCTGATCCCATTTGGAAGCTTGTCGAGTTACCATTCCAATGAGCTTAAAATAATCTAAATTCAACCACTGAAGAGAGGGTTATGAAGGTTACTATTAGACAAGGAGATGAAGGAAAAATTTAGGAGCGATGACTGCGATCCCACTTACGGATGCGCAAATGGTCTCGGAATATGATGATTCAAGTCAGGAATTAAAGAGCTCTAAAGTACCTTTCAGATGATCAAAAATTGACCTAGTCTGACATCAAACGAGGGAGTTATGAGCATCTCCATTGGAACGCGCTATTTGGAAAGATTAACAATCCAAATTGTAAAATGATGATCGAAGAGTTCCAACAGGCTTTAAGGATATCGAACGGCTTTAGAATTAGCCATTTCTAGTCCAATTAGGTAGCTTGTTGAGTTACCATTCCAATGAGCTCAAAATAGTCTAAATTCGAGCACTGAGGAGATAGTTATGATGGTTACTATTGGACAAGGAGCAGAAGAAAAAATTCAGGACTGACGACTGCAATCCTACTTACAGATGCGAAAATGGTCTCGGAATACGATTATTCAAGTTAGGAATGAAATATCTCTAAACTACCTTTAAGATGAGAAAAATTGACCCAATCCGACATCAAACGAGGGAGTTATGAGAATCCCCGTTGGAATGCGCAATTTGGAAAAATTGACAATCAAAATTAGGAAGCTTGTCGACTTACCATTCCAATGAACTCAAAATAGTCTAAATTCGACCACTGAATAGAGAGTTATGAAGGTTACTATTGGACAAGGAGATGAAGGAGAAATTCAGGACCGACGACTGTGATCCCACTTGTAGATTTGCAAATGGTTTCGGAATACATTGATTCAATTCAGGAATGAAAGAGCACTAAAGTACCTTTCAAATGCCCGAAACTTGACCCAATCAGACATCAAACGAGGGAGTTATGAGCATCTCCATTGGATCGTGTGATTTAGAAAGATTAGCAATCCAAATTGTAAAATGACGATCGAAGAGTTCCAACGTGTTTTGGGGATATCGAACGGCCTCAGAATTTGCCAATTCTGGTCCCATTAGGAAGCTTGTCGAGTTACCATTCCAATGAGCTCAAAATAGTCTAAATTTGACCTCTGAAGAGATAGTTATGAAGGTTACTATTGGACAAGGAGTAGAAGGAAAATTTCAGGACCAACGACGGCGATCCCACTTACGGATGCCCAAATGGTCTCGAAATACGATGATTCAAGTCAGGAATAAAAGAGCTCTAAAGTACCTTTCAGATGACCAAAAATCGACCCAGTCCGACATTAAATGAGGGTGGTATGAGCATCTCCGTTGGAACGCGTGATCTAGAGAGATTAAAAATCTAAATAGCAAAATGACGATCGAAGAGATCCATGAGGCTTTCAGGATATCAAATGGCCTCAGAATTAGCTAATTCTGGTCCCATTAGGAAGCTTGTCCAGTTACCATTCCAATGAACTCAAAATAGTCTAAATTCGACTACTGAAGAGAGGGTGATGAAGGTTACTATTGGACAAGGAAATGAAGGAAGAATTCAGGACCGAAGAATGCGATCCCACTTACGGATGTGCAAATGGTCTCGGAATACGACGATTCAAGTTAGGAATGAAAGAGCAGTAAAGTACATTTCAAATCATCAAAAATCGGCCCAATCCGATATTAAATGAGGGAGTTATGAACATCTCTGTTGGAACGCGCGATTTGGAAAGATTAACAATCCAAATTGTAAAATGACGATCGAAGATTTCCAACAGGCTTCGAGATATCAAATGGCCTCAGAATTAGCTAATTCTAGTACCATTAGGAAGCTTGTCTAGTTACCATTCCAATGAACTCAAAATAGTCCAAATTCGACAATTAAATTAAGAGTTATGAAGGTTACTATTGGTCAAGGATATGATGGAAGAATTCAGGACTGACGACTGCGATCCCACTTATGGATGCGCAAATGGTCTCAGAATATGACAGTTCAAGTCAGGAATGAAATAGCACTAAAGTACCTTTCAGATGACCAAAAATTGACCCAATCTGACATCAAACGATGGAGTTTTGAGCATCTCCATTGGATCATGCGATTTGGAAAGATTAACAATCCAAATTGCAAAATGACAATCGAAGAGTTCCAACGTGTTTTTGGGATATCGAACGGCTTCAGAATTAGCCAATTCTGGTCCCATTAGGAAGCTTGTCGAGTTACCATTCTAATGAGCTAACAATAGTCTAAATTCGAAGACTGAAGAGATAGTTACGAAGCTTACTATTGGACATGGAGCAGAAGGAAAATTCAGGACCAACGATTGCCATCCCACTTACGGATGGGCAAATGGTCTCAAAAAATGACGATTCAAGTCAGGAATGAAGGAGCTCTAAAGTACCTTTCAGATGACCAAAAATCGAGCCAATCCGACATCAAACGAGGGAGTTATGAGAATCCCCGTTGGAACGCGCAATTTGGAAAGATTAACAATCCAAATTGCAAAATGACGATCGAAGAGTTCCAACATGCTTTCGGGATATCGAATGGCCTCTGAATTAGCTAATTCTAGTCCCATTAGGAAGCTTGTCGAGTTACAATTCTAATGAACTCAAAACAGTCTAAATTCGACTACTAAAGAGAGAGTTTTGATGGTTACTATTGGAGAAGGAAATGAAGGAAGAATTCAAGACCGACGAATGCGATCCTACTTACGGAAGCGCAAATGGTCTCAGAATACTACGATTCAAGTCAGGAATAAAAGAGCACTAAAGTACCTTTCGGATGACCAAAAATTGACCCAATCCGACATTAAACGAGGGAGTTATAGCATCTCCATTGGAACGCGTGATTTTGAAAGATTAACAATCCAAATTGCAAAATGACGATCGAAGAGTTCCAACCGGCTTTCGTGACATCAAATGACCTCAAAATTAGCTAATTCTGGTCACATAAGGAAGCTTGTCGAGTTACCATTCTAATGAACTCAAAATAGTCTAAATTCGACTACTGAAGGGAGAGTTATGAAGGTTACTATTGGACAAGAAGATGTAGGAAGAATTCAGGACTGACGACTGCGATCCCATTTATGGATTTGCAAATGGTCTTAGAATACGAAGATTCAAGTCAGGAATGAAAGAGCACTAATGTACCTTTCAGATGACCAAAAATCGACCCAATTCGACATCAAACGCGAGAGTTTTGAGCATCTCCATTGGATCGTGCCATTTGGAAAGATTAACAATCCAAATTGCAAAATGACGATCGAATAGTTCCAACGTGTTTTTGGGAAATCGAACGGCCTCAGAATTAGCTAATTTTGGTCCAATTAGGAAGCTTGTCGAGTTACCATTCCAATGAGTCTAAAATAGTCTAAAATTGACCACTAAAGAGATATTATGAAGGTTACTTTTGGACAAGGAGCAGAAGGAAAAATTCAGGACCGACGACTACCATCCCACTTACGGATGCGCAAATGGTCTCGGAATACGACGATTCAAGTCACGAATGAAAGAGCTCTAAAGTAACATTCAGATGACCAAAAATTGACCCAATCCGACATTAAACGAGAGAGTTATGAGCATCTCTGTTGGAACGCGCGATTTGGAAAGATTAACAATCCAAATTGCAAAATGATGATCGAAGAGTTCCAACATACTTTTGGGATATCGAACGGTCTCAGAATTTGACATTTATGGTCCCATTTGGAAGCTTGTCGAGTTACCATTCCAATGAGCTCAAAATAGTTTAAATTCAACCACTGAAGAGAGGGTTATGAAGTTTACTATTGGACAGGGAGATGAAGGAGAAATTCAGGACCAACGACTGCGATCCCACTTATGGATGCGCAAATGGCCTCAGAATACAAAGATTCAAGTCAGGAATGAAAGAGCTCTAAAGTACCTTTCAGATGACCAAAAATTGACCCAATCCGACATCAAACGAGGGAGTTATGAGCATCTCCAATGGATCACGCTATTTGGAAAGGTTAACAATCCAAATTACAAAATGACAATCGAAGAGTTCCAATGGGCTTTTGAGGTACCGAACGGTCTCAGAATTAGGCAATTCTGGTCCGATTTGGATGCTTGTCGAGTTACCATTCCAATGAGCTCAAAATAGTCTAAATTCAACCACTGAAGAGAGGGTTATGAAGGTTACTATTGGACAAGGAGATGAAGGAAAAATTTAGGACCGACGACTGCGATCCCACTTACAGATGCACAAATGGTCTCAGAATATGATGATTCAAGTCAGAAATGAAAGAGCACTAAAGTACCTTTCAGATGACCAAAAATTGACCCAATCCGACATCCAACGAGGGAATTATGAGCATCTTAGTTGGAACACGCGATTTGGTAAGATTAACATTCCAAATTACAAAATGATGATCGAAGAGTTCCAACGGACTTTTGAGATATCAAAGGGTCTCAGAATTAGACAATTCTAGTCCCATTTGGAAGCTTGTTGAGTTACAATTCCAATGAGCTCAAAATAGTCTAAATTCAACCACTGAAGAGAGGGTTATGAAGGTTACTATTGGACAAGAAGATGAAGGAGAAATTTACGACCGACGACTGTGATCCCACTTACAGATGTGCAAATGGTCTCGGAATACAATGATTAAAGTCAGGAATGAAAAGGGTCTAAAGTACCTTTCAGATGACCAAAAATTGACCCAGTCTGACATCAAACGAGGGAGTTATGAGCATCTCCGTTGAAACACGCTATTTGGAAAGATTAACAATCCAAATTGTAAAATGACGATCGAAGAGTTCCAACAGGCTTTTAGGATATCAAACGGCTTCAGAATTAGCCAATACTGGTCCAATTAGGAAGCTTGTCGAGTTACCATTCCAATGAGCTCAAAATAGTCTAAATTTGAGCCCTGAAGAGATAGTTATCAAGGTTACTACTGGACAAGGAGGAGAAGGTGAAATTCAGGACCGACAACTGCAATCCAACTTATGGATTCGCAAATGGTCTCGAAATACGACGATTCAAGTCAGGAATGAAAGAGCTCTAAACTACCTTTAAGATGAGAAAAAATCAAACCAATCCGACATTAAACGAGAGAGTTATGAGCATCTCCGTTGGAACGCGCGATCAAGAAAGATTAAAAATCTAAATTGCAAAATGATGATCGAAGAGATCCAACAGGCTTTCGGGATATCAAATGGCCTCAAAATTAGCTAATTCTGGTCCCATTAGGAAGCTTGTAGAGTTACCATTCCAATGAACTCAAAATAGTCTAAATTCAACTACTGAAGAGAGAGTTATATAGGTTACTATTGGACAAGGAAATGAAGGAAGAATTCAGGACCAACGAATGCGATCCCACTTACGGATGTGCAAATGCTCTCGGAATATGATAATTCAAGTCACGAATGAAAGAGGACTAAAGTACCTTTCAGATGACCAAAAATTGACTCAATCCGACATTAAACGAGGGAGTTATGAGCATCTCCATTGGAACACGTGATTTGGAAAGATTAACAATCCAAATTGCAAAATGATGATCGAAGAGTTCCAACATGCTTTCAGGATATCGAATGGCCCATTAGGAAGCTTGTTGAGTTACCATTCCAATGAACTCAAAATAATCTAAATTCGACTACATAAGAGAGAGTTATTAAGGTTACTATTGGAGAAGGAAATGAAGGAAGAATTCAAGACCGACGAATGCAATCCCACTTATGAATGTGTAAAAGGTCTCAGAATACAACGATTCACGTTAGGAATAAAAGAGCACTAATGTACCTTTCAGATGACCAAAAATTGACCCAATCCAACATCAAACGAGGGAGTTATGTGAGCATCCCCGTTGGAACGCGCGATCTAGAGAGATTAAAAATCCAAATTGCAAAATGACGATCGAAGAGATCCAATGGACTTTTGAGATATCGAACGGTCTTAGAATTATAGAATTCTGGTCCAATTTGGAAGCTTGTCGAGTTCCCATTCCAATGAGCTTAAAATAGTCTAAATTTAACCACTGAAGAGAGGGTTATGAAGGTTACTATTGGACAAGGAGATGAAAGAAAAATTCAGGACCGATGACTGCGATCCCACTTACGGATGCGCAAATGGTCTCGGAATACAATGATTCAAGTCAGGAATGAAAGAGCACTAAAGTACCTTTTAGATGACCAAAAATTGACCCATCAGACATCAAACGAGGGAATTATGAGCCACTCCATTGGAACATGCGATTTGGTTAGATTAATAATCCAAATTGCAAAATGATGATCGACGAGTTCCAACGGACTTTTGGGATATCAAAGGGTCTCAGAATTAGACAATTCTGGTCCCATTTGGAAGCTTGTCGAGTTACCATTCCAATGAGCTCAAAATAGTCTAAATTCAACCACTGAAGAGAGAGTTATGAAGTTTACTATTGGACAAGGAGATGAAGGAAAAATTCAGGACCGACGATCGCGATGCCACTTACAGATGTGCAAATGGTCTTAGAATACGACGAATCAAGTCAGGAATGAAACAACACTAAACCTTTCAGATGACTAAAAATCAACCCAATCTGACATCAAACGAGGGAGTTATGAGTATCTCCAATGGATCGTGCAATCAGAAATATTAACAATCCAAATTGTAAAATGACGATCGAAGAGTTCCAACAGGCTTTCAGGATATCGAACGGCTTCAGAATTAGCCAATTCAGGTTCAATTAGGAAGCTTATCGAGTTACCAATCTAATGAGCTTAAAATAGTCTAAAATCGAGCCCTGAAGAGATAGTTATGAAGGTTACTATTGGACAAGGAGGAGAAGGAGTAATTCAGGATCGACGACTGCGATCCAACTTACGGATTCGTAAATGGTCTCGGAATACGACGATTCAAGTCAGGAATGAAAGAGCTCTAAAATGAACCAATATGACATTAAACGAGGGAGTTATGAGCATCTCTGTTGGAACGCACGATCTAGAAAGATTAAAAATCCAAATTGCAAAATGACGATCGAAGAGATCCAACAGGCTTTCGGGATATGAAATGGCCTTAGAATTAGCTAATTCTGGTCCCATTAGAAAGCTTGTTGAGTTACCATTCCAATGAACTCAAAATAGTCTAAATTCGACTACTGAAGAGAGAGTTATGTAGGTTACTATTGGACAAGGAAATGAAGGAAGAATTCAGGACAGATGAATGCGATCCCACTTACGGATGCGCAAATGGTCTCGGAATACGACGATTCAAGTCACAAATGAAAGAGCACTAAAGTACCTTTTAGATGACCAAAAATTGACCCAATTCGACATTAAACGAGGGAGTTATGAGCATCTCCGTTGGAACGCGTGATTTGGAAAGATTAAAAATCCAAATTGCAAAATGACGATCAAAGAGTTCCAACAGGCTTTCAAGATATCGAATGGCTTAAGAATTAGCCAATTTTAGTCCAATTAGGAAGCTTGTCGAGTTACCATTCCAATGAGGTCAAAATAGTCTAAATTCGACCACTGAAGAGAGAGTTATAAAGGTCACTATTGGACATGGAGATTAATGAAAAATTCAGGACCGACAACTGTGATCCCACTTACATATGCACAAATGGTCTCGGAATACGATGATTCAAGATAGGAATGAAAGTGCACTAAAATACCTATTAGATGACCGAAACTCGACCCAATTCTGACATCAAATGAGGGAGTTATGAGCATCTCTATTGGATCGTACGATTTGGAAAGATTAACAATCCAAATTGTAAAATGACGATCGAAGAGTTCCAACGTGCTTTTGGTATATCGAACAACCTCAAAATTAGCCAATTCCGATACCATTATGGAGCTTGTCGAGTTACCATTCCAATGAGCGCAAAATAGTCTAAATTTAACCACTAAAGAGAGGGTTACAAAGGTTACTATTGGACAAGGAGCTGAAGGAAAAATTCAGGACCGACGACTGCGATTCCACTTACCTTTGCGCAAATGGTCTCAGAATATGATGATTTAAGTCAGGAATGAAAGAGCTCTAAAGTACCTTTCAGATGACCAAAAATCGACCCAGTCCAACATCAAACGAGGGAGTTATGAGCATCTCCGTTAGAACTCGCGATCTAGAAAGATTAAAAATCCAAATTGTAAAATGACGATCGAAGAGAGCCAACTGACTTTTAAGATATCGAACGGTCTTAGAATTAGACAATTCTGGTCCCATTTGGAAGCTTGTCGAGTTACCATTCCAATGAGCTCAAAAGAGTCTAAATTCAACCACTGGAGAGAGAGTTATGAAGGTTACTACTGGGCAAGGAGATGAATAAAAAATTTAGGACCGACAACTGTGATCCCACTTGCGTATGCGCAAATGGTCTCGGAATACGATGATTCAAGTCAAGAATGAAAGAGCACTAAAATACCTTTCAGATGTTTGAAACTCGACCCAATCAGACATCAACTAGGGAGTTATGAGGATCTCTATTTGATCGTGTGATTTGGAAAGATTAACAATCCAAATTGCAAAATGACGATCGAAGAGTTCCAATGTTCTTTTGGTATATCAAACTAAAGTAGCCAATTCTGGTCCCATTAGGGAGCTTGTCGAGTTACCATTGCAATGAGCTCAAAATAGTCTAAATTCAGCCACTGAAGAGAGGGTTATGAAGGTTACTATTGGACAAGGAGATGAAGGAAAAATTCAGGACCGAATTGCAAAATGAGCATCTCCGTTGGATCGCGCGATTTGGAAAGATTAACAATCCAAATTGCCAAATAACAATCGAAGAGTTCCAACAGGCTTTCAAGATATCGAACGGCTTCAGAATTAGCCAATTCTGGTCCAGTTAGGAAGCTTGTCGAGTTACCATTCCAATAAGGTCAAAATAGTCTAAATTCGACCACTGAAGAGATAGTTTTGAAAGTTACTATTGGACAAGGAGTAGAAGGAAAAATTCAGGACTGATGACTACGATCCCACTTAAGGATGCGCAAATGGTCTGAGAATACAACGATTCAAGTAAGGAATGTAAAATCTCTAAATTACCTTTAAGATGATAAAAAATCGGCCCAATCCGACATCAAACGAGTGAGTTATGAGCATCTCCATTGGAACGTACAATTTGGAAAGATTAACATTCCAAATTGCAAAATGACGATCGAAGAGTACCAACAAGCTTTCAGGATATCAAATGGCCTCCGAATTAGCTAATTCTGGTCCCATTCGGTAGCTTGTTGAGTTACCATTCCAATGAACTCAAAATAGTCTAAATTCGACTACTGAAGAGAGAGTTATGAAGGTTACTATCGAACAAGGAGATGAAGGAAGAATTCAGGACTAACGACTGCGATCCCACTTACGGATGCGCAAATAGTCTCGGAATATGACGATTCAAGTCAGGAATGAAAGAGCACTAAAGTACCTTTCAGATGACCAAAAAATGACCCAATCTGACATTAAACGAGGGAGTTTTGGGTATCTCCATTGGATCGTGCGATTTGGAAAGATTAACAATCCAAATTGCAAACTAATGATCAAAGAGTTCCAACGTGTTTTTGGGATATCGAACGGCCTCAGAATTAGCCAATTCTGGTCCCATTAGGAATCTTTTTGAGTTACCATTCCAATGAGCTCAAAATAGTCTAAATTCGACCATTGAAGAGATAGTTATGAAGGCTACTCTTGGCCATGGAGCAGAAGGAAAAATTCAGGACCGATGACTGCCATCCCACTTACGGATGCACAAATCATCTCGGAATACGATGATTCAAGTCAGGAATGAAAGAGCTCTAAAGTAACTTTCAGATGACCAAAAATTGACCCAATCCCACATCAAACGAGGGAGTTATGAGCATCTTTATTGGAACGCGCGATTTGGAAAGATTAATAATCCAAATTGTAAAATGACGATCGAAGACTTCCAGCGGACTGTTGGGATATCGAATGGTCACAGAATTAGACAATTATCATCCCATTTGGAAGCTTGTAGAGTTACCATTCCAATGAACTCAAAATAGTCTAAATTCGACTACTGAAGAGAGAGTTATGAAGGTTACTATTGGACAAGGAGATGTAGGAAGAATTCAGGACCGACGACTGGGATCCCACTTACGGATGCGCAAATGGTCTCGGAATACGATGATTCAAGTAAGGAATGAAAGAGCTCTAAAGTACCTTTCAGATGACCAAAAATCGACCCATTCCGACATCAAACGAGGGAGTTATGAGCATCTCTATTGGAATGCGCGATTTGGAAAGATTAACAATCCAAATTGCAAAATGACGATCGAAGAGTTCAAGCGGACTGTTGGGATATCGAACGGTCTCAGAATTAGACAATTATCATCCCATTTGCAAGCTTGTAGAGTTACCATTCCAATGAACTCAAAATAGTCTAAATTTGACTACTGAAGAGAGAGTTATGAAGGTTACTATTGGACAAGGAGATGAAGGAATAATTTAGGACCGACGATTGCGATCCCACTTACGGATGCCAAAATATTCTCGGAAGACATTGATCTTAGTCAGAAATGGAAGAGCACTAAAGTACCTTTTAGATGACCTTAAATCATCCCAATCCGACATCGAACGAGGGAGTTTTGAACATATGCATTGGATCATGCAATTTGGATTGATTAACAATCCAAATTGAAAAATTACAATCGAAGAGTTCCAACAGGCTTTCAGGATATCGAACAGCTTCAGAATTAGCCAATTCTGCTCCAATTAGGAAGCTTGTCGAGTTACCATTCCAATGAGCTCAAAATAGTCTAAATTCAACCACTGAAGAGAGAGTTATGAAGGTTACTATTGGACAAGGAGATGAAGGAAAAATTCAGGACCGGCGACTGTGATCCCACTTGCAGATGCGCAAATGGTTTCGGAATACATTGATTCAAGTCAGGAACGAAAGAGCACTAAAGAACCTTTCAGATGACTGAAACTCTACCCAATCAGACTTCAAACGAGGGAGTTATGAGCATCTACATTGGATCGTGCGATTTGGAAAGAATAATAATCCAAATTGCAAAATAACGATCGAAGAGTTCCAATATGCTTTTGGGAAATTGAACCGCCTCAGGATTAGCTAATTCTGGATCCATTAGGAAGCATGTCGAGTTACCATTCCAATGAGCTCAAAATAGTCTAAATTCAACCACTGAAGGGAGGGTTATGAAGGTTACTATTGGACAAGGAGATGAAGGAAAAATTCTGGGCTGACGACTGCGATCCCACTTACGGATGCGCAAATGGTCTCGGAATACGATGATTCAAGTCACGAATGAGAGAACTCTAAAGTACCTTTCAGATGACCAAAAATCGACCCAATCCGACATCAAACGGGGGTGTTTTGAGCATCTCCAACGGAACCCTTGATCTAGAAAGATTAAATATCCAAATTGCAAAATGACGAATGAAGAGATCCAATGGACTTTTGAGATATCGAACTATCTTAGAATTAGATAATTTTGGTCCCTTTTGGAAGCTTGTCGAGTTACCATTCCAATGAGCTCAAAATAGTCTAAATTTAACCACTGAAGAGAGGTTTATGAAGGTTTCTATTGGACAAGTTATGAGCATCTCCATTAGAACACGCGATCTAAAAAGATTAAAAATCCAAATTGTAAAATGATGATTGAAGAGTTCCAACAGGCTTTCAGGATATCGAACGGCTTTAGAATTAGCCAATTCTGGTCTAATTAGGAAGCTTGTCAAGTTACCATTCCAATGAGCTCAAAATAGTCTAAATTCGACCACTGAAGAGAGAGTTATGAAGGTTACTATTGGACAAGGAGATGAAAGAAAAATTCAGGACCAACAACTGTGATCCCACTTGCATATGCGCAAATGGTCTCGGAATACAATGATTCAAGTCAGGAAGGAAAGAGCACTAAAATACCTTTCAGATGACCGAAACTCGACCCAATCAGACATCAAACGAGGGAGTTATGAGCATCTCCATTGGATCATGCGATTTGGAAACATTAACAATCTAAATTGCAAAATGATGATCGAAGAGTTCCAACGTGCTTTTGGTATATTGAATCCCCTCAAAAATAGCCAATTTTGGTCACATTAGGGAGCTTGTCGCGTTACCATTCCAATAAGCTCAAAATAGTCTAAATTCAACAACTGAAGAGAGGGTTATGAAGGTTACTATTGGACAAGGAGATGAAGGATAAATTCAGGGCCAACGACTGTAATCCCACTTACGGATGCGTAAATGGTCTCGGAATATGACGATTCATGTTAGGAATGAAAGAGCACTAAAGTACCTTTTAGATGACTAAAAATGACCCATTCCGACATCAAATGAGGGAATTATGAGCATCTCCGTTGGATCACGTGATTTGGAAAGATGAACAATTCAAATTGCAAAATGATGATCGAAGAGTTCGAACGTGCTTTTCGTATATCGAACCGCCTCAAAATTAGCCAATTCTGGTCCAATTAGGATGCTTGTCGAGTTACCACCCCAATGAGCTCAAAATAGTATAAATTTGACCACTGAAGAGATAGTTATGAAGGTTACTATTGGACAAGGAGCAGAAGGAAAAATTTAGGACCGACGATGGTGATCCCACTTACGGATGGGCAAATGATCTCGGAATACGATGATTCAAGTTAGCAATGAAAGAGCTCTAAAGTACCTTTTAGATGACCAAAAATCGACCCAATCCGTCATCAAACGAGGGAATTATGAGCATCTCCATTGGAATACGTGATTTGGAAAGATTAACAATCCAAATTGCAAAATGACAATTGAAGAGTTCCAACGGACATTTGGGATATCAAACGGTCTCAAAATTAGACAATTCTGGTCACGTTTGGAAGCTTGTGGAGTTAGCATTCAAATGATCTCAAAATAGTCTAAATTTGACTACTGAAGAGAGAGTTATGAAGTTTACTATTGGACAAGGAGATGTAGGAAGAATTCAGGACCCACGATGGCGATCCCAATTACGGATGTGCAAATGGTCTCGGAATACGATGATTCAAGTCAGGAATGAAACAGTTCTAAAGTATCATTCAGTTGACCAAAATCGATCCAATACGACATCAAACGAGGGAGTTTTGAGCATCTCCATTGAAACGCATGATTTGGAAAGATTAACAATCTAAATTCCAATATAACGATTGAAGAGTTCCAACTGGCTTTCACGATATCAAATGGCTTCAGAATTAGCCAATTCTGGTCCAATTAGGAAGCTTGTAAATTTACCATTCCAATGAGCTCAAAATAGTCTAAATTGGACCACTGAAGAGAGAGTTATGAAGGTTACTATTGGACAAGGAGATGAAGGAGAAATTCAGGACCGACGACTGTGATCCCACTTGCAGATGGGCAAATGGTTTCGGAATACAATGATTTAAGTTTGGAATGAAAGAGCACTAAAGTTCCTTTCAGAAGACCGAAACTTCACCCAATCAAACATTAAAAGAGGGAGTTATGAGCATCTCCATTGGATCGTGCGATTTGGAAAGATTAACAATCCAAATTGTAAAATGACGATCGAAGAGTTCCAACATGCTTTTGGTATATCGAACCGCCTCAAAATTAGCTAATTCTGTTACCATTATGGAGCTTGTCGAGTTACCATTCCAATGAGCTCAAAATAGTCTAAATTCAACCACCAAAGAGAGGGTTATGAAGGTTACTATTGGATAAGGAGATGAAGGAAAAATTCTGGACCGACGACTGCGATCCCACTTACGGATGCGCAAATGGTCTCGGAATACGACGATTCAAGTCAGGAATGAAAGTGCTCTAAAGTACCTTTCAGATGACCAAAAATTGACTGAATTCAACATCAAACGAGGGTGTTTTGAGCATCTCTATTAGAACCCTTGATCTAGAAAGATTAAAAATCTAAATTGCAAAATGACGATCGAAGAGATCCAACGAACTTTTGAGATATCGAACGGTCTTTGAATTAGACAATTCTGGTCCCATTTGGAAGCTTGTCGAGTTACCATTCCAATGAGCTCAAAATAGTCTAAATTTAACCATTGAAGAGTGGTTTATGAAGGTTACTATTTGACAAGTTAAGAGCATCTCCGTTTTAACGCGTGATCTGGAAAGATTAAAAATCCAAATTCCAAAATGATGATCGAAGAGTTCCAACAGGCTTTCAGGATATCGAACGGCTTCAGAATTAGCCAATTCTGGTCCAATTAGGAAGCTTGTCGAGTTACCATTCTAATGAGCTCAAAATAGTCTAAATTCGACCACTGAAGAGAGAGTTATGAAGGTTACTATTGGACAAGGAGATGAAGTAAATATTCAGGACTGACGACTGTGATCCCACTTGCAGATGCACAAATGGTTTCGAAATACAATGATTCAAGTCAGGAATGAAAGAGTGCTAAAGTACCTTTCAGATGACCAAAACTAGACCCAATCAGACATTAAATGAGGGAGTTATGAGTATCTCTATTGGATCGTGCGATTTGGAAAGATTAACAATCCAAATTGCAAAATGACGATCGAAGAGTTCCAACGTGCTTTTGGTATATCAAACCGCCTCAAAATTAGCCAATTCTGGTACCATTATGGAGCTTGTCGAGTTACCATTCCAATGAGCTCAAAATAGTCTAAATTCAACCACCGAAGAGAGGGTTATGAAGGTTACTATTGGACAAGGAGATGAAGGAAAAATTTTGGGCCGACAATTGCGATCCCACTTACGGATGCGCAAATGGTCTCGGAATATGACGCTTCAAGTCAGGAATGAAAGAGCTCTAAAGTACCTTTCAGATGACCAAAAATTGACCCAGTCCAACATCAAACGAGGGAGTTATGAGCATCTCCGTTGGAACGTGCGATCTAGAAAGATTAAAAATCCAAATTACAAAACGATGATCGAAGAGTTCCAACAGGATTTCAGGATATCAAATGACTTCAGGTAGCCAATTTTGGTCCAATTAGGAAGCTTGTCGAGTTACCATTCCAATGAGCTCAAAATAGTCTAAATTCGACCACTAAAGAGCTAGTTATGAAGGTTACTATTGAACAAGGAGATGAAGTAAAAATTCAGGACCGACGACTGTGATCCCACTTGCAGATGCGCAAATGAAAGAGCGCTAAAGTACCTTTCAGATGACCAAAACTAGACCCAATCGACATTAAATGAGGGAGTTATGAGCATCTCCATTGGATCATGCGATTTGGAAAGATTAACAATCCAAATTGCAAAATGACGATCGAAGAGTTCCAATGTGCTTTTGGTATATCATACCGCCTCAAAAAAAGCCAATTCTGGTACCATTATGGAGCTTGTCGAGTTACCATTCCAATCAGCTCAAAATAGTCAAAATTCAACCACTGAAGAGAGGGTTATGAAGGTTACTATTGGACAAGGAGATTAAGGAAAAATTCAAGACCAACAACTGCGATTCCACTTATGGATGCGCAAATGGTCTTCGAATACGACGCTTCAAGTCAGGAATGAAAGAGCTCTAAAGTACCTTTCAGATGACCAAAAATCGACCCAGTCCAACATCAAACGAGGGAGTTATGAGCATCTCCGTTGGAACGCGCGATCTAGAAAGATTAAAAATCCAAATTGCAAAATGACGATCGAAGAGTTCCAACAGGCTTTCAGGATATCGAACGGCTTCAGAATTAGCCAATTCTGGTCCAATTAGGAAGGTTGTCGAGTTACCATTCAAATAAGCTCAAAATAGCCTAAATTCGAACACTGAAGAGATAGTTTTGAAAGTTACTATTGGACAAGGAGATGAAGGAAAGATTCAGGACCGACGACTGCGATCCCACTTAAGGATGCGCAAATGGTCTCGAAATACGATGATTCAAGTTAGGAATGTAAGATCTCTAAACTACCTTTAAAATGATAAAAAATCGACCCAATCCGACATCAAACGAGGGAGTTATGAGCATCTCTGTTGGAACGCATAATTTGAAAATATTAACATTCAAAATTGCAAAATGACGATCGAAGAGTTCCAACAGGCTTTCGGGATATCAAATGGCCTCCGAATTAGCTAATTCTGGTCCCATTAGGAAGCTTGTCGAGTTACCATTCCAATGAACTCAAAATAGTCTAAATTCGACTACTAAAGAGAGAGTTATGAAGGTGATTATTGGACAAGGAGATGAGGGAAGAATTCAGGACTAACGACTGCAATCCCACTTACAAATGCGCAAATGGTCTCGGAATATGACGATTCAAGTCAGGAATGAAAGAGCACTTATGTACCTTTCAGATGACCAAAAAATGACCCAATCCGACATTAAACGAGGGAGTTTTGGGTATCTTCATTGGATCATGCGATTTGGAAAGATTAACAATCCAAATTACAAAATGACGATCAAAGAGTTCCAACGTGTTTTCAGGATATCAAACGACCTCAGAATTAGCCAATTCTGGTCTCATTAAAAATCTTGTCGAGTTACCATTCCAATGAGCTCAAAATAGTCTAAATTTGACCATTGAAGAGATAGTAATGAAGGTTACTATTGGACAACGAGCAGAAGGAAAAATTCAGGACCGACGACTGCCATCCCACTTACGGATGCGCAAATGGTCTCAGAATACGATGATTCAAGTCAGGAATGAAAGAGCACTAAAATACCTTTTAGATAACCGAAACTCGACCCAATCTGACATCAAACAAGGGAGTTATGAGCATCTTTATCGGATCATGTGATTTGGATAGATTAACAATCCAAATTGCAAAATGACAATCGAAGAGTTCCAGCCTACTTTTGGTATATCGAACCGCCTCAAAATTTGCCAATTCTGGTCATATTAGGGAGCTTGTCGAGTCACCATTCCAAAGAGCTGAAAATAGTCTAAATTCAACCACTGAAGAGAGGGTTATGAAGGTTACTATTGGACACGGAGATGGATGAGAAATTCAGGACTGACAACTGTGATCCCACTTGCATATGCGCAAATGGTCTCGAAATACAATGATTCAAGTCAGGAATTTAAGAGCACTAAAATACCTTTCAGATGACCGAACCTCCACCCAATCAGACATCAAATGAGGGAATTATGAGCATCTCGATTGGATCGTCTGATTTGGAAAGATTAACAATCCAAATTGCAAAATGACGATCGAAGAGTTCCAACGTGCTTTTGTTATATCGAATCGCCTCAAAATTAGCCAATTCTGGTCTCATTAAGGAGCATGTCGAGTTACCATCCCAATGAACTCAAAATAGTCTAAATTCAACCACTAAAGAGAGGGTTATGAAGGTTACTATTGGATAAGGAGATGAAGGAGAAATTTAGGACCGACGACTGTGATCCCACTTGCAGACGTGCAAATGGTTTCAGAATACAATGATTCAAGTCAGGAATGAAAGAGCATAAAGTACCTTTCAGATGACCGAAACTCGACCCAATCAGACATCAAATGAGGGAGTTATAAGCATCTCCATTGGATCGTGCGATTTGGAAAGATTAACAATCCAAATTGCAAAATGACGATCGAAGAGTTCCAACGTGCTTTTGGGAAATCGAACCGCCTCAGAATTAGCCAATTCTAGTCCCAATAGGAAGCTTGTTGAGTTACCATTCTAATGAGCTCAAAATAGTCTAAATTCAACCACTGAAGAGAGGGTTATGAAGGTTACTATTGGACAAGGAGATTAAGGAAAAATTCTGGAATGACAACTGCGATCCCACTTACAGATGCGCAAATGGTCTCGGAATATGACGATTTAGATGAGGAATGAAAGAGCTCTAAAGTACCTTTCAGATGACCAAAAATCGACCCAATCTGATATCAAATGAGGGTGTTTTGAGCATCTCCATTGGAACCCTTGATCTAGAAAGATTAAAAATCCAAATTGCAAAATGGCGATCGAAGAGATCCAACGAACTTTTGAGATAGCGAACGGACTTAGAATTAGACAATTCTGGTCCCATTTGGAAGCTTGTCGAGTTACCATTCCAATGAGCTCAAAATAGTCTAAATTTAACCACTGAAGAGAGGTTTATGAAGGTTACTATTGGACAAGTTATGAGCATCTCCGTTAGAACGCGTGATCTAGAAAGATTAAAAATTCAAATTGCAAAATGAGGATCGAAGAGTTCCAACAGGCTTTCAGGATATTGAACGGCTTCGGAATTAACCAATTCTGGTCCAATTAGGAAGCTTGTCGAGTTACCATTCCAATGAGCTCAAAATAGTCTAAATTCGACCATTGAAGAGAGAGTTATGAAGGTTAATATTGGACAAGGAGATTATTGAAAAATTCATGACCGACAACTGTGATCCCTCTTGCATAAGCACAAATGGTCTCGGAATACGATGATTCAAGTTAGGAAATAAAGAGCACAATAATACCTTTCAGATGACTGAACCTCGACCTAATTGGAAAACGAGGGAGTTATGAGCATCTCGATTGGATCGTGCGATTTGGAAAGACTAACAATCCAAATTGCAAAATGACGATCGAAGAGTTCCAACGGACTTTTGTTATATCGAACCGCCTCAAAATTAGCCAATTTTGGTCCCATTAGGGAGCATGTCGAGTTACCATTCCAATGAGCTCAAAATAGACAAAATTCAACCACTGAAGAGAGGGTTATGAAGGTTACTATTGGACAAGGAGATGAACAAAAAATTCAGGACCAACAGCTGCAATCCCTATTACGGATGCACAAATGGTCTGGGAATACGACGATTCATGTCAGGAATGAAAGAGCACTAAAGTACCTTACAGATGATCGAAAATCGACCCAATCCGATGTCAAATGAGGGAGTTATGACATCTCCTTTGGAACGCGCGTTTTGGAAAGATTAACAATCCAAATTGTAAAATGACGATCGAAGAGTTCCAACAGGCTTTCAGGATATCGAACGGCTTCAGAATTAGCCAATTCTGGTCCAATTAGGAAGCTTGTCGAATTACCATTCCAATAAGCTCAAAATAGTCTTAATTCGACCACTGAAGAGATAGTTATGAATGTTACAATTGGACAAGGAGTTGAAGGAAAAATTTAGGACCGACGACTGTGATCCTACTTAAGGATTTGCAAATGGTCTCAGAATACGACAATTCAAGTAAGGAATGTAAGATCTCTAAACTACCTTTAAGATGATAAAAAATTGACCCACTCCGACATCAAATGAGGGAGTTATGAGCATCTCCGTTGGAGCGCGTAACTTGGAAAGATTAACATTCCAAATTGCAAAATGACGATCGAAGAGTTCCAACAGGCTTTCGGGATATCAAATGGCCTCCGAATTAGCTAATTCTGGTCCCATTAGGAAGCTTGTCGAGTTACCATTCCAATGAACTCAAAATAATCTAAATTCGACTACAGAAGAGAGAGTTATGAAGGTTACTATTGGACAAGGAGATGAAGGAAGAATTTAGGACTAACGACTGCGATCCCACTTACAGATGTGCAAATGGTCTCGGAATACGATGATTGAAGGTAGGAATGAAAGAGCACTTATGTACCTTTCAGATGACCAAAAAATGACCCAATCTGACATTAAACGAGGAGTTTTGGGCATCTCCATTGGATCGTGCAATCTGGAAAGATTAACAATCCAAATTGTAAAATGACGATTAAAGAGTTCCAACCTGTTTTTAGGGTATCGAACGGCCTAAGAATTAGCAAATTCTGGTCCCATTAGGAATCTTGTCGAGTTACCATTCCAATGAGCTCCAAATAGTCTAAATTTGAACACTGAAGAGGTAGTTATGAAGGTTACTAGTGGACAAGGTGCAGAAGGAAAAATTCAGGGCCGACGACTGCCATCCCACTTACGGATGCACAAATGGTCTCAGAATACGACCATTGAAGTCAGGAATGAAAGAGCTCTAAAGTACCTTTCAGATGACCAAAAATCGACCCAATCCGACATCAAATGAGGGAGTTATGAGCATCTCTGTTGGAACGCGCGATTTGGAAAGATTAACAATCTAAATTCCAATATAACGATCGAAGAGTTCTAACAGGCTTTCACGATATCGAATGGCTTCAGAATTAGCCAATTCTGGTCCAATTAGGAAGCTTGTCAAGTTACCATTCCAATGAGCTCAAAATAGTCTAAATTTGACCACTGAAGAGAGAGTTATGAAGGTTACTATTGGACAAGGAGATGAAGGAAAAATTCAGGACCGACGACTGTGATCCCACTTGTAGATGCGCAAATGGTTTTGGAATACAATGATTCAAGTCAGGAATGAAAGAGCACTAAAGTACCTTTCAGATGACCGAAACTCGACCCAATCAGACACCAAATGAGGGAGTTATGTGCATCTCGATTGGATCGTGCAATTTGGAAAGATTAACAATCCAAATTGCAAAATGACAATCGAAGAGTTCCAACGTGCTTTTGGAAAATCGAACTGCTTCAGAATTAACCAATTCTGGTCCCAATAGCAAGCTTGTTGAGTTACCATTCCAATGAGCTCAAAATAGTCTAAATTCAACCACTGAAGAGAGGGTTATGAAGGTTACTATTGGACAAGGAGATGAAGGAAAAATCCAGGACCGATGACTGCGATCCCACTTACGGATGCACAAATGGTCTCGGAATACGATGATTCAAGTTAAGAATGAAAGAGCCCTAAAGTACCTTTCAGATGACCAAAAATCAACCCAATCCGACATCAAACGAGGATGTTTTGAGCATCTCCATCGGAACCCTTGATCTACAAAGAATAAAAATCCAAATTACAAAATGGCGATCGAAGAGATCCAACAGACTTTTGAGATGTCGAACGGACTTAGAATTAGACAATTCTGGTCCCATTTTGAAACTTGTCGAGTTACCATTCCAATGAGCTCAAAATAGTCTAAATTTAACCATTGAAGAGAAGTTTATGAAGGTTACTATTGGACAAGTTATGAGCATCTCCGTTAGAACGCGTGATGTAGAAAGATTAAAAATCCAAATTGCAAAATGAGGATCGAAGAGTTCCAACAGGCTTTCAGGATATCGAACGGCTTCCGAATTAGCCAATTCTGGTCTAATTAGGAAGCTTGTCGAGTTACCATTCCAATGAGCTCAAAATAGTCTAAATTCGACCACTGAAGAGAGACTTATGAAGGTTACTATTGGACATGGAGATGAATGAAAAATTTAGGACCAACAACTGTGATCCCACTTGCATAAGCGCAAATGGTCTCGGAATATGATGATTCAAGTCAGGAAATAAAGAGCACTAAAATACCTTTCAGATGATCGAACCCCGACCCAATTAGACATCAAACAAGGGAGTTATGAGCATCTCGATTGGATCATGCAATTTGGAAAGATTAAAAATCAAAATTGCAAAATGACGATCGAAGAGTTCCAATGTGCTTTTGTTATATCGAACCGCCTCAAAATTGGCCAATTCTGGTCCCATTGGGGAGCATGTCGAGTTACCATTCCAATGAGCTCAAAATAGTCTAAATTCAACCACGGAAGAGAGGGTTATAAAGGTTACTATTGGACAAGGAGATGAAGGAAAAATTCTGGACCGACGACCGCGATCCCACTTACAGATGCACAAATGGTCTCGGAATAGGACGATTCAAGTTAGGATTGAAAGAGGTCTAAAGTACCTTTCAGATGACCAAAAAATGACCCAATCCGACATCAAACGAGGGAGTTTTGGGCATCTTCATTAGATCGAGCGATCTGGAAAGATTAACAATCCAAATTGCAAAATGACGATCAAAGAGTTCCAACGTGTTTTTGGGATATCGAACGACCTCAGAATTAGCCAATTCTGGTCCCATTTGGAATCTTGTCGAGTTACCATTCCAATGAGCTCAAAATAGTCTAAATTCGACCACTGAAGAGAGAGTTATGAAGGTTACTATTAGACAATGAGATGAATGAAAAATTCAGGACCGACAACTTGATCCCTCTTGCATATGCGCAAATGGTCTCGGAATACGATGATTCAAGTCAGGAATGAAAGAGCACTAAAATACCTTTCAGATGACCGAAACTTGACCCAATCAGACATCAAACGAGGGAGTTATGAGCATCTCCATTGGATCGTGTGATTAGGAAAGATTAACAATCCAAATTGCAAAATGACGATCAAAGAGTTCCAACGGACTTTTGGGATATCGAACGGTCTCAGAATTAGACAATTCTGGTCCCATTAGGGAGCTTGTCAAGTTACCATTCCAATGAGCTCAAAATAGTCGAAATTCAACCACTGAAGAGAGGGTTACGAAGGTTACTATTGGACAAGGAGATGAAAAAAAAAATCAGGACCGACAACTGTGATCCCACTTGCATATGCACCAATGGTCTCGGAATACGATGATTCAAGTCAGGAATGAAAGAGCACTAAAATACCTTTCAGATGACCGAAACTCTACCCAATCTGACATCAAACGAGGGAGTTATGAGCATCTTTATCGGATCGTGCGATTTGGAAAGATTAACAATCCAAATTGTAAAATGACGATCAAAGAGTTCCAACGAGCTTTTGGTATATCGACCCGCCTCAAAATTAGCCAATTCTAATACCATTAGGGAACTTGTCGAGTTACCATTCCAATGAGCTCAAAAAAGTCTAAATTCAACCACTGAAGAGAAGGTTACGAAGGTTATTATTGGACAAGGAGATGAAGGAAAAATTTAGGACCGATGACTGCGATCCCACTTACGGATGCGCAAATGGTCTCGAAATACGACGATTCAAGTCAGGAATGAAAGAGCTCTAAAGTACCTTTCAGATGACCAAAAATTGACCGGGTCCAACATCATACTAGGGAGTTGTGAGCATCTCTGTTGGAACTCGCGATCTAGAAAGATTAAAAATCCAAATTGCAAAATTACGATCGAAGAGTTCCAACAGGCTTTCAGGATATCGAACGGCTTCAGGATTAGCCAATTCTAGTCCAGTTAGGAAGCTTGTCATGTTACCATTCCAATGAGCTCAAAATAGTCTAAATTCGACCACTGAATAGAGAGTTATGAAGGTTACTATTGGAAAAAGGGATGAAGGAAAAATTCAGGACCGACAACTGTGATCCCACTTGCATATGCGCAAATGGTCTCAGAATGCGATGATTTAAGTCAGGAATGAAAGAGCACTAAAATACCTTTTAGATGATCGAAACTTGACCCAATGAGAGATCAAACGAGGGAGTTATGAGCATCTCCATTGGATCATGCGATTAGGGAAGATTAACAATCCAAATTGCAAAATTTCGATCATAGAGTTCCAACGGACTTTTCGGATATCGAACGGTCTCAGAATTAGACAATTCTGGTCCCAATAGGGAGCTTGTCAAGTTACCATTCCAATGAGCTCAAAATAGTCTAAATTCAACCACTGAAGAGAGGGTTATGAAGGTTACTATTGGACAAGGAAATGAAGGAAAAATTCAGGGCCAATGACTGCGATCCAACTTACGGATGTGCAAATGGCCTCAGATTATGAACATTCAAGTCAGGAATGAAAGAGCACTAAAGCACCTTTCAAACGACCAAAAAGTAACCCATTCCGACATCAAACAAGGGAGTTATGAGCATCTCCGTTGGAATGTGCAATTTGGAAAGATTAACAATCCAAATTGCAAAATGATGATCAAAGTGTTCCAACAGGCTTTCTTGATATCAAATGGCCTCAGAATTAGCTAATTCTGGTCCCATTAGGAAGCTTGTCGAGTTACCATTCCAATCAACTCAAAATAGTCTAAATTCGACTACTGAAGAGAGAGTTATGAAGGTTGTTATTGGACTAGGAGATGAAGGAAGAATTCAGGACCGACAACAGCGATCCCTCATACGGATGCACAAATGGTCTCGGAATATGACGATTCAAGCCAGGAATGAAAGAGCACTAAAGTACCTTTCAGATGACCAAAAATCGACCCAATCCAATGTCAAACGAGGGAGTTATGACCATCTCCTTTGGAACGCGCGTTTTGGAAAGATTAACAATCCAAATTGCAAAATGACGATCGAAGAGTTCCAACAGGTTTTCAGGATATCGAACGGCTTCAGAATTAGCCAATTCTGGTCCAATTAGGAAGCTTGTCGAGTTACCATTCCAATAAGCTCAAAATAGTCTAAATTCGACCACTGAAGAGATAATTTGAAAGTTACAATTGGACAAGGAGCAGAAGGAAAAATTCAGGACCGAAGACTGCGATCCCACTTAAGGATGCGCAAATGGTTTCAGAATACGATGATTCAAGTAAGGAATGTAAGATCTCTAAACTACCTTTAAGTTGATAAAAAATTGACCCAATCCGACATCAAACGAGGGAGTTTCGGGCATCTCCATTGGATCGTGCGATCTGGAAAGATTAGCAATCCAAATAGCAAAATGACGATCGAAAACTTCCAACAGGCTTTCAGGACATCCAACAGTTTCAGAATTAACCAATTCTGATCCAATTAGGAAGCTTGTCGAGTTACCATTCCAATGAACTCAAAATAGTCTAAATTCGACTACAGAAGAGAGAGTTATGAAGGTTACTATTGGATAAGGAGATGAAAGAAGAATTTTGGACTAACGACTGCGATCACACTTACGGATGCGCAAATGGTCTCAGAATACGATGATTCAAGTCAGGAATGAAAGGGCACAAAGTACCTTTCAGATGACCAAAAATCAACCCAATCCGACATCAAACGAGGGAGTTTTAGGCATCTCCATTGGATCGTGCGATCTGGAAAGATTAACAATCCAAATTGCAAAATGATGATCAAAGAGTTCTAACGTGTTTTTAGGATATCGAACGGCCTCAGAATTAGCCAATTCTGGTCCCATTAGGAATCTTGTCGAGTTACCATTTTGATGAGCTCAAAATAGTCTAAATTCGACCACTGAAGAGGTAGTTATGAAGGTTACTATTGGACAAGGAGCAGAAGGAAAAATTCAAGACCAACAACTGCCATCCTACTTACGGATGCACAAATGGTCTCGGAATACGACCATTGAAGTCAGGAATGAATGACCTCTAAAGTACCTTCAAATGACCAAAAATCGACCCAATCCGACATCAAATGAGGGAGTTATAAGCATCTCTGTTGGAACGCGCAATTTGGAAAGATTAAGAATCCAAATTGCAAAATGGCGATTGAAGAGTTCCAGCGGACTATTGGGATATTGAACGGTCTCAGAATTAGACAATTATCATCCCATTTGGAAGCTTGAAGAATTATGAAGGTTACTGTTTGACAAGGAGATGTAGGAAGAATTCAGGAGCAACGACTGCGATCCCACTTACGGATGCGCAATGGTCTTGAAATATGACAATTCAAGTCAGGAATGAAAGAGCACTAAAGTACCTTTCAGATGACCAAAAATTGACCTAATACAACATCAAACGAGGGAGTTCTAAGCATCTCCATTGGATCGTGTGATTTGGATAGATTAACAACCCGAATTGCAAAATGACGATCGAAGAGTTCCAATAGGCTTTCATGATATCGAACAACATCAGAATTAGCCAATTTCGGTCCAATTAGGAAGCTTGTCGAGTTACCAATCCAATGAGCTCAAAATAGTCTAAATTCGCCACTGAAGAGATAGTTATGAAGGTTATTATTGGATAAGGAGATGTGGAAGAATTTAGGACTGACGACTGCGATCCCACTTACGGATGCGCAAATGGTCTCGGAATACGACGATTCAAGACAGGAACGAAAGAGTACTAAAGTACCTTTCAAATGACCAAAAATCGACCCAATCCGACATCAAACGTGGGAGTTTTGAGCATCTCGATTGGATTGTGCGATTTGGAAAGATTTACAATCCAAATTGCAAAATGATGATCGAAGAGTTCCAACAGGCTTTCAGGATATCGAACAGCTTCAGAATTAGCCAATTCTGGTCCAATTAGGAAGCTTGTCGAGTTACCATTCCAATGAGCTCAAAATAGTCTAAATTCGACCACTGAAGAGAGAGTTATGAAGGTTACTATTGGACACGGAGATGAATGAAAAATTCAAACTGACAACTGTGATCCCACTTGCATATGCGCAAATGGTCTCAGAATACGATAATTCAAGTCAGGAATGAAAGAGCACTAAAATACCTTTCAAATGACCGAAACTCGACCCAATCTGACCTCAAAGGAGGGAGTTATGAGCCTCTCTATTGGATCATGCGATTTGGAAAGATTAACAATCTGAATTGCAAAATGACGATCGAAGAGTTCCAACGTGCCTTTGGTATATCGAACTGCCTCAAAATTAGCCAATTCTGGTACCATTAGGGAGCTTGTCGAGTTACGATTCTAATGATCTCAAAATAGTTGAAATTCAACCACTGAAGAGTGGGTTACGAAGGTTACTATTGGACAAGAAGATGAAGGAAAAATTCAGGACCGACGACTGCGATCCCACTTACGGATGTGCAAATGGTCTCGGAATACGATGATTCAAGTCAGGAATGAAAGAGCTTTAAAGTACCTTTCAGATGACCAAAAATTGACCTAGTCCAACATCAAACTAGGGAGTTATGAGCATCTCCATTGGAACTCGCGATCTAGAAAGATTAAAAATCCAAATTGCAAAATGACGATCGAAGAGTTCCAACAGGCTTTCAAGATATCGAACGGCTTCAGGATTAGCCAATTCTGGTCCAGTTAGGAAGCTTGTCGTGTTACCATTCCAATGAGCCCAAAATAGTCTAAATTCGACCACTGAATAGATAGTTATGAAGGTTACTATTGGACAAGGAGATGAATGAAAAATTCAGGACCGACAACTGTGATCCCACTTGCATATGCACAAATGGTCTCAGAATACGATGATTCAAGTCAGGAATGAAAGAGCACTAAAATACCTTTTATATGACCGAAACTTGACCCAATCAGACATCAAACGAGGAAGTTATGAGCATCACCATGGATCATCCGATTAGGAAAGATTAACAATCCAAATTGCAAAATGAAGATCGAAGAGTTCCAACGGACTTTTGGGAGATCGAACGGTCTCAAAATTAGACAATTCTTATCCCATTAGGGAGCTTGTCGAGTTACCATTCCAACAAGCTCAAAATAGTCTAAATTCAACCACTGAATAGAGGGTTATGATGGTTACTATTGGACAAGGAGATGAAGGAAAAATTTAGGGCCAGCGACTACGATCCCACTTACGGATACGCAAATGGCCTCGGAATATGAAGATTCAAGTCAGGAATGATAGAGCACAAAAGTACCTTTCAAATGACCAAAAAGTCACCCATTCCGACATCAAATGAGGGAGTTATGAGCATCTCCATTGGATCGAGCGATTTGGAAAGATTAAGAAACCAAATTGGAAAATGACGATCAAAGAGTTCCAACAGGCTTTCAGGATATTGAACGGCTTCAGAATTAGCCAATTCTTGTCCAATTGGAAGCTTGTTGAGTTACCATTCCAATGAGCTCAAAATAGTCTAAATTCGACCACTGAAGAGATAGTTATGAAGGTTACTATTGGATAAGGAGATGAAGGAAAAATTCAGGACCGACGACTGCGGTCCCATTTACCGACTGTGATCCCACTTACAAACAAGATTCAAGTCAGGAATGAAAGATCTCTAAACGACCTTTAAGATGACAAAACTCGACCCAATCCGACATCGAACGAGGGAGTTATGAGCATCTCTGTTGGAACACGCAATTTGGAAAGATTAACAATCCAAATTGCAAAAATGATGATCAAAGAGTTCCAACAGGCTTATGCTATATCAAATGGCCTCAGAATTAGCTAATTCTAGTCCCATCAGGAAGCTTGTCGAGTCACCATTCCAATGAACTCAAAATAGTCTAAATTTGACTACTGAAGAGAGAGTTATGAAGGTTACGATTGGACTAGGAGATGAAGGAAGAATTCAGGACCGATAACTGCGATCCCTCTTACGAATTCCCAAATGGTCTCGGAATACGACGATTCAAGTCAGGAATGAAAGAGCACTAAGGTACCTTTCAGATGACCAAAAATCAACCTAATCCCACATCAAACGAGGGAGTTTTGAGCATCTCCATTAGATCGTGCGATTTGGAAAGTTTAACAATCCAAATTGTAAAATGACGATCGAAGAGTTCCACTAGGCTTTCAGGATATCGAACAACTTCAGAATTAGCCAATTCTGGTGCAATTAGGAAGCTTGTTGAGTTACCATTCCAATAAGCTCAAAATAGTTTAAATTCGACCACTGAACAGAGAGTAATGAAGGTTCCTATTGGACAAGGAGATGAATGAATAATTCAGGACCGACAACTGTGATCCCACTTGCATATGCGCAAATGGTCTCGGAATACGATGATTCAAAGAGCACTAAAATACCTTTCCGATGACCGAAACTTGACCCAATCAGACATCAAATGAGGGAGTTATGAAGATCTCTATTGGTTCGTGCGATTTGGAAAGATTAATAATCCAAATTGCAAAATGACGATCGAAGAGTTCCAACGTGTTTTGGTCTATCGAACCGCCTCAAAATTAGCCAATTCGGGTCCCATTAGGGAGCTTGTCGAGTTACCATTCCATTAAGCTCAAAATAGTCTAAATTCAACCACTGATGAGAGGGTTATGAAGGTTACTATTGAACAAGGAGATGAAGGAAAAATTCAGGACCGACGACTGCGATCCCACTTACAGATGCGCAAATGGTCTCAGAATACGATGATTCAAGTCAGGAATGAAAGAGCACTAAAGTACCTTCAGATGACCAAAAATCAACCCAATCCGACATCAAACGAGGGAATTTTGAGCATCTCCATTGGATCGTGCAATTTAGAAAGATTAACAATCCAAATTGCAAAATGACGATCGAAGAGTTCCAACAGGCTTCCAGGATATCGAACGGCTTCAGGATTAGCCAATTCTGTTCCAGTTAGGATGCTTGTCGTGTTACCATTCCAATGAGCTCAAAATAGTCTAAATTCGACCACTGAATAGAGAGCTATGAAGGTTACTACTGGACGAGGAGATGAATGAAAAATTCAGGACCGACAACTGTGATCCCAGTTGCATATGCGCAAATGGTCTCGGAATACGATGATTCAAGTCAGGAATGAAAGAGCACTAAAATACCTTTCAGATGATCGAAACTTGACCCAATCAGACATCAAACGAGGGAGTTATAAGCATCTCCATTGGATTGTGCGATTAGGAAAGATTAACAATCCAAATTGTAAAATGATGATCGAATAGTTCCAACGGACTTTTGGGATATCGAACAATCTCAGAATTAGACAATTCTAGTCCCATTAGGGAGCTTGTCAAGTTACCATTCCAATGAGCTCAAAATAGTCCAAATTCAACCACTGAAGAGAGGGTTATGAAGGTTACTATTGGACATGGAGATAAAAGGAAAATTGAGGACCGACAACTCTGATCCCACTTGCATATGCACAAATGGTCTCGGAATACGATGATTCAAGTCAGGAATGAAAGCGTACTAAAATACCTTTCAGATGACCGAAACTCAACCCAATCTGACCTCAAACGAGGGAGTTATGAGCATCTTTATCGGATCATGCGATTTGGAAAGATTAACAATCCAAATTGTAAAATGACGATCGAAGAGTTCCAACGTGCTTTTGTTATATCGACCCGCCTCAAAATTAGCCAATTCTGGTACCATTAGGGAACTTGTCGAGTTACCATTCCAATGAGCTCAAATAGTCTAAATTCAAGCACTGCACAGAGGGTTACGAAGGTTATTATTGGACAAAGAGATGAAGAAAAAATTCAGGACAGACAACTGCAATCCCACTTACGGATACACAAATGGTCTCGGAATACGACGATTCAAGTTAGGAATGAAAGAGCTCTAAAGTACCTTTCAGATGACCAAAAATCGAGCTAGTCCAACATCAAACGAGGGAGTTACGAGCATCTCCGTTGGAACTCGCGATCTAGAAAGATTAAAAATCCAAATTGCAAAATGACGATCGAAGAGTTCCAACAGTCTTTAAGGATATCGAACGGCTTTAGAATTAGCCAATTCTGGTCCGATTAAGAAGCTTGTCGAGTTACCATTCCAATGAGCTCAAAATCATCTAAATTCGACCATTGAAGAGAGAGTTATAAAGGTTACTATTGGACAAGGAGATGAATGAAAAATTCAGGACCGACAATTGTGATCCCACTTGTATATGCGCAAATGGTCTCAGAATACGATGATTCAAGTCAGGAATGAAAGAACACTAAAATACCTTTCAAATGACCAAAACTTGACCCAATCAGAGATCAAACGAGGGAGTTATGAGCATCTCCATTGGATCAAGCGATTAGGGAAGATTAACAATCCAAATTGCAAAATGACGATTAAAGAGTTCCAACGGACTTTTCAGATATCGAACGGTCCCAGAATTAGACAATTCTGGTCCCATTAGGGAGCTTGTCGAGTTACCATTCCAATGAGCTCAAAATAGTCTAAATTCAACCACTGAAGAGAGGGTTGTGAAGGTTACTATTGGAAAAGGAGACGAAGGAAAAATTCAGGACCGACGACTGCGATCCCACTTACATATGCGCAAACGGTCTCGGAATACAACGATTCAAGTCAGAATGGAAGAGCTCTAAAGTACCTTTCAAATGACCAAAAATTGACCTACTCCGACATTAAACGAGGTAGTTATGAGCATCTTCGTTGGATCATGCGATTTGGAAAGATTAACAATCGAAATTATAAAATGACGATCGAAAACTTCCAATAGGCTTTCAGGATATCCAACGGCTTCAGAATTATCCAATTCTGGTCCAATTAGGAAGTTTGTCGAGTTACCATTCCAATGAGCTCAAAATAGTCTAAATTTGACCACTGAAGAGATAATTATGAAGGTTACTATTGGACAAGGAGCAAAAGGAAAAATTCAGGACCGACAACAGCGATCCCACTTATGGATGTGCAAATGGTCTCAGAATACAATGATTCAAGTCAGGAATGAAAGAGCTCTAAAGTACCTTTCAGATGACAAAAAATCGACCTAATCCGACATCAAACGTGGGAATTATGAGCATCTCCGTTGGAACGCGCAATTTGGAAAGATTAACAATCCTAATTGCAAAATGATGATCGAAGAGTTCCAACGAACTTTTGGGATATCGAACGGTCTCAGAATTAGACAATTCTGGTCCCATTTGGAAGCTTGTCGAGTTACCATTCCAATGAGCTCAAAATATTCTAAATTCAACCACTGAAGAGAAGGTTATGAGGGTTACTATTTGACAAGGAGATGATGGAAAAATTCAGGGCCAATGACTGTGATCCCACTTACGGATGCTCAAATGGCCTCAGAATATGAAGATTCAAGTCAGGAATGAAAGAGCACTAAAGTACCTTTCAGATGACCAAAAAGTAACCCATTCCAACATCAACCGAGGGAGTTATGAGCATCTCCATTGGATCGCGCGATTTGGAAAGATTAACTATCCAAATTGTAAAATGACGATCGAAGAGTTCCAACAGGTTTTCAGGATATTGAACGGCTTCAGAATTAGCCAATTCTAGTCCAATTGGAAGCTTGTTGAGTTACCATTCCAATGAGCTCAAAATAGTCTAAATTCAACCACTGAAGAGATAGTTATGAAGGTAACTATTGGACAAGGAGCAGAAGGAAAAATTCAGGACCGATGACTGCGATCCCACTTATGGATGCGCAAATGGTCTCGGAATACGAGATTCAAGTCTGGAATGAAAGATCTCTAAACGACCTTTCGGATAACAAAAAATTGACCCAATCCGACATCGAACGAGAGAGTTATGAGCATCTCCGTTGGAACGCACAATTTGGAAAGATTAACAATCCAAATTGCAAAATGATGATCAAAGAGTTCCAACAGGTTTTTGGGATATCAAATGGCCTCAGAATTAGTTAATTCTGGTCCCATTAGGAAGGTTGTCGAGTTACCATTCCAATGAGCTTAAAATAGTCTAAATTTGACCACTGAAGAGATAGTTTTGAAAGTTATAATTGGACAAGGAGCAGAAGGAAAAATTTAGGACCGACGACTGCGATCCCACTTAAGGTTGCACAAATGGTCTCAGAATACGACGAGTCAAGTAAGGAATATAAGATCTCTAAACTACCTTTAAGATGATAAAAAATCGACTCAATCTGACATCAAACGAGGGAGTTATGAGCATCTCCTTTGGAACGCGCAATTTGGAAAGATTAACATTCCAAATTGCAAAATGATGATCGAAGAGTTCCAACAAGCTTTCGGGATATCAAATGGCCTCCAAATTAGCTAATTCTGGTCCCATTAGGAAGCTTGTTGAGTTACCATTCCAATGAACTCAAAATAGTCTAAATTCGACTACAGAAGAGAGAGTAATGAAGGTTACTATTGGACAAGGAGATGAAGGAAGAAATTAGGACTAACGACTACGATCCCACTTACGGATGTGCAAATGGTCTTAGAATACGATGATTCAAGTCAGGAATGAAAGAGCATTAAAGTACCTTTTAGATGACCAAAAAATGACCCAATCCGACATCAAATGAGGGAGTTTTGGGCATCTCCATTGGATCGTGCGATCTAGAAACATTAACAACCCAAATTGCAAAATGATGATCAAAGAGTTCCAACATGTTTTTGGGATATCGAATGACCTCAGAATTAGCCAATTCTGGTCCCATTGGGAATCTTGTCGAGTTACCATTCCAATGAGCTCAAAATAGTCTAAATTCAACCATTGAAGAGGTAGTTATGAAGGTTACTATTGGACACGGAGATGAATGAAAAATTCAGGACCGACAACTGTGATCCCACTTGCATAAGCGCAAATGGTCTCGGAATACGATGATTCAAGTCAGGAATGAAAGAGCACTAAAGTACCTTTCAAATGACCAAAATCGACCCTATCCGACATCAAACGAGGGAGTTTTGAGCATCTCCGTTGAAACACACAATTTGGAAAGATTAACAATCTAAATTCCTATATAACGATTAAAGAGTTCCAACAGGCTTTCACGATATCGAACGGCTTCAGAATTAGCCAATTCTGGTCCAAGTAGGATGCTTGTCAAGTTACCAATCCAATGAGCACAAAATAGTCTAAATTTGACCACTGAAGAGAGAGTTATGAAGGTTACTATTGGACAAGGAGATGAAGGAGAAATTCAGGACCGACGATTGTGATCCCACTTGTAGATGCGCAAATGGTTTCAGAATACAATGATTAAAGTCAGGAATGAAAAGCACTAAAGTACCTTTCAGATGATCGAAATTCGACCCAATCAGACATCAAACGAGGGAGTTATGAGCATCTCGATTGGATCGTGCGATTTAAAAGATTAACAATCCAAATTGCAAAATGACGATCGAAGAGTTCCAACGTGCTTTTGGGAAATTGAACCACCTCAGAATTAGCCAATTCTGGTCCCAATAGGAAGCTTATCGAGTTACCATTCCAATGAGCTCAAAATAGTCTAAATTCTACCAATGAAGAGAGGGTTATAAAGGTTACTTTTGGACAAGGAGATGAAGGAAAAATTCAGGACCGACGACTAAGATCCCACTTACGGAAGCGCAAATGGTCTCGGAATACGACGATTCAGGTCAGGAATGAACGAGCTCTAAAGTACCTTTCAGATGACCAAAAATCGACCCAATCCGACATCAAATGAGGGTGTTGTGAGCATCTCCATCGGAACCCTTGATCTAGAAAGATTAAAAATCCAAATTGCAAAATGGCGATCGAAGTGATCCAACTGACTTTTGAGATGTTGAACGGACTTAGAATTTGACAATTCTGGTCCCATTTGGAAGTTTGTCGAGTTACCATTCCAATGAGCTCAAAGTAGTCTAAATTTAACCACTGAAGAGAGGTTTATGAAGGTTTCTATTGGAGAAGTTATGAGCATCTCCGTTAGAACGTGCGATCTAGAAAGATTAAAAATCCAAATTGCAAAATGAGGATCGAAGAGTTCCAACAGGCTTTCAGGATATCGAACGGCTTCGGAATTAGCCAATTTTGGTCCAATTAGGAAGCTTGTCGAGTTACGATTCCAATGAGCTTAAAATAGTCTAAATTTGACCACTAAAGAGAGAGTTATGAAGGTTACTATTGGACATGGAGATGAATGAAAAATTCAGGACCGACAACTGTGATCCCACTTGCATAAGCGCAAATGGTATCGAAATACGATGATTCAAGTCAGGAAATAAAGAGCACTAAAATACCTTTCAGATGACTGAACCTCGACCCAATTAGACATCAAATGAGGGAGTTATGAGCATCTTGATTAGATCGTATGATTTGGAAAGATTAACAATCCAAATTGCAAAATGACGATCGAAGAGTTCCAACGTGCTTTTGTTATATCGAACCGCCTCAAAATTGGCCAATTCTGTCCCATTGGGGAGCATGTGGAGTTACCATTCCAATGAGCTCAAAATAGTCTAAATTCAACCACGGAAGAGAGGGTTATGAAGGTTACTATTGGGCAAGGATATGAAGGAAAAATTTTGGACCGACGACTGCGATCCCACTTACAAATGCACAAATGGTCTCGGAATAGGACGATTCCAGCCAAGAATGAAAGAGCACTATAGTACCTTTCAGATAACCAAAAATTGACCAAATCTGACATCAAACGAGGGAGTTATGAGCATCTCCATTGGATCGCGTGATCCGGAAAGATTAACAATCCAAATTGCAAAATGACGATCGAAAAGTTCCAACGTAGTTTTGGGATGTCGAACGGTCTCAGAATTAGCCAATTTTGGTCCCATTTGGAATCTTGTCGAGTTACCATTCCAATGAGCTCAAAATAGTCTAAATTCGACCACTGAAGAGATAGTTATGAAGGTTACTATTGGACAAGGAGATGTGGGAAGAATTCACGACCGACGACTGCAATCTCACTTACGAATGTGCAAATGGTCTCGGAATACGATAATTCAAGTCAGGAATGAAAGAGTACTAAACTACCTTTCAGATGACCAAAACTTGACCCAATCAGACATCAAACGAGGGAGTTAAGAGCATCTCCATTGGATCGTGCGATTAGGAAAGATTAACAATCCAAATTGCAAAATGACGATCGAAGTGTTCCAACAGACTTTTGGGATATTGAACCGCCTCAAAATTAGCCAATTCTGGTACCATTAGGGGACTTGTCGAGTTACCATTCCAATGAGCGCAAAATAGTCTAAAGTCAAGCACTGAAGAGAGGGTTACGAAGGTTACTATTGGATGAGGAGATGAAGGAAAAATTCAAGACCGACGACTGCGATCCCACTTACGGATGCGCAAATGGTCTCGAAATACTACGATTCAAGTCAGGAATGAAAGAGCTCTAAAGTACCTTTCAGATGACCAAAAATTGAGCCAGTCCAACATCAAACTAGGGACTTATGAGCATCTCCATTGGAACTCGCGTTCTAGAAAGATTAAAAATCCAAATTGCATAATGACGATCGAAGAGTTCCAACTGGCTTTCAGGATATCGAACGGCTTCAGAATTAGCCAATTCTGGTCCGATTAGGAAGCTTGTCGAGTTACCATTCTAATGAGCTCAAAATAGTCTAAATTCGACCACTAAAGAGAGAGTTATGAAGGTTACTATTGGACAAGGAGATGAAGGAAAAATTCAGGACCGACAACTGTGATCCCACTTGCATAAGCGCAAATGGTCTCGGAATACAACGATTCAAGTCATGAATGAAAGAGATCTAAAGTACCTTGCAGATGACCAAAAATCGACCTTATCCGACATCAAACGAGGGAGTTTTGAGCATCTCTGTTGGAACACGCGATTTGGAAAGATTAACAATCTAAATTCCTATATAACGATCGAAGAGTTGCAACAGGCTTTCACGATATCGAACGGCTTCAGAATTAGCCAATTCTGGTCCAATTAGGAAGCTTGTCAAGTTACCAATCCAATGAGCTCAAAATAGTCTAAATTCGACCACTGAAGAGAGAGTTATGAAGGTTACTATTTGAAAAGGCCAAGCTATATGTCCTAGAGGGGGGGGGGTGAATAGGACAATGCCAAATAAAAACTTATAACAGCGGAATAATAAAGAAAATGATAGCCAAATTAAATAACAATGCAGGAAAGTAAAACAACCTCAAAATTCAGATCTTGAGAGGTTGATACAAACGTTATTCTAAGGACAACCTTATACCAAAAACAGAGTTTATGGTAGGACAACCTTATTTCTAGAAAGGTCTTTGTATCAAGTCTCAAATCGAAGAGGAATACAGAATTAAATATAAACTGAAATGAAATAACTTGTAATTAAAAATGTATTGTTCTAGGGACAGCCATACACCATAAAAATGGCAGGGCAACCTTGCTGGAACAACTTTCAAATGAAATTGAAAATCAAGCTTATAAAGGAATAGCAGAAAGTAAATTCTAAGCTATTACAACATTCTCACAAAGCTTGAAATAATTACAACATTCACCACCATACATACATCCCACAAAAAGAATAAAAAATTAGAAGAATAAAACAATCAACCACAACTCAAGGGATTATAGTGGTTCGCCTGTGTGTTCACCAACTGTTATACAACAGCCACACAAAAAGCTACTCCACTCATAATATCCTCACACAGGGGATATTAGCGTTTACTAAAAATAGGTTTTCCCAGGTTCACCCAAAACCCTTACAATTGTGTCTTTGTCTGTGGGCTTACACAATTAAAAAAACCCCACTTCGAGTTTTCTGGCTTTCCTCGGATAACCAAAATAACAAGATTTTTCTGGCAAATCTTGAAAGAAACCAAAATAATAGAAAGGAATTTACAATATGTAAAATACCTGAAAATCTCCTTCGTTGTAGCAGCCCGGTAGAACCAAATCAAAGTAGATGATTGAATGTCCAAGTTCAATGTCCAGTACTCGATTACAATGGTTCTAATTTTAATAGATTTTAAATTAAACCAAATAGGGCTTGCCTTAATTGATTTTGATTCCAAAGAAAGGGAATAATAATTCCTCTTATTAAATCAGATTGGAATATAAGAAACAAAATCAATTAAAATAAAGCTAAGGAAAGAGAATATTAAATAAGCACACTTAGCTTAGATGGAGCACAGAATTATCTCTCAGAAGTTCGACGAGGATTGGCTTGGATACTTTAATTAATTCGATGATTTCTTCTGAGATTCGTGCACTATTTATAGGTGAGAAGATCGGGTCTTCGACTGGTCTAGAGTGCTCTTCGACTAGTCGAAGCTCTAACAGATATTTGAAAAATCCGGCGGGATTTGCTTTGACCGTTCTACGACTGGTCGTAGCTTTCCTACGACTAGTCGTAGGTCACCTACGACTGGTCGTAGCTTTCCTTCGACTGGTCGTAGGTCCTGCAAAGGTTCGCTGGACTTCGAGTCGTAGATTGTACGACTGGTCGAAGATCAGTCAACACTGTTCCTACGACTGGTCGAACAGATTCCAGGACTAGTCGAAGGCTAACAGATTTTATCCGGAATTTGTAACAAACTTACGACTGGTCGAGGAATTTCTTAGACTGGTCGAAGCAAGTCTAGGACTAGTCGAAGAAGGCCTAGGACTAGTCGAAGAACAGACCAATCACATGTAAAATAACATTCGACTTATGTATCCGAAATGACCTACTTCTAAGGTCAACCTATGGCCAAACAAACCTCAATCATGAAGTATGGACATTGAAGCATTAGGAACAAGTGACCTTGAAGTATCAGTCTTGAAGTCTTGATGTAGTTGAACTCTTCATGTAACTCAATCTTGAAAGTGGCTTGAGTTTCAGCTTGAGTCTTGAGTTCAGCTAGACTTTCAACTTGAGTCTTGAGATCAGCTTGAGTTTCAGCAGTTCTTGCATTCAAGAGTCTTGTCTTGTGAGCAGTTCTTTCATTCAAGATCTTGAGTCTTGTACTTGAGTGCTTTGCTTGTTGTGAGCTTAGCTTGTTTATGAATGTTGATCCTTGAGAAAGCTTCACTTATGCAAGTTATATATAACAGAGTATAATAGTGATTTTGGCACTACAAATTTGACAACAAAGAGGGATAGAAACTATAGCACTTACAATCTCCCCCTTTGTCAAATTAGTGACAAAACACATAACCATAATAAACAAAAGTAAAACAACTGGTTAACACCTGCAAATATTCAATATTCAACATTCAACCAGTTTCAACATTCAACCATTATCATTCAACAAGATCAAACATATATTCAAGATCAAACATATATTCCCCCTAACTCCCTCTGGGTAACATAACCACTGCTACTCCCCTCACAATCACATTAAGAACAAACCATTCTCCCCCTTTTTGTCACAATATGACAAAGGAGAACTAAAGAAAGGAAGTCATGAGAGGAAACATGAGGAAGTAAGAGAATAAGAGGAACTCAAGATAGCATCACATATATCCAGCATTACATCAAGAACAAATATTCAGCATAAAACATAAATAGAATCCAAATCAAAATCAGCCAAGTGCTAAGTAAGAAAGTTATTACATACAAAAAGTCTCATAGAAACTAGTCAGAACTAGAACTTGAAGATGGAGCAAGAATAGAAGGATCAAGTTGGTGCATGCCTTTGTTCAAGCGCCTAAGATATTTGTGCATATACTTGAATTGCAAATCATGAGCAACAGACATGTTTTCCAACTTAACATTTATATCCTCAACTCTACCTTCTAATGCACTCAGACGTGCATCAACATCAGATGGTACAAAATCTGGATCATTAGCTGAGTCAAAATCCAGTTCCTCAAAAATGTCATCCATATTAATGTCAACACCAGCTTCTTCAGGACCACCACTAACATCACCACCTTGTTCAGGAAGCAGATCCAACTTCATCTTATTAATATTTGTATTGTTGAAGATCAGATGATGGATTGGTGCTTCATCAACAGGCATATCGACTAACATATGAGTAGCCAATACAGTCATAAAATATGCAAATGGAATGTCACTATGACCAGGATGGAGTCGAAACTGAATAATGAAATGACAGATTAAGGATGACAAACAAATCTGAGTACCATTTGAGATAGCATGGATAACACGAACCATAAATGAAGTCAGGTCAGATTTATTACCCGAACAAGGATACAGATTAGACACAGATTCTGTGAAGAATTCTGTATTTGGGTAACAAATACCTTGCAGGGAGAGCATTCCCTTTTTGAGTCCATTGAACATCCATGTTGCACAAGTCTCTAGTTAGCATGCATTTTTCAACCATTGAGGGTTTATCAGTCAAGTTATGAATTGGAATACCCTCATCATTCACAGGAATTTCCATAAGGGCTGAAATTAAATGACGATCAACTTCAAATGGCCCTTCTCTAGTAGAAATTTGGAAAGTTAAATTATCCTATGAAAATGCACTAATACATGAAAACATGGATTGGGCAATGGACCGGTATGCAGGCCCACCCCAATTCAATAAGTTAACCCAACCTACAGCTTCAAGCATAGGAAGGATGTCAAATGGAGCAATGTGATTGACATCAACAGGATGTTCAACGATAACCTTACGAGATCTAATGTCCCTAACAAATGAAGGATCATCATTGGGAACAAGAAGATGACGTTTAGAGATAGGGGTTGATCTGGAGGAAGAAGAAGGACCACGTGAAGTAGTTTTTCTTCCTCTAGAAGCCATTTGCAACAAGGAATTAAAGGAATAAAGAAGTTGCAAAGGATTGAGAAGTGGGTTTGCTCAAAACAGATTTTTCACAACCAAAACCCCAAATCTCAATGATTTTCAAGATAGAAAGCTTCAAGAGAGAAAAGGAAGCAATCTTGACACAAATATGCAAGAAAAATGGATTTGGAATACTAACCTTGAAGAACTTGAAGGATGGGTTCGACGAGTCGAAGTTCGGCTCCAAGGAGAAGAAAGAAGAAATGAGGAAGAAAGTGAAAAATCCCCAATTTGAAGTGAAACCCGTGCTCCACGACTGGTCGTGGGTATCTACGACCGGTCGTAGTATGACTGGTCGTGTATACTCACGACTGGTCGTATAAACCCCAAAAATTCAATTTACTTGCAAATTTTACAAAAATTGAAATACAATCTAGCAAATATATACAATATTATACAAGAAGGCATAAATTATCAATTTAAAATGCACATGCCAAGATCAAATTTCATCTTTTTGAACTTGCTTTTATCAAGAGGTTTTGTGAAAATATCAGCACGTTAATCTTCAGTAGGAATATATTCTAGAGATATAACTTTTTCTTCTACTAATTCCCTTATATAATGAAATCTAATGTCAATATGCTTAGTACGAGAATGCTGAATAGGATTTTTTGAAATATTTATCGCACTGGAATTATCACAATGTAATAACATAGAATCCTGTTTAATTCCATAATCACTTAGCATTCGTTGCATCCAAACAAGCTGTGTACATGCATTACCAGGCAATATACTCAGCTTCAGTTGTTGAAAGTGATATAGAATTTTGTTTCTTACTAAACCAGAAACTAGACAATTTCCAATGAAAAACAACCACCACCGGTTGATTTTCTATCATCTAGATTACCAGCCCGGTCAGCAGTACCCAACTAATTGAACATTGGTTTCATGAGGATACCAGAGACCGAGATTTACAAAATTGCGACATATCTAATAATTCGCTTGACAACAGCAATCAAGTGAGATTCTTTTGGATCGGATTGATATCTTGCGCAAATACCAACACTTAGAGAAATATCAGTCTACTAGCAGTTAAATATAACAAACTACCAATCATACTCCGATAAAGTTTTGAGTCAACATTTTTACCATTAGAGTCTTTTGATAGTTTCAGGGTAGTACTCATAGGAGTATCGAAATTCTTGCCATTCTCAAATCCAAATCTTTTGATTAGATTCAAGGCATACTTAGATTGAGAAATGAATATTCCTTCAGGTTGTTGCTTTACTTGCAATCCAAGGAAATAAGTCAATTCCCCAACCATGCTCATTTCGAACTGTGATTTCATCAAATCTGCAAACTCAGTAGTCAAGTCAGTACAAGTTGATCCATAAATGATATCATCAACATAAATCTGTACCATTAGGATATGATCATTATGTTTCTTAACAAACAGAGTTTTATCAACAGATCCCATTTGAAAATTATGAGTTAAAAGAAATTTTGTTAGTTTCTCATACCATGCCCTAGGTGCTTATTTTAATCCATAAAGTGCCTTTTTAAGCCGATATACATGATCAATACTTTTGGAATCTTCAAATCCCATTGGCTGTTCAACATAGACTTCTTCATGTAAATCGCCATTTAGAAAAGCACTTTTCATATCCATCTGATAGATCTTTATATTTCTAAAACATGCAATGGATATAAATAGTCTGATAGATTCAAGACGTGCTACTGGTGCAAAGGTTTCATCGAAATCAATCCCTTCAATTTGAGTATAACCTTATACCACCAGTCTAGCCTTATTTCTAATTATATTTCCACATTCATCAGACTTATTTTTGAAAATCCATTTTGTTCCAATGATGTGTTTATCTTTAGGTCTTGGTATGAGATACCAAACATCATTTCTTACAAATTGGTTGAGTTCATCTTGCATCGCAACAATCCAGTTTTCATCAGCCAGAGCTTCTTTTACGTTAGTTGGTTCAATTTGGGATGTAAAACATACATAATTACATATATCCTCAAGTTGTCTACGGGTGCGAACACCGGTGAGAGGGTTTCCAAGAATTTGTGTGGTTGGATGATCTTTAACAGTCCTTAACTCAGAATCAGTCTGATTCGATGAAGTATCGGGTTTATCAATGATTAGTACTTCATCATTATCTGAATTAGAAGTTGGTGTATTTAAATGATCATCAATGACAACATTAATGGATTCTTGAATCACACCAGTCCTTTTGTTCAGGACCCTATAAGCTCGACTGTTTAAAGAATATCCTAGAAAAATACCTTCATCACTCTTCGTATCGAACTTTTCCAAATTTTCACGATCACGTAAAATATAGCACTTGCTGCCAAAAACTCAAAAGTATTTAACAGTAGGCTTTTTATTGAACCACAATTCGTAAGCTGTTTTATTATTATCTTTTCTAGTGTAGACTCGGTTAATAATATAGCAAGCTGTGTTGACTGCTTCAGCCCAAAGATTTTTAGAGAGCTTCATGCTATTCAACATGACGTTAGCCATTTCTTGAAGCACCCTATTCTTTCTTTCTATAATTCCATTTTGTTGTGGAGTTTTGGGAGCAGAGAATTCATGTAATATTCCTTGGTCGGTACAGAACTTCTCAAAATTTCTATTCTCAAATTCAGATCCATGATCACTACGAATTTTACTGATTTGAGAAGATTTTTCAGTTTGAATCCTTTTGAGAACTTTTCTTACTTCTTCAAGGGTTTCAGATTTATCCCTTAAGAAGACTACCCAAGTGAATTTGGTAAAGTCATCGACTATTACCAAGATATACTTTCTCCCACCACGACTTTCCGTTCTGGTAGGTCCTATCAGGTCCATGTGGAGAAGTTCGAGTGGTCTTGATGTGGTATTTGAATTCACCTTTTTGTGTGAGTTCTTTGTTTGTTTGCCTATCTGGCACTCATCACATATTTTATCTAATTTCTGAAGTTTGGGTAAACCTCTTACAAGTTCTCGTTTGCTCAATCGATATAGATTTCGATAATGTACATGTACAAGACGTTTGTGCCATAAGTCGGTCTCGTCTGTATGGACCATGTAACATGTTTGATTAGATGAGCTGGATTCACTAATAATATAGCAATTTTCAGACGTTCTATGTCCAGTTAATATTACAGAACCCTTATTGTTTAGTATTTCATAGCTTTGATTAGAAAACCGAACATTATGATTATTATCACATATTTGTGATATACTAAGCAAGTTGTGCTTTAGGCCTTCAACGTATAAAACATTTTTAAACACCGAAAGATTAAAAAGTTGAACCGTACCTTGGCCTATAATCTTGCAGTTGCTACCATCACCAAATGTGACTGAACCATCAGTCATATCTTTCAGATCGGTGAATAAGGCTTTGTCACCTGTCATATGCCTGGAGCATCCACTGTCTAGGTACCACTTTGAATGACTTATTGCTTTGAAAGCAGTGTGAGCAACCAAGCAGGTGACTTTAGGAACCCATTTCATAACTGTTTTGGGTTTAGGAACATAGTTGGTCTTCTTTTGTGTATACTTGTAGGAATGACTTATAGAGTTAGATTTTAATAGCTCCTTGAGTAAATCAACTATCTTTTCAGCTAGTGGATTTCGATTCTGATTAAAGTTGACATGGCTGTTTCTAGGTTTTTGAAAAGTTTTTGAATTTTTAGAAAAATCTTGATAAGTACTTTTCCCTTTTGAGTTTGAGGACTCTCCTTTAACAAACATAGAAGGAGTATACTTTTGTTTAGGAGGTAGATTTTTATCATAGCCCAACCCGGATCGATCGCCACATTTTCTTGATCCGGATAAAAGTTTTTCTAACTTTGGATCACCTTGGGCATATTTCAATGTGTCCTTTAAACTCAGAAGAGAAGCTACTTCAGTTTTAAGATTCTCAATTTCAGATTTTAAATAAACAATTAGTGAGTTTTTGAATTCCAAATCACATTTTGATTTTTCAAAACTATCTGAAATTTGTGATTTTTCTAAGACAAGTGAATCAAAACAATTTTTGAGTTTAGAAAACTTTTCTTTTTGAAGTTTAAGTTTGACAGCAATTTTACAACTTTCCTTATATAGGGCATTATAAGCGTCTTGAAGATCATCTTCATTTTCACATTCACTATTCAGATTTTCTTCACTTGTAGAATCATTATCTGAAAATGTGAATTTGGCTAGAGTCATAAGAGCTTTAATCTCATTGCCCGACTCAGTTTTAGAATCTTCTGATTCAGAAGAACCTTCAGGCTCAGATGATTCATCCCATGTAGCCAACATACCCTTCTTCCTGGGTTTGTCCCTTTTAGGACATTTATTTGCTAAGTGCCCATATTCTTGACAGTTGTAACATTGACTATCTTTCAAAGATTTTTGAAATTTGGGTCTAAACTTCTTTTTGTCATTTGATTTTTGAAAATCAACTCTTTTCTTGCTTTTGAAAATTTTGTAAAATTTTTTAGCTAAAAGAGGCATATTATCTTCTGAATCAGAATTTTCTTCTGAATTACATTTAGAAGATTTTAGCGCGATAGATTTACCTTTAGGAGCTTTAAAGTTTAACTCGTAGGTTTATAGAGAACCAACTAGTTCTTCAACCCTCATATTATCCGTATCACGAAGTTCCTGGATTGCGGTTACTTTAGAATTGAACCGTTCAGGAAGTGAGCGTAGTATTTTTGCACACACTTTACTTTCTGAGATTTTATCGCCAAGACCCCACATTGAGTTTACAATGTCATTCAATCTAGTGTAGAAGTCCATAAACATTTCATTTTCCTCCATATGAATTTCTTCAAATTTGGTTATGAGGAGTTGGACCTTAGATTTTTTGACAATTGTAGTACCCTCGTGTGTCATTTCTAATACATCCCAAGCTTGCTTTGCAGTATCACAAGAAATGATTCTTTTGAACTCATCTGGTGATAGTGCGCAAGTAATTGCATTTAGTGCTTTAGCATTTGCACTACTCTCACTTTTCTGAAGGGTGGTCCATTGGTAATATGGTGTGGTTTTCATAGATTTTGAACCATCAACCCCAGTAACTTCCATGATAGGAGGATTCCATTCAGTCACTGTGGCTTGCCACACGTTTTCATCCATTGATTTAAGGAAGATCCTCATTCTGGCTTTCCAATAAGCATAGTTGGAGCCATCAAAGGGTGGAGGCCTAGTGACTGAAAGGCTACCAAAATTTGACATCTTAAATAGCTTAAATCATTAGCTCATGAATTAAATCCAAAAAATGAGCTATTAGGCTCTGATACCACTTGAAAAGGCCAAGCTATATGTCCTAGAGGGGGGGTGAATAGGACAATGCCAAATAAAAACTTATAACAGCGGAATAATAAAGAAAATGATAGCCAAATTAAATAACAATGCAGGAAAGTAAAACAACCTCAAAATTTAGATCTTGAGAGGTTGATACAAATGTTATTCTAAGGACAACCTTACACCAAAAACAGAGTTTATGGTAGGACAACCTTATTTCTAGAAAGGTCTTTGTATCAAGTCTCAAATCGAAGAGGAATACAGAATTAAATATAAACTGAAATGAAATAACTTGTAATTAAAAATGTATTGTTCTAGGGACAGCCAAACACCATAAAAATGGCAGGGCAACCTTGCTGGAACAACTTTCAAATGAAATTGAAAATCAAGCTTATAAAGGAATAGCAGAAAGTAAATTCTAAGCTATTACAACATTCTCACAAAGCTTGAAATAATTACAACATTCACCACCATACATACATCCCACAAAAAGAATAAAAAATTAGAAGAATAAAACAATCAACCACAACTCAAGGGATTATAGTGGTTCGCCTGTGTGTTCACCAACTGTTATACAACAGCCACACAAAAAGCTACTCCACTCCTAATATCCTCACACAGGGGATATTAGCGTTCACTAAAAATAGGTTTTCCCAGGTTCACCCAAAACCCTTACAATTGTGTCTTTGTCTGTGGGCTTACACAATTAAAAAAACCCCACTTCTGAGTTTTCCTGGCTTTCCTCAGATAACCAAAATAACAAGATTTTTCTGACAAATCTTGAAAGAAACCAAAATAATAGAAAGGAATTTACAATATGTAAAATACCTGAAAATCTCCTTCGTTGTAGCAGCCCGGTAGAACCAAATCAAAGTAGATGATTGAATGTCCAAGTTCAATGTCCAGTACTCGATTACAATGGTTCTAATTCTAATAGATTTTAAATTAAACCAAATAGGGCTTGCCTTAATTGATTTTGATTCCAAAGAAAGGGAATAATAATTCCTCTTATCAAATCAGATTGAAATATAAGAAACAAAATCAATTAAAATAAAGCTAAGGAAAGAGAATATTAAATAAGCACACTTAGCTTAGATGGAGCACAGAATTATCTCTCAGAAGTTCGACGAGGATTGGCTTGGATACTTTAATTAATTCGATGATTTCTTCTGAGATTCGTGCACTATTTATAGGTGAGAAGATCGGGTCTTCGACTGGTCTAGAGTGCTCTTCGACTAGTCGAAGCTCTAACAGATATTTGAAAAATCCGGCGGGATTTGCTTTGACCGTTCTACGACTGGTCGTAGCTCTCCTACGACTGGTCGTAGGTTTCCTTCGACTGGTCGTAGGTCCTGCAAAGGTTCGCTGGACTTCGAGTCGTAGATTGTACGACTGGTCGAAGATCAATCGACACTGTTCCTACGACTGGTCGAATAGATTCCAGGACTAGTCGAAGGCTAACAGATTTTATCCGGAATTTGTAACAAACTTACGACTGGTCGAGGAATTTCTTAGACTAGTCGAAGCAAGTCTAGGACTAGTCGAAGAAGGCCTAGGACTAGTCGAAGAACAGACCAATTAAATGTAAAATAACATTCGACTTATGTATCCGAAATGACCTACTTCTAAGGTCAACCTATGGTCAAACAAACCTCAATCATGAAGTATGGACATTGAAGCATTAGGAACAAGTGACCTTAAGTATCAGTCTTGAAGTCTTGATGTAGTTGAACTCTTCATGTAACTCAATCTTGAAAGTGGCTTGAGTTTCAGCTTGAGTCTTGAGTTCAGCTTGAGTTTCAACTTGAGTCTTGAGATCAGCTTGAGTTTCAGCTTGAGTCTTGATTTCAGCTTGAGTCTCAGCTTGAGTCTTGATTTCAGCTTGAGTCTTGTTTTGTGAGCAGTTCTTTCATTTAAGATCTTGAGTCTTGTACTTGAGAGCTTTGCTTGTTGTGAGCTTAGCTTGTTTATGAATGTTAATCCTTGAGAAAGCTTCACTTATGCAAGTTATATATAACAGAGTATAATAGTGATTTTGGCACTACAAATTTGACAACAAAGAGGGATAGAAACTATAGCACTTACACTATTGGACAAGGAGATGAAGGAGAAATTCAGGATTGACGACTGTGATCCCACTTGCAGATGCGCAAATTGTTTCGGAATACAATGATTAAAGTCAGGAATGAAAGAGTACTAAAGTACCTTTCAGATGACCGAAACTCGACCCAATCAGACATCAAACGAGGGAGTTATGAGCATCTCGATTGGATCGTGCAATTTGAAAGATTAACAATCCAAATTGCAAAATGACGATCGAAGAGTTTCAACGTGCTTTTGGGAAATCGAACCGCCTCAGAATTAGCCAATTCTGGTCCCATTAGGAAGCTTCTCGAGTTATCATTCCAATGAGGTCAAAATAGTCTAAATTCAACCATTGAAGAGAGGGTTATAAAGGTTACTATTGGACAAGGAGACGAAGGTAAAATTCAGGACCGACGACTGCGATCCCACTTACGGATGCGCAAATGGTCTCGGAATACGATGATTCAGGTTAGGAATGAATGTGCTCTAAAGTACCTTTCAGATGACCAAAAATCGACCCAACCTGACATCAATGAGGGTGTTTTGAGCATCTCCATCGGAACCCTTGATCTAGAAAGATTAAAAATCCAAATTGCAAAATGGCGATCGAAGAGATCCAACAGACTTTTGAGATGTCGAACGAACTTTGAATTAGACAATTCTGGTCCCATTTGGAAGCTTGTCGAGTTGCCATTCCAATGAGCTCAAAATAGTCTAAATTTAACCACTAAAGAGAGGTTTATGGAGGTTTCTATTGGAGAAGTTATGAGCATCTCCGTTAGAACGCGTGATCTAGAAAGATTAAAAATCCAAATTGCAAAATGAGGATTGAAGAGTTCCAACAGGCTTTCAGGATATCGAACGGCTTCGGAATTAGCCAATTCTGGTCCAATTAGGAAGCTTGTCGAGTTACCATTCCAATGAGCTCAAAATAGTCTAAATTCAACCATGGAAGAGACGGTTATGAATTACTATTGGACAAGGAGATGTGGGAAGAATTCATGACCGACGACTGCGATCCCACTTACGGATGTGCAGATGGTCTCGGAATATGACGATTCAAGTCAAGACTGAAAGAGTACTAAAGTACCTTTCAGATGACCAAAACTTGACCCAATCAGACATCAAACAAGGGAGTTAAGAGCATCTCCATTGGATCGTGCGATTAGAAAAGATTAACAATCCAAATTGCAAAATGACGATCGAAGAGTTCCAACGGACTTTTGGGATATCAAACGGTCTCAGAATTAGACAATTCTGGTCCCATTAAGGAGCTTGTCGAGCTACCATTCTAATGAGCTCAAAATAGTCTAAATTCAACCACTGAAGAGAGGGTTACGAAGGTTACTATTGGACAAGGAGATGAAGGAAAAATTCAAGATCGACGACTGCAATCCAACTTGCATATGCACAAATGGTCTTAGAATACGATAATTCAAGTCAGGAATGAAAGAGCACTAAAATACCTTTCAGATGACCGAAACTCGACCTAATCTGACATCAAACGAGGGAGTTATGAGCATCTTTATTGGATCATGGGATTTGGAAAGATTAACAATCCAAATTGTAAAATGACGATCAAAGAGTTCCAACGTGCTTTTGGTATATCCAACTGCCTCAAAATTAGTCAATTCTGGAACCATTAGGGAACTTGTCAAGTTACCATTCCAATGAGCTCAAAATAGTCTAAATTCAAGCACTAAAGAGAGGGTTATGAAGGTTACTATTGGACAAGGAGATGAAGAAAAAATTCAGGACCGAAGACTGCGATCCCACTTACGGAGGCGCAAATGGTCTCGGAATCCTATGATTCAAGTCAGGAATGAAAGAGCTCTAAAGTACCTTTCAGATGACCAAAAATCGAGCCAGTCCAACATCAAACGAGGGAGTTATGAGCATCTCCGTTGGAACTCGCGATCTAGAAAGATTAAAAATCCAAATTGCAAAATGACGATCGAAGAGTTCCAACTGGCTTTCAGGATATCGAACGGCTTCAGAATTAGCCAATTCTGGTCCGATTAGGAAGCTTGTCGAGCTACCATTCCAATGAGCTCAAAATAGTCTAAATTTGACCACTGAAGAGAGAGTTATGAAGGTTACTATTGGACAAGGAGATGAAGGAAAAATTTAGGACCGACAACTGTGATCCCACTTGCATAAGCGTAAATGGCCTCAGAATACAACGATTCAAGTCAGGAATGAAAGAGCTCTAAAGTACCTTGCAGATGACCAAAAATGGACCCTATCCGACATCAAATGAGGGAGTTTTGAGCATCTCCGTTGGAACACGCGATTTGGAAAGATTAACAATCTAAATTCCTATATAACGATCGAAGAGTTGCAACAGGCTTTTAATGATATCGAACGGCATGAGAATTAGCCAATTCTGGTCCAATTAGGAAGCTTGTCAAGTTACCAATCCAATGAGCTCAAAATAGTCTAAATTTGACCACTGAAGAGAGAGTTATGAAGGTTACTATTGGACAAGGAGATGAAGGAGAAATTCAAGACCGATGACTGTGATCCCACTTGCCGATGCGCAAATTATTTCGGAATACAATGATTAAAGTCAGGAATGAAAGAGCACTAAAGTACCTTTCAGATGACCGAAACTCGACCCAATCAGACATCAAACGAGGGAGTTATGAGCATCTCGATTGGATCGTGTGATTTGAAAGATTAACAATCCAAATTGCAAAATGACGATCGAAGAGTTCCAACGTGCTTTTGGGAAATCGAACCGCCTCAGAATTAGCCAATTCTGGTCCCAATAGGAAGCTTGTCGAGTTACCTTTCCAATGAGATAAAAATAGTCTAAATTCAAGCACTGAAGAGAGGGTTACGAAGGTTACTATTCGACAAGGAGATGAAGGAAAAATTCAGGACCGAAGACTACGATCCCACTTATGGATGTCCAAATGGTCTCGGAATACGACGAATCAAGTCAGGAATGAAAGAGCTCTAAAGTACCTTTCGGATGACCAAAAATCGAGCCAGTTCAACATCAAATGAGGGAGTTATGAGCATCTCCGTTAGAACTCACGATCTAGAAAGATTAAAAATCCAAATTGCAAAATGACGATCGAAGAGTTCCAACTGGCTTTCAGGATATCGAAGGGCTTTGGAATTAGCCAATTCTGGTCCGATTAGGAAGCTTATCGAGTTACCATTCCAATGAGCTCAAAATAGTCTAAATTCGACCACTGACGAGAGAGTTATGAAGGTTACTATTGGACAAGGAGATGAAGGAAAAATTCAGGACCGACAACTGTGATCCCACTTGCATATGCACAAATGGTCTCAGAATACGATGATTCTAGTCAGGAATGAAAGAGCACTAAAATACCTTTCAGATGACCGAAACATGACCCAATCAGACATCAAACGAGGGAGTTATGAGCATCTCCATTGGATCGTGCGATTAGGAAAGATTAACAATCTAAATTGCAAAATGACGATCAAAGAGTTCCAACGGACTTTTCAGATATCAAACAGTCTCAGAATTAGACAATTCTAGTCCCATTATGGAGCTTGTTGAGTTACCATTCCAATGAGCTCAAAATAGTCTAAATTCAACCACTGAAGAGAGGGTTATGAAGGTTACTATTGGACAAGGAGATGAAGGAAAAATTCAGGGCCAACGACTGCGATCCCACTTACAGTTGCGCAAATGGCCTCAGAATATGAAGATTCAAGTCAGGAATGAAAGTGCACTAAAGTACCTTTCAGATGACCAAAAAGTAACCCATTCCGACATCAAACGAGGGAGTTATGAGCATCTCCATTGGATTGCAAGATTTGGAAAGATTAACTATCCAAATTGTAAAATGACGATCGAAGAGTTCCCATAGGCTTTCAGGATATTGAACGGCTTCAGAATTAGCCAATTCTAGTCCAATTAGGAAGCTTGTCGAGTTACCATTGCAATGAGCTTAAAATAGTCTAAATTCAACCACTGAAGAGATAGTTATGAAGGTAACTATTGGACAAGGAGCAGAAGGAAAAATTCAGGACCGTCGACTGTGATCCCACTTACAGATGCGCAAATGGTCTCGGAATACGAGATTCAAGTCAGGAATGAAAGATCTCTAAACAACCTTTAAGATGACAAAAAATTGACCCAATCGGACATCGAGCGAGGGAGTTATGAGCATCTCCGTTGGAACGCACAATTTGGAAAGAATAACAATCCAAATTGCAAAATGATGATCAAAGAGTTCCAACAGGCTTTTGGTATATCAATTGGCCTCAGAATTTGCTAATTTTGGTCCCATTAGGAAGCTTGTCGAGTTACCATTCCAATGAACTCAAAATAGTCTAAATTCGACTACTGAAGAGAGTTATGAAGGTTGCTATTGGACTAAGAGATGAAGGAAGAATTCAGGACCGACAACTGCGATCCCTCTTGCGGATGCGCAAATCGTTTCAGAATATGACGATTCATGTCAGGAATGAAAGATCACTAAAGTACCTTTCGGATGACCAAAAATTGACCCAATCCGATGTTAAATGAGGGAGTTATGACCATCTCCTTTGGAACGCGCGTTTTGGAAAGATTATCAATCCAAATTGCAAAATGACGATCGAAGAGTTCTAACAAGCTTTCAAGGTATCGAACGGCTTCAGAATTAGCCAATTCTGGTCCAATTAGGAAGCTTGTCGAGTTACCATTCCAATCAGCTCAAAATAGTCTAAATTCGACTACTGAAGAGATTGTTTTAAAAGTTACTATTGGACAAGGAGCAGAAGGAAATATTCAGGACCGACGACTGTGATCCCACTTAAGGATGCGCAAATGGTCTCGGAATACGACGATTCAACTAAGGAATATAAGATCTCTAAACTACCTTTAAGATGATAAAAAATCGACCCAATCCGACATAAAACGAGGGAGTATGAGCTTCTCCGTTAGAACGCACAATTTGGAAAGATTAACATTCCAAATTGCAAAATGACGATTAAAGAGTTCCAACAGGCTTTCGAGATATCAAATGGCCTCTGAATTAGCTAATTCGGGTCCCATTAGGAAGCTTGTCGAGTTACCATTCCAATGAACTCAAAATATTATAAATTCGACCATAGAAGAGAGAGTTATGAAGGTTACTATTGGACAAGGAGATGAACGAAGAATTAAGGACTAACGACTGCGATCCCACTTACGGATGCGCAAATGGTCTCAGAATACGATGATTCAAGTCATGAATGAAAGAGCACTAACGTACCTTTCAGATGACCAAAAAATGGCCCAACCGACATCAAATGAGAGAGTTTTGGACATCTCCATTGGATCGTGCGATCTGGAAAGATTAACAATCCAAATTGAAAAATGACGATCAAAGAGTTCCAACGTGTTTTTGGGATATCGAACGGCCTCAGAATTAGCCAATTCTGGTCCCATTAGGAACCTTGTCGAGTTACCATTCCAATGAGCTCAAAATAGTCTAAATTTGACCACTAAAGAGGTAGTTATGAAGGTTAATATTGGACAAGGAGCAGAAGGAAAAATTCAGGACCGACAACTGCCATCCCACTTACGGATGCACAAACGGTCTCGGAATACGACCATTGAAGTTAGGAATGGAAGAGCTCTAAAGTACCTTTCAGATGACCAAAAATCGAACCAATCCAACATCAAATGAGGGAGTTATGAGCATCTCTGTTGGAACGCGCGATTTGGAAAGATTAATAATCCAAATTGCAAAATGACAATCGAAGAGTTCCAGTGGACTGTTGGGATATTGAACGGTCTCAGAATTAGACTATTATCGTCCCATTTGGAAGCTTCTAGAGTTACCATTCCAATGAACTCAAAATAGTCTAAATTCGACAACTGAAGACAGAGTTATGAAGGTTACTATTGGACAAGGAGATGTAGGAAGAACTCAGGACTGACGACTGTGATCCCACTTACGGATGCGTACTTGGTCTCGGAATACGACGATTCAAGTCAGGAATGAAAGAGCACTAAAGTAACTTTCAGATGACCAAAAATTGACCTAATCTGACATCAAACGAGGGAGTTATGAGCATCTCCATTGGATCGTGCGATTTGGATAGATTAACAATCCAAATTGCCAAATGACAATCTAAGAGATCCAACAGGCTTTCAGGATATCGAATAGCTTCAGAATTAGCCAATTCTGGTCAAATTAGGAAGCTTGTCATGTTATCATTCCAATGAGCTCAAAATAGTCTAAGTTCGACCACTGAAGAGAGAGTTATGAAGGTTACAATTAGAAAAGGAGATGTGGGAAGAATACAAGACCGACGACTGCGATCCCACTTACGGATGTGCAAATGGTCTCGGAATAAGATGATTCAAGTCAGGAATGAAAGAATACTAAAGTAACTTTCAGATGACCAAAACTTGACCCAATCAGACATCAAACGAGGGAGTTATGAGCATCTCCATTGAATCGTGCGATTAGGAAAGATTAACAATCCAAATTGCAAAATGATGATCGAAGAGTTCCAACGGACTTTTAGGATATCGAACGGTCTCAGAATTAGACAATTCTGGTCCCATTAGGGAGCTTGTCGAGTTACCATTCCAATGAGCTCAAAATAGTCTAAATTCAACCACTAAAGAGAGGATTATGAAGGTTACTATTGGACAAGGAGATGAAGGAAAAATTCAGGGCCAACCACTACGATTCCACTTACGGATGTGCAAATGCCCTCGGAATATGACGATTCACGTCAAGAATGAAAGACCATTAAAGTACCTTTCAGATGACCAAAAATTCACCCATTCCAACATCAAATGAGGGAGTTATGAGCATCTCCATTGGATCACATGATTTGTAAAGCTTAACAATCCAAATTGCAAAATGACGATCGAAGAGTTCCAACAGGCATTCAAGATATCGAACAGCTTCAGAATTAGCCAATTCTGGTCCAATTAGGAAGCTTGCCGAGTTGCCAATCTAATGAGCTCAAAATAGTCTAAATTCGACCACTGAAGAGATAGTTATGAAGGTTACTATTGGACAAGGAGCAGAAGGAAAAATTCAGGACTGACGACTACGATCCCACTTACGAATGCGCAAATGGTCTTGGAATAGGATATTCAAGTCAGGAATGAAAGATCTCTAAACAACCTTTAAGATGACAAAAAATCAACCCAATCCAACATCGAACGAGGGAGTTATGAGCATCTCCGTTGGTACGCACAATTTGGAAAGATTAACAGACCAAATTGCAAAATTATGATCAAAGAGTTCCAACAGGCTTTTGGGGATATCAAATGGTCTCAAAATTAGCTGATTCTGGTCCCGTTAGGAAGCTTGTCGAGTTACCATTCCAATGAACTCAAAATAGTCTAAATTCGACTACGGAAGAGAGAGTTATGAAGGTTACTATTGGACTAGGAGAAGAAGGAAGAATTCAGGACCGACAACTGCGATCCCTCTTATGGATGCGCAAATGGTCTCGAAATATGACGATTCAAGTCAGGAATGAAAGAGCACTAAAGTACCTTTCAGATGACCAAAAATTGACCCAATCTGACATCAAACGAGGGAGTTTTGAGCATCTCCATTGGATCGTGCGATTTGGAAAGATTAACAATCCAAATTGCAAAATGACGATCGAAGAGTTCCAACAGGCTTTCAGGATATCGAACGACTTCAGAATTAGCCAATTCTAGTCCAATTAGGAAGCTTGTTGAGTTACCATTACAATGAGCTCAAAATAGTTTAAATTTGACCACTGAAGAGAGAGTTATGTAGTTACTATTGGATAAGGAGATGAATGAAAAATTCAGGACTGACAACTGTGATCCCACTTGCATATGCGCAAATGGTCTCGGAATACGATGATTCAAATCAGGAATGAAAGAGAACTAAAATACCTTTCAGATGACCGAAATTTGACCCAATCAGACATCAAACAAGGGAGTTATGAGGATCTCTATTGGATCGTGCGATTTGGAAAGATTAATAATCCAAATTGTAAAATGACGACCGAAGAGTTCCAACGTGCTTGTGGTATATTGAACCGCCTCAAAATTAGCCAATTCAGGTCCCATTAGGGAGCTTGTCGAGTTACCATTCCATTGAGCTCAAAATAGTCTAAATTCAACCACTGAAGAGAGGGTTATGAAGATTACTATTGAACAAGGAGACGAGGAAAAATTCAGGACCGACGACTGCGGTCCCATTTACGGATGCGTAAATGGTCTCGGAATACGATGATTCAGATTAGGAATGAAAGAGCTCTAAAGTACCTTTCAGATGACCAAAAATTGACCCAATCCGACATCAAACGAGGGTATTTTGAGCATCTCCTTTGGAACCCGTGATCTAGAAAGATTAAAAATCCAAATTGCAAAATGGCGATCAAAGAGATCCAACGGACTTTTGAGATATCGAACGGTCTTAGAATTAGACAATTCTGGTCCCATTTGGAAGCTTGTCAAGTTACCATTCCAATAAGCTCAAAATAGTGTAAATTGAACCACTAAAGAGAGGTTTATGAAGGTTTCTATTGGACATGTTATAAGCATCTCCATTAGAACTCACGATCTAGAAAGATTAAAAATCCAGATTGCAAAATGAGGATCGAAGAGTTCCAATAGGCTTTCAAGATATGGAACGGCATCGGAATTAGACAATTCTAGTCCAATTAGGAAGCTTGACGAGTTACCATTCCAATGAGCTCAAAATAGTCTAAATTCGACCACTGAAGAGAGAGTTATGAAGGTTACTATTGGACATGGAGATGAATGAAAAATTCAGGACCAACAACTGTGATCCCACTTGCATAAGCGCAAATGGTCTCGGAATATGATGATTCAAGTCAGGAAATAAAGAGCACTAAAATACCTTTCAGATGATCGAACCTCGACCCAATTAGACATCAAACAAGGGAGTTATGAGCATCTCGATTGGATCATGTGATTTGGAAAGATTAACAATCCAAATTGCAAAATGACGATCGAAGAGTTCCAACGTGCTTTTGTTATATCGAACCGCCTCAAAATTGGCCAATTCTGGTCCCATTGGGGAGCATGTCGAGTTACCATTCCAATGAGCTCAAAATAGTCTAAATTCAACCACGGAAGAGAGGGTTATAAAGGTTACTATTGGACAAGGAGATGAAGGAAAAATTCTGGAACGACGACTGCGATCCCACTTACAGATGCACAAATGGTCTCGGATTAGGACGATTCAAGTCAGGAATGAAAGAAGTCTAAAGTACCTTTCAGATGACCAAAAAATGACCCAATCCGAGATCAAACGAGGGAGTTTTGGGCATCTTCATTAGATCGAGCGATCTGGAAAGATTAACAATCCAAATTGCAAAATGACGATCAAAGAGTTCCAACGTGTTTTTGGGATATCGAACGGCCTCAGAATAAGCCAATTCTGGTCCCATTTGGAATCTTGTCGAGTTACCATTCCAATGAGCTCAAAATAGTCTAATTTCGACCACTGAAGAGATAGTTATGAAGGTTACTATTGGACAAGGAGATGTGGGAAGAATTCACGACCGACGACTGTGATCCCACTTACGGATGTGCAAATGGTCTCGGAATACGACGATTCAAGTCAGGAATGAAAGAGTACTAAAGTACCTTTCAGATGACTGAAACTTGACCCAATCAGACATCAAATGAGGGAGTCAAGAGTATCTTCATTGGATCGTGCGATTAGGAAAGATTAACAATCCAAATTGTAAAATGACAATCGAAGAGTTCCAACAGACTTTTGGGATATCGAACTGTCTCAGAATTAGACAATTCTGATCCCATTAGGGAGCTTGTCGAGTTACCGTTCCAATGAGCTCAAAATAGTCTAAATTCAACCACTGAAGAGAGGGTTACGAAGGTTACTATTGGACAAGGAGATGAAGGAAAAATTCATGACCGACGACTGCAATTCCACTTGCATATGCACAAATGGTCTCGGAATATGATGATTCAACTCAGGAATGAAAGAGCACTAAAATACCTTTTAAATGACTAAAAATCAACCCAATCTGACATTAAACGAGGGAGTTATGAGCATCTTTATTGGATCATGCGATTTGGAAAGATTAACAATCCAAATTGTAAAATGACGATCGAAGAGTTCCAACGTGCTTTTGGTATATCCAACCGCCTCAAAATTAACCAATTCTGGTACCATTAGGGAACTTGTCGAGTTACCATTCCAATGAGCTCAAAATAGTCTAAATTCAAGCACTGAAGAGAGGGTTACGAAGGTTACTATTCGACAAGGAGATGAAGGAAAAATTCAGGACTGAAGACTGCGATCCCACTTACGGATGCGCAAATGGTCTCGGAATATGATGATTCAAGTCAGGAATGAAAGAGCTCTAAAGTACCTTTCAGATGACCAAAAATTGAGCCAGTCCAACATCAAACGAGGGAGTTATGAGCATCTCTGTTAGAACTTACGATCTAGAAAGATTAAAAATCCAAATTCCAAAATGACGATCGAAGAGTTCCAACTGGCTTTCAGGATATCGAACAGCTTCAGAATTAGCCCATTCTGGTCCGATTAGGAAGCTTGTCGAGTTACCATTCCAATGAGCTCAAAATAGTCTAAATTCGACCACTGAAGAGAGAGTTATGAAGGTTACTATTGGACAAGGAGATGAAGGAAAAATTTAGGACCGACAACTGTTATCCCACTTGCATATGCGCAAATGGTCTCAGAATATGATGATTCAAGTCAGGAATGAAAGAGCACTAAAGTACCTTTCAGATGATCGAAACATGACCCAATCAGACATTAAACGAGGGAGTTATGAGCATCTCTATTAGATCGTGCGATTAGGAAAGATCAACAATCTAAATTGCAAAATGACGATCAAAGAGTTCCAACGGACTTTTCGGATATCGAACAGTCTCAGGATTAGCCAATTCTGGTCCCATTAGGGAGTTTGTCGAGTTTCCATTCCAATGAGCTCAAAATAGTCTAAATTCAACCACTAAAGAGAGGGTTATGAAGGTTACTATTGGACAAGGAGATGAAGGAAAAATTCAGGGCCAACGACTGCGATCCCACTTACGGATGCGCAAATGGCCTCGAAATATGAAGATTCAAGTCAGGAATGAAAGAGCACTAAAGTACCTTTCAGATGACCAAAAAGTAACCCATTCCGACATCAAACAAGGGAGTTATGAGCATCTTCATTGGATTGCACGATTTAGAAAGGTTAACTATCCAAATTGCAAAATGACGATCGAAGAGTTCCCACAGGCTTTCAAGATATTGAACGGCTTCAGAATTAGCCAATTCTAGTCCAATTAGGAAGCTTGTCGAGTTACCATTCCAATGAACTTAAAATAGTCTAAATTCGACCACTGAAGAGATAGTTATGAAGGTAACTATTAGACAAGGGGCAGAAGGAAAAATTCAGGACTGACAACTGTGATCCCACTTACGGATGCGCAAATGGTCTCGGAATACGAGATTCAAGTCAGGAAAGAAAGATCTCTAAACGACCTTTAAGATGATAAGAAATCGACCCAATCGGACATCGAATGAGGGAGTTATGAGCATCTCCGTTGGAACGCGCAAATTGGAATGATTAACTTTCCAAATTGCAAAATGATGATCAAAGAGTTCCAACAGGCTTTTGGTATAACAAATGGCCTCAGAATTTTCTAATTTTGGTCCCATTAGGAAGCTTGTCGAGTTACCATTCCAATGAACTCAAAATAGTCTAAATTCGACTACTGAAGAGAGAGTTATGAAGGTTGCTATTGGACTAGGAGATGAAGGAAGAATTCGGGACCGACAACTGCGATCCCTCTTATGGATGCAAAAATGGTTTCGGAATATGACGATTCAAGTCAGGAATGAAAGAGCACTAAAGTATCTTTCGGATGACCAAAAATCGACCCAATCCGATGTCAAACGAGGGAGTTATGACCATCTCCATTGGAACGCGTGTTTTGGAAAGATTATCAATCTAAATTGCAAAATGACGATCGAAGAGTTCCAACAAGCTTTCAGGGTATCAAACGGCTTCAGAATTAGCCAATTCTAGTCCAATTAGGAAGCTTGTCGAGTTACCATTCCAATAAGGTCAAAATAGTCTAAATTCGACCAATGAAGAGATAGTTTTGAAAGTTACTATTGGACAAGGAGCAGAAGGAAATATTCAGGACCGACGACTGTGATCCCACTTAAGGATGCGCAAATGGTCTCAGAATACGACGATTCAAGTAAGGAATATAAAATCTCTAAACTACCTTTAAGATGATAAAAAATCGACCCAATCCGACATCAAATGAGGGAGTTATGAGCATCTCCGTTGGAACGCGCAATTTGGAAAGATTAACAATCCAAATTGTAAAATGACGATCGAAGAGTTCCAACAAGCTTTCGGGATATCAAATGTCCTCGGAATTAGCTAATTCTGGTCCCATTAGGAAGCTTGCCGAGTTACCATTCCAATCAACTCAAAATAGTCTAAATTCGACTACAGAAGAGAGAGTTATGAGGGTTACTATTGGACAAGGAGAAGAACGAAGAATTAAGGACTAACAACTGCGATCCCACTTACGGATGGGCAAATGGTCTCGGAATACGACGATTCAAGTCATGAATGAAAGAGCACTAAAGTACCTTTCAGATGACCAAAAAATGACCCAACCGACATCAAATGAGAGAGTTTTGCACATCTCCATTGGATTGTGCGATCTGGAAAGATTAACAATCCAAATTGCAAAATGACGATCAAAGAGTTCCAACGTGTTTTTGGGATATCGAACGGCCTCAGAATTAGCCAATTCTGGTCCCATTAGGAATCTTGTCGAGTTACCATTCCAATGAGCTCAAAATAGTCTAAGTTCGACCACTGAAGAGGTAGCTATGAAGGTTACTATTGGACAAGGAGCAGAAGGAAAAATTTAGGACCGACGACTGCGATCCCACTTACGGATGCACAAATGGTCTCGGAATACGAGATTCAAGTCAGGAATGAAAGATCTCTAAACAACCTTTAAGATGACAAAAAATTGACCCAATCCAACATCGAACGAGGGAGTTATGAGCATCTCCATTGGAACGTGCAATTTGGAAAGATTAACAATCCAAATTGCAAAATAATGATCAAAGAGTTCCAACAGGCTTTTGGGATATCAAATGGCCTCAGAATTAGCTAATTCTAGTCCCATTAGGAAGCTTGTCGAGTTACCATTCCAATGAACTCAAAATAGTCTAAATTCGACTACTGAAGAGAGAGTTATGAAGGTTACTATTGGACTAGGAGATGAAGGAAGAATTCAGGACCGACAACTGCGATCCCTCTTATGGATGCACAAAATGGTCTCAGAATATGACGATTCAAGTCAGGAATGAAAGAGCACAAAAGTACCTTTCAGATGACCAAAAATTGACCTAATCCGACATCAAACGAGGGAGTTCTGAGCATCTCCATTGGATCGTGCGATTTGGATAGATTAACAATCCAAATTGGAAAATGACGATTGAAGAGTTCCAACAGGCTTTCAGGATATCGAACAGCTTCAGAATTAGCCAATTCTAGTCCAATTAGGAAGCTTGTTGAGTCATCATTCCAATGAGCTCAAAATAGTCTAAATTCGACCATTGAAGAGAGAGTTATGAAGGTTACTATTGGACAAGGAGATGTGGGAAGAATTCAGGACCGACGACTGCGATCCCACCTACGGATGTGCAAATGGTCTCGAAATAAGATGATTCAAGTCAGGAATGAAAGAGCTCTAAAGTACCTTTCAGATGACCAAAAATCGACCCAATCCGATGTCAAACGATTGAGTTATGAGCTTCTCCTTGGAACACGCATTTTGGAAAGATTCACAATCCAAATTGCAAAATGACGATCGAAGAGTTCAACAGGCTTTTAGGAGATCGAACGGCTTTAGAATTAGCCAATTCTGGTCCAATTAGGAAGCTTGTCATGTTACCATTCCAATAAGCTCAAAATAGTCTAAATTCGACCACTGAAGAGATAGTTTTAAAAGTTACTATTGGACAAGGAGCAGAAGGAAAAATATTGGACCGACGACTACGATCCCGCTTAAAGATGCGCAAATGGTCTCGGAATATGACAATTCAATTAAGGAATGTAAGATCTCTAAACTACCTTTAAGATGATAAAAAATCGACCCAATCTGATATCAAACACGGGAGTTACGAGCATCTTCGATGGAATGTGCAATTTGGAAAGAGAAAAATTCCAAATTGCAAAATGACGATCGAAGAGTTCCAACAGGCTTTCGGGATATCAAATGGCCTCAGAATTAGCTAATTCTGGTCCCATTAGGAAGCTTGTCGAGTTACCATTCCAATGAACTCAAAATAGTCTAAATTCGACTACTGAAGAGAGAGTTATGAAGGTTACTATTGGACTAGGAGATGAAGGAAGAATTCAGGACCAATAACTGCGATCCCTCTTATGGAAGCGCAAATGTTCACAGAATATGACGATTCAAGCCAGGAATGAAAGAGCACTAAAGTACCTTTCAGATGACCAAAAATTAACCCAATCCGACATCAAATGAGGGAGTTTTGACCATCTCCATTGGATCGTGCGATTTGGAAAGATTAACAATCCAAATTGTGTAATGACGATCAAAGAGTTCCAACAGGCTTTCAGGATATCGAATGGCTTCAGAATTAGCCAATTCTGGTTCAATTAGGAAGCTTGTCAAGTTACCATTCCAATGAGCTCAAAATAGTTTAAATTCGACCACTGAAGAGAGAGTTATGATGGTTACTATTGGACAAGAAGATGAATGAAAAATTTAGGACCGACAACTGTGATCCCACTTGCATATGCACAAATGGTCTCGGAATACAATGATTCAAGTTAGGAATGAAAGAGGACTAAAATACCTTTCAGATGACCGAAACTCGACCCAATTAGACATCAAACGAGGGAGTTATGAGGATCTCTATTGGATCGTGTGATTTGAAAAGATTATTAATCCAAATTACAAAATGACGATCGAAGGGTTCCAACACGCTTTTGGTATATCGAACCGCCCCAAAATTAGCTAATTCGGGTCCCATTAGGGAGCTTGTCGAGTTACCATTCCATTGAGCTCAAAATAGTCAAAATTCAACCACTGAAGAGAGGGTTATGAAGGTTACTATTGGACAAGGAGACGACGGAAATATTCAGGACCGACGACTGCGACCCCACTTACAGATGCGCAAATGGTCTCGAAATATGACGATTCAAGTCAGGAATGAAAGAGCTCTAAAGTACCTTTCAGATGACCAAAAATCGACCCACTCTGATGTCAAATGAGGGAGTTATGAGCATCTCCTTGAAACGCTCATTTTGGAAAGATTAACAATCCAAATTAGAAAATGACGATCGAAGAGTTCCAACAGGCTTTCAAGATATCGAACGGCTTCAGAATTAGCCAATTCTAGTCCAATTAGGAAGCTTGTCGTGTTACCATTCCAATAAGCTCAAAATAGTCTAAATTCGGCCACTGAAGAGATAGTTTTGAAAGTTTCGATTGGACAAGGTGCAAAAGGTAAAATTTAGGACCGACAACTGCGATCCCACTTACGGAAGCGCAAATGGTCTCGGAATACGACGATTCAAGTAAGGAATGTAAGATCTCTAAACTACCTTTAAGATGATAAAAAATTAACCCAATCCGTCATCAAACAAGGGAGTTATGAGCATCTCCGTTGGAACGCGCAATTTGGAAACATTAACATTCCAAATTGCAAAATCACGATCAAAGAGTTCAAACAGGGTTTCGGGATATCAAATAGCCTCCGAATTAGCTAATTCTGGTCCCATTAGGAAGCTTGTCGAGTTACCATTCCAATGAACTCAAAATAGTCTAAATTCGACTACCGAAGAGAGAGTTATGAAGGTTACTATTGGACTAGGAGATGAAGGAAGAATTCAGGACCAACAACTGCGATCCCTCTTATGGATGCACAAATAGTCTCGGAATATGACGATTCAAGTCAGGAATGAAAGAGCACTAAAGTACCTTTCAGATGACCAAAAAACGACCCAATCCGACATCAAACGAAAGAGTTTTGGGCATCTCCATTTGATCGGGCGATCTAGAAAGATTAACAATCCAAATTGCAAAATGACGATCAAAGAGTTCCAACATGTTTTTAGGATATCGAACGGCCTCAGAATTAGCCAATTCTGGTCTAATTAGGAAGCTTCTCGAGTTACCATTCCAATGAGCTTAAAATAGTCTAAATTCGACCACTGAAGAGATAGTTATGAAGGTTACTATTGGACAAGGAGCAGAAGGAAAAATTCAGGACCAACGGCCGCGTTCCTACTTACGGATGCGCAAATGGTCTCGGAATATGACGATTCAGTCAGGAATGAAAGATCTCTAAATTACCTTTAAGATGACAAAAAATTGACCCAATCCGACATCAGACGAGGGAGTTATGTGCATCTCCATTGGAACGCGCAATTTGGAAAGATTAACATTCTAAATTGTAAAATGACGATCGAAGAGTTCCAACAAGCTTTCGGGATATCAAATGTCCTCGGAATTAGCTAATTCTGGTCCCATTAGGAAGCTTGCCGAGTTACCATTCCAATCAACTCAAAATAGTCTAAATTCGACTACTGAAGAGAGAGTTATGAAGCTTACTATTGGACCAGGAGATGAAGGAAGAATTCAAGACCGACGACTGCGATCCCACTTACGGATGCGGAAATGGTCTCGGAATATGACGATTTAAGGAATGACAGAGCACTAAAGTACCTTGAAGATTACCGAAAATCAACCCAATCCGACATCAAACGAGGGAGTTTTGAGCATCACCATTGGATCGTGCTATTTGGAATGATTAACAATCTAAATTGTGAAATGACGATCGAAGAGTTCCAACAGGCTTTCAGGATATCAAATGGCTTCAGAATTAGCCAATTCTGGTTCAATTAGGAAGCTTGTCGAGTTACCATTCCAATGAGCTCAAAATAGTTTAAATTCGACCACTGAAGAGAGAGTTATGAAGGTTACTATTGGACAAGGAGATGAATGAAAAATTCAGGACCGACAACTGTGATCCCACTTGCATATGCGGAAATGGTCTCGAAATAAAATGATTCAAGTTAGGAATGAAAGAGGACTAAAATACCTTTCAGATGACCGAAACTCGACCCAATCAGACACCAAACAAGGGAGTTATGAGGATCGCTATTGGATCGTGTGATTTAGAAAGATTAATAATCCAAATTGCAAAATGACAACTGACTAGTTCCAACATGCTTTTGATATATCGAACGACCTCAAAATTAACCAATTCGGGTCCCATTATGGAGCTTGTCGTGTTACCATTCCATTGAGCTCAAAATAGTCTAAATTCAACCACTGAAGAGAGGGTTATGAAGGTTACTATTGGACAAGGAGACGAAGGATAAATTCAGGACCGATGACTGCAATCCCACTTACAGATGTGCAAATGGTCTCGGAATATGATGATTCAAGTCAAGAATGAAAGAGCTCTAAAGTACCTTTCAAATGACCAAAAATTGACCCACTCCGACATCAAACGAGGGAGTTATGAGCATCTCCGTTGGATCACGTGATTTGGAAAGATTAACAATCCAAAATACAAAATGACGATCAAAAACTTCCAACAGGCTTTTAGGATATCCAATGGCTTCAGAATTATCCAATTCTGGTCCAATTAGGAAGGTTGTCGAGTTACCATTCCAATGAGCAGAAAATAGTCTAAATTTGACCACTGAAGAGATAGTTATGAAGGTTACTATTGGACAAGGAGCAGAAGGAAAAATTCAGGATCGACGACAGCGATCCCACTTACGGATGTGCAAATGGTCTCGGAATACAATGATTCAAGTCAGGAATGAAAGAGCTCTAAAGTACCTTTCAGATGACAAAAAATCAACCTAATCCGACATCAAACGAGGGAATTATGAGCATCTCCGTTGGAACCGTGATTTGGAAAGATAAAAAATCCAAATAGCAAAATGATGATCGAAGAGTTCCAACGAACTTTTGGGATATCGAACGGTCTCAGAATTAGACAACTCTAGTCCCATTTGGAAGCTTGTCGAGTTAGCATTCCAATGAACTCAAAATAGTCTAAATTCGACTACAAAAGTGAGAGTTACGAAGGTTACTTTTGGACAAGGAGATGAAGGAAGAATTTAGGACTAATGATTGCGATCCCACTTACGGATGCACAAATGGTCTTGGAATACGACGATTCAAGTTAAGAATGAAAGAGCACTAAAGTACCTTTCAGATGACCAAGAAACGACCCAATCCGACATCAAATGAGAGAGTTTTGGGCATCTCCATTGGACCGAGCGATCTAGAAGGATTAACAATCCAAATTGCAAAATGACGATCAATGAGTTCCAACTTGTTTTTGGGATATCGAACGGCCTCAGAATTAGCCAATTCTGGTCCAATTAGGAAGCTTCTCGAGTTACCATTCCAATAAGCTCAAAATAGTCTAAATTCGACCACTGAAGAGATAGTTATGAAGGTTACTATTGGACAAGGAGTAGAAGGAAAAATTCAGGACCGACGACTGCGATCCCACTTAGGGATGCGCAATTGGTCTCGGAATACGAGATTCAAGTCAAGAATGAAAGATCTCTAAACAACCTTTAAGATGACAAAAAATTGACCCAATCCAACATCGAATGAGGGAGTTATGAGCATCTCTATTGGAACGCGCAATTTGGAAAGATTAAAAATCCAAATTGCAAAATTATGATCAAAGAGTTCCAACAGGCTTTTGGGATATCAAATGGCCTCGAAATTAGCTAATTCTAGTCCCATTAGGAAGCTTGTCGAGTTACCATTCCAATGAACTCAAAATAGTCTAAATTCGACTACTGAAGAGAGAGTTATGAAGGTTACTATTAGACTAGGAGATGAAGGAAGAATTTAGGACCGACAACTGTGATCCCTCCTATGGATGCGCAAATGGTCTCGAAATATGACGATTCAAGTCAGGAATGACAGAGCACTAAAGTACCTTGAAGATTACCAAAAATCAACCCAATCCGACATCAAACGAGGGAGTTTTAAGCATCTCCATTGGATCGTGCTATTTGGAAAGATTAACAATCCAAATTGGGAAATGACAATCAAAGAGTTCCAACAGGCTTTCAGGATATCGAATGGCTTCAGAATTCGCCAATTCTAGTTCAATTAGGAAGCTTGTTGAGTTACCATTCCAATGAGCTCAAAATAGTTTAAATTCGACCACTGAAGAGAGAGTTATGAAGGTTACTATTGAACAAGGAGATGAATGAAAAATTCAAGACCGACAACTGTGATCCCACTTGCATATGTGCAAATGGTCTCGAAATACGATGATTCAAGTTAGGAATGAAAGAGGACTAAAATACCTTTCAGATGACCAAAACACGACCCAATCAGACATCAAACGAGGGAGTTATGAGGATCTCTATTGGATCGTGCGATTTAGAAAGATTAATAATCCAAATTGCAAAATGACGACCGACGAGTTCCAACATGCTTTTGGTATATAGAACCGCCTCAAAATTAGCCAATTCGGGTCTCATTAGGGAGCTTGTCGAGTTACCAATCCATTGAGCTCAAAATAGTCTAAATTCAACCACTGAAGAGAGGGTTATGAAGGTTACTATTGGACAAGGAGACGAAGGAAAAATTCAGGACCGACGACTGCGGCCCCACTTACAGATGCGAAAATGGTCTCGGAATACGACGATTCAAGTCAGGAATGAAAGAGCTCTAAAGTACCTTTCAAATGACCAAAAATCGACCCACTCCGACATCAAACGAGGGAGTTATAAGCATCTCTGTTGGATCGCGCGATTTGGAATGATTAACAATCCAAAATGCAAAATGATGATCGAAAACTTCCAACAGGCTTTCAGGATATCCAACGGCTTCAGAACTATCTAATTCTGGTCCAATTAGGATGGTTGTCGAGTTACCATTCCAATGAGCTCAAAATAGTCTAAATTTGACCACTGAAGAGATATTTATGAAGGTTACTATTGGACAAGGAGCAGAAGGAAAAATTCAGGATCGACGACAGCAATCCCACTTACGGATGTGTAAATGGTCTCGGAATACAATGATTCAAGTTAGGAATGAAAGAGCTCTAAAGTACCTTTTAGATGACAAAAAATTGACCTAATCCGACATCAAACGAGGGAATTATGAGCATCTCCATTGGAACGCGCGATTTGGAAAGATTAAAAACCAAATTGCAAAATGATGATCAAAGAGTTCCAACGAACTTTTGGGATATCGAACGATCTCAGAATTAGACAATTCTAGTCCCATTTGGAAGCTTGTCGAGTTCCCATTCCAATGAACTCAAAATAGTCTAAATTCGACTACAGAAGAGAGAGTTACGAAGGTTACTTTTGGATAAGGAGATGAAGGAAGAATTTAGGACTAATGACTGCGATCCCACTTACGGATGCACAAATGGTCTCGGAATACGACGATTCAAGTCATGAATGAAAGATCACTAAAGTACCTTTTAGATGACCAAAAAATTACCCAATCCAACATCAAACGAGAGAGTTTTGGGCATCTCCATTGGATCGGGCGATCTAGAAATATTAACAATCCAAATTGCAAAATGACGATCAAAGAGTTCCAACATGTTTTTGGGATATCGAACGGCCTCAGAATTAGCCAATTCTGGTCCAATTAGGAAGCTTGTCGAGTTACCATTCCAATGAGCTCAAAATAGTCTAAATTCGACCACTAAAGAGATAGTTATGAAGGTTACTATTGGACAAGGAGCAGAAGGAAAAATTCAGGACCGACGACTGCGATCCCACTTACGGATGCGCAAATGGTCTCCGAATACGAGATTCATGTGAGGAATGAAAGATCTCTAAACAACCTTTAAGATAACAAAAAATTGACCCAATCCAACATCGAACGAGGGAGTTATGAGCATCTCCATTGGAACGCGCAATTTAGAAAGATTAACAATCCAAATTGCAAAATTATGATCAAAGAGTTCCAACAGGCTTTTGGGATATCAAATGGCCTTAGAATTATCTAATTCTGGTCCCATTAGGAAGCTTGTCGAGTTACCATTCCAATGAACTCAAAATAGTCTAAATTCGACTACTGAAGAGAGAGTTATGAAGGTTACTATTGGACTAGGAGATGAAGGAAGAATTCAGGACCGACAACTGTGATCCCTCTTTTGGATGCGCAAATGGTCTCAGTATATGATGATTCAAGTCAGGAATGAAAGAGTACAAAAGTACCTTTCAGATGACCAAAAATTGACCTAATCCAACATCAAACGAGGGAGTTCTGAGCATCTCCATTGGATCGTGCGATTTGGATTAACAATCCAAATTGGAAAATGACGATCGAAGAGTTCCAACAGGCTTTCAGGATATCGAACAGCTTCAGAATTAGCCAATTCTGGTCCAATTAGGAAGCTTGTTGAGTTACCATTCCAATGAGCTCAAAATAGTCTAAATTTGACCATTAAAGAGAGAGTTATGAAGGTTACTATTGGACAAGGAGATGTGGGAAGAATTCAGGACCGACGACTGCGATCCCACTTATGGATGTGCAAATGGTCTCAGAATACGACGATTCAAGTCAGGAATGAAAGAGTACTAAAGTACCTTTCAGATGACCGAAACTTGACCCAATCAGACATCAAACAAGGGAGTTATGAGCATCTCCATTGGCTCGTGCGATTAGGAAAGATTAACAATCCAAATTCCAAAATGACGAGAGGATTATGAAGGTTACTATTGGACAGGAGATGAAGGCTAAATTTAGGGCCAACGACTGCAAATAGCCTCGGAATATGATGATTCACGTCAAGAATGAAACAGAACTAAAGTACCTTTCAGATGACCAAAAATTCACCCATTCCGACATCAAATGGGGGAGTTATGAGCATCTCCATTGGATCGTGCAATTTGTAAAGATTAACAATCCAAATTGCAAAATGACGATCGAAGAGTCCCAATAGGCTTTCAAGATATAGAACGGCTTTAGAATTAGCCAATTCTGGTCCAATTACAAAGCTTGTCGAGTTACCATTCCAATGAGCTCAAAATAGTCTAAATTCGACCACTGAAGAGATAGTTATGAAGGTTTCTATTGGACAAGGAGCAGAAGGAAAAATTCAGGATGATGACAGCGATCCCACTTACGAATGTGCAAATGGTCTCGGAATACAATGATTCAAGTCAGGAATGAAAGAGCTCTAAAGTAACTTTCAGACGACAAAAAATTGACCTAACCCGACATCAAACGAGGGAATTGTGAGCATCTCCATTGGAACGCGCGATTTGGAAAGATTAACAATCCAAATTGCAAAATGACGATTGAAGAGTTCCAACGAACTTTTGGGATATCGAACGGTCTTAGAGTTAGACAATTCTGGTCCCATTTGGAAGCTTGTCTAGTTACCATTCCAATGATCTCAAAATAGTCTAAATTGAACCACTGAAGAGAGGGTTATGAAGGTTACTATTGGACAAGGAGATGAAGGAAAAATTTAGGACCGACGACTACGATCCTACTTACGGAAGCGCAAATGGTCTCAGAATACGATGATTCAAGTCAGGAATGAAAGAGCTCTAAAGTACCTTTCAGATGACCAAAAATCGACACAATCCGATGTCAAACAAGGGAGTTATGAGCATCTCCTTGGAACGCGCATTTTGGAAAGATTCACAATCCAAATTGCAAAATGACGATCGAAGAGTTCCAACAGCCTTTCAGGATATCGAACGTCTTCAGAATTAGCCAATTCTGGTCCAATTAGGAAGCTTGTCATGTTACCATTCCAGTAACCTCAAAATAGTCTAAATTCGACCATTGAAGAGAGAGTTTTGAAAGTTTCTATTGGACAAGGAGCAGAAGGCAAAATTTAGGACCGACGACAGCAATCCCACTTACGGATGTGCAAATGGCCTCGGAATACGACGATTCAAGGAATGTAAGATCTCTAAACTACCTTTAAGATGATAAAAAATTGACCCAATCCGATATCAAACGAGGGAGTTATGAGCATCTTCGTTGGAATGTGCAATTTGGAAAGATAAACATTCCAAATTGCAAAATGACGATCGAAGAGTTCCAACAAGGTTTCGGGATATCAAATGGCCTCTGAATTAGCTAATTCTGGTCCCATTAGGAAGCTTGTCGAGTTACCATTCCAATGAACTCAAAATAGTCTAAATTCGACTACCGAAGAGAGAGTTATGAAGGTTACTATTGGACTAGGAGATGAAGGAAGAATTTAGGACCAACAACTGCGATCCCTCTTATGGATGCGCAAATGGTCTCGGAATATGACGATTCAAGTCAGGAATGAAAGAGCACTAAAGTACCTTTCAGATGACTAAAATCAACCCAATCCGACATCAAACGAGGGAGTTTTGAGCATCTCCATTGGATCGTGCAATTTGGAAAGATTAACAATCCAAATTGCAAAATGACGATCGAAGAGTTCCAACAGGCTTTCAGGATATCAAACGGCTTCAGAATTAGCCAATTCTGATCCAATTAGGAAGCTTGTCAAGTTACCATTCCAATGAGCTCAAAATAGTCTAAATTCGACCACTGAAGAGAGAGTTATGAAGGTTACAATTGGACAAGGAGATGAATGAAAAATTCAGGACCGACAACTGTGATCCCACTTGCATATGCAAAAATGGTCTCGGAATACGATGATTCAAGTCAGGAATGAAAGAGCACTAAAATACCTTTCAGATGACCGAAACTCGACCCAATCAGACATCAAACGAGGGAGTTATGAGCATCTCCATTGGATCGTGCGATTTGGAAAGATTAACAATCCAAATTACAAAATGACGATTGAACGGTCCCAACATACTTTTGGTATATCGAACCGCCTCAAAATTAGCCAATTCGGGTCCCATTAGGGAGCTTGTTGAGTTGCCATTCCATTGAGCTCAAACTGGTCTAAATTCAACCAATGAAGAGAGGGTTATGAAGGTTACTATTGGACAAGGAGATGAAGGAAAACTTCAGGACTGATGACTGTGATCTGACTTATGGATGCCTAACTGGTCTCAGAATGCAACGATTCTAGTTAGGAATGAAAGAACAATATAGTACTTTTCAAATGACCAGAAATCGACCCACTCCGACATCAAACGAGGGAGTTATGAGCATCTCCGTTGGATCGCGTGATTTGGAATGATTAACAATCAAAAATGCAAAATGACGATTGAAAACTTCCAACAGGCTTTCAGGATATCCAACGGCTTCAGAATTATCCAATTCTGGTCCAGTTAGGAAGCTTGTCGAGTTACCATTCCAATGAGCTCAAAATAGTCTAAATTTGACCACTTAAGAGATAGTTATAAAGGTTACTATTGGACAAGGAGCAGAAGGAAAAATTCAGGATCGACGACAGCGATCCCACTTACGGATGTGCAAATGGTCTCGGAATACAATGATTCAAGTCAAGAATGAAAGAGCTCTAAAGTACCTTTCTGATGACAAAAAATCGACCTAATTCGACATCAAACGAGGGAATTATGAGCATCTCCGTTGGAACGCGCGATTTGGAAAGATTAACAATCCAAATTGCAAAATGATGATCGAAGAGTTCCAACAAACTTTTGGGATATCGAACGGTCTCAGAATTAGACAATTCTGGTCCCATTTGGAAGCTTGTCGAGTTACCATTCCAATGAGCTTGAAATAGTCTAAATTCAACCACTGAAGGGAGGGTTATGAAGGTTACTATTGGACAAGGAGATGAAGGAAAAATTCAAGACCGACAACTGTGATCCCACTTACGGAAGCGCAAATGGTCTCAGAATACGATGATTCAAGTTCGGAATGAAAGAGCTCTAAAGTACCTTTCAGATGACCAAAAATCGACCCAATCCGATGTCAAACGAGGGAGTTATGAGCATCTCCTTGGAACGCGCGTTTTGAAAAGATTAACAATCCAAATTGCAAAATGACAATCGAAGAGTTCCAACAGGCTTTCAGGATATCGAATGGCTTCAGAATTAGCCAATTCTGGTCCAATTAGGAAGCTTGTCGTGTTACAATTCCAATAAGCTCAAAATAGTTTAAATTCGACCACTGAAGAGATAGTTTTGAAAGTTTCTATTGGACAAGGTGCAGAAGGTAAAATTTAGGACCGACGACTGCGATCCTACTTACGGATGTGCAAATGGTCTCGGAATATGCCGATTCAAGTAAGGAATATAAGATCTCTAAACTACCTTTAAGATGATAAAAAATCGACCCAATCCATCATCAAACGAGGGAGTTATGAGCATCTCCGTTTGAACGTGCAATTTGGAAAGATTAACATTCCAAATTGTAAAATGACGATCGAAGAGTTCCAACAGGGTTTCGGGATATCAAATGGCCTCTGAATTAGCTAATTCTGGTCCCATTAGGAAGCTTGTCGAGTTACCATTCTAATGAGCTCAAAATAGTCTAAATTCGACCACTGAAGAGAGAGTTATGAAGGTTACTATTGGACAAGGAGATGAAGGAAAAATTCAGGACCGACGACTGCGATCCCACTTACGGATGCGCAAATGGTCTCGGAATATGACGATTCAAGTCAGGAATGAAAGATCACTAAAGTACCTTTACGATGTCCAAAAATCGATCTAATCCAACATCAAATGAGGGAGTTATGAGCATCTCCATTGGAACGCGCAATTTGGAAAGATTAACAATCCAAATTGCAAAATTATGATCAAATAGTTCCAATAGGCTTTTGGGATATCAAATGGCCTCGGAATTAGCTAATTCTGGTCCCATTAGGAAGCTTGTCGAGTTACCATTCCAATGAGCCCAAAATAGTCTAAATTCGACCATGGAAGAGAGAGTTATGAGGTTTACTATTGGACAAGGAGATGAAGGAAAAATTCTGGACCAACGACTGCGATCCCACTTACGGATGCGCAAATGGTCTCGGAACATGACGATTCAAGTTAGGAATGAAAGAGCACTAAAGTACCTTTCAGATGACCAAAAATCAACCCAATCCGACATCAAACGAGGGAGTTATGAGCATCTCCATTGGATCGTGCTATTTGGAAAGATTAACAATTTAAATTATGAAATGACAATCAAAGAGTTCCAAAAGGCTTTCAGGATATCGAATGGCTTCAGAATTAGCCAATTCTGGTTCAATTAGGAAGCTTGTCGAGTTACCATTCCAATGAGCTCAAAATAGTTTAAATTCGACCACTGAAGAGAGAGTTATGAAGGTTACTTTTGGACAAGGAGATGAAGGAAAAATTTAGGACTGGCAACTGTTATCCCACTTATGGATGTAAAAATTGTCTCAGAATACGATGATTCTAGTCAGGAATGAGAGAGCACTAAGGACCGATGATGACCAAAAATTGACCCATTCCAACATCAAATGAGGGAGTTATGAGCATCTCCGTTGGATCACGCGATTTGGAAAGATTAACAATCCAAATTGCAAAATGACGATCGAAGAGTTCCAACTGGCTTTCAAGATATCGAACGGCTTCATAATTAGCCAATTCTGGTACAATTAGGAAGCTTGTCGAGTTACCATTCCAATGAGCTCAAAATAGTCTAAATTCGACAACTGAAGAGAGTGTTATGAAGGTTACTATTTGACAAGGAGATGAAGGAAAATTTTAGGACTGACGATTGCAATCCCACTTACGGATCCACAAATGGTCTCATAATACGATGATTTAAGTCAGGAATAAAAGAGCAATAAAGTACCTTTCAGATGATGAAAAATTGACCCAATCCGACATCAAACGAGGGAGTTATGAGCATCTCCATTGGATCGCGCGATTTGGAAAGATTAACAATCCAAATTGCAAAAGGACGATCGAAGAGTTCCAACGTGCTTTTGGGATATCGAACGGTCTCAGAATTAGCCAATTCTGGTCCCATTAGGAAGCTTGTCGAGTTACCATTCCAATGAGCTCAAAATAGTCTAAATTTGACCACTGAAGAGATAGTTATGAAGGTTACTAATGGACAAGGAGCAGAAGGAAAAATTCAGGACCGACGACTGCGATCCCACTTCCCGATGCGCAAATGGTCTCGGAATATGACGATTCAAGTCAGGAATGAAAGAGCTCTAAAGTACCTTTTAGATGACCAAAAATTGAACCAATCCAACGTCAAACGAGGGAGTTATGAGCATCTTCATTGGAATGAGCGATTTGAAAAGATTAACAATCCAAATAGCAAAATGACGATCAAAGAGTTCCAACAGCCTTTCAGGATATCGAACGGCTTCAGAATTAGCCAATTCTAGTCCAATTAGGAAGCTTGTCGAGTTACCATTCCAATGAGCTCAAAATAGTCTAAATTTGACCACTGAAGAGAGAGTTATGAAGGTTACTATTAGACAAGGAGATGAAGAAAAAATTCAGGACCGATGACTGTGATCCCACTTGCGGATGCACAAATGGTCCCGGAATACGATGATTCAAGTCAGGAATGAAAGAGCATTAAAGTACCTTTCAGGTGACCAAAACTCGACCCAATCAGACATCAAATGAGGGATTTATGAGCATCTCCGTTGGAACGCGTGATTTGGAAAGATTAGCAATCCAAATTGTAAAATGATGATCGAAGAGTTCCAACAGGCTTTTAGGATATCGAACGGCTTCAAAATTAGCCAATTCTAGTCCAATTAGGAAGCTTGTCGAGTTACAATTCCAATGAGCTCAAAATAGTCTAAATTTGAACACTGAAGAGATAGTTATGAAGGTTACTATTGGACAAGGAGCAGAAGAAAAAATTCAGGACTGAAGACGGCAATCCCACTTACGGATGTGCAAATGGTCTCGGAATACGATGATTCAAGTCAGGAATGAAAGAGCACGAAAGTACCTTTCTGATGACCAAAAATTGACCCAATCCAACCTCAAACGAGGGAGTTATGAGCGTCTCTGTTGGATCGCGTGATTTGGAAAGATTAACAATCCAAATTGCAAAATGACAATCGAAGAGTTCCAACGTGATTTTGGAATATCGAACAGTCTCAAAATTATCCATTTTTGGTCCCATTTGGAAGCTTCAAAAGCTACCATTCCAATGAGCTCAAAATAGTCTAAATTTGACCATTGAAGAGAGTTAATAAGGTTACTATTGGACATGGAGAAGATGGAAAAATTCAACACCAACGACTGCGATCCCACTTACGGATGCCCAAATGGTCTCGAAATATGATGATTCGAGTCAGGAATGAAAGAGTGCTAAAGTACCTTTCAGATGACCAAAAATTGACCCAATCCGACATCAAACGAGGGAGTTATGACTGTCCCTATCGGATCGCCCAATTTGGAAAGATTAACAATCCAAATTGCAAAATGACGATCGAAGAGTTCCAACAGGCTTTCAGGATATCGAACGGCTTCAGAATTAGCCAATTCTGGTCCAATTAGGAAGCTTGTCGAGTTACCATTCCAATGAGCTCAAAATAGTCTAAATTCGACCACTGAAGAGATAGTTATGAAGGTTACTATTGGAGAAGGAGCAGAAGGAAAAATTCAGGACCGACGACTACGATCCCACTTACAGATGCGTAAATGGTCTCAGAATACGACAATTCAAGTCAGGAATGAAAGATCTCTAACCTACCTTTAAGATGACAAAAAATCAACCGAATCCAACATCAAATGAGGGAGTTATGAGCATCTCCTTTGGAACGCGCAATTTTGGAAAGATCAATAATCCAAATTGCAAAATGATGATCGAAGAGTTCCAACAGGCTTTCGAGATATCAAATGGCCTCAGAATTAGCTAATTCTGGTCTCATTAGGAAGCTAGTCGAGTTACCATTCCAATGAACTCAAAATAATCCAAATTCGACTATTGAAGAGAGAGTTATGAAGGTTACTATTGGACAAGGAGATGAAGGAAGAATTCAGGACTAACGACTGCGATCCCACTAACGGATGCACAAATGGTCTCGAAATACGACTATTCAAGTCAGGAATGAAAGAGCACTAAAGTACCTTTCAGATGACCAAAAATCGACCCAATCCGACATTAAACGAGGGAGTTTTGAGCATCTCCATTGGATTGTGCGATTTGGAAAGATTAACAATCTAAATTACAAAATGACGATCAAAGAATTTCAACGTGTTTTTGGGATATCGAACGGCCTCAGAATTAGCCAATTCTAGTCCCATTAGGAAGCTTGTCGAGTTACCATTCCAATGAGCTCAAAATAGTCTAACTTCAACCACTGAAGAGATAGTTATGAAGGTTACTATTGGACAAGGAGCAGAAGGAAAAATTCAAGACCAACGACTGCCTTCCCACTCACGGATGTGCAAATGTTCTCGGAATACAATGATTCAAGTCAAGAATGAAAGAGATCTAAAGTACCTTTCAGATGACCAAAAATTGACCCAATCTGACTTCAAACGAGGGAGTTATGAGCATCTCTTTTGGAACGCGTGATTTGGATAGATTAACAATCCAATTTGTAAAATGATGATCGAACGGGCTTTTGGGATATCGAACGGTCTCAGAATTAGACAATTATGGTCCCATTTGCAAGCTTGTCGAGTTACCATTCCAATGAGCTCAAAATAGTCTAAATTTAACCACTGAAGAGAGGGTTATGAAGGTTACTATTGGACAAGGAGATGAACAAAAAATTCAGGACCGACGACTGCGATCCCACTTACGGATGCACGATTGGTCTTGGAATACGACGATTCAAGTCAGGAATGAAAGAGCACTAAAGTACCTTTCAGATGACCAAATATTGACCCAATCCGACATCAAATGAGGGAGTTATGAGCATCTCCGTTGGATCACGCGATTTGGAAAGATTAACAATCCAAATTGCAAAATGACGATCGAAGAGTTCCAACTGGCTTTCAAGATATCGAACGGCTTCATAATTAGCCAATTCTGGTCCAATTAGGAAGCTTGTCGACTTACCATTCCAATGAGCTCAAAATAGTCTAAATTCGACCACTGAAGAGAGAGTTATGAAGGTTACTATTGCACAAGTAGATGAAGGAAGAATTCAGGACCGACGACTGCGATCCCACTTACGGATATGCAAATGGTCTCAGAATACGACGATTCAAGTCAAGAATGAAAGAGCAATAAAGTACCTTTCAGATGAGCAAAAATCAACCCAATCCGACATCAAACGAGGGAGTTTTGAGCATCTCCATTGGATCGTGCGATTTGGAAAGATTAACAATCCAAATTGCAAAAGGACGATCGAAGAGTTCCAACGTGCTTTTGGGATATCGAACGACCTCAGAATTAGCCAATTCTGGTCCCATTAGGAAGCTTGTCGAGTTACCATTCCAATGAGCTCAAAATAGTCTAAATTCGACCACTGAAGAGATAGTTATGAAGGTTACTATTGGACAAGGAGCAAAAGGAAAAATTCAGGACCGACGACTATGATCCCACTTACCGATGCGCAAATAGTCTCGGAATACGACGATTCAAGTCAGGAATGAAAGAGCTCTAAAGTACCTTTCAGATGACCAAAAATCGACCCAATCTGACATCAAACGAGGTAGTTATGAGCATCTTCGTTGGAACGCGCGATTTGGAAAGATTAACAATCCAAATTGCAAAATGACGATCGAAGAGTTCCAATGGACTTTTGGGATATCGAACGGTCTCAGAATAAGACAATTCTGGTCCCATTTTGAAGCTTGTCGAGTTACCATTCCAATGAGCTCAAAATAGTCTAAATTCACACACTGAAGAGAGGGTTATGAAGGCTACTATTGGACAAGGAGATGAAGGAAAAATTCAGGACCGACGACTGCGATCCCACTTCCGGATGCTCAAATGGTCTCGGAATACGACGATTCAAGTCAGGAATGAAAGAGCTGTAAAGTACCTTTCAGATGACCAAAAATTGACCCAATCCAACGTCAAATGAGGGAGTTATGAGCATCTTCATTGGAATGCGCGATTTAGAAAGATTAACAATCCAAATAGCAAAATGATGATCGAAGAGTTCCAACAGGCTTTCAGGATATCGAACGGCTTCAGAATTAGCCAATTCTAGTCCAATTAGGAAGCTTGTCGAGTTACCATTCCAATGAGCTCAAAATAGTCTAAATTCGACCACTGAAGAGAGAGTTATGAAGGTTACTATTGGACAAGGAGATGAAGGAAAAATTCAGGACCGATGACTGTGATCCCACTTGCGGATGCGCAAATGGTCTCGGAATACGATGATTCAAGTCAGGAATGAAAGAGCATTAAAGTACCTTTCAGATGACCAAAACTCGACCCAATCAGACATTAAACGAGGGAGTTATGAGCATCTCCATTGGATCGAGCGATTTGGAAAGATTTACAATCCAAATTGTAAAATGACGATCGAAGAGTTCCAACATGCTTTTGGGATATCGAACCGCCTCAGAATTAGCCAATTTTGGTCCCATTAGGAAGCTTGTCGAGTTACCATTCCAATGAGCTCAAAATAGTTTAAATTCGACCACTGAAGAGATTATGAAGGTTACTATTGGACAAGGAGCAGAAGGAAAAATTCAGGACCGACGACTGCGATCCCACTTACGGATGTGCAAATGGTCTCGGAATATGACGATTCAAGTTAGGAATGAAAGATATCTAAACTACCTTTAAGATGACAAAAAATCGACCCAATCTGACATCAAACGAGGGAGTTATGAGCATCTCCGTTGGAACGTGCAATTTGGAAAGATTAACAATCCAAATTGCAAAATGACGATCGAAGAGTTCCAACAGGCTTTAGGGATATCAAATGGCCTCAGAATTAGCTAATTCTGGTCCCATTCGGAAGCTTGTCGAGTTACCATTCCAATGAACTCCAAATAGTCTAAATTCGACTACTGAAGAGAGAGTTATGAAGGTTACTATTGGACAAGGAGATGAAGGAAGAATTCAGGACCAACGACTGCAATCCCACTTACAGATGTGTAAATGGTCTCGGAATACGATGATTCTGAAGTCAGGAATGAAAGGGAACTAAAGTACCTTTCAGATGACCAAAAATCGTCCCAATCCGACATCAAATGAGGGAGTTTTGAGCATCTCCATTGGATCGTTCGATTTGGAAAGATTAACAATCCAAATTGTAAAATTGAAAAGGCCTGGCTATATGTCCTAGAGGGGGGGGTGAATAGGACAATGCCAAATAAAACTTATAACAGCGGAATTAAAAAGAATATGATAGCCAAAATAAATCACAATGCAAGAAAGTAAAATAACCTCAAAATTCAGATCTTGAGAGGTTGATACAAATGTTGTTCTAAGGACAACCTTACACCAAAAACCAGAGTTTATGGTAGGACAACCTTATTTCTAGAAAGATCTTTGTATCAAATCTCAAACCGAAGAGGAATACAGAAGTAAATACAAACTGAATTAAAATAAATTGTAATCACAAATGTATTTTTCTAGAGACAGCCATACACCATAAAAATGGCAGGGCAACCTTGCTGGAACAACTTTTAAAGGAAATTGAATATCAAGCTAATAAAGGAATAGCAGAAAATAAATTCTAAACTATTACAAAATTCTCACAATGCTTGAATTAAATGATTACAACATTCACCACCATACATACATCCCACAAAAGAATAATTAAATATCAGAAGTATAAATCATTCAACCACAACATAAGGGATTATAGTGGTTCGCCTGTGTGTTCACCAATTGTTAAACAACAGCCACACAGAATGCTACTCCACTCTTAATATCCTCACACAGGGGATATTAGCGTTCACTAACAAAATAGGTTTTCCCAGGTTCACCCAAAACCTTTACAATTGTGTCTTTGTCTGTGGGCTTACACAATTAAAAAACCCCACTTCTGAGTTTTCCTGGCTTTCCTCAGATAACCAATACAACAAGATTTTTCTGGCAAATCTTGAAAGAAACCAAAACAGAAAGGAATTTACAATTAAATGTAAAATACCTAATTATCTCCTTCGTTGTAGTAACCCAGTAGAACCAAATCAGAGTAGATGATTGAATGTCCAAGTTCAATGTCCAGTACTCAATTACAATGGTTCTAATTCTAATAGATTTTAAATTAACCAAATAGGGCTTGCCTTAATTGATTTTGATTCCAAAGAAAGGGAATAACAATTCCTCTTATCAAATTAGATTGGAATAGCAGAAAAAAATCAATTAAATAAAGCTAAGGAAAGAGAATATTAAATAAACACACTTAGCTTAGATGGAGCACAGAATTATCTCTCAGAAGTTCGACGAAGATTGGCTTGAATGGATTAATTAATTCGATGATTTCTTCTGAGATTCGTGCACTATTTATAGGTGAGCAGATCGCATCTTCGACTAGTCTAGGGAGCTCTTCGACTAGTCGAAGCAAAACAGATATTTGAAAAATCAGGCGCGATAAGCTTTGACGAACCTGAAAAACATCGCTGGATTTTGAGTTGAAGATTTTCGACTGGTCGAAGATGCAGTCGACACTGTTCCTTCGACTGGTCGAACAGATTCCTGGACTAGTCGAAGCCTATCAGAAATTATCCAATTTTTGTAACAAACTCACGACTGATCGAGGAATTTCTTAGACTGGTCGAAGCAACTCTAGGACTAGTCGAAGAAGGCCTAGGACTAGTCGAAGAATAGACCAAACTTATGTAAAATAACATTCTACTTATGTATCCAAAATGACCTACTTCTAAGGTCAACCTAAGGTCAGTCAAACCTTAACCATGAAGTAAGGGCATTGAAACATTAGGAACTAGTGACCTTGAAGTATGAGCCTTGAAGTCTTGATGTAGTTGAAATCTTGATGTAGCTCAATCTTGAAAGTGTCTTGAGTTCTTTACAAGCTGCCTTGTACACTTCTTGAAGTCTTGCAGCTTAAGTCTTGACTTGTGAGCAGTTCTTGCATTCAAGATTGATCCTTGTACTTGTGAGCTTTGCATGTTGTGAGCTTAGCTTGTTTATGAATGTTGATCCTTGAGAGAGCTTCACTTATGCAAGTTATATATAACAGTGATTTTGGCACCACAAATTTGACAACAAACAGGGATATAAACTATAGCACTTACAATCTCCCCCTTTGTCAAATTAGTGACAAAACACATAACCAAGATAAACATAAAGTAAAACAATTGGTTAAAGAGTTATGAACCAGGTCATATAAACTGGCTTACCTGCAAATCAATATTCAATATTCAACATTCAACATTCAATATTCAACCAGTTTCATTCAACTAGTTCAAACATACTCCCCCTGAGTAACTGCAAATCAATATTCAATATTCAACATTCAACATTCAATATTCAACCAGTTTCATTCAACTAGTTCAAACATACTCCCCCTGAGTAACATAACCAATGCTACTCCTCTCACAATCACATCGTTAAGAACAAACCATTCTCCCCCTTTTTGTCACAATATGACAAAGGAAACAACAATAAAGGAGAACTAAATAAAGGGATATATGAGAGTAAACATGAGGAGTTATGAGAGTATAGCAAAACAGTGATAGAGATACTCAGCATAGCTTCACATAGAATAAATATCCAGCATAAAACATAGATAGTATCCAACTTAAAATCAGTCAACCAAGTGCTAAGATATAAAGTTATTATAGACCAGAAATCTCATATAAACTAGTCAGAACCAGAACCAGATGATGGAGCAGGAATAGAGGGATCAAGTTAGTGCATGCCTTTGTTCAATCGCCTAAGATATTTGCGCATGTACTTGAATTGTAAATCATGAGCAACAGACATATTTTCCATCTTTACATTTATATTCTCAACTTTATCCTCTAATGCACTCAGACGAGCATCAACATCAGATGGTTCAAAATCTGGATCATTTGTTGAGTCAGAATCCAGTTCCTCAAAAATGTCATCCATATTAATGTCATCACCAGCTTCTTCATGACCACCACCACCACCACCACCTTGTTCAGGAAGTAGATCCAGCTTCATCTTATTGATATTAGTATTGTTGAAGATCAGATGATGGATAGGTGCCTCATCAACCGGCATATCGACTAACATATGTGTAGCCAATACAGTCATTAAATAGGCAAAAGGAATGTCACTATGACCAGGATGGAGTCTAAACTGAAGAATGAAATGACAGATTAAGGATGGTAAACAAATCTGAGTACCATTGGAAATAGCATGGATAACACGAACCATAAACGAAGTCAAGTCAGTTTTATTACCCGAACGAGGATACAGATTAGACACAAAGATTTTGTGGAGAATTCTGTACTTGGGTAACAAATACCTTGCAGGAAGTGCATTCCCTTTTTGTGTCCATTGAACATCCATGTTGCACAAGTCTCTAGTGAGCATGCGTTTTTCAGACATTGAGGGTTTATCAGTTAAGTTATGGATAGGAATACCCTCATCATTCACAGGAATATCCATAAGGGCTGAAATTAAATGACGATCAATGTCAAAAGGCCCTTCTCTAGTAGATATTGTAAAAGTTAAATTATCCTGTGAGAGAGCACTAATACATGTAAACATGGATTGGGCAATGGACCGGTATGTAGGCCCACCCCAATGTAATAAGTTAACCCAACCTATAGCTTCAAGCATAGGAAGGATGTCAAAAGGTGCAATATGATTAACATCAACAGGATGTTCAACAATAACATTACGTAATCTAATGTCCCTAACATATGATAGATCATCATTAGGAACAAGAAGATGACTCTTAGAGATAGTGGTCGATCTAGAGGAAGAAGAAGGACCACGGGAAGTAGTTTTTCTACCTCTAGAAGCCATTTGCAACAAGGATATCAAGGAAATAAGAAGTTGCAAAGGATTGAGAAGTGGGTTTACACAAAACAGATTTTTCAAAATCCAAACCCCAAATCTCATTGAAATCCAAAATACAAAGCTTAAAGCTTGAAAAGTAAACAATCTAGACACAAATCTGCAAGAAAAATGCAATTGGAACACTAACCTTGAAGAACATGAATAGAGGGTTCGACAAGTCGAAGCACGGCTCCTTAGAAGAAAAACGAAATGAGGAAGAAAGCAAAAATTCCCAATTTTAAGTGATTCCCGAGTTCTACGACTGGTCGTGGGTATCTACGACCGGTCGTAGGTCGACTGGTCAAGTATACTCACGACTGGTCGAAGAATGACCAAAAATTCATATTTCTTGCAAATTATACAAAAATTAGAATTCAATCTAGCAAATATATACACTATAATACAAGTAGGCATAAATAATCAATTTAGAATGCACATGCCAAGATCAAATTTCATCTTTTTGAACCTGCTTTTATCGAGAGGTTTTGTGAAAATGTCAGCTCGTTGATCTTCGGTAGGAATATATTCTAGAGATATAACTTTTTCTTCTACTAATTCCCTTATATAATGAAATCTAATGTCAATGTGCTTAGTACGAGAATGCTGAATAGGATTTTTTGAAATATTTATCGCACTGGAATTATCACAATGTAATAACATAGAATCCTGTTTAATTCCATAATCACTTAGCATTCGTTGCATCCAAACAAGTTGTGTACATGCATTACCAGCTGCGATATACTCAGCTTCAGCTGTTGAAAGTGATATAGAATTTTGTTTCTTACTAAACCAGGAAACTAGACAATTTCCAATGTAAAAACAACCACCACTGGTTGATTTTCTATCATCTAGATTACCAGCCCAGTCAGCATCCGAGTACCCAGCTAATTGGACACTGGTCTCATGAGGATACCAGAGACCGAGATTTACAGTACTTGCGACATATCTAATAATTCGCTTGACAGCAATCAAGTGAGATTCTTTTGGATCAGATTGATATCTTGCGCAAATACCAACACTTAGAGAAATATCAGGTCTACTAGCAGTTAAATATAACAAACTACCAATCATACTCCGATAAAGTTTTGAGTCAACATTTTTACCATTAGAGTCTTTTGAGAGTTTCAGGGTAGTACTCATAGGAGTATCGAAATTCTTGCCATTCTCAAATCCAAATCTCTTAATTAGATTCAAAGCATACTTAGATTGAGAAATGAATATTCCTTCAGGTTGTTACTTTACTTGTAATCTAAGGAAATAAGTCAATTCCCCAACCATGCTCATTTCGAACTGTGATTTCATCAAATCTGCAAACTCAGTAGTCAAGTTGATCCATAAATGATATCATCAACATAAATCTGCACCATAAAGATATGATCATTATGTTTTTTAACAAACAGAGTTTTATCAACAGATACCAATTGAAAATTATGACTTAAAAGAAATTTCGTTAGTTTCTCATACCATGCCCTAGGTGCTTGTTTTAATCCATAAAGTGCCTTTTTAAGCCGATATACATAATCAGTATTTTTGGAATCTTCAAAACCCATTGGCTGTTCAACATAGACTTCTTCATGTAAATCACCTTTTAGAAAAGCACTTTTCACATCCATCTGATAGATCTTTATCTTTCTAAAACATGCAATGGATATAAATAGTCTGATAGATTCAAGACGTGCTACTGGTGCAAAAGTTTCATCGAAATCAATCCCTTCTTGTACCACTAGTCTAGCCTTGTTTCTAATTATATTTCCACACTCGTCAGACTTATTTTTGAAAATCCATTTTGTTCCAATGATATGTTTATCTTTAGGTCTTGGTACGAGATACCAAACATCATTTCTTACGAATTGGTTGAGTTCTTCTTGCATCGCAACAATCCAGTTTTCATCAGCAAGAGCTTCTTTTACGTTAGATGGTTCTATTTGGGATGTAAAACATACATAATTACATATATCCTCAAGTTGTCTACGGGTGCGAACACCGGTGAGAGGATTTCCAAGAATTTGTGTGGTTGGATGATCTTTAATAGTCCTCAATTCAGAATCAGTCTGATTTGATGAAGTATCAGGTTTATCAATGATTAGTACTTCATCATTATCTGAATTAGAAATTGGCGTGTTTAAGTGATCATCAATGACAACATTAATGGATTCTTGAATCACACCAGTCCTTTTGTTTAGAACCCTATAAGCTCGACTGTTTAAGGAATATCCTAGAAAAATACCTTCATCACTCTTCGTATCGAATTTTTCTAAATTTTCACGATCACGTAAAATATAGCACTTGCTGCCAAAAACTCGAAAGTATTTAACAGTAGGCTTTTTATTGAACCACAATTCGTAAGCCGTTTTATTATTATCTTTGCTAGTGTAGACTCGGTTAATAATATAGCAAGCTGTGTTGACTGCTTCAGCCCAAAGATTTTTAGAGAGCTTCATGCTATTCAACATGACATTAGCCATTTCTTGAAGCACCCTATTCTTTCTTTCTACAATTCCATTTTGTTGTGGAGTTTTGGGAGCAGAGAATTCATGTAATATTCCTTGGTCGGTACAGAACTTCTCAAAATTGCTATTCTCAAATTCAGATCCATGATCACTACGAATTTTACTGATTTGAGAAGATTTTTTAGTTTGAATCCTTTTGAAAACTTTTCTTACTTCTTCAAGGGTTTCAGATTTATCCCTTAAGAAGACTACCCAAGTGAATCTGGTAAAGTCATCAACTATTAACAGGATATACTTTTTTCCACCACGACTTTCTGTTCTGGTAGGTCCTATCAGATCCATGTGGAGAAGTTCGAGTGGTCTTGATGTGGTATTTGAATTCACCTTTTTGTGTGAGTTCTTTGTTTGTTTGCCTATCTGGCACTCACCACATATTTTATCTAATTTCTGAAATTTGGGTAAACCTCTTATAAGTTCTCGTTTGCTCAATCTATATAAATTTTGATAATGTACATGTCCAAGACGTTTGTGCCATAAATCAGTCTCGTCTGTATAGACCATGTAACATGTTTGATTAGATGAGCTGGATTCGCTAATAATATAGCAATTTTCAGACGTTCTACGTCCAGTTAATATTACAGAACCCCTTATTGTTTAGTATCTCACAGCTTTGATTAGAAAACCGAACATTATGGTTATTATCACATATTTGTGATATACTAAGCAAGTTATGTTTTAAGCCTTCAACATATAAAACATTTTTAAACACAGGAAGATTAAAAAGTTGAACCGTACCTTGGCCTATAATCTTGCAGTTGCTACCATCACCAAATGTGACTGAACCATCAGTCATATCTTTTAGATCCGTGAATAAAGCTTTGTCACCTGTCATATGCCTGGAGCATCCACTGTCTAGGTACCACTTTGAATGACTTGTTGCTTTGAAAGCAGTGTGAGAAACCAAGCAGGTAACTTTAGGAACCCATTTCATAACTGTTTTGGGTTTAGGAACATAGTTGGTCTTCTTTTTTGTATATTTGTAGGAATGCCCTATAGAGTTAGATTTTAAGAGCTCCTTGAGTAAATCAACTATCTTTTCAGCTAGTGGATTTCGTTTCTGATTAAAGTTGACATGGCTGCTTCTAGGTTTTTGAAAAGTTTTTGAATTTCTAGAAAAATCTTGATAAATACTTTTCCCTTTTGAGTTTGAAGACTCTCCTTTAACAAACATAGGAGGAGTATACTTTTGTTTAGGAGGTAGATTTTTATCATAGCCCAACCCGGATCGATCGCCACATTTTCTTGATCCGGATAAAAGTTTCTCTAACTTTGGATCACCTTGGGCATATTTCCATGTGTCCTTTAGACTCAGAAGAGAAGATACTTCAGTTTTAAGTTTCTCAATTTCAGATTTTAAATCAATAATTAGGGAGTTTTTGAATTCCAAATCGCATTTTGATTTTTCAAAACAATCTGAAATTTGTGATTTTTCTAAGACAAGTGATTGAAAACATTTTTTCAGTTTAGAAAACTTTTCTTTTTGAAGTTTAAGTTTGACAGCAATTTTACAACTTTCCTTATATAGGGCATTGTAAGCGTCTTGAAGATCATCTTCATTTTCACATTCACTATTCAGACTTTCTTCACTTGTTGAGTCATTATCTGAAAATGTGAATTTGGCTAGAGTCATAAGAGCTTTAACCTCATTGCCCGACTCAGTTTCAAAATCTTCTGATTCAAAAGAACCTTCAGAATCAGATGATTCATCCCATGTAGCCAACATACCCTTCTTCTTGGGTTTGTCCCTTTTAGGACATCTATTTGCTAAGTGCCCATATTCTTCACAGTTGTAACATTGACTATCTTTCAAAGATTTTTGAGATTTGGGTCTAAACTTCTTTTTATCATTTGATTTATGAAAATCAACCCTTTTCTTGCTTTTGAAAATCTTGTAAAATTTCTTAGCTAAAAGTGCCATATCATCTTCTGAATCAAAATTTTCTTCTGGATTACATTTAGAAGATTTTAGTGCGATAGATTTACCTTAGGAGCTTTAAAGTTTAACTCGTAGGTTTGTAGAGAACCAACTAGTTCTTCTACCCTCATATTATCCGTATCACAAAGTTCCTGGATCGCGGTTACTTTAGAATTGAACCGTTCAGGAAGTGAGCGTAATATTTTTGCACACACTTTACTTTCTGGGATTTTATCACCAAGACCCCACATTGAGTTTACAATGTCATTCAATCTAGTGTAAAAGTCCATAAACATTTCATTTTCCTCCAAATGAATTTCTTCAAATCTGGTTGTGAGGAGTTGGACTTTAGATTTTTTGACAATTGTAGTACCCTCGTGTGTCATTTCTAATATATCCCAAGCTTGCTTTGCAGTATCACAGGAAATGATTCTTTTGAACTCATCCGGTGATAGTGCGCAAGTAATTGCATTTAGTGCTTTAGCATTTGCACTACTCTCACTTTTCTGAAGAGTGGTCCATTGGTAATATGGTGTGTCTTTCATAGATTTTGAACCATCAACCCCAGTAACTTCCATGATAGGAGGTTTCCATTCAGTCACTATGGCTTGCCACACATTTTCATCCATTGATTTGAGGAAGATCCTTATTCTGGCTTTCCAATAGGCATAGTTGGAGCCATCAAAGGGTGAAGGCTTTGTAACTGAAAGGCTATCAAAATTTGACATCTTAAATAGCTTAAATCGTTAGCTCAGGAATTAAATCCAAGAATAAAAAAGAGCTATTAGGCTCTGATACCACTTGAAAAGGCCAAGCTATATGTCCTAGAGGGGGGGTGAATAGGACAATGCCAAATAAAACTTATAACAGCGGAATTAAAAAGAATATGATAGCCAAAATAAATCACAATGCAAGAAAGTAAAATAACCTCAAAATTCAGATCTTGAGAGGTTGATACAAATGTTGTTCTAAGGACAACCTTACACCAAAAATCAGAGTTTATGGTAGGACAACCTTATTTCTAGAAAGATCTTTGTATCAAATCTTAAACCGAAGAGGAATACAAAAGTAAATACAAACTGAATTAAAATAAATTGTAATCACAAATGTATTGTTCTAGGGACATCCATACACCATAAAAATGGCAGGGCAACCTTGCTGGAACAACTTTTAAAGGAAATTGAATATCAAGCTGATAAAGGAATAGCAGAAAATAAATTCTAAACTATTACAAAATTCTCACAATGCTTGAATTAAATGATTACAACATTCACCACCATACATACATCCCACAAAAGAATAATTAAAGATCAGAAGTATAAATCATTCAACCACAACACAAGGGATTATAGTGGTTCGCCTGTGTGTTCACCAACTGTTAAACAACAGCCACACAGAATGCTACTCCACTCCTAATATCCTCACACAGGGGATATTAGTGTTCACTAACAAAATAGGTTTTCCCAGGTTCACCCAAAACCTTTACAATTGTGTCTTTGTCTGTGGGCTTACACAATTAAAAAACCCCACTTCTGAGTTTTCCTAGCTTTCTTCAGATAACCAATACAACAAGATTTTTCTAGCAAATCTTAAAAGAAACCAAAATAAAAAGGAATTTACAATTAAATGTAAAATACCTAATTATCTCCTTCATTGTAGCAGCCCGGTAGAACCAAATCAGAGTAGATGATTGAATGTCCAAGTTCAATGTCCTGTACTCAATTACAATGGTTCTAATTCTAATAGATTTTAAATTAAACCAAATAGGGCTTGCCTTAATTGATTTTGATTCCAAAGAAAGGGAATAACAATTCCTCTTATCAAATTAGATTGGAATAGCAGAAACAAAATCAATTAAATAAAGCTAAGGAAAGAGAATATTAAATAAGCACACTTAGCTTAGATGGAGCACAGAATTATCTCTCAGAAGTTCGACGAAGATTGGCTTGAATGGATTAATTAATTCGATGATTTCTTCTGAGATTCGTGCACTATTTATAGGTGAGCAGATCGCGTCTTCGACTGGTCTAGGGAGCTCTTCGACTAGTCGAAGCAAAACAGATATTTGAAAAATCAGGCGCGATAAGCTTTGACCGTTCTACGACTGGTCGAAGGTCTCCTTCGACTGGTCGTAGGTCACCTTCGACTGGTCGTAGGTCTCCTTCGACTGGTCGAAGAACCTGAAAAACATCGCTGGATTTTGAGTCGAAGATTTTCGACTGGTCGAAGATGCAGTCGACACTGTTCCTTCGACTGGTCGAACAGATTCCTGGACTAGTCGAAGCCTAACAGAAATTATCCGATTTTTGTAACAAACTCACGACTGGTCGAGGAATTTCTTAGACTGGTCGAAGCAACTCTAGGACTAGTCGAAGAAGGCCTAGGACTAGTCGAAGAACAGACCAAACTTATGTAAAATAACATTCGACTTATGTATCCAAAATGACCTACTTCTAAGGTCAACCTAAGGTCAGTCAAACCTCAACCATGAAGTAAGGACATTGAAACATTAGGAACTAGTGACCTTGAAGTATGAGCCTTGAAGTCTTGATGTAGTTGAAATCTTGATGTAGCTCAATCTTGAAAGTGTCTTGAGTTCTTTACAAACTGCCTTGTACACTTCTTAAAGTCTTGCAGCTTGAGTCTTGACTTGTGAGCAGTTCTTGCATTCAAGATTGATCCTTGTACTTGTGAGCTTTGCATGTTGTGAGCTTAGCTTGTTTATGAATGTTGATCCTTGAGAGAGCTTCACTTATGCAAGTTATATATAATAGTGATTTTGGCACCACAAATTTGACAACAGACAGGGATATAAACTATAGCACTTACAAAAATGATGATCGAAGAGTTCTAACAAGCTTTCAAGATATTGAACGACTTAAGAATTAGCCAATTCTTGTCCAATTAGGAAGCTTGTCGAGTTACCATTCCAATGAGCACAAAATAGCCTAAATTCGACCATTGAAGAGAGAGTTATGAAGGTTATTATTAGACAAGGAGATGAAGGAAAAATTCAGGACCGACTACTATGATCCCACTTGCAAATGCGTAAATGGCCTCGGAATACGATGATTCAAATCAGGAATGAAAGAGCCCTAAAGTACCTTTCAGATGACCGAAACTCAACCCAATTAGACATCAAACGAGGAAATTATGAGCATCTCCATTGGATCATGCTATTTGGAAAGATTAACGATTAAAATTGCAAAATGACGATCGAAGAGTTCCAACGTGCTTTTGGGATATCGAACCTCCTCAGAATTAGCCATTTCTGGTCTCATTAGGAAGCTTGTCGAGTTACCATTCCAATGAGCTCAAAATAGTCTAAATTCAACCACTGAAGAGAGGGTTATGAAGGTTACTATTGGACAAGGAGATGAAGGAAAAATTCAGGACCGACGGCTGCAATCCCACTTACGGATGCGTAAATGGTCTCGAAATACGACGATTCAAGTTAGGAATGAAAGAGCTCAAACGTACCTTTCATGTGACCAAAAACTGACCCTGTCAGACATCAAACGAGGGAGTTATGAGAATCTCCATTGGAACGGGCGATCTAGAAAAATTAAAAATCCAAATTGCAAAATGACGTTCGAAGATATCCAACAGACTTTTGAGATATGAACGGTCTTAGAATTAGCCAATTCTGGTCCCATTTGGAAGCTTGTCGACTTACCATTCCAATCAGCTCAAAATAGTCTAAATTTAACCACTGAAGAGAAGTTTATGGAGGTTACTATTGGACAAGGAGATGAGGAAAAAATTCAGGACCGACGACTGCGATCCCACTTACGGATTCACAAATGATCTCGGAATATGACAATTGAAGTCAGGAATGAAAGTGCACTAAAGTACCTTTCAGATGACCAAAAATTGACCCATTCCGACATCAAACGAGGGAGTTATGAGCATCTCCGTTGGATCGCGCGATTTGGAAAGATTAACAATCCAAATTGCAAAATGACGATCGAAGAGTTCCAACAGGCTTTTAGGAAATCAAACGGCTTCAGAATTAGCCAATTCTGGTCCAATTTGGAAGCTTGTTGAGTTACCATTCCAATGAGCTCAAAATAGTCTAAATTTGACCACTGAAGAGATAGTTATGAAGGTTACTATTGGACAAGGAGCAGAAGGAAAAATTCAGTACTGACGACTGCCTTCCCACTCACGGATGCGCAAATGGTCACGGAATACGACGAATCAAGTCAAAAATGAAAGAGCTCTAAAGTACCTTTTAGATGACCAAAAATCGACCCAATCCGACCTCAAACGAGGGAGTTATAAGCATCTCTGTTGGAACGCGCAATTTGGATAGATTAACAATCCAAATTGCAAAATGAAGATCGAAGAGTTCCAACGGGCTTTTGGGATATCTAACAGTCTCAAAATTAGACAATTATGGTCCCATTTGCAAGCTTGTCGAGTTACCATTCCAATGAGCTCAAAATAGTCTAAATTTAACCACTGAAGAGAGGGTTATGAAGGTTACTATTGGACAAGGAGATGAAGGAAAAATTCAGGACCGACGACTGCGATCCCACTTACGGATGTGCAAATGATCTCGGAATATGACGATTCAAGTCAAGAATGAAAGAGCACTAAAGTACCTTTCAGATGACCCAAAATTGACCCAATCCGACGTCAACGAGGGAGTTATGAGCATCTCCATGGGATCATGCTATTTGGAAAGATTAACGATCTAAATTGCAAAATGACGATCGAAGAGTTCCAACGTGCTTTTAGGATATCGAACCTCCTCAGAATTAGCCATTTCTGGTCCCATTAGGAATCTTGTCGAGTTACCATTCCAATGAGCTCAAAATAGGCTAAATTCAAACACTGAAGAGAGGGTTATGAAGGTTACTATTGGACAAGGAGATGAAAGGAAAATTCAGGACCGACGACTGCGATCCCACTAACGGATGCACAATTGGTCTCGGAATACGACAATTCAAGTCAAGAATGAAAGAGCTCTAAAGTACCTTTCAGATGACCAAAAATTGACTCTGTCCGACATCGAACGAGGGAGTTATAAGCATCTTCATTGGAACGCGTGATCTGAAAAGATTAAAAATCTAAATTGTAAAATAACGATCAAAGAAATCTACCAGACTTTCGAGATATCGAACGGTCCCAGAATTAGACAATTCTGATCTCATTTGGAAGCTTGTCGAGTTACCATTCCAATGAGCTTAAAATAGTATAAATTTAACCACTGAAGAGAGGTTTATGAAGGTTACTATTGGAGAAGGAGATGAAGGAAAAACTCAAGACCGACGACTGCGATCCCACTTATGGATTCGCAAATGTCTTGGAATATGACGATTCAAGTCAGGAATGAAAGAGCATTAAAGTACCTTTTAAATGACCAAAAATTGGCCCATTCCGTCATCAAACGAGGAAGTTATGAGCATCTCTGTTGGATCGTAGGATTCGGAAAGATTAACAATCTAAATTGCAAAATGACGATCGAAGAGTTCCAACAGGCTTTTAGGATATCGAACGGCTTCAAAATTAGCCAATTCTGGTCCAATTAGGAAGCTTGTCAAGTTACCATTTCAATGAGCTCAAAATAGTCCAAATTTGACCACTGAAGCGATAATTATGAAGGTTACTATTGGACAAGAAGCAGAAGGAAAAATTTAGGTCTAACGACGGCGATCCCACTTACAGATGCGCAAATGGTCTCGGAATATGATGATTCAAGTCAGGAATGAAAGAGCTCTAAAGTACCTTTTAGACGACCAAAAATCAACCCAATCCGAAATCAAACGAGGGAATTATGAGCATCTTCGTTGGAACGCGCGATTTGGAAAGATTAACAATCCAAATTGCAAAATGACAATCAAAGAGTTCCAACGGACATTTAGGAAATCGAACGGTCTCAGAATTAGACAATTCTGGTCCCATTTGGAAGGTTGTGGAGTTACCATTCCAATGAGCTCAAAATAGCCTAAATTCAACCACTGAAGACAGGGTTATGAAGGTTATTCTTGGACAAGGAGATGAAGGAAAAATTCAGGATCGATGACTGCGATCCCACTTATGGATGTGCAAATGGTCTCCGAATACGACGATTCAAGTCAGGAATGAAAGAGCTCTAATGTACCTTTCAGATGACCAAAAATTGACCCAATCCGACGTTAACGAGGGAGTTTTGAGCATCTCCGTTGGAACACGCGATTTGGAAAGATTAACAATCCAAATTGCAAAATGACGATCGAAGAGTTCCAACAGGCTTTCAGGATATCGAACGGCTTCAGAATTAGCCAATGCTGGTCCAACTAGGAAGCTTGTCGAGTTACAATTCCAATGAGCTCAAAATATTCTAAAGTCGACCATTGCAGAGATAGTTATGAAGGTTACTATTGGACAAGGAGCAGAAGGAAAAATTCAGGACCGACGACTGCGATCCCACTTACAGATGCGCAAATGGTCTCAGAATATGACGATTCAAGTCAGGAATGAAAGATCTCTAAACTACCTTTAAGATGACAAAAAATCAACCCAATCCAACATCAAACGAGGGAGTTATGAGCATCTCCGTTGGAACGCGCAATTTGGAAAGATTAACAATCCAAATTGCAAAATGACGGTTGAAGAGATCCAATAGGCTTTCGGTATAACAAATGGCCTCAGAATTAGCTAATTCTGGTCTCAATAGAAAGTTTGTCGAGTTACCATTCCAATGAACTCAAAATAGTCTAAATTCGACTACTGAAGAGAGAGTTATGAAGGTTACTATTGGACAAGGAGATGAAGGAAGAATTCAGGACTAACGACTGTGATCCCACTAACGGATGCACAAATGGTCTCGGAATACGACTATTCAAGTCAGGAATGAAAGAGCACTAAAGTACCTTTCAGATGACCAAAAATTGACCCAATCCGACATTAAACGAGGGAGTTTTGAGCATCTCCATTGGATTGTGCGATTTGGAAAGATTAACAATCCAAATTACAAAATGACGATCGAACAGTTCCAACGTGTTTTTGGGATATCGAACGGCCTCAGAATTAGCCAATTCTTATCCCATTCGGAAGCTTGTTGAGTTACAATTCCAATGAGCTCAAAATAGTCTAAATTCGACCACTGAAGAGATAGTTATGAAGGTTACTTTTGGATAAGGAGCAGAAGGAAAAATTCAGGACTGACGACTGCCTTCCCATTCACGGATGCGCAAATGGTCTCGGAATATGACGATTCAAGTCAAGAATGAAAGAGCTCTAAAGTACCATTCAGATGACCAAAAATTGACCCAATCTGATATCAAACGGGGGAGTTATGAGCATCTCTGTTGGAATGGGCGATTTGAAAGATTAACAATCCAAATTGCAAAATGACGATCGAAGAGTTCCAGCGGGCTTTTGGGATATCGAACGGTCTCAGAATTAGACAATTATGGTCCCATTTGCAAGCTTGTCGAGTTACCATTCCAATGAGCTCAAAATAGTCTAAATTTAACCACTGAAGAGAGGGTTATGAAGGTTACTATTGGACGAGGAGATAAAGGGAAAATTCAAGACCAATGTCTTTGATCCCACTTACGGATGCGCAAATGGTCTCAGAATACGACGATTCAAGTCAGGAATGAAAGAGCACTAAAGTACCTTTCAGATGACCAAAAATTGACCCAATCCGACATCAAACGAGGGATTTATGAGCATCTCCATGGGGTCGCGCGATTTGGAAAGATTAACAATCCCAATTGCAAAATGACAATCGAAGAGTTCCAACTGGCTTTCAAGATATCAAACGGCTTCATAATTAGCCAATTCTGGTCCAATTTGGAAGCTTGTCGAGTTATGAATCCAATGAGCTCAAAATGGTATAAGTTCAACCACTGAAGAGAGAGTTATGAAGGTTACAATTGCACAAGGAGATGAAGGAAGAATTCAGGACCGACGATTGCCATCCCACTTACGGACATGCAAATGGTCTCCGAATATAACGATTCAAGTCAAGAATGAAAGAGCAATAAAGTACCTTTCAGATGACTAAAAATTGACGCAATCTGACATCAAACGAGGGAGTTTTGAGCATCTCCATTGGATCGTGCGATTTGGAAAGATTAACAATCCAAATTGCAAAAGGACAATCGAAGAGTTCCAACATGCTTTTGGGATATCGAACGACCTCAAAATTAGCCAATTCTGGTCCCATTAGGAAGCTTGTCGAGTTACCATTCCAATGAGCTTAAAATAGTCTAAATTCGACCACTGAAGAGATAGTTATGAAGGTTACTATTGGACAAGGAGCGGAAGGAAAAATTCAGGACCGACGACTGCAATCCCACTTACCAATGCGCAAATGGTCTCGGAATATGGCGATTCAGGAATGAAAGAGCTCAAAAGTACCTTTTAGATGACCAAAAATTGACCCAATCTGACATCAAACGAGAGAGTTATGAGCATCTTCGTTGGAACGTGTGATTTGGAAATATTAACAATCCAAATTGCAAAATGACGATCGAAGAGTTCCAACGGACATTTAGGATATCGAACGGTCTCAGAATTAGACAATTCTGGTCCCATTTTGAAGCTTGTCGAGTTACCATTCTAATGAGCTCAAAATAGTCTAAATTCAACCACTGAAGAGAGGGTTATGAAGGAAAAATTGAGGACAGACGACTGTGATCCCACTTACGGATGCTCAAATGGTCTCAGAATACGACGATTCAAGTTAGGAATGAAAGAGCTCTAATTTACCTTTCAGATGACCAAAAATTGACCCAATCCAACTTCAAACGAGGGAGTTATGAGCATCTCCATTGGAATGCGTGACTTGGAAAGATTAACAATCCAGATAGCAAAATGACGATCGAAGAGTTCGAACAGGCTTTCAGGATATCGAACGGCTTCAGAATTAGCCAATTCTAGTCCAATTAGGAAGCTTGTCGAGTAACCATTCCAATGAGCTCAAAATAGTCTAAATTCGACCACTGAAGAGAGAGTTATGAAGGTTACTATTGGACAAGGAGATGAAGGAAAAATTCAGGACCAATGACTATGATCCCAGTTGCAGATGCGTAAATGGTCTCGGAATACGATGATTCAAGTCAGGAATGAAATAGCATTAAAGTACCTTTCAGATGACCAAAACTCGACCCAATCAGACATCAAACGAGGGAGTTATGAGCATCACCATTGGATTGCGCGATTTGGAAGGATTAAGAATCCAAATTGCAAAATGATGATCGAAGAGTTCCAAATTTCTTTTGGGATATCGAACCGCCTCAGAATTAGCCAATTCTGGTCCCATTAGGAAGTTTGTCGAGTTACCATTTCAATGAGCTCAAAATAGTTTAAATGCGACCACTGAAGAGATTATGAAGGTTACTATTGGACAAGGAGCAGAAGGAAATATTCAGGACCGACGACTGCGATCCCACTTACGGATGCGCAAATAGTCTTGGAATATGACGATTCAAGTCAGGAATGAAAGATCTCTAAACTACCTTTAAGATGACAAAAAATCGACCCAATCTGACATCAAACGAAGGAGTTATTATGAGCATCTCCATTGGAACGTGCAATTTGGAAAGATTAACAATCCAAATTGCAAAATGACGATCGAAGAGTTCCAACAGGCTTTCGGGATATAAAATGGCCTCAGAATTAGCTAATTCTGGTCCCATTAGGAAGCTTGTCGAGTCACCATTTCAATGAACTCAAAATAGTCTAAATTCGACTACTAAAGAGAGAGTTATGAAGGTTACTATTGGACAAGGTGATGAAGGAAGAATTCAGGACCAATGTCTGTAATCCCACTTACGGATGCGCAAATGGTCTCGGAATATGACGATTCAAGTCAGGAATTAAAGAGCACTAAAGTACCTTTCAGATGACCAAAAATCGACCCAATCTGACATCAAATGAGGAGTCTTGAGCATCTCCATTGGATCGTTCGATTCGGAAAGATTAACAGTCCAAATTGCAAAATGACGATCGAAGAGTTCCAACAAGCTTTCAGGATATCGAACGGCTTAAGAATTAGCCAATTCTTGTCCAATTAGGAAGCTTGTCGAGTTACCATTCCAATGAGCTTAAAATAGCCTAAATTCGACCATTGAAGAGAGAGTTATGAAGGTTATTATTGGACAAGGAGATGAAGGAAAAATTTCAGGACCGACTACTGTGATCCCACTTACAAATGCGCAAATGGCCTCGGAATACGATGATTCAAATTAGGAATGAAAGAGCACTAAAGTACCTTTCAGATGACCAAAAATCCACCCAATCTGACATCAAATGAGGAGTCTTGAGCATCTCCATTGGATCGTTCGATTCGGAAAGATTAACAATCCAAATTGCAAAATGACGATCGAAGAGTTCCAACAAGCTTTCAGGATATCGAACGGCTTCAGAATTAGCCAATTCTTGTCCAATTAGGAAGCTTGTCGAGTTACCATTCCAATGAGCTCAAAATAGCCTAAATTCGACCACTGAAGAGAGAGTTATGAAGGTTACTATTGGACAAGGAGATGAAGGAAAAATTCAGGACCGACTACTGTGATCCCACTTGCAGATGCGCAAATGGTCTCGGAATACGATGATTCAAGTCAGGAATGAAAGAGCCCTAAAGTACCTTTCAGATGACCGAAACTCAACCCAATCAGACATCAAACGAGGGAATTATGAGCATCTCCATTGGATCATGCTATTTGGAAAGATTAACGATCTAAATTGCAAAATGACGATCGAAGAGTTCCAACGTGCTTTTGGGATATCGAACCTCCTCAGAATTAGCCATTTCTGGTCCCATTAGGAAGCTTGTCGAGTTACCATTCCAATGAGCTCAAAATAGTCTAAATTCAGCCACTGAAGAGAGGGTAATGAAGGTTACTATTGGACAAGGAGATGAAGGAAAAATTCAAGACCGACGGCAGCGATCCCACTTACGGATGCGTAAATGATCTCGAAATATGACGATTCAAGTCAGGAATGAAAGAGCTCAAACGTACCTTTCGAGTGACCAAAAACTGACCCTGTAAGACATCAAATGAGGGAGTTATGAGCATCTCCATTGGAACGGGCGATCTAGAAAGATTAAAAATCCAAATTGCAAAATGACGATCGAAGATATCCAACAGACTTTTGAGATATCGAACGGTCTTAGAATTAGCCAATTCTGGTCCCATTTGGAAGCTTGTCGAGTTACCATTCCAATCAGCTCAAAATAGTCTAAATTTAACCACTGAAGAGAGGTTTATGAAGGTTACTATTGGACAAGGAGATGAAGGAAAAATTCAGGACCGACGACTGCAATCCCACTTACGGATTCGCAAATGGTCTCGGAATATGACAATTGAAGTCAGGAATGAAAGAGCACTAAAGTACCTTTCAGATGACCAAAAATTGACCCAATCCGACATCAAACGAGGGAGATTTGAGCATCTCCATTGGATCGTGCGATTTGGAAAGATTTAACAATCCAAATTGCAAAATGACGATCGAAGAGTTCAAACAGGCTTTTAGGATATCGAACGGCTTCAGAATTAGCCAATTCTGGTCCAATTAGGAAGCTTGTTGAGTTACCATTCCAATGAGCTCAAAATAGTCTAAATTTGACCACTGAAGAGATAGTTATGACGGTTATTATTGGACAAGGAGCAGAAGGAAAATTTTAGTACTGACGATTGCCTTCCCACTCACGGATGCGCAAATGGTCACGGAATACGACGAATCAAGTCAAAAATGAAAGAGCTCTAAAGTACCTTTTAGATGACCAAAAATCGACCCAATCCGACCTCAAACGAGGGAGTTATAAGCATCTCTGTTGGAACGCGCAATTCGGATAGATTAACAATCCAAATTGCAAAATGAAGATCGAAGAGTTCCAACGGGCTTTTGGGATATCTAACAGTCTCATAATTAGACAATTATGGTCCCATTTGCAAGCTTGTCGAGTTACCATTCCAATGAGCTCAAAATAGTCTAAATTTAACCACTGAAGAGAGGGTTATGAAGGTTACTATTGGACAAGGAGGTGAAGGAAAAACTCAGGACCGACGACTGCGATCCCACTTACGGATGTACAAATGATCTCGGAATATGATGATTCAAGTCAAGAATGAAAGAGCACTAAAGTACCTTTCAGATGACCAAAAATTGACCCAATTCCAGGTCAACGAGGGAGTTATGAGCATTTCCATTGGAACGCGCAATTTGGAAAGATTAACAATCCAAATTGCAAAATGACGATCGAAGAGTTCCAACATGCTTTTGGGATATCGAGCCTCCTCAGAATTAGCCATTTCTGGTCCCATTAGGAAGCTTATCGAGTTACCATTCCAATGAGCTCAAAATAGGCTAAATTCAAACACTGAAGAGAGGGTTATGAAGGTTACTATTGGACAAGGAGATGAAAGGAAAATTCAGGACCGACGACTGCAATCCCACTAACGGATGCGCAAATTGTCTTGGAATACGATGATTCAAGTCAGGAATGAAAGAGCTCTAAACTACCTTTCAGATGACCAAAAACTGACTCTGTACGACATCGAACTAGGGAGTTATGAGCATCTCCGTTAGAACGCGCGATCTGGAAAGATTAAAATCTAAATTGTAAAATGACGATCAAAAAGATCTACCAGACTTTCGAGATATCGAACGGTCCCAGAATTAGACAATTCTGATCTCATTTGGAAGCTTGTCGAGTTACCATTCCAATGAGCTTAAAATAGTATAAATTTAACCACTGAAGAGAGGTTTATGAAGGTTACTATTGGAGAAGGAGATGAAGGAAAAATTCAAGACCAACGACTGCGATTCCACTTATGGATTCGCAAATGTCCCAGAATATGACGATTCAAGTCAGGAATGAAAGAGCATTAAAGTACCTTTCAGATGACCAAAAATTGGCCCATTCCGTCATCAAATGAGGAAGTTATAAGCCTCTCTGTTAGATCGCGGGATTTGGAAAGATTAACAATCTAAATTGCAAAATGACGATCGAAGAGTTCCAACGGGCTTTTAGGATATCGAATGGCTTCAAAATTAGCCAATTCTGGTCCAATTAGGAAGCTTGTCAAGTTACCATTTCAATGAGCTCAAAATAGTCTAAATTTGACCACTGAAGCGATAGTTATGAAGGTTACTATTGGACAAGAAGTAGAAGGAAAAATTTAGGTCTGACGACGATGATCCCACTTACGGATGCGCAAATGGTCTCGGAATACGATGATTCAAGTCAGGAATGAAAGAGCTCTAAAGTTCCTTTTAGATGACCAAAAATCGACCCAATCTGAAATCAAACGAGGGAATTATGAGCATCTTCATTGCAATGAGCGATTTGGAAAGATTAACAATCCAAATTGCAAAATGACAATCGAAGAGTTCCAACGGACATTTGGGATATCGAACGGTCTCAGAATTAGACAATTCTGGTCCCATTTGGAAGCTTGTCGAGTTACCAATCCAATGAGCTCAAAATAGTCTAAATTCAACCACTGAAGAGAGGGTTATGAAGGTTACTATTGGACAAGGAGATGAAGGAAAAATTCAGGATTGACGACTGCGATCCCACTTATGGATGTGCAAATGGTCTCCGAATACGACGATTCAAGTCGGGAATGAAAGAGCTCTAATGTACCTTTCAGATGACAAAAATTGACCCAATCCGACGTTAATGAGGGAGTTATGAGCATCTCCGTTGGAACAAGCGATTTGGAAAGATTAACAATCCAAATTGCAAAATGACGATCGAAGAGTTCCAACAGGCTTTCAGGATATCGAACGGCTTCAGAATTAGCCAATTCTGGTCCAACTAGGAAGCTTGTCGAGTTACAATTCCAATGAGCTCAAAATAGTCTAAAGTCGACCATTAAAGAGATAGTTATGAAGGTTACTTTTGGACAAGGAGCAGAAGGAAAAATTCAGGACCGACGACTGCGATCCCACTTACAGATGCGCAAATGGTCTCAAAATACGATGATTCAAGTGAGGAATGAAAGATCTCTAAACTACCTTTACGATGACAAAAAATCAACCCAATCCAACATTAAACGAGGGAGTTATGAGCATCTCCATTGGAACGCGCAATTTGGAAAGATTAACAATCCAAATTGCAAAATGATGGTCGAAGAGATCTAATAGGCTTTCAGTATATCAAATGGCCTCAGAATTAGCTAATTCTGGTCTCATTAGAAAGTTTGTCGAGTTACCATTCCAATGAACTCAAAATAGTCTAAATTCGACTACTGAAGAGAGAGTTATGAAGGTTACTATTGGACAAGGAGATGAAAGAAGAATTCAGGACTAACGACTGTGATCCCACTAACGAATGTACAAATGGTCTCGGAATATGACTATTCAAGTCAGGAATGAAAGCGCACTAAAGTACCTTTCAGATGACCAAAAATTAACCCAATCCGACATTAAACGAGGGAGTTTTGAGCATCTCCATTGGATTGTGCGATTTGGAAAGATTAACAATCCAAATTACAAAATGACGATCGAAGAGTTCTAACGTGTTTTTGGGATATCGAACGGCCTCAGAATTAACCAATTCTATCCCATTAGGAAGCTTGTCGAGTTACCATTCCAATGAGCTCAAAATAGTCTAAATTCGACCACTGAAGAGATAGTTATGACAGGAAGGATCGCGGGAGTCGACAGAACAGTACGGACTAGGATACAGGTCTTACTGCTCTCCCCACGTAATAAAAATTTTGTCCTTGAAATTTAAAACACGACACAACCAACACAGAGTTCATAAGGGAGGGAAATCCTATCGCTATGGATATAATCATCAAAGACTTAACAGATGGGGACAACGCCCACGAATATCAGCCTCTTACTCCCAAGACGCCTTGTCAGCACCATGATGATCATATTAAACATCGGATCTTGGAACAGAAACAATCGAAATTATGTAGCCTCAAAATCTCAACGGTAGGGAGCTATATTAGAAAATCTCTAGGTTATTCGAACTCGAGGATCTAATCATTCTAAGTTCTCAATAATCATAGAGTGAAGGGTAGCTATCAGCAGATATGTGATGTTATCTTCAGGTATTCCCAAGTTATGCTCTGATACTAACTTCTGTTACGCCCCAAACTCAGAAACCGGGCTACAAAATTCTCGATCGCCGAATCCGGCACCGACAACCTTCATAGTACCCCATTCTCGGATTCTGGCACTCATATGCGAGATTCCGATCTTGAGATCCTATAAGGAGGAATTTTCAACGTACTTTTTTTTTGTAAGAAGCATAACCACAAGTTTACCCAAATCATAAAGGCAACATCATCATCACATATCCATTAATATAAACATTTGGATACAATACTGAAAGGGAAATACATATGATAAATCCAAGCTCCATAAGTCAACTACATGCTCCAAGCTCCATGCTACTGCAACCTAACATCACTTGCACGCATCTATCGTACATAAGCTTATAGAAAGCTTAGAGGGTGGTAAAAGTGTGCACAAGATAAGTACCAAGTATACCATAAAGTCCATAAATCATACATCATCAGAATAAGCAGAAATACTGACAAGGTTATGAATCATATGATATCAGAGTAAGCGGAATATACTAGTAAGTCCATGAGTGCTATCACTCGTACCAAGGCTATACGATACAAAACATAATGAGACAATAACAGATGCTGAGGATGCAATGCAATATGCGGTGCAAATGAAATGACTATGCTGGAACATGAAGTTGGGATGATAATACATAGTATCGCAGGCTACGGGGTCCACCAAAAGGGACTTCTATCTAAACCAGTCCCATACCTAAATTTGGATAGTCTGACTCAATATGGTAAACTCTTGATCTCAGGTTAGTCGCGCACCCAACCGAAATCCTGGCCATGCGAAGGTACATGTAACAAATAGTTACACACCACCAGCCCGAGTGGATAGTGAATGAATGAATGAATGGATATGCAATTCCTGCTCAATAAGTCCACATATTAGTACGGTTACTCTCTTGGGAAAATCACTGGGGTCTATTACACTCCACACCGACTGCCTCCTCCCTAGCTGCACAACCCAGTGAGTTGAAGAGACCTCATTATCCGCCTAGCCAGCAGTCTACCAATACCTACTCGGGTCGTCGATAGTAGACCCATTTACAAGCTGGTTATACTCAGCCTAGCTTATTGCCCCCTCACTCGGGCAGATAAGGCCACACCCCCTTCCAATTGACCATGACATAATGGGAGACATGACCTCATGGTATAGGCACCGGCGCTCATATTTCAATCGGTCTAGACATTGGAGCATCTCCTGGTACCAAAGAGGTTGTGGAATTTTCACCCAAGGACATCCTACGTGCCCACAGTGCTAGAACCAAGCATTTTCGGTGTCTCATTTGGCTAGCCACGATGTGTCTGTGGAGGCCACGACCCTGATGTCGCTAGGGCATACAATGATCAAGTCATATATATGCGAGATGCATGAGTCACACTATCTACTCATGCAGCAATCTTGCGCGTACGGCGGGATAATGTGGGCATCCGTCTCATAAGGAGTCCCATAAATAGTCTGCCCATTAGTGTATGCTATGATCAAACATTCCTCATATCGAGCATACATATGATGCGTATGGGCATGAATCATGGAGCTATACTAAGCATGTTATGTGGTGATGAACTCTCCTTCCAACGAGGATGGGCCTAAACGGCCAACACATAACAAGTATGCGCCTATCAATGGGCCCTAGGGAGAGTTATAATGTGGACATTTAACCAACATTACTCTTATAATGTGGACGTCAAACCAACATTGCTCCCAAGGCATAACCCGCCATAAAGGTCAACACATAACCCACGGTGGAATAACATTCAATGGGCCTTATGTACATCCCATTGGGCCTTGACCCATGGGCCTCCAATACATCAAATGGGCCTCATATATATCAAGGTGGGCCTCAACAACGGGCCACAAATACATCAAGATGGGCCTAATCACATGGGCCTCATATATATCAAGGTGGGCCTCAACAACGGGCCACAAATACATCAAGATGGGCCTAATCACATGGGCCACATATACATCACAATGGGTCCTGGCACATGGGCCATAAATACATCACATCGAGCCCCACCCATGGGCCACATATACAACATAATGAGCCCCATTACATGGGCCGCACCAATGGGCCACAAATACATCACTTAGGCATCATCAAATGGGTCTTATGTAAGATGGACGGTGTGGACATAAAACATATGGATGGCATGGATATAAAACAGATGCACGGTGTGAATTACAAAGGATGGCGTGGATATAATACATACACCATGGCAAGCCACATACATCAGGGCCCACCGTCCTATATACATGGATGGTGTGGATATATGCAACACATCAAGGTGGGACCCACACATGTGGGTAAGACACTTACAGCACGTGGGTCCCAAACAGATGAACGGTTGGACAAAACACATACTCCATGATCAGACCCACCTAACTGGGTTGTTGGTCAAACAGATAGGCGGTTGAGATGTAGAACAGATGAATGGCGTGATGTAAAATAGGTGGACGGTATGGATGTAAGGCACATACGTCATGGTGTGCCTCATGCAACACCATCTCAAGATGGTCGGTTTAGATTAAAACACATATATCATGTGGTCCCACGCCCATCAGTTGGATGGACGACGTGGGTATAAAATATATACATAACGGTGTGGCCCACAGTCTAGCTGGACGGTGGGGATCACGATCAGACCCACGAATTTGTTGATGTTAATACAGCAGCTATATAGCTATTGTACACCTGCTAATCCTCTGCCAAATACGGTGGGTCCCATGGTAGCGTGGCCCACACGTGTGTGTGTGTGTGTATATATATAATATTAAATTAACACTTTTAGAAGCCAGATGTATATATATAATATCAACATCAACCATAGCCTGCCCACATCCAGCGACCACCGTCCATTGGATTGGACGGTGTGGATGCAAGAAATGTACATCAAGGTGGCCACGTGGTGTGGGGTCTACGTCCCAGCAAGGGACGGACAGTTAGGATAAAACCCATACCTCATGGTGGGGTCCACCGTCCCAGTCAGTGGACGGTGTGGATAAACATAGACCCACATGGCTTGCTAACGTCATTTACAGTAGCTATATAGCTGCGTGAGTTACACTAGCCAATCCGTTCCACTGAGGTGGGTTCCCCCATGGGGCCCACCATAACATTTATTTATCATCCAACCGTTGGTAAGGTCACATAGTCCTGGATGAACAGGAAAAATAAATTTCATAATGATCCAAAACTCCTGGACTCCAAGGAGTTTCAATGGCAGACGTTACATCCCCACTGTTTCCTGTGACGTGGGCGACCTGAGTGTTGTATACGGCTGATTTTTTGGGGTGCCCCACTGCCCCAAAGGGGCCTACCAAATGCATGGGGTTGATGCCAAACACACATCACGGTGGGGCCCACGGCTGGGACCCCTGCCCACCGTCTAACGCAACAGGACGCTGCTGCACGTCCTCTGACGGCAGCAGCAGCACTTGCTGCATATGAATATTTATTTTTTATTATTATTTTGAGAAAAGGGGGTTTTTCTATGGTTTTTCATGCGTGGGCCCGCATCGGAAGAATCCACCTCGCCCACTGGTTTCTACAGTCCATAACAAATCCATCAAGCCCAATATTGGGCATGTTTCGGCTTGTAGAAAAATTTAAGTGAATTTAAACGGTGAAAATCACTGTTTTCCAATGTATGGCCCACCAGTTAGTCGGATTAGCTTCATTTTTCGGCTCAACGCCTAAAATGAGTTGGGAAATAGGATGGACGGAATGGATTTAACCCTTGCATCAAGGTGGGGCCTACATGAACAACCCTATTCAAAAGCTTTTAACCAAAGCTAATATTTGTATTTCCAAGTTCACGTCCAGACGCTGGCCTCTTTTTGGGCGTGCAAATAAATCATTAAGGTGGGCCCTGCATAGGTGGGCCACCACATGGCTAAGTGGTGTGGAACATACACATATATAAATTGGGCCCCACCTACAAATGGCTTGGATCAAATACATGATTCATGGTGGGGTCCATCCAGGGGGGCCACACAAACACATCATCGCACACCATAAAAGAAAGAGAGAGAGAGAGATAGACACACACGTATGATGGAGGGCCCCGACACTATGGGCCCTCCTATGCAATCAATCATACATCAAGTGGGTCCCACTACATGTGGGCTCACCAAATCAAAATCAACGGTGAAGATTACTTTTCCACCAAAATGGAAGGTCTATATGACCTCTTTAGATCTTAAGAAAGTAAACATCATGATGGGGTCCATGGAGAATGGCCCCATCATGGAATGATAATGAAAATGAAGGTGGGCCATCGGCCACATCAAGGGTCCAAAGTGAGATCCATACCATCAATCGGTAGGCCTCACTTGGCCCATCATAAAAATAAGAAAATCTAACCTATAGAAGCACCCACCGTTCGATCTTCTTGGTCCGTTGGAAAGCCGATCTCCTTGTGTCTCACTTTGATGGTAGAAGCTGAGAAATGAATGGCTAGGATGAGAGATCTTAGGATGGAAAGTGGGCCACACAATAACCACTTTTCTCTCTTAGAATGGCTTAGACGTCCACCACTTCCTTAGCTTGGAATTTGTGACGAGAGAGAGAGAGAGGGTTGTAAGGAGAGAGAGTGATGGGTGATGGATGTGAAGTGAGTGATGTGTGAGGTGAGAGATGGGTTGACTTGGTGGTTGCTTGACTTGTGGAGAAAGAAAGCATGGGTGTGTGTACTTGACATGAGGTGATTGACTGATTGATTGAGTGATTGATTGATGGGACATGTTGTAAAGATTCTCTTGGGATTGCAAATGCGCGGTGTTTTCTTCGAAATAAATGTCGGCCCACATCTCCCTGCCAGGGTATCGAATCGGTATGCAAGATGCGGCGTTACAACCGTGGCGACGGTGCAGTCACAATGGTACAAGTCTCAAATTAAGCTAACTCAAATCTATGGGATACGACTTAGGGTTGAGAGCAAACGTCGATTATAGGTCGCAGGGTACCGAAATTTGACGGGAAGGATCGCAAGAGTCGACAAAACAGTACGAACTAGGATACGGGTCTTACATAGCAAGATGCTGATATTGCAATACCTGATATACAGCTGCAAAAGGGCACAAATACAAGATTGTCAAACCATCCTTGATCTTGGCTATGGACAAGGACCATTTACTTCACATGTTGCTCTGAAGCATAAAAATTGTCGTTTTACAGCTGTTACTGACTTGATCTCTTAGAAAGGCTTCATAAAGTAGCAATGCAAGTAAGACTTTAAATCGTATTAAAGTGGATTAGTTTGTAGATGTGCTTCCTTGGATTGTTTATGTAAATCTCATACTGTTATGCATGGTTTGCATCTTAGAATTGTCCTTGAATGATACTAGTAGCAATTGCAGCTACTGGTAGCATTACGAAGATCTTAGCTGGACAACTCTGTCACTATAAAATCAACTCTCTTAGTCGGACAATATATCCCTTTAATGTTGCGGACAGACAAATCCGGCACTCTAACTATTAAAGAATTCCGAGATGTTATTGATGATATTTGTGTGAGGTACCCTCAAGTGGAGCAGTATTTGAAAAATAACCAAATGCACAGTGTTGTTGATCTGTTGAATGATTCCAAAGGAAATGAGAGAAAAAAATCTATTGATTTAGATATTGAAGGGTTCAAGTCAGCTCTGTCTCATATGGATTTACAGACGAAGAATCTTCCTACAACTGCTCAGGTGATTTTCTGATCAACTTCTTATTGAAATGATGGGTTTAGTGACGAAGGGTTTTTTGTATGTTGCTTCCAGATAAGACTTGTCAGCATGTCGCATGTATTTCTTTGTGAGGGCCATCCATCAGATAGACCCACCAAGCGTGTTTCTTGGCCTCACTAAACTGGTTGGCATTCTTGTATGGAGAAGATGGACTGTTAGAAATTGTTGAGCAGCAGTTCACCTTGAAATAACAAGTGAGGTCCACCCAATTAGTGGATGGCTTTATTTTTTGGTCAGAGAACATACATGCTGGGATTTTATTCTCTCATGTATGTTCTATGTTGGCATGTGTCCCTGTGAGTAGCCTTCACATTTTCTGTTGCATCTGATAAATGTGGAATGGTAGTTATTCATAAATGGCATCTTTTGAAGAACCATCTCTTGGCAATTTCTTTGGCATTTTCTTTTCCTTGCATTTTCATTGTTGATAAAGAAGAAGAGAGGAGAGATTCATTGAATATGAATATACAAAATAAACTCTCTGACAATCACAAAATACTAGGTTGCTGCTCAAGGAGGTGCATACCTTGCTAGGTGCTTTAACCACGTGAAGGACTCTGAAGACAATCCCGAAGGTGCTCTCAGGTTCAAAGAATCAGGTTGCCATCAATTTCAGCCATTTTGGTACAAATCAAACTTCCATAACTTTTCTATTGATTATGCTTCTTACTTATTAGGGTGATTGAATTGCGAATCAAATTCTGAAGATCTAGGTCTTAGTTTTCCCTATTAAAAAATATTTATGGAAATTAATGCATACTTTATTTTATTTTTGCTTGTCTGTTGTTTCACTTGTTCATATGGCCCCTTTTCAAAACTCATTGATTGCAACCAACTTCTTTAATTAACCTATGTAATATACTATTAGATAACACTTGATTGTAATCAACATATGTAATTGTCTTTTACGCTGTTCCTGTGGGAGTTTTATGGTCTCATTGCCGGTCCCCAGGTGGGATAAAGTGGGAGGGTTACGTCAGACAAACTTATGTCATAACTTCCAACATGATGATGATGATGATATGGTCCCTTTTTAAGGTGAGCAGCGGGCTGGCTGGGCCAGGCACAATTGTATTTTGAATAGGCTTGGCCTGGTAAACATGGCCTGACCAGTTCCAAAACTGGAGAAAGCATATGGGTATCCAAGGAGGTAATGTGGTAGGTTATGAATAGGAATCGTGTACCCAAGAAGGCATATTGGCATTTTTAAGGACATGGATGAGGGTGTTTCTGTTGGGGTATTTCAAAACAATAAAAAACAACAAAAGAAAAAAAATTGGAAAAGTGGTCTTTCATCTTTATTGTGCAAAAGTTTAATCCCGTGTCGGATAAGAAGAAGGGTTGTGGACGGTTTATGAAGCTTTCTTCACCTTAGTGTTTCGAATTGGTGTATTACTATGCACTGGCCCACATGCACACCCAAGGACGGCCCAGTGGGAAAACTGGCATGGAAACTAGTTATAGCCGGGTGAGGATGTGGCCCACTTTCTTGACGTGTCTCCGCATGTGGGACGTGACTCCACATGCATGAACTATCTGTCCATAGGCCGTCTCTCCGTAGTTAGATAAGCTCTCCGTACACATGGTGTATATGCATGTTGTAGTTGGATAAGCTCTCTCTCTCTCTAGAAAATCTTCTCTCCAAAAATTCTCCTGTTTGTTTCTCTCTGGACGTGCGAAGAAAGTGGGTTGGTGGTTTTGATGTTGGGTTTACATAATGTGTGCACACTGTCAAGACTGTACATTGGGCAATTGTATCTTGGGGATAGCACGCTACAAACAGACTGCATTGGAGAAAATCTATTGAGGGGCTTGAACTATCTCAAAGAGCACCACTGAGTCTGTGCCTCATCCAACAAGAAGACAACTTCTTCATCAACTGGGATTACTGCTTTTGCATTTGTCTAAACTGGTGTGTCGTTTTATATTTTATTGATTTATTCTAGTTTGAATATTTCTCATACCATTGTTTTCAACAATTGCTACAAGAGTGAGAAGGGTTTGTGGTGAGACATGCATTCTTATTAGCAATATATCTTCATTAGGAATCTGCATAAAGCCCTTACCTATTATGGTATGCTGTTTGCCAAAGATGTTCCTTGAGCTGACCGTAATTGTTGCACATGAGGCACTGAAAATCTAAGACCCCTCATGTACCAACACAATCATGCCCAACACTGCAATTGAGCCTAACCATCTCTTCTGGCCCCCAACTTTTGTTCTTGATTAGTGAAAGCATCTGTAAAGGGCAAATGCTTTTGCAATGGCTCTTTTTCATAAATTCAAGAATTCCACATCTAACTATGAGACATAAATGCTCTGTCCCCCACGGGATAAGTAAAATAACATTCAATAGCTTGATGTACTCATTTTGTGCATTTGCGTAAGCTAAATAACTTCACATATTCTTTTGTGGGTTCCTGACGATTTTTGGTCTTAGGTACAAGCATTTTGGGCAGTTTGCTCCAATGGGAGGAGAGCAAACAGCTACAGAACTCGCACTCCCTAGAGACTGGATTTCTATTGGTCACAACACCCAATGGCTTTGGTATTCCGTTTATGCAAGGTATTGTCTGTTTCTCATAGCTTCTCATAGCTACGCATCTTTGTGGAATGCACACAGTATGCTTGCAAATGCGCGTGTGTGCTCTGCATTTTGTTTCCCTGATTGTTTAATGCATATGGGCATATGGTTTTTTCTGCTGCTCTTGCTCATGACTCTTGTTCATGATATCAAGCACTTGTACTTGTACGAGGAAAATATTGGGATTAATCTCAAGTCCTGTTAATCTTATTTTGGCGAATTTGGCGAACATTCCATACAGGTGGGACCCACATTCAGTGATCCATCACATCCTTCTGATGGGCCCCAATTGATGGATTGGCTGCACGAAGCACCCTTCCCCTTCAGAAAATCATGTTCATTGGATTTTTTGGTTTGAAAATGGATAGTAAATATATGATATAGCCAAAAACTCTTGACAAGGAAAAAAGACCACAGGATTGTCCAATTGAGGTTGTTATTGGTTGATCACACATCCATGGCTCCCTCTCCAAAAGAATGATTTCATCACCATCACCCAAGGGTGGGCCCCACCATTTTGAAATACTGACTTGCTGCTGATCACCGTTTTATGTCTCATACATGTAAAGGTACGTGCATTTGGGAGTCACTGATCCTAATTTGCTTACTGTTTTTCCAATTCAGCAAACAAGTTAGTTGGCGCACAAGAGCATTGATGGTTTCAGACTGGACGAGGAGATCAGTATTTGGAAGGGATTCAAGCCGCATATGAGGGTGTAATACGTTCCAGATTTCATGCCCCAGCAACCATTCATCCTTCTCTTGTGTGTATGTTTCTGTTTTTTCTTCTCTCTGTTTCTCCTTCTTAATTCCATTATGGAAAATGATAGTTCTATATTATCAATGCAACTTCATTGTTCATTTGATTTTTAATTATGTCACCTGGTCTGGTGTTGGAAACGAACAGTCAAACTCGCCATTCTTAAACCTCATCAGTGTCCCACCAATATCACATGGTGATATGAAAACATGGCCCCACTTCATTAGGTCAACTCCTCAGAAGTCAAAGCAGGTGGATCTTGCATCTTATGTAGAATGGCCAGTGATAGGTTCCCTAGTGGAACTCATCATGTAAGTGTTTGGTTTAGTTTTGAATTTGAGTTAAATTTGGGATGGCTTATTAGATAAGGCTGTGGTGAAAGCTCATGACCTCTTTTTAAGTTGTGGTGTGCCACCCACAGTACCCATGTCATACATCCATGCCAATCTAGACCGGTGTAACCTAAAAAGTGAAACCCCCCATGTTTTACATTCCAGATCGAGCATTCTAGATTATGGGTCACTTGCTACTCAGATTGTTATTTTTAGCGACCCAAATTAGTGTTCTTTGTTCTTACTATTGATTAAGTTAATGCAAATTTATATTTACTATATAGAGATTTCTCTCTTTATTTTTTTAGTTATAGTATAACACTAAATATGTGGGGTCTATAACGATACGAGTTCTTTTATAAAACTATATTGCATATCATATAGTATTTTATGTGGGATGGGTAGAGGATATCTCAATGGATGGCCAGGATTGCACAAATTTGGGCCAGAGGGGCCTTGATTGGGTAGAAATGACCTAAATATGCACTATAGCTTCTGACGGCCATAACTTTACAACCAGTTATCCGTTTTGCACGAATAGTAAACCATATTAAAGCTATCAACAAGCTGTACGCCCTGGCCAACAACCCAGAGTTTGTTGCCCCCTAAACAGCTTAGCATATTTCAAGTCAAAATAGAGTTTTAAGTTATAACTTGCTATTTTTAGTATATAAAAAAATTTCTCTTCCATTTTTAGGGTTTTGAGAGTTCGGTTATGGTCCAAAGTCTTTTAGTCATCTAAGGCTTGTTTATGCATTTTAGTATGATTGGATAATTTATTACTATTTTGGAAAAGTGTCCTATGTTTGAGTGGTTTTTTTTTACTTATATAAAGTCATCATATACATATTATGCAACACTTTTATGTAATAATACCAAAATTAATTTCCCATTTTTAGAGATTTTCTCTTCACTTACAGATTCAAGGGCTACTCTTGAGAAGCAGATGATGATCTCTTCTTTTTATCGGTGCACCTGATGATGATCTCCTCTTAATCCACTCACTCACTACATTAGTATTAGAATAATGCACATGACCTTACCCATGGCGTACCACATATTGGAGGAAGTAGCATACCACGTACCCATTCCTATACCACGTGCTAAAGTGACCCATGATTTAGGTAAGCTTGATCTAGACAATTTTAGATGGAAAGTGGCCAAAAAATCACACTGATTGGACAATTTTAACCATCCAGTTGGTAGCTTGAATGCTTAGCATATAATAGTCAATGGCACAGATTCAACTAACGTAGATGATTAAGTCTTCTCAATCAATGTGAATTTTTGTTATTGCTCAGTTCACAATGAGGCCATTGATTTGGTAAACCTTATCACAACTGGTCTATATCATCGTGCATCTCAGATGAGACACCACAATGTAAAATACTTTAGTAATGGCTGAACTATTACTTGTATGCATGGTAGTGATTTTCTAAACATGCTGCCTGTTGGCATGATCAAAAGCCCCATGAATTATCTTTGGGGGTTCTTCTGAGACCATCTTTATGATATATATATATATATATATATATATATATATATATATATATATATAGCTTTTAGATATTTTTGCCCCTTAAATGGATTTTTAAGATAGGAAACTTTTGAATATTGAAAGGACATGCGAAGGCATTTTTAATATAATAGGGGTATTTTGGTAACTGAAAATTTTGGTTATTGTTCATCAGTTCAAATCTCACCCACAACAAGTCTTTAGATGCTTGAATTTTATTTACAAAAGCAACTAAACATTTTTCTCAAATTGTATTTTCTCTTCTTATAGTCATAGCACTGGGAAAAAGTGGGGATTGGTTGCCATTATGAAAAAACATACCTCACTTCCTCTGTATATTCTGTAGCCGGACCCTTTTCCTCCGTGTCTCTTCAGTTGCTTTCTCTCCCCTATTCTCCCTCCACATGCATTGTTGCACCTGTCGTAACTGTACCTGTAGTGTTTTTATATACAAACAAACGGGTGGTATAGAGTTCTTGAAGGACCACTGCTACTGAGCTTTGGCAGTTCTCCTAAGTGTCTTTCTTTTTTAGCTGCTGAGGGATTTCTAAGTGCTGCTAAGGGATTTCTAAGTGCCAGCATATGATCCATCACACTCAACCAGAGTAGCAAACCTTTTCTCTTGGAATTTATCATGGCCCTGTGGACACTACACTAAATGGGATGCAGTGCTTTACACCCCTAACTAGAAGCAATGTCACGTGGAAGCGGATTATGTGCGGCCCGGCCTCACCCAAGACGATGTGGTCCTGCCGTGGGGCCCACCTAGATGTATTTATTCTATATCCACACTAGCCAGTTTTTCCATATCATTTTAGGGCGTCAGCCCAAAATTGAAGAAGCTCTAAATCTCAAGTGTACCATACTATAGGAAACAGTGGTGATGAACACCCTATCATTAAAAACTTCATAGGGCCCTCCATAATGTTTCCCTAATGTTTATTTGCCTATTGACAAGGTCACATAAACCTATATGAAGGAGGCAAAAAGATCAATATCAGCTTGATCGAAAACTTTTATGATCCATTAATGGTCAATATTCACTACTGTTTCCTATAATATGGTCCACTTGAGAATTGCATCTACTTCATGTTAGGGTCATGTCTTAAAATGATATGGCAAAAAGGATGGACAACGTGGATATAGAATACACACATCAAGTTAGGCCCACGGTAAGGGTGGAACCTAATCTGCTCCTAGAAGAGCACATAAGCGCATTTAGTAAACTCTATGGGCCCACCATGTATGTATGTGTCTTATCCACATAGTCCAACTGTTTTTCACATCATTTTGGGGTATGATCTCAAAATTGAAGCATATATAAAGCTCAACTAGACTACTTTATAGGAAACAGTGTGAATTGAATGACTATTGTTGAAAACTTTTTGGGGGCCATAGAAGTTTTGGATCAATCTAATATTTGTGTTTTCCCTTCATCTATGTTTCTATGATCTTATGAAGAGGGATGAAAAGTAAATATATCACCATGTGCCTTAAGAAAGTTTCAATGATGAATTCACTTGAGCTTTGGATATAGTTTAATTTTGAGCTCATGCTGAAAAATAAATGAAAGCCATGGATAAGATGCATACATCCATAGTGGGCCCCATAGAGTTTACTAAGGGCGTGTTTGATTTTTTAGTGACCGTGTAAATACCCTTGAAATGGGTAATTATTACCATTTCACTCGTTTGAAAATCGTTTTAAAATCCACTGTACTTTTGTTGAGGCATAAAAAATATTCCATTGCAGTGGTCAGAGAATTCCATGGTGTGGATCTTTTCCAGGGTTGTGCACTCCGTATTTTAGTAAAAATCAGCTTTGGGGGTATTTTGGTAAAAATTTATGCTCGAGAGTATTTTAGGTATTTTGATAAAAATCCATGTCCAGGGTTATTTTAGGTATTTTGGTAAAAATCAGCTTCGGGAGTATTTTGGCAAAAATTCATGTCCGGGGGTATTTTAGGTATTTTGGTAAAAATCCATGTCCGGGGATAGTTTAGGTATTTTGGTAAAAATCCATGTCTGGGGGGTAGTTTAGGTATTTTGGCAAAAATCAGTCTCTGGGGGTAGTTTAGGTATTTGGTAAAATTCCATATCCCAAGGTAGTTTAGGTATTTTGGTAAAAGGGATTGAAAAGGGTAGTTTGGTAAAAAGGGGTGCACAGGTGTGATTTTAAGGGAGAGAGGTTGTACACCACCGTTTAAGAGGGAGCTTGGTGGACACCATGGTTTAAGAAAAGAAGATGTCCATACGTAAAGGGATAAGTGGTGGTGATCACCACTTTGTAAGAGTAGTGGGGCCTATAAATACCCTTCCCATGCTTCAGTTAAAAGGTTGAATCATTTTGGTGGGCCAGAAAATGAAGAAGAAGAAGAGAGGAAAGAGTGAGAAGTCACTGTTCCGCGACCCGTGCAACGGAAGTCGCTGTTGCACGACCCGCGCAATGAAAACTGCAATTCTACCGTCTGCGCATGAAGACTGCAGTTGCGCGATCTGCCTGTTGTGCGACCCGCGCAACAGAAGTGGGAATTCATCTAAGTGATGATTCCTACAAGCCATATAGTAACGTTATGCTGTCCAAGGGAAGAATTTCGTTGCGCGAACCGGGCAACCGACCGGACTTTCAGTCATGCGTAAACAGAGGAAAAAGCCATTTCCTTTCACTGTGTTGCTGGTGTGGTATAATATAGCTATCCTTTGAGAGATCCATTCCGTTCACTGGATTCCTCTTGATATTTCAACCATGAAAGGTGAGCATTGATCATCTGATGATGTGGCCCACTGAGACAATCAAGCTGAAACAGTAGTTGAACGGTCTCTTTGTGATCGATGTAACGATCATAAGGAAGAACATGGTCACCAAAGGTCAACATGGTTTTTATGGGTTTTTCTCCCTATACCTGATGAACAGCTCAGATCCACCTTTCACTGCATGATGGTGATCCACAACGAACGTGCGCAATCTCTGTTACGAACAGAGTCGACGCACGTCGACTCTGTGAAGTCTGGCAACCCACTTATTGAAGCTACATGGAAAATCCACTCCGTACATTGGATTCAGGAAAAAAAACCATTCAGGAAGGATCCCTTTTGGAATGAAATCGGTGTGGACCGCGAGCTTATTTGATCCGCTGTTCATCCTCTGATTAATGGCTAAGATCTTGCAACAGTCCGCATGGTGACAAAACGACACTTAGACGGGGGTAATTCCCACCCTCTGAAGTGAATGGATGGTCCAGATTGATGATTTGGATGAAGATCGGGCCCCACTGAGAGAAATCTAGACCGACAGCAATGGACGTTGCCGTAAATTTTGAATAAGGAAGAAGACGTGACTTTTGTTGTAACGGTGCACGGCTTGTGCACTTCTGCACTATGTACATGCAATGTACATGTGGGCTCCAGCATGATGTTTGTGAGAAATCTGCTCCGTTCATCCGCACTTTCAGCTCATTTAATACGTTAGGACCAAATCTGAAGCGTATCCAGATGATAGGCGGGCCCCAAATCATGATTTCAGGGGCTGATCTATCAGTTCGGTCATTTCTACAGGGATCTAGGAGCTGGAATTTGACGTGCATGGCTAATTTGTGGTCCCAAGGATGCATATAAGGTTTTGAGCCAATCGGAGGGTGGCAACCCCGTGATCTTACATTCTGGATGAGTTTTCAGGCCCGTTTAACAGGACTGTTCTACATTTCAAGGAGGGTTCAAGGAAGAATGACTGGAAGGATGCTTATAACTGATTTCAAGCCCGAGATTGGTTGATCAAATCAACAATTCCTCCTAAGTACTAGGAGATGACTAAAGTAGCTGCGGAAATGCTGCCGAAATTTCTATCTCATTGAAGATTGGTTGATCAGATCGACATTCCTCCTAACTACTAGGAGATGACTGAAACAAGCATCGAAATACTGCCAAAATTTCTATTGGACTATCTTCTCTTTCATTCATTACATTGCATTAATTGTACTTTGTTTTCAGAATCAAGGGAATCCGAGGATGTAAATGAACTCAGATAAATGTAATCATTGTTCTCTCGTTCTTTCTTGGTTAGCATCGAATAAATCCCCCAAATCAAAAGTATTTGTTTTCTTGTCGAAACAAAATGGCGACTCTGCTGGGGACTTTATTATTCAATGATGACTTAGAAAATATTAAGAGAACATTTATCACTTTTTGGCGTCTGTATAGACGCCAAAATGGTGACTCTCAGTGGGAACATCCTCCCCTTCATCTCTAAAAATAAAGTGCGGTTTTATTTAAATAAATTAACTAATACTCTGTTTTGAATGACAGGTATACTATTGCGATCTTTCTCCAGGCTAATATGGTTGTCTACTTCACATCGAAGAGAGCTAGCTTCTTGTACGGAGGCAATTCAAACATCAGTTAGTCAGCACATGTCTAAGGAAGAGGAATAGGCTGCCTTGATCTGGCAGTTCTTTTGCAGCATCCCTGTGAATGTGATGGCAGAGTTCCTTCCATGGCTTTCATTTGATGAGCATCAAGATATGCTGAAATGCTTGTGCAAGATAGTCCCAGATGAAAGGCTTCTTTAAAAAGTCATATTCATCTGGATGGAAGAGAAAAATACTACCAAGGTCATTAAAAGTTCTGAAGATGATCCTCAACTGCAATGCTGAGTGGATCCCACACATGGTCAGTTAATAGATCGAACAGAGAAAGGGTGGTGCACTTGTGAATCTTCCAAGACTAGAAAAAGGAAACATCTGGAGTCAGCTGTTGATTCAATTATAGCACATCCAATTGATGAAATATTGTATTGGCACAATGCTATAAAAAGAGAGTTGAATAATATAGCTGAAGAGGCGAGGAAGATGCAACTTTCAAGAGATTTCTTGGATTTATCAGCTTTCAATGAGAGGTTACAATTCATTGCCAAAGTATGCATCTTCCACGGCATTGTTGAGGATAAGGTTATATTCCCAATGGTAGATAAGGAATTATCATTTGCTCAGGAGCATGCTGAAGAAGAAAGCCAATTCGACAATTTTAGATGCTTGATAAAAAGCATTCAGAGTGCTGGAGCCAATTCAAATTTAACTAATTTTTATGCAAAGATGTGCTCACATGCTGACCAAATAATGGGCATCATACAGCAACACTTTCATGGCGAGGAAGTTGAGGTTCTTCCTCTTGCTCGTGAGCATTTCAGTCCTAGAAAACAGCGAGAGTTTCTGTATGAAAGCTTGTGTGTGATGTCACTAAAATTAGTAGAATGCGTCTTGCCATGGCTGGTAGGATCACTTAGTGAAGAAGAAACGAGGGAATGTTGAAAGTATCAAAAAACAATACCAGAAAGTATCAAGGAAGATCAAATCAGTTGCGATAAAAAACAGACAATGCTAGGTAATGTCAAAAGCAGTTTTTGCTCCACAGTAGCGTGGTGAAACAATAAAGGACGGATGATAGTGCGGTACTGCACAAAAGTATATGAAGTTTCCATCGTACATTGCCTTTAAAAAATAAGAAGATATTGGAGACAAGAAAGAAAGAAGAAAGAAGATTAAAAAGAAAGGATATGTAAAGAAGAATGAGACCTGCACAAAAGTTATAGGGTACTGCGCGTACAGGGACAATGACGATTAGATCAAGTTGACAAAGACGGTTGAGATTTGGTGAAAGGAATATCATCCTGCCAAGTACGGATATCAGTACATTCGAAGTGTGTAGAAAATAAAAAATTCGCCAACAAGGTGTTCATCATCCTTCACCAGTGTTGCTGAAGACCTTACTCTTCCAACAGCAACTACCGTGAGTAACAGTAAACCTTGAGGAAAGCCTTCAGATGAGAAGTTAGTTCAACTGAATTAGGTATTGCTCACCAACAAGTAGACGAATTAATTAATGAATTAACGAATTCATTGGTCCATAGATAACCCAGGGGGCATCGTCACAACTTGCTAGAGTAGAAAAGCAAGTTAAAATTGCCATTCGAAAAGCTCTAAAGTAAAGTTGCTCAACTCTCATATGAATCAGCTATTTGAAAGTCTTAAAAGAGTAGCCGAAAAAAGAAAGCAAAACAAAGGATTGTCAAAGGTAAATAGTTGAAATTCCACTAAGGAGAACATCGGTGATTTTACAAATAAGAAAGTAAAGAAAGGGTTCAGACAATTCAAAGACTACATGAAATATACATTTGAAGAAAACGGCATACTCCTTCTGATTGCTAGTTGCAGAGAAAATCAAATTGTCATGGTTAAAGTATTAAAGGAAATAAAACAAAGAAGAAAAGAAGAACATGCAAGAAGAAAGCAAGACAACGTGTTGACTTAGGAGATCTGACTCAGAAGATTCACAACACAATTATTCAGGAGGCAGACAAAGGCATACAAAATACGTTATCCTTGAAGATAAGCTACAGTTTTGATGCTTCCAAAATCAAAAGGGGGCAAGATAAGCAAAGTTTCAGAATGCCAAAATCTCAAAATCTCAAATGAGGTAATCGTTAATTCCCCGAGATGATAATTGTTTTTGGTAATTGTCTATATCAATTTTCGCAGGTTAAAGTTGGGGCAAAAGCAAGCATTGATGATTGCTATCAAGCATTGGCGATTGTCGCCGACAAGTAGTGGAGCAAAAGGATTGCGAAAGACAAAGTCATATACTCTTCCTTATGTGAATGAATAAAAGCGTGAATTTTCAATTGACTTTGAATCTTAGGAGAAATTCAGGAGATACAATTGAAGAAGAAGGAAAAGTGAATGGCTTGAAGGACAAGTTACAGAAGACAATTGATAAAGGTGAAATTGTTGAGGTGTACGACATAAAAGAAGAAATAAGAGTACACAAGCCTGATTAGTTCGAGACTGGGGGCAAAGCTAATCTCTTATAAAAAAAAAAGAGTGTGAGGTGATGCGGCGTCAGTATATTTGTTAAAGGTCGCGACATCATGATTTTGATTACGAAGATTCTCAGAGCAATGCTTCCTAATCAAAAGGGGGCAAGACAGGTGAGTAAAAAGGTGAGTAAGAAACTATGAAATGTATTTCTCACCATAGAATATATTTCTTTTGTGTATATGAATAAAATGTAGGCTTCAAGCATATCAAGTCATCGCCAAAACAAGACAGGCTTTCAAGCATATCAAGTCATCGCTAAATGAAAAGCGTTGATGATCACTACCAAGCGTGGATGATTGCGGCCAAGCATTGATGATTGCTATCAAGCACTGACGATTGTCATCAACGCCAAAGATTTTCGTCAGAATCACCAGGTACCGATGATTATCGCAAAAATTAGCAACTATCGCTGTCATCATTAATTGCTTATCAAAATTACTATCATCGCCAAGCTGATACACTATTTTTAAAACATGATATGAATATTCTCAAGAAACATCATCAGCAATGGTGAAATATCAATTATTGATCACCATCTTTTGGCAGTGGAATAAACTATATAGCCAACCACAGATACAGTTGATGACAGTGATGGTTGCTTATCATTCAAGACAGCCTAGCTAAGCCTATACGGCCAACTACGCATAAGGCCTATCAAGATGGCCATTCGGGCGGCGGCGAGAAGCCAGTGGCCCTAAAAAGCCCATGAACGCCATTGTACGCATACCTATGCGGGCAGCTGACGAAGCCAGCGACTAAAAGCCTAAAAGGCCAAAAAGTCCTCAATGGCTAGTCACGCGTAACCCCCATGCCGTCTGTATAGCTTCCAGCAGCGTCACGGGAAATGGAGGAAAATGCCCTCCCATGAATGGGCTCGACCTTGCAGACGAAGGAAAAGCGGGCCACAGTGTGAGCTCTTTGGCCATGTCCATAGACAGGCCAACCATGAGTAAGACCTCCCAGATCTACGGTTTGATTTCAGTACTAACTCATGAGAAAGGGCTTAAACCTACTCATTGACGGACTGGCGGCCTTAGATTTAGTACCCTAAAGGTCGTCTTGTGAGCTCTGTGAACTCTAGAGAGTTACCGCGGCCATCCCTGTGTGTAATTCCAACCAAGTTCACGGCCCCGGTAGCTTCATTGGGCCCCTCTGATGGATCGTGGTTTGTGAACTCACCAGGCAGTGAGAAGTCCAGCGAACTCCTAAGAGTTACAGAGACCATCACCTAAGACCACCCGACTCCACTACTCAAGAGTCTAAAAAACTGTGTGTGCTCCACTACTTAAGAGCTTAAACTGTGTGTTGCTCCACTACTCAAGAGCCTAAACTGTGTGTGTAGGTGTCAGTCTAGTAGTGTTAGTCAAGTCAAGTCCAGTCTAGTTCAATCTAGACTAGTTAGTCCAGTCCAGTCTAGTTCAATCTAGACTAGTCAGTCCAGTCCACTCTAGTTCAATCTAGACTAGTCCAGTCCAGTCCAGTCTAGTTCAATCTAGACTAGTCTAGTCAAGTCAAGTCATGTCTAGTCAAAGTATGGTCAGTCAAAAGTACACTAGATCCACTACTCAAAAGTATAAATTAAGTTTAGCATTCAAAATGCTACAAATACATATTTCACTTTAAAGATGCTCAAATATGAAAAGCATAAATTAAGTTAGTATTCAAAATGCTGCAGATACATATTTCAATTTAGATATGCTCAAATATGTAAAGCATAAACTATGTGCAACATTCAAAATGTCACAAATATATATTTCATTTTAGATTTGCTCAAATATGCAATTGCCTAATGAAAATTTTAAATGTTGAGTAAACAACATGCAAAAAAATGCGTTCCTCTTGAATCAGGTTCAAATTACAACATCAGCAAACGCCTTCAAAAATATTGGCAATTATCTACTCAAAAGTTAAAGTCTTCAAGATCAACTACTAGCCTTTAATTGCAATATACGTATTCTTCTGACAAGGATCGAAATTCTTTAAAAGGAGCAGTAAAGATTATCCATCCTTCAGGAGTATCAACAGACTTTACTTTGAAATGTTATCTTCTGAAGAAATCTTTATGCGACATTGATCGGGAAAGGGGGTAGGATCTATGTCTTCAAAGTAATCTATGCCTTCGTCTTTCTGATAATTTCTTATACGTGGTGAAGGAATTCATATGATGAGTATTATGAATAATGATATCGTAAGACTTCAAGTACCAAATCTGATGGAGACAAAGAACAAATGGAATCATCATCAGTAACTTCTATGACCTTTGAAAAGTTATTAAATGGAAATTGAAAAGAAGTCTTGTCTATTTTTCAGAATCAACAAAGGTCCAAGGAATAAAGAAATGGTAAGGAACGCAAGCAAGAAACAATTCAGTAAAAAGATTCAGCGGTTGAACCTTTGGAGCTGGAAATGATATCTCCAAAAGTGCAATATAATGAGCAAAGAATACAATGCGAAGCACAATGACAGAGTGAATATCACAATCAGCCTAAAAGAGAGAAGAAGCTTTCAATATATTTAAATAATTATCAATGCTTCATGAAGCTAAATTGAAAAAATTATAATGTATTGAGATACTAATTCTGATTAATTTGGCAGGAAAGACTATCATTCAAAAGCTTGGGTAATGCAGATCATGAATAAAGGAAACAATCGAAAAAGTTGTTGTGGCAGGAACAACATTAAAGAATAACCCCAGATACAGAGTTAAAGGAAAAAATCGTTGGAGTTGATCAAAGAGACCGTTGCAGTAGCAGCGGTGTTGAAAGATAGATCTCTGGTCAAGATACTCAGGGACAAAGTTGTCACAGCTGTTGCAGAGATGTGTTTTGATGAAAAAAGAATTTTATCTTCTCTAGTAAAACATCCGCTCGACACTACTGGCTGGGGGCATGCTAGTCTTCAGTTCGAGCGCAATCATCAAGTCTTCTGTTTGAATGTGAGCATTCTAGTCTTCCATCCGAGCACAATCATCAAGTCTTCCATTTGAACGTGAGCATTCAAATCTTCCGTTCGAGCGCAATTGTTCAAGTCTTTCATTCGAATGTGAGCATTCAAATCTTTCGTTCGAACGCGAGCATTCCAGTCTTCCGATCGAACGCAATCAGTCAAGTCTTCTGGTCAAGTATGATCATCTAGTCTTCCGTGCAAGCATGATCATCTAGTCATCCTTCAGTTGCAATTCATTCAAGATTCTTCAGGTAGAGGAGGATCGATCCTTCATTTGATTTCAGGAATCAATCAAAGAAGGATCGAGGGGTCATTTGTTAAGGCATAAAAAACATTCCATTGCAGTGGTCAGAGAATTCCATGGTGTGGATCTTTTCCAGGGTTGTGCACTCCGTATTTTGGTAAAAATTAGCTTTGGAGGTATTTTGGTTAAAATCCATGCCCGAGAGTATTTTAGGTATTTTGGTAAAAATCCATGTCTAGGGGTATTTTAGGTATTTTGGTAAAAATCAGCTTCGGGGGTATTTTGGTAAAAATCCATGTCCGGGGGTATTTTAGGTATTTTGGTAAAAATCCATGTCCGGGGGTAGTTTAGGTATTTTGGTAAAAATTCATGTCCAGGGGGTAGTTTAGGTATTTTGGTAAAAATTAGTCTCTGAGGGTAGTTTAGGTATTTTGGTAAAATTCCATGTCCAAGGGTAGTTTAGGTATTTTGGTAAAAGGGATTGAAAAGGGTAGTTTGGTAAAAAGGGGTGCACAGGTGTGATTTTAAGGGAGAGAGGTTGTACACCACCATTTAAGAGGGAGCTTGGTGGACACCATGGTTTAAGAAAAGAAGATGTCCATATGTAAAGGGATAAGTGGTGGTGATCACCACTTTGTAAGAGTAGTGGGGCCTATAAATACCCTTCCCCTGCTTCAGTTGAAGGGTTGGATCATTTTGGTGGGCCAGGAAATGAAGAAGAAGAAGAGAGGAAAGAGCGAGAAGTCACTGTTGCGCAACCAGCACAACGGAAGTCACTGTTGCGCGACCCGCGTAACGAAAACTGCAATTCTATCGTCCGCACAAGAAGACTGTTGTTGCACGATTTGCCTGTTGTGCGACCCGCGCAACAAAAGCGGGAATTCGTCTAAGTGATGATTCCTGCAAGCCATATAGTAACGTTATGTTGTCCGAGGGAAGAATTCCGTTGCGCGAATCGCGCAACCGACCGGACTTTCAGTCGTGCGTAAACAGAGGAAAAAGCCATTTCCTTTCACTGTGTTGCTGGTGTGGTATAATATAGCTATCTTTTGAGAGATCCATATAGTTCACTGGATTCCTCTCAAGATTTCAACCATGAAAGGTGAGCTTTGATCATCCGATGATGTGACCCACTGAGACAATCAAGCTGAAACAATAGTCGAACGGTCGCTTTGTGATGTAACGATCATAAGGAAGAACATGGTCCCCAAAGGTCAACATGGTTTTGATTAGTTTTTCTCCCTATACCTGATGAACAGCTCAGATCTACCTTTCACCGCATGATGGTGATCCACAACGAATGTGCGCAATCTCTGTTACGAATAGAGTCGACGCACGTCGACTCTATAAAGTCTGGCGACCCACTTATTGAAGCTACATGGAAAATCCACTCCGTACATTGGATTCAGGGCAAAAAACCATTCAGGAAGTATCCCTTTTGTAGTGAAATCGGTGTGGACCACGAGCTTATCTGATCCGCTGTTCATCCTCTGATTAACGGCTAAGATCTTGCAACAGTCCGCATGGTGACAAAAGGACATTTAGACGGGGGTAATTCCCACCCTCTGAAGTGAATGGACGGTTCAGATTGATAATTTGGATGAAGATCGGGCCCCGCTAAGAGAAATCCAGACAGACAATAATGGACGTTACCGTAAATTTTGAATAAGGAAGAAGACGTCGGTCAGCGGGCGCTAATCGACTTTTGTTGTAACGGTGCACGGCTTGTGCACTTTTGCACTATGTACATGCAATGTACATGTGGGCTCCAACATGATGTTCGTGAGAAATCTGCTCTATTCATCCGCATTGTCAGCTCATTTAACACGTTGGGACCAAATCTGAAGCGTATCCAGATGATAGGCGGGCCCCAAATCATGATTTCAGGGGCTGATCTGTCAGTTCGATCATTTCTACAGGGATCCAGGAGCTGGAATTTGACGTGTACGGCTAATTTGTGGTCCCAAGGATGCATATAAGGTTTTGAGTCGATCGGAGGGTGGCAACCCCGTGATCTTACATTCTGGATGAGTTTTCAAGCCCATTTAACAGGACTACTCTACATTTCAAGGAAGGTTCAAGGAAGAATGACTGGAAGGATACTCAGAACTGAATTCAAGCCCGAGATTGGCTGATCAAATCAACAATTCCTCCTAAGTACTAGGAGATGACTGAAGTAGCTATCGAAATGCTGTCGAAATTTCTATCTCATTGAAGACTGGTTGATCAGATCGACATTCCTCCTAAGTACTAAGAGATGATTGAAACAAGCGTCGAAATGCTGCCGAAATTTCTATCGGACTGTCTTCTCTTTCGTTCATTACATTGCATTAATTGTACTTTGTTTTCAGAATTAAGGGAATCCGAGGATGTAAATGAACTCAGATAAATGTGATCATTGTTCTCTCGTTCTTTCTTTGTTATCATTGAATAAATCCCCCAAATCAAAAGTATTTGTTTTCTTGTCGAAACAACTTTTTACCTCTGAAACCGATTCAAAAGAATTATTTTAAATTTGTGGACCCCAGGGTGATGTATATGATAAATCCATTCCGTCTAGCCGTTTTAACATAATATTTTAAAGCATTAGCCGAAAAATGAGCAAATTGAACACTCAAATGGCCCACACAAAAAGAAACAGTGAACTTGAGAGGTTTTTAATGGTAAGTGTTCGATTCCCTTTTTCTAGTGGCGTGGTCCACTTGAGCTTTTGACGTGCCTCATTTTTTTAGCTCATGCCATAAATTCATCAGTCATAATAGATTAACGCTATGGATAAGAGATACACATCACCGTGGGACCCACAAATATGTTATGGCGTTCTCGATTTTTGTGTCAAAAATGCAAGTCATCAAATCAAACATCGAAAAAAGTGAGATAAATACGGGGGGAAATAATTATTATATATTTCCACTGAATGGAAGAAACAAACAGGCCCTAAGTGTACTCTACATCCTAGCAACATTTCCTTTTTAACACACCTTGATGGTGTGTTAATGTCACCAAGTGGACTCCATAATTACGATCGTGTTGTCCCCACCGGGTTCATTTTAGTGCATGGGTCCAGAAATGAGGCAAATCCAGGGTAAGAGTGGACCACATTATAGAAGGTAGTGTGGATTGAATGGCTACTATTGAAAATTTCTTGGGGACCACAACTTTTGGATCAAACTGATACTCTGATTTGGAGTCACTAGGCTTGCCCATTGACACCCACCATCTGTGATGTTAAACTCTACTATTTTATTTTAAAAACTAATAAAGAATTATCGAGCAACTACTCTTAGTAAAATCTCCTAACTTTTGGCGAGTGCCTCTGGATGATGGACAACGTGTCTGTAGGATAAGTATTCTTATCCTTTATTAATGGCCTATTAGTGCCTCCGGATTCCATGCTAGGGAAAACACCAACTTCGACTACAATGTAGGGCACACCTTATATATCCATGTCAACTTTTAGGGCATGATCCAAAATTAAATTAGATCCAGATCTTTGGTGTGGACCACACCACAGGAAATAATGGTGATTGAACACCCACCATTAAAAAGTTCTCAAGGCTCACCGTGATTATTGTTTGTGGTCCAACCTTCTGTTGGATGACAGGAAAACATAAATATCAGCCTGATCAAGAGGTATAGCCTACGGTGTACATTCAATCACAATGTTCTCGTGGTGTGGTGCTGAAATTTGAATCTGCTTAATTTTAGGCTTATGCCTAATATGCCCCACGGTCACATCCTCATCCAATGCAGAGTTTCCAGGGAGCAAATTAGATGAGGGCCCGGACACCCAAGATGGTGCAGCCCTTGCAATGGGCCCACTTTAATATATGTGTTTTATATATCCACATTCTCCATCTGTTTTTAGATATTATTTTAGGACATTATCAAAAAAAATTAAAAATTAAAAATTCAAATATTATGTGGACCCTATTCTAAATAGGTGTGACTGAATGTCCTAGAGAAATTTACCACTGTAGATGCTACCTTCTACCAACAATTTTTACGAAGGATACAAATCTTAACTTACCAACTTAGACTTTGCACGTACGTTGGAGCACTTGAGGACGAAAAATACCCCTGATCTTTAAGTAGACCTATCGCTACGAATTATAACCGTAGCCATAGATAACATAATCCATAGCTGTAGATCCAAATCGAGGCGGGCTCACCCAACTGGCTACGCCCCCGCCACTTGCTGCCATGTCTAGCAGGGCCACGCTGATCTGGTGGGGCCCTATGGCTACGGATTAAAACCGTAGCTATAGGTACCTTGCTATCCAATTATTTATTTATTTATTTATTTTTTTATTTTATTTTTTTTATTTTAGCATGTTAGTACACACCCACGTCAGTACACACACTCCATGTTAGCCACCCCCGCTAGGGATCGATGCCAAGACCTCAAGTGTTGAAACGAAGTATCTCCACTCAATCTGCTAATTGAGCTATGGATCTGGGTGTAACGAAAAAACAAAACAAACAGTTACATCAAAGGAATCTATTTCCTTTTTCTACTGTTTGGCACTGAATCCATGGTTTCTAAACATGGCCTAATGGAAAGAAGGTAAAAATAATAATTAATAAAATAAAAAGATGCAGTTCTTTAAGATGAGATAGTGTTGTTGGCTTTACAGAACAGCTGAATGAACTTCATTTTCATAGCTCGCCAAATATTAAGGCACTAACTTTCATTTGAAGATGGCTTTTATTGCTTGATTTTCTACAGAAAAGAATTCAACTAGTGAGAACCTCTTTTATTTGAGAAAATGACTGATGTGTTACCATTTGGATTAGTGTCAAAACAAGAATGTATGGTTATCTTGTCAATATTCTCAATCCTTTTTTCTGCCAGCTCAATTGTGTCTGTCAGAAAGATTTGGCTATATGATGAAAACCTGTCTTGGTGAATAATGATTATTACTTCTAATTTGGAATGCCTTCTGGAATTGAGCGAGGCAACCTAAGACTTGAGCAAGACAACGTAGAAATTGAGTAAGGGAACCTAGGAATTGAGCGAGGGAACCAGGAATTGAGCGAGACAAAATACAAATTGAGCAAGGCAACCTAGGAATTGAGTGAGGCAAATTACGAATTGAGTGAGGCAACGTAGAAATTCAGCGGAGCAAACTAGGAATTGAGCGAAGAAACCTAGGAATTGAGCGATGCAAACTACAAATTAAGCAAGGGACCTAGAAATTTAGCGAAGGAACTTACAAATTCAGTGAGGCAACCTAGGAATTGAGCGAGGCAACCTAGGTGTCATGCCCCAAACCCTGAAATCAGATTCGCAGGAATCTCAATCGCCGAATCCGGTGCCGACGGCTTCCGTAGTACCCCATTCTCGGCTCCCAATGCCCAAATGTCAGGTTTCGATCCTGGGATCCTACAAGGAGGATTTTCCAATGTATATTTATCTCGTAAGAAGCATAACCATAAGTTTACCCAAATCATGAAGGCAACATCATCATCACATATCCACTAATATAAACATTTGAATAGAGTGTTGAAAGGGAAATACATAGATATCAAAAATCAAATCTCCTGGAAACCGCCGCACGCTCCAAGCTTAACGCTGCTGCGACCTAATGCCACATGCATGCATCTATCGTGCATAAGCTTATAGAAAGCTCAGAGGGTGGTGAAAGTGTGTGCACAAGATAAGTGCCAAGTAAGCAATATCAGAGTAATCAAAGTAAGCGGAAATATTGACAAGATCATGAATCATACAATATCAGAGTAAATGAAAATATACTGGTAAGTCTACGAGTCATATAATATCAGGGTATGCAATGCAGATCATAATGAGCCAAATATCATATACTGCGGATATAATGCAATATGCAAATCCTGACAAGTCCGTCTAAGCCATATAAGTGTAGACACGTAGCAATCCAAAATGTCATATGCCGTGGATGACATGCAATATGCGATGCGAATGAAATACCAAGCTGGAGTGAAGTCAGGATGATAGTACGTAGTATCGCAGGCTATGGAATCCATCACAAGGGAATTGTATCCAAACCAGTCCCATACCTAAATTTGGATAGTCAAACACAATGTGGTAAACTCCTGTCTCAGGTTAGTCGCGCCCCCAACCGAAATCTTGGCCATTGCGAAGGTACACGTAACAAATAGTTGCGCACCACCAGCCCGAATGGATGAATGAATGAGTATGCAACCCCTGCTCAATAACCTGTCAGCACAATAGCCTGTCAACCACTGGTAGCTCACCCAGTGTGGTAGCTCGCCCAGGCCTCAGCCCCGCCCACATCACACCTACCCACATCAGCGTCGGCCCACGTGCGCCCGCCCACATGTGCAACAGTGACGGAGTGTCATAATATCGTGCCAGTCCTCATATCAAGTCCACATATCAGTACTTTTCCTCTCTGGAGAATCACCAGGGTCTATTACACTCCACACTGACTGCTGCCTCCCTAGCCGCACAGCCTAGCAAGTGGAAGAGACCACACTATCCGCCTGACTAGTAGTCTGTCAATACCTACCCGGCTTGTCGATAGCGAACTCATTTGCGAGTTGGTTAAACTCAGCCTAGCTTACAGCCCCCTCACTCGGGCGAATAAGGCCACACCCCCTCCCAACCGACCACGACATAGTGGGAGATGCGGCCTACTGGTATTCGACACTCGGGCACTCATGTTCCACTCGGTCTAGACGTTGGGACGTCTTCTGGCCTCGGAGGTTCTGGAACTTTCACCCAAGGACATCCTAAGTGCCCACAGTGCTACTACCGAGTATTTTTGATGTCCCATCTAGCTATCCACGATGTGCCTGTGGAGGTCACGGCCCTGATGTCGCTAGGGCGTACAAGGATCATGTCACACATATGCGAGATGCATGAGTCACACCGTTCAGTCATGCAACAATCCTACGCGTATCGCGCCTCATGTGGGTAACTCCTATCAGTGAGTCCCATGAATAGTCTGCCTAATGGCATATGCTATGATCGGTCACTACTCATATCAAACATACATATGATGCGTATGGGTATGAATCATGGAGTTACACTAAACATGTTATAAGGTGATGAACTATCCTCACAACGAAGATGGGCCTAGATGGCCTACACACAACAAGTATGAGCCTATCAATGGGCCCTAGGGAGAGTTATAATTCAGACATTTAACCAACATTATTCTTACAATGTGGATGTCAAACCATCATTGCTCCCAAGGCACGGCCTGCCATAAACATCATTACATAAACCATGGTGGAATCACACATTGCAATAGACCTTATGTACATCCCATTGGGCCTCAACCCATGGGCCTCAAATATATCAAATGGGCCACAATACATAGACCTCGCATATATCAAGGTAAGCCTCAACAACGGGCCTCATGCATCACATCTAGGTGGGCCTCAACAACGGGCCTCATATATTACATCGGGCCTAATCAAATGGGTCGAATCAATGGGCCGAGTCAAATGGGCCAATTCAAATGGGCCAAATACAATTCATCTAATTTCAGAAATTAATATAGAGTATTATATAAAAATGAACCATATCAAAAGAACCATATCAAAAGATTAACTGGACCGCACTCCAAATAACAGTGGTGACAATGATTTCCACCATTAAAATTCTCAAGGCCCACTATAACATTTATTTTCTATCCAATTTGATCATAAGGTCACACAGACCTGAATTAAAAGGAAAACAATTTCCCTATTGGTCCAAGACTTTTGGAATCTAAGGGTTTCAATGGTAGATATTCAATCCCACTGTTTCTCTAGTGTGGTCCACGTGGTACTAGATCTGTCTTATTTTTTATCTCAAGCCTTAAAATGCGCTTTCAAAATAGTTAGACGGCTTGGATGCAACACATGCATCATGGTGGGTCTCATAGATGGACGGCATGGATGAAGCAGGTGGGTCCCACAGAACTTGGTGACGCCACTACAGCAGCTACATAGCTGGAGTGAGGTGCACCAACCATTCCACTCATGAGGACGATGTGGGTTTGACACAACGTCAGTGGGTCCCACGTGGGGCCCACCATAATGTTTATCTACCATCCAATCTGTTGGTAAGGTCACAGAGACTCGGATAGAGAGGAAAAACAAATTTCAAAATGATCCAAAACTTCTGTCAACCCAAAAAGGGTTTTAATGGTAGATGTTTAATCCTCACTGTTTCCTGCCGTGTGGGCCGCCTGAGTCCCACACACGGTTAATTTTAGGGGTGGCCCACTGCCTAAAGGGGCCCACCAATATGCATGACGTGGATGTTCAACACACATCACAGTGGGGTCACATGGCTGGGACACACGGTCCCTGCCCACCGTCCACAGCGTAGAGGACGCTGCGGCGCCGTCCTCTGAACGTGCAGCAGCAACAGCGTCTGCTGCAGTTTTGATATTTAATGTTTTTTTTTAAAATTTTTGTATGGTTTTTCCTAAACGAGGCCCGCATCAGGTGAATCCAACCTAACCACTAGATATTAGGACTCAAGAAGGACCAAACAAGCCCAATATACGATGTGTTTTGGCATATAGAAATATCAGAGTGAATTTTAACGGTAAAATCACTGTTTTCTATGAAATGGCCCGCCAGAGAATCGGATTGGCTTCATTTTTTGGCACAATGCCTAAAATAAGCTGAGGAATAAGATAGATAGCGTGGATCAGCCCCATATATCAAGGTGGGGCCTGCATGAGCGGCCCACCCAAAAGTTTGGAATCAAGTTAATATTTTTGTGTTTCACACAACACATCCAGACGTTGTGCATCCCACTGGCTATTCACACTTTACTGGACAATGTCTAGCATCTAGGGACGCTGGACGGATGACTGCACATATTATCAAGGTGGGTCCTACACAGACGTGGCTCACTTAATTTGGATAAACCCGGTATGTGTGTTTTCCCATCATCCAGATCCTCCAAGAGGGGTAGCAAAGTGGGTTGGTCCCGATGTTTGGATAGCCATGGGGTCCATTTGATGGACGGTTTGGACACCAATACACTCATTAAATGGGCCACCAAATAAAGGAAGGAGAGAGAGAGAGAGAGAGAGAGAGAGAGAGAGATGTGATGATGGAGGGCTCCGCCACTATGAGCCCTCCCTTTCCATGCATTCAATCATACATCAAGTGGGTCCCAATACATGTGGGCCCACCAAAATAAAAATCAATGGTGGAGATTCCCTCTCTACCAAAATGGAAGGTCTAGATGACCCATTTCAAACTAGAAAGTAAACATCATGATGGAGTCCATGGAGAATGGCCCCATCATGGGATGATCATGAGAATCAAGGTGGGCCATCGACCACATCTAGGGTCTAAAGTGAGATCCATACCATCAATCGGTAGGCCCCACTTGGCCCATCATAAAAATATGAAATCTATGCCTATGAAACACCCACATTCGATCTCTTCTTCCTTCTTCTGCCAATGCATGCTATAGCTCCATAGGAACAATTTCAATGGTTGAGATGAAACTTGGATGGTAGAGATGGGAGATAGAAAGTGGGCCACACAAAGCTCTCTCATGGAGCTTGGACATTGGATGCTCTCATGGGGTTTGCTTGAAAAAATGAAGAAATGAGAGAGAGAGGATGGGATGTAAAGAGAGAGACGGATGAGTGAGTGATGGGTGATGGGTGAGTGATGTGTACTTTACATGTATGGGTGTGTGAGAGAGAGAGAGAGAGAGAGAGAGAAAGCGGGAGAGAGTTGACTTTGGAGTTGCTCTTGTACTTGACATTAGGTGATTGATTGATTGATTGATGGGACATGTTGTAGAGATTCTCTTGGGATTGTAAACGCGTGGTATTTTCTTCGAACTAAAAGCGGGCCCACATCTTCTGACCAAGGTATTGGATCGGTATGCAAGACGCGGCGTCGGAACCACGGCGACGGTGCAGTCGCCACGGTACAAGTCTCGGATTAAGCCAACTCAGATCTACAGGATACGACTTAGGATCGTGCGCAATTGTTGTCTATGCATCGTAGGTCGCCGAAATTCGACCGAGAGGATCATGGAAGCCTACAGAACAGTACGAGCTAGGATACGGGCCTCACACTAGCTATTGAGCGAGGCAACGTAGAAATTCAGCGAAGCAAACTACAAATGGAGCGAGGCAACCTAGGAATTGAGCGAGGCAATCTAGAAATTCAACGAGGGAACCTAAACATTCAGCGAGGCAACCTTGGAATTTAGCAAGGCAACCTAGGAATTGAGCTAGGCAAACTACAAATTTAGTGAGGCAACCTAGAAATTCAACAAGGCAACCTAGGAATTGAGCAAGGCAAACTAGGAATTGAGTGAGGCAAACTACAAATTGAGGGAGGCAACCTAGAAATTGAGCGAGTCAAACTACAAATTGAGTAAGGCAACCTAGAAATTCAGCGAGGCAACCTAGAAATTAAGTGGGGCAAACATGAATTTCAGCGGGGCAAATATGAAATTCAACCGGGCAAACATGAAATTCAGCGGGGCAACATAGAAATTCAGTGGGGGAAACTTGAAATTCAGTGAGGCAACCTAGAAATTGAGCAAGGTAACCTAAAAATTCAGCGAGGGAAACATGAAATTCAGCGAGACAAACATGAAATTCAGCGGGTGTTGAGGCATAAAAAAATATTCCATTAAAGTGGTTAGAGAATTCCATGGTGCGGATCTTTTCCAAGGTTATGCACTCCGTATTTTGGTAAATTCCATGTCCGGGGTATTTTGGTAAATTCCATGTCCGGGGGTATTTTGGTAAAAATCAGATCCGGAGTATTTTGATAAAAATCCATGTCCAGGGGTATTTTGGTAAAATTCCATGTCTAGGGGTATTTTAGGTATTTTGGTAAAAATCCAACTCCAGAGGTAGTTTAGATATTTCAATAAAAGGCATCGAAAAGGGTAGTTTGGTAAAAAAATGGTGCACAGGTGTCATTTTAAGGGAGAGAGGTTGTACACCACCATTTAAAAGGGAGCTTGGTAGACACCATGGTTTAAGAAAGGAAGATGTCCATATGTGAAGGGATAAGTGGTGGTGATTACCACTCTGTAAGAGTGGTGGGCCTATAAATACCCCTCCCTGCTTCATTTGGAAATGATCGATCAGTTGGGAAATCAGTTAGTGGGCGAGGAGACGAGAGAGAGAGAAGCAAGGAGAAAGATGTGGGAGAGCATTGTTCGCTGGAGGGATTGTGCGCCGCACAAAGCCTCTCCGCACAAAGCAGCTTCAAAGCCTTGCAAAAGAGTTTCCGCACAACGCCTTGCAAGGGAGCTTTCTGCATAAAGCCTTGTAAAGGACTTCCGCACAACGCCATCTCCAAAGAGTCTGGACACAATGGGAGCTCTGCGCAACTGTTCGGTCGTGCGTAAACAGAGGAAAGGATTCCTCTTGGAATTTCGGTAGTGAATTCCATTGTATCTGTCTGTTTTGAGAGATCTACACCGTCCACCGGATTCCTCTCGGGATTTCGACCGTGAATGGCTGGTTTTGGTCATCCGATGATGTGGTCCACTGAGATAACCAAGCTGCAACGGCAGCCGAACGGTCTCCTTATGATCGTTGTAACAATCATGTGAATGTGTATGGCCGCCAAAGGTCAGCATGAATTTAATTGGTTTTTCTCCCTCTATCTAATGGACGGTTCGGATCCATCTTTCGTTGCATGATGGTGGCCCACAATAGATGAACGCGATCTCTGTTGCGAAACAACAGAGTCGACGTACTGATGGCCCACTTATTGAAGCTCCATGGGAAATCCACTCCATCCATTGGTTTCAAGACGAAAAACCATCGGAAATGGAGTGTGGCCCACAAGCTTGTCTACTCCGCCGTCCATCTTACATTTAACGTTAACGATTTTGTAACAGCTTGTATGGAGACAAAAGGACAACTAGGCGAGAGTAATTCCCACCCTATGAAGTGAATGGACGGGTCGGATCGTATAAAAGAGAGGATAATGGGCCCCACTACTCAAGATCAGCAAAACAGCGTCCGTCCGCTGTTTAATTTGAAGAAAAAGGTCCGGTCAACCGACCATTGACCGAGCAGCCCCGTGCGGTGCGCGTCGAGTGCGCATGCACCCCATGTACATGCAATGTACATGAGGGTCCCAGCATGATGTTTATGAGAAATCTGCTCCATCCATCCGCATTTTCAGCTCATCTAACGCGTTGAGCCTAAATTTGGAGCATATCCAGATATCAGGCGGGCCCCAAATCAGGATTTCAAGGGATGATCTGTCAGTTTAGCCATTTTCACATAGATCCAAGAGTTGAAATTTGACGTGTACGGCTAATTTATGGTCACAAGGATACATATAAGGTTTCGAGCCGATCGGATGGTGGTAACCCCATAATCTTACATTCTGGGCGAGTTTTTAGGCCCGTTTAACGGGACTACTTCACATTTCAAGGAGGATTTAAGGAAGAATGACAGGAAGGATGCTCAGAACCGATTTCAAGCCTGAGATTGGTTGATCAATCCAATATTCCTCCTAAGTCATAGGAGATGACTGAAATAACTGTCAAAATGCTGCCAAAATTCCCATCGGGCTATCTTATCTGCTTTGATTGATTGTACTTTGTTTTCAGAATCAAGGAAATCCGATGATGTAAATGAACTCAAAATAAATGTGATCAATGATCTCTCATTCTTCTTTGTTATCATTGAATAAATCCCCAAACCATACACATTTGTTTCCTTGTCAAAACAGCGGAGCAAACATGAAATTCAGCGGGGGAAACATGAATTTCAGCAGGGCAAACATGAAATTAATCGGGGCAAATATGAAATTGAGTGGGGCAAACATGAATTTCAACGGGGCAAACATGAAATATTCGTGCTCTTCAATCTACCAGCTAAAGGACCACAAGTGATATCCCATTGGATAACCAAACTTTCTTGCATCACTAATGAAGTTCAAAACAAGATCAATCGAACCTCAAATAGGATTTTACGACATTTACTTGTAGTCATATTGGTCCGTAGAAGTCTAAAAGGATGGAAATTAGCTAATCAACTTTATTATATGAAAATTTTCAAATTTCTTTGTTAATCAATGGTAGGTTAATATCATTCCTTGCCTCTACAACTGAACCATAAAACTAATAGGCAAAACTTAGGAAAATCCCACTATTTGGCAATTTGGAATTAAGGTAATTGCCACGGATACGCATAGTTCCGACACTTGGCTCATCTTCGAAACGCAGAATATAATGACAGTCTCTGATTCTCTAGCCTTGGTGAATAGATATCTAGAAGAGATTCTGGTTATTGGAAGTCCCAGATAATTGATGTGGAAATTGTCATTAATAACCTTAGTTTTGATATATGGTAGCAGATGAGGCTAAAAAATGTATAGTAGTTGGACATTGAATTATTAAAAGCATTAACCACTTCTGTTGCTTTTCTGCATATACACAAGATTCATAGACTGAAAAATTGCCATTGAGTTTGTGTTTTATGTTTGGTTAGTAGAGAAAGACAAGCTCTTTATACCAGATGACCTGCAACTGAAGAAAATTTCCAAGTAAATTGTACGAGGTTTACAGTAATCTTTTAGTGTAGGAAATTTTCAAGTATGTGCATTTCAGTCCGAGCTCTTTCTCTAATCACGATAGCCTTAAGAGGCTTAATTCGAGGGATGAGTTGATTGCAAAAGGGCTAATTAAAACTATATTGGATTATCTTGCTGGGATAATGATTTCAAGACCAGCAAGATAACCCAATATAGTTTTAATCAGCTGTTTTACAGTCAACCCATCACTCAGATCAACCCTCCTAAGGCTATCGTAATTAGATAAGGAATTCAAACTGAAATGCACAGACTTGGAAATTTTCTGAACTCTAAAATTACTATAAACCTTTACTTAAATCAATGGTCAGTAAGATGGACTGTGGGCACCAAATGAATAGACTACCATCTTCGCTAGCTTTCATAAACATTTTCTTCAGTTGAGTGGGGCAAGCATGAAATTGAGGGGGGCAAACATGAACTTCAGCGGGGCAAACTGAAAATTGAGCGGGGCAAGCATGAAATTCGGTAGGGCAAGCATGAAATTGAGCGGGGAAAACATGGACTTCACGGGGGCAAACTGAAATTTGAGCGGGGCAAATATGAAATTTAGCAGGGCAAACTAGAAACTGTACGTGTAAACTTGCCATAATAAAGAACTCGATTAAATAATAGAGGACCGAGTACTCACGTTCCATAATAGATGAGAATGATATTGTTCTTTAGGAAATAAAGAGTAAGCAATGAATTAAGCTTATATAGATCAGAGCTTCAAAGATATGAATGACTTCATGTGGTGCTCGCTAAATTTAGTGACACTGTCTATCATGGAATTGCGTAAGGCAAGCATGAAAATTGAGCAAGACAAGCATGAAAGTTCAGCGAGGCAAGCTAAAAATTGAACGAGGCAATCATGAAAATTGAGTAAGACAAACTATAAATAGTGCGAGGGAAGCATGAAAATTCAGCAATGCAAGTTAGAAATTGAGGGAGGGAACCTAGACATTGAGCGGGACAAATATTAAATTGAGCGGGGGAAACATGAAATTGAGCAAGGGAAACATGAAATTGATCGGGGCAAACTTGATTTTCAGTGGGGGAAACATGAAATTCAGTAGGGCAAATCATGAAATTCAGTGGGGCAAACATGAAATTCAGCAGGAAAAACTGAAAATTGAGCGGAGCAAACATGAAATTCAGCAGGGGAAACATGAAATTCAGCGAGGCAAACTAGAAAATCAACAGGGCAAACATGAAATTAAGCAGGGTAAACTAGTAAATCAGCGGGATAAACATGAAATTCAGTGGGGTAAATTAGAAAATCAGCGGGGAAACATCAAATTCAGCAGGGCAAACTAGAAAATCAGCGGGGGAAACATGAAATTCAGCTTGGTAAATTAGAAAATCAGCAGGGCAAACTTAACTAAAAATTTCATGGCTTAAGTCCAAAAATTTAAACGTATCCAATGTTCAAATGTACCACACCACATGAAAATTTTGAATTGAATTTCTACTATTGATCATTTCTTAAGGCCCACGGAAGTTTTGGATCAAGCTTATAATTATGTTTTCTATTAATCCATGTCCGTATGATCTTATGAACAGGTTTGATAACAAACAAACATCACTGTTGGGCGTACTATGGTTTCAATGGTGGAAATCATTATCCCCACTGTTTCCCGTGGTATGATCCACTTGATCTTTTGATATGCTTCAATTTGGGGCTCAACCCCTTAAATTAGATGGAAAAACGGATGGATGGCGTGAATATACCACATACATTCAATGTGGGCCCAACTGAGTTTAAAATATAACTGTGGTGTGTGCTTTCTTCACTAGACTGACCATTTTCAGAAGAAGACAAAATGCTGATAAGAAGAGGGCCCCAAAAAATGGGTTTTTTTGTCTTTCTTATTGGAAACAGAGTGAGGAAAGGGGGTGAAAGAAATGGTAGTGAAAGCAGCAGTACAAAGGGTAGTGAAAACAACACAGTGAAAAAGGAGGGGTATTTTCATCCTCAAATTGGGTCTCCGCACGTGCAAGTCTAAGTTGGTATGTTAAGTTTGGTTTGCTTCATAAAACCCACTGGATAAAAGGTGGGGTCAACAGTGGTAAAATTCTTAATGTCTTACCATTAAAAACTTCTCACACCTTAATGTTCCTGTGGTGTTTATTCGCCATCCAATCTGTTGATAAGGTCACGTAAGCCCAAATGAAATGGAAAATAAATATAAGCTTGATCCAAAACTTGTGTGGCCCATTAATGGTCAATCACCACCATTTCCTATGTTATGGTCCACCCGGTAATTGGATCTGCTTCATTTTTTGGGATAATGCCCTAAAATAATCTGGAAAACGGATGGACGACATGGATACAAAATACATATATCAAGGTGGCCCTACAGCAAGGGCCGCACCGTCTTGTGTGAGCCCGGGGTCTCACCGAATTTGCTCCGGTTTACCTAGGGCTAGAGCTGGGCATCGGACCGAGTCGGATCAGATTTGGCCCAACTCGGTACGGTCCGAAAGATGCCTGGACTGATTCGAATCCAACCTGATCCTCGACCGAGTCCAGAACACCTTACCCAAATAGATACGTTACATGCTTGGCTTGACCCGAACCGAGTCTGACTCAGTCAAGGAAACCGAGTCGGATCGGATTGGCTAAGGATCAAATTTTTCAACGGTGAAAATCATTATCCTCACTGCTATTTTCGGTGTGGTCCATTTGAGCTTTAAATATGATTCTTTTTTTTTCCAAATGCTTTAAAATGATCACAAAAAATGGATAAACGGTATAGATATATTAAATACATCATTGTGGGGCCCATGTACCGTGGATCTCATTTGAGCCGTTCGTACAACTCGGAGCTCGAGAAAACAGCTGGCCTGACTTGCACAGCATGCTAAGCAGGGATGCAGATTTCCTGCAAAAGCGTTTCGCACGTTGGTGTGTTGGGATCGTAGGTGGGGTCCACCGTGATGTTTTTTAGGAATCCACTCCGTTCATCCATTTTTTGAGATCATTTTGGAACATGAGACCAAAAGTGAGCAGGATCCAAGACTTAAAGGAAAACGAGGTTAGGTAAATTCCTACTGTTGAAACCTCCCTGGGTTCGACGGTGATGTTTACATGACATCCATACCGTTAATAACGTCATTCCTACTGGTATGAACTGAAAAAATAAATATTAGCATGATTCAAAACGTCTGTGGCCCCACGAATATTTCAACCGTGGACATTCAATTATCACTTTTTCGGCTCACTTGCGCATTGGATACGGTTCATTTTTAGCCTCATGTGTTGAAATGAACTCACAAAATGTATGGACGGGGAGGATTTCGCACAAACATCGCAGTGGGTCCCACATGGGTTCCCAACGCAGGAACTTCCTTTCACGAAAATCCATGTCCGTCTTGGCACGACACATACCTATAGCTAGCTATAGCTAGCTTGTGTGTACGGATTGGCTACTCCCCTTGCCACCCGCCCCGTGGCTAGTGGTTAGTGCTCTGTGGGCCCCACCATGATGTATGTGTTTCATCCATTCCGTTCATCCATTTTTAAAGATCATTTTAGTGCTTGATCCCAAAATCGAGAGATATATAAATCTCAGGTGGACCACACCACATGAAAACAATAGTTATTAGATATCCACCATTAAAATCCTCCTAAGGCCTATTGTACTATTTATTTGACATCCAATCTGTTGATTAGGTCATACAGGCTCAGATAAAGGGAAAAAACAAAAATCAGCTTGATCCAAAACTTTTATGGCCCCAAAATGTTTTGAATGGTCGATACTCATTCAAAACTGTTTCCTCTAATGTGGTCCACTTGAGATTGAGATAACCTCATCTTTGGTCTCAGGCCTTAAAATGATTTTTAAAAATATACGGACAGCATGGATGAAACAAATACATCATGGTGGGGCCCATGGAGCACCAACCACCAGCCATTGGCTGGTGTCAGGGGGAGTAGCCAATCTGTTTCCGTGGTACACCAACGAATCCTCTTATTATACCTCACTGTTGGGGCCCACCCTGAATGCATGTGATTTATCCACGCCGTCCATTCGTTTTTCCATATTATTTTAGTGGTTGAACCTAAAATTGATGAATATCCAAAGCCTTAAAATAAGCTCGTCAAATGGATGGACGATTTGGATATAAAACATACCTGTGACTCTCTTTCTCTTTCCTTCTTTCTCTCTTTCATACACAAGATCTCAATATATCTCTCTCCAGCAAAGATATCTTGCCTTCTTCTTCAATAGAAATAGAGAGACATACAGAGAAAGAATCACAAATATAGAGAAAATAGAGAGACATACAGAGAAAGAATCACAAATATAGAGAAAATAGAGAGACATACAGAGAGAGAATCACAAATCTAGAGAGAGAGAGAAATAGAGAGTACATTGTGCGGGATTTTTTGGCGCCGAACCTAAAGTCTAAGCGGTAAAAGTTATACACACACACACACACACACACACACACAAATATATACGGTCTGGATCGGGTCGGTCTGAATCGGATCCAATTGGATCTGGTTCCGGATCGGGTCGGTTCGAATCGGATCCAATCAGATCTGGTTCTGGATCAGGTCGGTTCGAATCGGATCCAATCGGATCTGGTTCCGGATCGGGTCGGTTCGGAACAGGGCTTATCCGGATTCGACCCGAAAATAATTCTGATCTGGATTACGCTACCCAATCCTGATCAATCCTGACCATCGGTTCTGTTCGAATTGGGTCGGATCGAGTATGATCAGGCTGGATCTACCGTTGGGTATAAAATGCCCGGCTCTACCCCGCCTCAGCGAATCTGCTCTCTAAGGCGCACGTACAATGAATTCAAAATGGGAAAGTGTAACTAGTGTCTTTCCCGCCCCATGCCAATTGTCAAAATCATCTAACGATAGCGCGACTGAAAATCTTTTAATCATTATACGACACGACACGTGTAGGTAAAAGAAGTGGAACGGCAGATACGTATGACCTGGGGTTGCAGAAAAAGACTGCTACTCAGCAGGAGCGTCGATATCAGTAGCCTGCATGCAGCCTGGGTAAGCATGACAGATTGAATGAATGAAGCCACCGTGAAAAAATGCTAACCTAAGATAGCACGTCACCTGATCTGGTGGACCACAAGTGCAAATTCAATCCGCAACATTGGTCTTTTTATGTTAAAACCCCTTTTATTGCTATGTGTCTGTTACCTGACGATCAAACCGATCTGATCCCACCAAACTCATCTTCATTACAAGCACACGTAATGAGCGGCATGGATCTCTACACTTGCGTCGATAACACGTGTGAGCGATCACGTTCCAAGAAAGAGCCCGTCACACGTTCAGGTATGTAAAACGGTCGACAGTTGTTTTCACTTTCCTAATTACTCATTTTTTTTCTTAAATGACCAAATAACCCTTCTACGGTCGGTGGTCTTCATTTATCTATATAAGAGGGTCTTTCTTGCTAGCCAAGAAAGCCATCTCTCTCTCTCTCTCTCTCTCTCTCTCTCCTTGTCTCTGAAAACCTCTCCCTTCCTGCCCGCCCCCCTTCTCTCTCTCTCTCTGAAAACCTCTTTCCCTCTCTCATCGCCATTGAGAGAGTGATTCAAGCGTATTGTAAGTGCGTAGCGCACCAATCTCCGTTGAAATTTTCGCGCGTTCTTGCCTCTCTCGGTTTCTCTCTCTCTCTCTCTCTCTCTCTCTCTCTCTCTCTCTCTCTTTCTCTGTCTTCTAGAAATTTCTCTATTTCTCCATTTCTCTGATTCATGTGATTATTGCATCTTTGTTTTTTCCTGATCGCAATCCATTTTATTACTAGTTTTGGTTGCAGATAATGGAAGCGATCTTACACGGCTAGGATCGAACCTCTCCACGAAGGGCGTGGGGCTTCTTGTTTAGGAGAGGCACCATTGGAAGGTCATCCGTTAGGTATGACAGTGGACTACATTTCGTCATCCGCGAGTGGAAGATTTGTAATTAATCAAATGTCTGCTATTTTTATATCAAATGGTGTTGTAGGGTCAATGAAATCCCCTTCGCATATAGAAAGGTTTGCTGAGTCGACGCATTTGTGTCTGGCCCTGCTCTCACACTCAAGCACATGTGCCAATTTGATGCATGTGTGCGAGAATTGAGGTTTCCATTAGGTGGGCCACACTGATTAGTCCTTCTATCTTAGACTGCATGTTGTTTCACTCCTGAGAGGTGCCACAATGTACAAAAAAGGGAAGACTACGGCCCCTTGGTTTTGTACGCTGTGGTATGCTTTTAGGACTCGAACGAGTCTGATATGAGCATGAGTCGACTTGGACTTAGTCAGACCTGATTCGGGTTGATGTCAAGGGTCAGACCTCTAAGTCACGACTGAATTGGGTGAGTCAGCCCTATTCAGCCCCAAACTTAGATGAATCGCAACTCACCTCCGGGCTGAACGGGTCTGGTCAACTCACTGAGTCTTTAACTACGCTCTATGGCTCACTTGACAGAAACAACCAGATGTTTAGGCAATTGATCCAAACAGTGAGGCCCACTTGACCTGATAGGAAGCTCATGTGCTGTGTGTGTGCTGTATTTGCTCATGTGTGAACATGAGCGTGGATGGGCAGGGCTCCACATGCACATGGGCTAAACAAACCACTGCCTTTATATCTTGATTCTGGTTTCAGTTTACATGACGGTTGCTAGCCCCAAGTGTATCTTACCAAAACTCACATTCTCATTCAGCACCGCATGCCAACCTGGCACGTGCATGGGAGATCTGTTTTATGCATAAGGTGGATGCAACCATGCAGGTGAACTGGTGCAAAAATCAGGCTCGGTACCGTGCATGAAAACAATCAATGGTTTAAAAATACTTGCCAACAGTGCAGTCTAATGTGCATGTGTGTACATTTGGAAGAGTGTATGGTCCTGATTTTTGGCACTAGGTCATCTCCATAGTGAGAGCTATGGCCCAAAAGTACACCATTTAGCATACTATCCTATGTATGGCCTTGTTTGGATTGTCAATATATCTAGAGAAATGGTCCTCAAATTTGTTTACGGATTGAATGTGTTGAAACACCAATTTACTGCATATTTCAAGAAACAGACCATCCATAAGGTTGAATGAGAATTGGTCAGTCCAACAGTCTAATGTACATGTATGTATTAGGGCACATTAAGTTTTGTATTAGGCTAATTTTCTTGTATTTTCGGTTCATCCTGTTCATAACATCATTATATTACGTAGAATGGATGGTATATAAACATAACTATGGATCCTTCCATTTTGTTGCCCACTTTTTTTTTGGATATGCTTTAATTTTTGGGCCATGTGACCTCAAAAAGGGTTGAACAGGGAGGATTCACAAAAAGGGGGTAGATTAGATACTGACAAGGTCAGTAGCCAAATCGCTACTGAAGTGATGTCCCAAGCTTTGTGGACCCCACCAAGATGCATGTGTTATATCCATGCCATCCATCCATTTGGAGATATTGTTTTATGGCATGAGAAAAATAATGAGATAGATCTAAAGTTCAAGTGGACCCCACCATAGAAAACAGTGGGGACAATGACATTCACTGTTCAAAACTTATTACGGGCTACAAAAGTTTCGGATCAAACTTATATTTTTGTTTTCACTTCATTTGTCTCTATGTTAACTTATTAATAGGTTGGATCTAAAAAATACATCATGGTGGGCCCTATAAATGTTTCAACGGTGGGTTTGACTGACCCCACGGTTTTCTGTGGTGGGTCCACTTGAACTTTAAATCTATCTCATTCTTTTTCTCACGCCATAAAATGATCTTTACAAATGGTTGGACGGTATGGATACAACACATGCATCATGGTTGGGTCCACAGAGCTTGGTGACGTCACTTCAATAGCGATTTGGCCACTGACCTTGTCTGTTTCTAATCCGCGCCCTCACAAAAATCACGGTGGCCCACCTATTCTTACTTAATAGTTGAGAAAGATAGCTTAATAGTTAAGAAAGAGGCTTATATTGGTAATATCTCTATTCTTACTCCACGTGTCATGAAGGGAGACAATGTGGTCGATCCCACCTATAAGAAATAAGCTTATAACGGTAGGATTCACAAAAAATCACTTTCCTTTTTCGTTTTCTCATTTAAACATATTGCATCCGACTCCGTCGTCCCAAGAAAGGAGCGACTCTCTCTCATTTTTCTACGGTTTCAGAGCTCTCTCAATCAATCAATGGCCCACCATTCATCTCCCCATCTAACCTCTAAGACCTGGAATCCTATGGATGTGACGACATCATCCGACTCTCTATCGAATCCCCAGCCGATGAAGAGAGTTCAACAGCCACACAGTTCTGGAGAAGATGGACGGCCGCGCAATGACCTCATCAGAGAGATCCGGCCTTGAATGAATCTGATATTCCTTTTAAAAAAGGGCGTCCATGATTGCTAATCGTGATGTGACTATGTGAGCGTTTCGAATTTTTTTTTCCCTTCCTCTTTTTTTTTTTTTTTTTTTTTTTTTTTTGCTCTGTATGGATTTTGGGGAACTGTTACAGCCACGAGAATGACAATTCTCGCTAACCCTGCTGGATGCCGAAAAGTGAGGAAGACATAGGGGGAAAGTCAACCTCACGGGGTCGCCCTTCATGGGGTTTAACCCCATGTCGATTTTCTGGAATCCGACAACCACTCGAAAAACCAATGGCGTAGCTGTTAGTCAAGGTTGCTGGCAGCAGTAGGGTCTTCTCCCTTCCCCTTTATGAACTATTATAAACTCTTTCATTAATCCATGGGCTAGCAACAATGGCAATATATGCCGCCATCATCCCTAGATGGAATCTAGATGTGGAATCGCACCCAGTGGCCTTGATCTGAAACTGGATGTCCATGAATGGGCGGTCAAGATCTGCCCCTGAATAGGTCCATGGATGGTGGGTTTGAACAACAATAAAATCCTCAAATGGATTCCAAATAGATCTTCCATACCCAATGCATAGTGGCTCTGTAAACCAGGTCTTTAGTGGACCACACCATAAGAAATAGTAGTGATTGAATGAATACCCACCATTAAAAAGTTCTCAAAGCTCACCTTGATTTTTGTTTGTAATTCAACCTTATGTTGACTTGGATGATGGGAAAACACAAATATATGCCTGACCAAAAGGTATAGCTTATAAGAAATTATTTTAATGGTGTACAATCACCATGGTTCCCATGGTGTGGTACTGAAATTTGAATCTATTTAATTTTATGCTTATGCCTAATATGCCCCCACGGTCACGTGATCACGTCATCACCCTTACCATGGGGCCCACTTTAATATATGTGTTTTATATATCCACATTCTCCATCTTTAAAAAAAAATCAATTTTTTTTTTTTTAAATAATTCAAATCTTAGGTGTGACTGAATGTCCTACCATTAAAAACTTCTCGGGCACACCTTAATGTTTCTGTGGTGTTTATTTGCCATTCAATCTGTTGATAAGGTCACATAAGCCTAGATGAAGGGGAAAATAAATATCAGCTTGATCCAAAACTTTTGTGGCCCATTAACAGTCAATCACCACAGTTTCCTATGTAGAAACTTTATTATTCGCATCAATAAAAACTTTATTGAAGAAAGGAAAGAAAAATTTGAGATAAGAATACAAGACGAACAACAAAAGGGAGTGCAATTCCCAACTACTAATCTATCACCACCATCTTCACAAGAACATCTGCTTCTTTGTTTGAATCCAAAACAACATGACTCATTTTGGTAATTATGATGCCATGAGCCCTGATCTCTTCTTAAGAATGTCCCTAGACTATTGCTATAACGCTCCATGGTGTTTATATCCTCTGTCATTTGTCCGCTAAAATGGTATCTCAAGTCTTGGTTCCTTTTTGAGACTGAGGAATCTTATCAATATATCAAAATTGATGGCTGATTTAGTTAGGTATTGCATTAGCTATTTCAGTAATCCTACATTAACTCCAATAGTGTAAGTTGTAATAATGCCTTTTCCTGCTTGGTATTGATGTTCTTCTAACTAGATGTACTTTGGTTGTACTTATTTCTTGCCCTTTTGATTCATGTTATTATGTGTGGCTGAACTTTTGAATGTTGTGTATACAATGCATTTGGATTGTACCGATGAAACATAACCTGCGAAATGAAAATTCAATTAAGGTGGTAGTAGCAAAGGCTAATGTTATTCTTGAATATGACTGTTTTGTATTCTTTACTTATAGTCCACTATTTTATGTCGTGGGATTTGCGTGGCCATGTGTGGAAGTGCATGTGGGATAAGTAGTAGATCCACTCAACCAATTGTTTAAGTTGTAATTGTGGAATGCTATGATGCACGACTTGGATCTCTGACAATAGCAAAGGCTAATGTTATTCTTGAATAAAATTGTTTTGTATTCTTTACTAATAGTCTACACTTTTCTGTTGTGGGATTTGTGTGGCCATGTGTGGAAGTGTGTGTGGGATAAGCAGATCCACTCAACCACTTGTTGAAGTTGTAAATGTGGAACCCTGTGATGTATGGCTTGGATGTCTCACAAATGGTCCAAGTTAGGATGCGTGGCCATGTGTGGAAGTTCGTGCAGGATAAGAAGATCCAAATGGGTGTTTTCTTTACGAGCTTGATTAATAAACAAGCTGGGCATGGGTATACCCATACCCAAACCTAGTCCAAACTCGATGATGTATGTATGGAATTCTCATGTGTGTTTGCATCTCCAATCTAGATGTATGTTTACTTGTGAGTAGTATCCAAATGATCTAAGGGTAAGAGTTGAGATTAAGAGAGACTTCCATTTTGGGATATTTTTGGGGCAACCCATTCATCAACTGTCTCGATCAAAGAACTATGGGCTTCACATTCAAACTCTTAGCCGAGGAACATATTGAAGAATGAAAGAACCAAAGAGGAGGAATGTGAGAGAGATGGGAGAAAAATGTGAGAGAGAGGGTTCAGAGAAAGAGAGAGAGAACATGGGATCTCTCTATTATCTTATTCAATATATGTAGGGTTTTTTCCTTTGTTACATCATAACAGCCCACTTTATACAATATTTGCAAATAAGCCCTTCCGCTAATATCATATTTATAGGAATGACTCTACTAACTTAATATTCCAACACTCCCCCTCAAGTTGGTGCATGAATGTCCATCATACCTAACTTGTTAGAGATTTCTTGTAACATGGGAGAGCTGAGAGCCTTTGTTAACATGTTTGCCAGTTGTTTTGTAGATTTGACAAATGGAGTAGCCAGTAATCCAGAGGATATATGTGAGAGAGATGGGAGAAAAATGTGAGAGACGAGGAGGATCCAATGTATGTTGGTCTTGCACAGAGGTTGGATCGATCAAGGCTCTGATACCATGAAGAATGAAAGAACCAAAAAGGAGGAATGCCAGAGAGATGGGAGAAAAATGTGAGAGAGGGTTTGAAGAAAGAGAGAGAGAATGTGGGATCTCTCGATTATCTTATTAAATATATATGTAGGTTTTTTTTTCCTTTATTACATCATAACGGCCCACTTTATACAATATTTTCAAAAAAGCCCTACTAATATCATATTTACAAAAATGACCTTACTCACTTAATATTCCAACACATATAAGCATGTGTCAAAAAGTGAACATTATCGGCTAGTCCTAACCAATCAGTTGGTGGCAATCATACTTCTCGAGTGCACACACATGCTGAGAATCACCCATTAGAATTTTTCTAAACTGTCTGTTTTTGTGCATTTACTATCTAACGATGAGTTTGCAGGCCTTTTGGGAAATGTCATCTAAATGTGGAACCCTATGATGCACAACTTGAATCTCTGACAATATGCACAGCTTGGATGTCTCACAAATGGTCCAAGTTAGGATGCGTGGTCATGTGTGGAAGTGCTTGTGGGATAAGCAGATCTGTTCAACCTAATTGAGTTTGGTTAAATTTCAAACTAACTATGGTTAGATTCTAATAAAACCTATGTGGAAGTGTGTGGAATAAGCAAACCTAATCGAGTTTGGTTAGGTGTTTGCCTTATTGCGGTTAGATTCTAAAAACACATGTTTTTTTATATTTTATTTTTATGCTTTAAAATCTAAGCTTTTAAATTAATGGTGTGATTTCTTTTTCTTTTTCTTTTTTTCCTTCTTTCTTTTTGTTTTTGAAAAATTTCAAATCATAAATGGGTATGTGATATTCTAATGGGTACCTAGTACCCTACAATGGGTATGGGTATAGGTGCCCATTTTGGGCCTGACAATAGGGGTCTGGGTATGGGGGCATTACCCATTAGTAGGAATGTGTATGGGTATCCCCGTTCCCGAACCAAAGCTGGCTGACAGTCCTATGTCGGATGGATGGTTTGGATCTTTACATGTGCCACATTGGCACATGAGGAAGTGGGTAGATGGGTTGGTATATATGTCCGTGGAGTTTACAAATCCCATTTTACTATTCTCTTGCTTTCTTGGCTATGGTGGACAGTTTACTTTCATCATAGGCTAACTATTATTTATTTGTGGATTCTCTTTACAGGTGTGCACATTTAAGATGAACTTGGGTAATGAGGTTGACTTGGAAGACTGTTTCTCAACTGAATAAAATTAGTGCTGCAGAGGTACGTGGATCTTACATTTCTTTGCCGCTTTGAATCAAAATTTTGTTTTGTCACAGTTATTCAGTGTTGTTTCCATTTAATGTTTGATGCCATCTGAATATTCTTAACAATAAGAGTAGGCTAACTTTACATATCAATGATCTGCAGTGATTGGTTGTCCAATGTTCTGTGTTGTGTGGATCGTTAGGATGTTGATGATTGATCATCTAATTGCTAGTTATATGCCTAGACCCATGTTTAGTGATCCAAGTCATTATTATGGTTGGGCTAATTTTCAATGATTCAACCTATACAAATGGTTGAGCCTATTTTTAGTGATCCAAATAGTTCATATGACTTGTCCCATTCACTGAATACTAAATTGTTTTGTTTGTATGGGCCTATATTAATTATCCAAACCATTGATATGACAAGGCCCATAATAAATGATTCAAATCGTAATGTGGAGGGCTAGTTTTCAATGATCCATACCATTCATATGATTTGGGGACTTTCTAGTGATCCTAATTGTTCGTATGACTTGACCCGTTTTTCTACAATCAGACTGTTCGTATGAATCCGCTCATTTTAATTATCAAAACATTCATATGACCATGCCCTCTCATTTCAATTATCAAAACATTCATATGACCATGCCCTCTCATTTTAATTATCAAAACATTCATATGATCAGGTTCGTATTATGTGGTCGAAATCGTTAATATGGTTGGGCATCTTCCATCATCTATAGGCATATGTAAATTGGGCTAATCATACACTCGACCTATTCCCATTGTTAGGCCTATTTTTAATGATTCATGCTGTTGAATTGAATTGACCCATTTTATGAATTCTAAACTGTTTTGTTTGGATGAGCTCATTGTTAGTGATTTGAACCATTCATATGACTAGGCCCATACTTAGTGATAATGTGAAGAGCTAGTTTTTGGCGATCCACACCACCATTCATATGATTGGGGGACTATATCTAGTGATCCTAATTATGAGTGTGACTAAGCCCATTTTCTATGATCAAACTGCTAATATGACTATCCTCTTTTTGATGATCTAAACACTTATTACTAGGTCCGTACTAATTTGATCCAAATCTTAAATGTGGTTGGGCTAGTCTTCCATTGTTTAAGTTGTTCATATGATTGTGCAAATCATCTATGACGCACACATGTATTTAACAATCCAAGGTGTGAATATAGTTGGGTGAATTTGTAGTGATCCAACCTGACCACATAGATTAGCCTATTTTTATTAATCCGTGCTATGTAGATGAATTGGCCTGTTTTCTGCATTTGAAACTATTATGTTTGGGTGAGCTAATCTTGAATGATCCAAACAATTAATATTATTAGGCCGGTAATCAGTGATGCAAATCGTTAATATGGAGGGTTATTTTTCAATGTTGTAGACAATTCATATGACTAGTCCCATACTCAATGATCCAAATCAGTAATTTAGAGGGCTAGTCTTCAATGATTCATACCATTCATATGATTGGGACTATTTTTTAGTTACCCAAATTGTTCGTATGATTCAAGCCATTTTTTAATGGCTGAACGATTCATATAAATGAGCTATTTTTTAATGATCCAAACCATTCTTATGATTGGGGCCATAATAATTGTTCCAATTGTTCATATATTTGGCCACTCTTCGGTTATCGGAGTTGTTTATATGATCAGGTCAACTATATGTCCATACTTGTGTTTAGCTAGGTTGTTATTATGGTTGGGCCAATTTCCTGTGATTCAACCCATATAGATGGTTGGGCATATTTTTTGTGACTCGAACTGTTCATATGATTTGTCCCAATGGTTCAAATTGTTAGTATGGAGGGCTAGATTTTAGTGATCCACAACATTCATATGATTGGGTGACTTTCTAGTGATCCGAATTGTTTGCATGACTCAATCCATTTTGAATGATGAAACTGTTCATATGACTAAGCTCATTTTAATCATCCAAACATCATATGACTTGGCTCATATTAACCGAATCAAATTGTTAATATGGTTGGACGATGATGAGTCTTCCATCATCTAAGGGGGTGTTTGGCGCATGGTATTGGGAAGGATTAGGTGGGATGGGATAAAAAAACGTAATTATTACATATGGCGGGGATCCCTTGGTACCAAGGGGATAAGCTTAATTCCATGCTATGTTTGTAATACGGTGGTACATTGAATGGATATACCCACCATCATTTGAAACTATTGAGAATAACACATATGTGTTATATCCAAACCGTTCATCTGTTTTGTAACCTTATTTTATGGCATGGGCCTAAAAATGAGGCGGATCCAAAACTTATGTGGCCCCAAAGAAGTTTTCAGTGGTAGGTATTTAATCCCGGCTGCTTTTTATGGTGGGTTCCACTTGAGCTTTAGATCTACTTGATTTTTTGGCCCATTCTCTAAAATGATCTCAAAAAACGGGTGGATGGATGGTGTGGATATAGCCCACACATCATGGTGGGACCTACACAACTTTCTAACATTGAGTGGAATTGGCACGGGACCCAATGCAATTCCATTTAATCTAATTCCAAGCTTTTCCATTCTTCCCAAACAGTGAGTGGAATTGGCATAGGACCAAATGCAATTCCATCCCACCTAATCCCATCTAATACCATGCGCCAAACGCCCCCTAAGTTGTTCAACTATTGGGCCAATCGTATTCTCAAGCTTGTTTTTTGCGGTCCAAGTTGAGAATATTTTTCGGTCAATTTCTAATGAGCCCACTTGACTGGTAGTATCCATATTGTTCAAATGAGTTGACTCATTTTTTGAATTCCAAACTGTTTTGTTTTTGATGAGTTCGTTATCAATGATCTGAACCCCATTCATATGACTTGGCTTATACTCAGTCATCCCATTTTTTTAATGATCAAACTGTTCATACAACTGAGCTCAATTTATTGATCCAAACACTCTTATTACTCGGCCCATATTGAGTGATCCCAATTGTAAATATGGTTGGGCTAGTCTCGTGTCATTTAAGGCGTTCAGATGATTTGCCTGTACTTAGTGATTTTAGTTGCTTAGGCAAGTTTGTAGTGATTCATACCATTCATCTAATTCAGGAACTATAATGTGATCCTAATTGTTTGTGATTTGGCCCACTTTCTATGATCAAATTGCTCATATGATGAGCTGAATTTATTGATACAGACACTCTTATTACTCCATCCGTATTGAGTGATCCCAATTGTAAATACAGTTGGGCCAGTCTCGTATCATTTAAGCCGTTTAGATGATTTGCCTGTACTTAGTGATCTTAGTTGTTTAGGCAAATTTGTAGTGATTCATACTATTCATCTAATTCGGGAACTATCATGTTATCCTAATTGTTTGTGACTCGGCCGACCCATTTTCTATTATCAAATTGCTCCTACAACTGAGCTCAATTTATTGATCCAAACACTTATTAATGGGCCTGTATTTGAGTGATCCCAATTGTAAATATGGGTGGGCAAAACTCCTATCATTTAAGCCGTTCAAATGACTTGCCCGTTCTTAGTGATTTGAGTTGTTTAGGCAAATTTGCCATGACCTAACCTAGCCGCATGGTCCGGCGTACTTTTAGTGATCCACGTTGTTCAAATGAGTTAGCTTGTTTTCTTAATTCTGAATTGTTTTGTTGTGGTGATAGCTTGTTTTCTTAATTCTGAATTGTTTTGTTGTGGTGATAGCTTGTTTTCTTAATTTTGAATTGTCGTTTTGTGGTGAGCTCATTATCAAATGATTTGAACCTTTCATATGAAGGGCTAGCTCATGCTCAGTGATCCAAATCAGCAATGTGAATGGCTAGTTTTCGGTAATCCATACCATCCATATGATTAGGGGACTATTTCTAGTGATCCTAATTGTTCATATGATTCAACCCATTTTCTTTGAAAAAAATGTTCATATGACGGAGCTCATATTAATGATGATTTGGACCTTTCATATGAAGAGCTAGCTCATGCTTAGTGATCCAAATCGGCAATGTTAATGGCTAGTTTGTGATTTGAGCTCATTTAAGCCGTTCAAATGACTTGCCCGTTCTTAGTGATTTGAGTTGTTTAGGCAAATTTGTCGTGACCTAACCTAGCTGCATGGTCCAGCGTACTTTTAGTGATCCGCGTTGTTCAAATGAGTTAGCTTATTTTCTTAATTCTGAATTATTTTGTTGTGGTGATAGCTTGTTTTCTTAATTCTGAATTGTTTTGTTGTGGTGATAGCTTGTTTTCTTAATTTTGAATTGTTGTTTTGTGGTGAGCTCATTATCAAATGATTTGAACCTTTCATATGAAGGGCTAGCTCATGCTCAGTGATCCAAATCGGCAATGTGAATGGCTAGTTTTTGGTAATCCATACCATCCATATGATTAGGGGACTATTTCTAGTGATCCTAATTGTTCATACGATTCAACCCATTTTCTTTGATAAAACTGTTCATATGACGGAGCTCATATTAATGATGATTTGGACCTTTCATATGAAGAGCTAGCTCATGCTCAGTGATCCAAATCGGCAACGTTAATGGCTAGTTTTCGGTAATCCATACCATTCATATGATTAGGGGACTATTTTTAGGTCGAAAAGGGGTAAATAGGTCCGCACGTAATTGCCCAAATCCTTAACTTGGAGTGCTACTTTTTAGTGATCCAAACCATCCGAGGGAGGGGGGGATTGGACCCGTATGTGTGTGACTAATTCTAAAAATCATACTTGTTTCAATGAATTGGCCAATTTCAAGTCGGAGGGCTACTTTTTTGTGATCCAAACCATTTATGTTCGGGTGGAAGGCCTGTATATGTATGACTAATTCTAAAAATCTTATTTGTTTGAATGACTCGGCTGACTTTTAATACCAAACTTTGCATATGGCTAATCTAGCCTTTACTCAATTGTCCAAATCCTTAATATGGAGGGCTACTTTCCAATGATCCATTTGACTAGGCTCGTATGTGTATGACTAGTTTTAGAAGTCCTACTTGTTTGAATGACTCGACTGATTTCTAGTCGGAGGGCTATTCTTCAGTGATCCAAACAATTTGTGTTTGGGGGGAAGGCTCATATGTGTATGACTAGTTCTAAAAATCCTATTTATTTGAACGACTTGGTGACTTTTAAGACCAAACTTTGCATATGGCTAAGTTTATTTCAATTGAAAAATGGTAATCTAGCCTGCACTCAATTGTGCAAATCCTTAATATGGAGGGCTACTTTCTAGTGATCCACCCATTTGTATGATTAGTTCTAAAAATCATACTTGTTTGGACAACTAAACTAATTTCAAGTTGAATAACTACTTTTTAGTGATCTAAACCATTCATATGTTTGGGAGGAAGGCCCGTATGTGTATGATTGCTTCTAAAAATCTTACTTATTTGAATGACTCGATTGATTTCATGTCAGAGGGCTACTATTCAATGATCCAAACAATTATTTTGTTTGGGGGGAAGGCTCATATGTGTATGACTAGTTCTAAAAATCCTATTCGTTTGAACGACTCCGCTGACTTTTAAGACCAAACTTTGCATATGGCTAAGTTTATTTCAAGTCAAAAAAGGGATAACCCAGCCTGTACTTAATTGTTCAAATACTTAATATGGAGTGCTACTTTCCAGTGATCCACCCATGTGTATGAATAGTTCTAAAAATCATACTTGTTTGAACGACTCGGCAAGTTTCAAGTCGAATGGCTACTTTTCAGTGTTCCAAACCATTCATATGTTTGGGAGGAAGGCACGTATGTATATGACTACTTCTAAAAATTTTACTTATTTGAATGCCTCAGCTTATTTCATATCGGAGGGCTACTATATAGTGATCAAGGCTATTATTTAAACGGCTCAGCCTATTTAATGCCGGCATCAAATTCAGGGACGACTTTTAGTGCGCCGCCTGACTTTGGCCAACCATAGGCCACCTATTCGGCCTAGCTGCACCTCAAGCGGCCCCAACCATGATATGATGGGGTAAATGCTGCTCCAAATGCAGCAATAACAACAATAACAACAACAACAGACCCTGACCCACTTGTGGGAGCTATTACTCACAACCTGAATATGGCCCCACCAGTACAGCCCGCACATACTCCCGTCATGGCCACGATGAGTGGTCTATTTGAGCATTTCCAGAGGCTTAGACCACTGGGTGCCCGCAAAAGTGGGTGGCCTAAGCCTCTGGAAACGCTCAAATAAACCACTCGTCGTGGCCATGACGGGAGTATGTGCTGGCTGTACTGGTGGGCCCATATTCAGGTTGTGAGTAATAGCTCCATAAGTGGGTCAGGGTCTATTGTTGTTGTTATTGCTATTATTACTGCATTTGGAGCAATTCCACCAATTTCAAGTCGGATGGGTTCTTTTCGTTGATACAAACCATTTATATGTTTGGGAGGAAGGCCCATGTGTATGACTACTTCTAAAAATTTTACTTATTTAAACGGCTTGGCTTATTTAATGCCGGAAGGCTATTATTTAGTGATACAAACAATTCCTGAATTTGGGTGGAAGACCTGTATTTGAATGACCTAAAATTCCTAGTTGTTTGAATGACTCGATCAATTTTCAACACCAAATTTTTGTTATGACCAAGTTTATTTCAAGTCGAAATGGGATATAAGTATGCCTGTACTCAATTGGTCGTATTCTTAATATGGAGGGCTACTTTTCAATGATTCAAATCAATCAGGGGAGGTGGGACTAGGCTCATATGTGTGTGACCAAGTTTATTTCAATTCTAAAAATTATACTTGTTTCAATGATATGGTCAATTTTAAGTTGGAGGTCTCTTTTCATTGATCCAAACCATTCATATGTTTTGGGGAAGGCCCGTATGTGTATGACTTGTTCTAAAAGTCCTATTTGTTTGAACGACTTGCCAACTTTTAAGACCAAACTTTCTATATGGCTAAGTTTATATCATGTCGAAGAAGGTGTAACCCGGCCCATTCTCAATTGTCAAATTCCTTAAGATGGAGGGCTACTTTCCAGTGATCCAGCCATGTGTATATGATGAGTTCTAAAAATCATACTTGTTTGAACAACTCGGCCAATTTCTAGTTGAAGGCCCATATTTGTATGACTATACAATGATAGTTAGTGCCTTTTAATTGTTCACTGTGATGGATGTTTTTAAATGGCGGTTAATTTCAATGAACGAGATGTATGAAGGTATACATGAATATATTTATGAGGTCTACCAAAAATTCCAGTAGCTGATACAGTATGTACAATGATAATGCCCTTTAATTGTTAATGGGGAAGAAACTATGGGGAAGATGATCAAGTACCACGTCTATTCTTTTATATATGGTCATCAAAGCTCCAACATGGACGACAATGTTCGCTTGACTTGTGGGAAGAAAGAGCGTGTTGGCAATCAATAATTTGCAAAGAAGATCCCTTACCCACCCTAACATATGTATAAATGTGTATGGGAGATGCTGAGGCAATTAATCACTTTCTTCATTCATTGCATGTTTGCTTGAAAGACGTGGGACTACTTTCTCAATGCTCTCCATACAAGCTTAGGTGAAGCCGAATTCTGTTGCGGACCTTTTGTGTCATGGCGTTCAAGAGGGGTGGGAAAAGTGGGGAAAGCTTTGTGGAGATTGCTTTCATATAGGAGATGTTTTCAGAATTGTAGTTCTTCGCATGTTGTGGTCGTTAGGGAAATTAAATGTATTTTTTGGGTTGGGCTTCTTATGTAAAGCCAGTTAATCCTGCTAATCTCTCACATGTTTTTCAATTGAGTAGGTGGGTTGTTGTTTTCTTTTGCACATTTCGTGGGCTTTTTAATGAAACTCTCTCAAAAAGAAGAAGAAAAAAAAAAGAAGGCAATTTGAAATGAGCCATAGCTAAATTCTTTTGTCAGTTTTAGGTTTTACTTAGACAAAAAATACAAAACGAAAAACAAATAGGAAGGACATAAATAAAGAAGAAATGTAAAAAAAAAAAAGAAGTAAAAAAGTATGAAGAATCTAAACTAAAAATGATTTTCAAGCAAGATTTCCTAGTAGGTGAAAACTAAATGCCCCAAATTTGTTTTTGGAATGACCTTTTATCAATAAATAAAACTCCATATACAGATTAACTTATTGATCTCTAAAAAATAGATTATTTGAAAATACCACTTATGAATGACATTTTTGTTCGAGGCAAACTAATCTTTATGCTAAGTGTCTTTCCTATTTTGGGATACTCTTGATCTTAGTAGGGTTTGACAGTTTACACATATAATTACACCCTAAGCACACAATACACAACTTCACTAAATGTTGAATATCATTCACCTCTAACAGAAGGATAGTCAAATACATAATCAAGGATGAGCCTACCCCAATCATTTTTTCTCATTTTACTTAGATCTTCGAAAGATGTGAGGTTTCACTTATCAAAAGGAACGGGGAAGGGGACACCTTGTTGTTATTAAAATCAAAAAAAATTCCCAAAACCCGTCACGAGTTTGGGTGAATGGCTTTGGTCATGGTTTTGCTCCCCATAGACATGAGTGTGATTCCCCTCCCCGTGGATTAGCTATTATCACAAGTTGGGGCGAATGACTTTGGTCGTGAGTTTACTTCTCACAGACATGAGTTTGATTCCCCTCCCCGTGGATTACCTGTTATGAGTTTGGGCAAACGACTTTGGTCGTGGGTTTGCTCCCCACAAACACAAGTTCGATTCCCCTCCCTATGGATTACTCGATGTACGTGGTGTAATTGGGGAAGGTTTTTTTTTTTTTCTAATCCCCACATCTGGAGACCCGCCACACCTGACCTGACTCGGTGCCGACTGGAGTTGACTTGGTACTTGTGATCGGGTCGGACTCAGTCTGGATTAGTCCAGGCCAGACCTGGATTCAATACACAACTTCACTAAATGTTGAATATCATTCACTTCCAACAGAAGGATAGTCAAATACATAATCAAGGATGAGCCTACCCCAATCATTTTTTCTCATTTTACTTAGATCTTCGAAAGATGTGAGGCTTCACTTATCAAAAGGAACAGGGAAGGGGACACACCGTTGTTTTTTTTTTAAAAAAAAAAAACTTCCCAAAACCTGTCATGAGTTTGGGTGAATGGCCTTTGGTCATGGTTTTTCTCCCTATAGACACGAGTGTGATTCCCCTCCCCATGGATTAACTATCACGAGTTGGGGCGAAAGACTTTGGTTGTGGGTTTGCTTCTCACAGACATGAGTATGATTCCCCTTCTCGTGGATTACCTGTTATGAGTTTGGGCGAACGACTTTGGTCGTGGGTTTGCTCCCCACAGACACAAGTTCGATTCCCCTCCTTGTGGATTACTCGATGGACGTGGTGTAATTGGGGAAGGTTTTTTTTTTTTTTCTAATCTTCACATCTAGAGACCCGCCACACCTGACCTAACTCGGTGCCGACTGGAGTTGACTTGGTACCTGTGACTGGGTCGGACTCAGTCTGGATTAGTCCAGGCCAGACCTGGACTCAACACACAACTTCACTAAATGTTGAATATCATTCACCTCCAACAGAAGGATAGTCAAATACATAATCAAGGATGAGCCTACCCCAATCATTTTTTCTCATTTTACTTAGATCTTCGAAAGATGTGAGGTTTCACTTCTCAAAAGGAATGGGGACAGGGACACCTTGTCGTTATATTAAAAAAAAACTTCCCAAAACCCGTTACGAGTTTGGGTGAATGGCTTTGGTCATGGGTTTGCTCCCCATAGACATGAGTGTGATTCCCCTCTCCATGGATTAGCTATCACGAGTTGGGGCGAACAACTTTGGTCGTGGGTTTACTCCTCACAGACATGAGTTTGATTCCCCTCCCCGTGGATTACCTGTTATGAGTTTGGGCTAACGACTTTGGTTGTGGGTTTGCTCCTCACAGACACGAGTTCAATTCCCCTCCTTGTGGATTACTCGATGTACGTGGTGTAATTGGGGAAGGTTTTTTTTCTTCTAATCTCCACATCTGGAGACCCGTCACACCCGACCCGACTCAGTGCCGACTTGAGTCGACTTGGTACCTGTGACCGGGTCGGACTTAGTCTGGATTAGTCCAGGCCAGACCTAGACTCAGATCGGGTCAAGCATGTTGGACTTGCTTACCGAGTTGGGTCGAGTTCGGATCAAGTCTCTTTCAAAGCTGGGTTGAGTCGGGTCAGCCCTAACTTGGTCCAACTGAACTCGTTGCTCTATTCTACACGTTATGTATCAGGGAATCCCCGAAGGGGTTTATCATCGGGTTAAGTCAGGTCAGCTCTAACTTGGTCCGACTTACGCCTGTCCATTCCTTTCAAGCTTGATCTTGCTCCTATAGGCATATATGCTCATGCCGCATAATGACTGATTTCAATTCCCTCCCCATGGATTTGCTGATGCACGTGGTTTGCAGGTGATTGCGTGCATCTACAAGGAATGTTCTTGCCTTAAATGGACAGGGGTTATAAATAAAAAAAACCTTCCCAAAACCCGTCACGAGTTTGGGTGAATGGCTTTGGTTGTGGGTTTGCTCCCCATAGACACAAGTGTGATTCCCCTCCCTGTGGATTACCTATCACGAGTTGGGGCAAACGACTTTGGTCGTGGGTTTGCTTCCCACAGACACGAGTTTGTTTCCCCTCCATGTGGATTATGTTATGAGTTTGGGCGAATGACTTTATTCGTGGGTTTGCTCCCCACTGACAAGAGTTCGATTCCCCTCCCTGTGGATTACTTGACACACGTGGTGTAACTGGGGATTTTTTTTGAAAATTTATTTATTAAATAATCCCCACTTCCGGAGACCCACTACACCTGACCCGACTCCGTGCTGACTCGACTCGGGTGTTGGTTGACTGACTTTGATTGCATATAAGTTGTTCGTTCGACGAAAATGTTCATCTACATCCCCTATTCGAATTAGAAATTCTGCCTTGCCTCTTATCACTTCGCTCCTTCCCCGTGATCATTTTTAGGTTTTGGTTTGTCCTAGACGATGGGGTGAGGTCCCATGAATGTGCACATGGCTTACTTTCTATTGGATTGTCTTCAATAGGCAAAATCTCACACCACTTTACACAAAGGGTTGATTAGTTGTGGAATCAAAGTAATAACCGTCGATCTTTAATTAGGATCAAGACAAATATGAACAGTCAAACTCTTACCTGAAGATGAAGTTAGGCTTGGATTAGGAAGTCACTCATAACGAAATGTTTTTTTAGCTGAAAATATTGGGGCATCATTTAAAATAGACAAATTTTATGCATCATCTTCAAAAGGATTCTGCACCAGAATCAAACACTAGGAAAATTTTAATGATTAAGAAATAAATTGATAAGAAGAATACCAAAGGACGATCTATGCTAAAATAAAATCAATACATTAAAGCCTTTGATCCTTATATTCCAATCTATACTTTCTATTCTCAAAGTGGCTAGGGGAAAAAATTTAGAAGTCGAGTAAGAGGATTGTGGTATCTGTCAATGTGGATTAAATGTTAAACTCTAGAATTCTATGAGTAAATTTAGATCAAATTAGTTAAAACTTTGCTAGTATCGAAGTCCTCATATGGGTAGATGATATTACCTTGTATAAAAATTGCTTACTCCAAGTTTGATTCCCCTCCTTGTGGATTACTCGTCACGAGTTTGGGAGTACGTCTTTGGTTGTGGGTTTCCTTCCCTAAAACACGAGTTTGGTTCCCCCTTCCCGTGGATTACCCGATGCATGTGGTTGGCAGGTGATCGTGTTCTTTCTTAGGGAATAGTCTCGCCTTAAAGGGGCGGGGACACCATGTCGTTATAAAACAAAAGAAAATTCTAAATTTAGAAGTGTGGTGTTTGTCATCGTTGCTATAGCTAATTTAGAACGGGAAGAAAGAGTACAAAAAAGAGAAAAGAAAAGACTTGAAGGAGCTTAGAAAAATGAAGAGAGCATAACGGTAAGTTTTTAGATGCTGAACTTTACATAGAGCTTAACTTTAAAGGGAGCTTAGAAAATATATTACTTTTGAAACGAAGGAATCCAATGGTTTGTTGGTTATTTCACATCATAATGATGTTGTTTTTAGCCAATTAACTTAAAGGACATTTAGTTAGTAAGGGTGCTTTTTTGAACTCCTTTGAAAATTATTCTCTTTGAGAAGTCCTTGTGGCTCATTGGTAGTGAGCTTAAGTGTGTCACAGAAAGTTGTTTATCCTGTCAGTTGAAGACTCTCGAAATCTTGACGTTTTGTCACTGCTCCTCACTAATGGTGTGCTAAAATCATCCTACAACTTGTATCGCTTAGTAATTGCTTCTATATAGTAAGGGTACTTTTTTGAACTCGTCACTAATGGTGTGTGAAAATCTCAAAAAGAAATATTTTCGATTTCAAGGTCGAATCAAGACAGCGACCAATCTAACTTTGATGGTGTCACCTTGCTTCATAAACTATTTGTGCACATGGTGGTTGTCTTGGTCTTGTTAAGCAAGTATTCGTTTTTTGAATTAAGGTCATTTTTTCTTCCATTTAAAATAATTTTTTTTTCGTGCGCTCTCATGCTTTTGATGTTTGTGAAAACAACTAACATCCTACAACTTGTATCATTGAGCAATTATTTCTATTTCGGTTATGCATGTGTATCGTTTTGTTTGGTTGGCCCAAATATTGAGAAGAACCAACACCGTTGGAGCCTTTGATTCTTATGGGGTGTTTTCAAATGCTGGACTTTACATAGAGCTTAACTTTCAAGAGAGCTTAGAAAATATTTTACTTTTGAAACTATGGAATCCAATGGTTTGTTGGTTTTTTCACATCATAATGATGTTTTTTTTTTCCCCGGCCAATTAACATGAGGGACGTCTAGTTGTAATAGTAAGGTTACTTCTCTGAACTTCTTTGAAATTTATTCTCTTTGTAAAGTTGAGGATTTGAAAGTAAGACCATGAACAATCAACTTCGATACTATCACCTTGCTGCATAAACTTTTTATACAAATGGTGGCACTCATCTTGAGCAATAGCTTGTTTTTTGAATTAGGGTAATTTTCTTTTTTCACTTAAATTATTTTTTTCGAGCCCTTTTGTTCTCATCATGTCTATGAAACTATCATCACAACTACGATCACCCATTCATGATCATATGGCATCTTCGACAATTGCTCCTACTATAACTTAACCCTAAGCAATTGATCTGTATTGTCTTTGCTTGTTTGACACAAATTGAGAGAAGAAATAACACTGTTAGAGCCTTTAACACTTCTGGAGTGTTTTCAAATGCTATAGTTTACATAGAGCATTACTCTCAAGATAGCTTAGAGAGTATCTTACTTTTGAAACTATGGAACTCGAATGGAGAAGCTCTCTCAAAGAAGTCATGGTCAATGGATGGTTCCACAGGTATGCCCGTCTTAGCATCTATCTGTTTTTGGGTAATCAGGTATCCATTATGATGATTGCTTAACACAGGGGATCAAGTGGCAGCCAAATGGAATTATGAAAATCATTGACAGGAAAAAGAACATTTTAAAGCTTTCATAAGGATAATATGTTCATGTTGAAAATCTGGAGAACATCTCTGGTGAAGGTTCTGAAATTGACTTGGTATGTCTTGCACTTGACAACTTTTAAAGTGAACGAGTGTGTTTACTTTTCTCTGGTTTTCTTCTAAGGTAATTGGTGTAGTTTTCTTTGATGTATTTGTTACACTGTTTTAGTCTAATGATTTTGAATCCTTTATATTCTAAAGCATCATTCGATAAATCTAGCTTTGTTTTTATGCCCTCTGCCCCTCCCTCCTCTTGTTAATCTTAACTATGTCATTTGCAAACAACAAGCACCTTGAGATCTCTTCCTGCAAATGTCTCGTTAACTTGTCCATAACTAACTTGGTGCAATCCTACACTAATTGGGAACTCACTTGTCTCTCTACTAGTGGTCTTGATGAAGGCTTAGTTGTTTACACTAATATTGGATGATGGGTTCCTTGCATTGTTTTGGGCTGTTGTGAACTTGACCTTGTATATCATATAATGTTGTCCACAAGTTCTTTTTATTTTATTTTATTTTATTTTGTTTACTTATTTTCGATCTTCAAAGCAGATTAACTAATTTGCTGCATGGTATTATATCTTGAATCAAGTTTTTGATTTTGACACATCATTTTATTGTTAGTCAGTTATTCGAATGGTCATTCCATTGGAAATACATGGTCAGGGGTATGCTCATCTCTACTAGTGGTTCTTGACAAGAAGAGAGGCTAATATTGGATGATGGGTTCCTTGCATTGTTTTGGGCTGTTGTGAACTTGACCTTGTATATCATATAATGTTGTCCACAAGTTCATCCTTTCTTATTATTTATTTTATTGGCCAGTGGAAAAGAATTTTGGAAGTGGCTGAACCTAAAATACACAACACGTTCTTAAAGCTGAGTGAATGCTGCTACCTTGTAGCCCTCAACCATGGCTATGAGACGTGGGTTTTCTGCTACTCATGTTCCTTGTCCAAGCAACTCACTATGTTTTTCTAGAGCTATAAAAAAGCTTTTTTCCATGGTGGACACTTTGATCAATTGAAGTGGAAGAGTGCAACAATATTGTTTGTGAACCATTGCCTTTTGTCTCCTTCTCCTTTTCCAAGTTGTGTACATTGTTTGTGACAACAGGTCATTGTTTAGCATCACTTGGGGGCATTCATGACCTCATATTGACTATGTGAGCAAATGATTAAAAGTTAAATTGTAGGTTGCTCTAGAAAAATATGTTTTCTAAGCTTCTTTGGTTCAACTTTCATTTGAACATGTTGAACCATTTTAATTATAAATAGAATAAATTGACCTTTGGGAAGTGAAAACCTAAAAATGATAGCTTCTGGATGCATATTCCTATGCAAGGGTATCGTGAAACAGCAGGTCTTTCCCTCATTTCTTCAAGGCCGACATAAAGAGCTAATGGAACTGTAAGAGGAGGAGAGAACTTTTGAGAGAAATAGAGAGGGAGGGAGGGAGGTCTCCCTATCCTATTTAGGATATAACTTGGCCTCTCTTCCCTTCACCTGTGACGGTTAGCGTTCTTTACACTACTAATAGAAGAAGATCAGCTGTTACCGCAGTTTTCTTCACTTGTTCCTTTCTCTTCTTCTCCAATTTTCCCTTCTTTCCGTTGCTTCTGTTGATAGATGTGAAATTACCATACCAAATTATACTTGTTGAGATCAATTCATTTTCTCACATTTCTTACTATTCTAGCATATAATCACATATTAATGTAATCTGTTAACATGTTTCATCTCATGCTGACATGCTTTTAGGAAGATGTTTCTGTGATATTTAATGTTGCGGACAGAAAAATTTGGCACTCTTAACTATTAAAGAATTCTGAGATGTTATCGGCGATATTTGTGTGAGGTACCCTTAAGTGGAGCAGTATTTGAAAAATAAGCATATGCGCAATGTTGTTGATCTGTTGAATGATTCCAAGGGGAATGAGAGAAAAAAAATCTATCAAGTTAGATATTGAAGGGTTCAGGTCAGCTCTGTCTCGTGTGGATTTACAGATGAAGAATCTTCCTGCACTTGCTCAGGTGGTTTTCTGATCAACTTCTTATTGAAATGATGGGTTTAGTGACGAAGCTTTTTTTATATGTTGCTTCCAGATAAGACTTGCCAGCATGTCACATGTATTGCTTTGTAAGGGCCATCCATCAGATAGACCTACCAAGTGTGTTTCTTGGCCTCACTAAATTGGTTGGCATTCCTGTATGGAGAAGATGGAACACTGCAATTGAGCCTAACCATCTCTTCTGGCCCCCAACTTTTGTTATTGATTAGTGAAAGCATTTGTAAAGGGCAAATGCTTTTGCAATGGTTCTTGTTCATAAATTCAAGAATTCCACATCTAACTATGAGACGTAAATGCTCTGTCCTGCATGGGATAAGTAAAATAACAATCAATAGCTTCTTGTACTCATTTTGTGCATTTGCATAAGCTAAATAACTTCACATATTCTTTTATGAGTTCTTGACGATTTTTGGTCTTAGGTATATAAGCATTTGGGCAGTTTGCTCCATTGGGAGGAGAGCAAACAGTTGCAGAACTCACACTCCCTGGAGACTAGATTTCTATTGGCCGCAGCACCCAATGGCTTTGGTATTTTGTTTATGCAAGGTATTATCTGTTTCTCATAGCTACGCGTCTTTGTGGAATGCACACAGTATGCTTGCAAATGCACGTGTGCTCTGCATTCTGTTTCCCTGATTGTTCAATGCATATAGGCATATGGTTTTTTCTGCTGCTCTTGCTCATGATGCTTGTTCATGATATCAAGCACTTGTACGTGTATGAGGAAAATATAGGGATTGCTCTCAAGTCCTGCTACTAATAATATTCAATACCACCCTTCCCGTTCAGAAAATCATGTTCATTGGATTTTTTGGTTTGAAAATGGATAGTTAAATATATGATGTAGCCAAAAACTCTTGACATGGAAAAAATCCACTAGGATTGTCCAATTGAGGTTGTTATTGGCTGATCACACATCCATGGCTCCCTCTCCAAAAGAATGATTTCATCACCATCACCCGAGGGTGGGCCCCACCATTTTGAAATACTGACCTGCTGCTGATCATCGTTTTATGTCTCATACATGTAAAGGTATGTGCATTTGGGTGTCACTGATCCTTATTTTTCTTACTGTTTTTCCAATTCAGAAAACAAGTTAGTTGGCATGGGTATATATTCTAAAGAGAATCCAATGGGATCGATTTACCTCTCGATTACATCGAAGTGCACGTCGATAGAATTGACAAGTGATCGATAAAATCGAGCAGAAACTGTTCTACACAAAAATGAATATATATGTGTAGGAAGTCGATACAATCGAGTATGTCTCGATAACATCGAAATTCAAATTTCGATGGAATCGAAGACTACTTGATAGTATCGACAATGACAGATTTCTGTCCGTTTTTTTACCGTTGGGATTCTTCCTTTATAAATACCTAAGGTTGCTTCTTAGTAAATTAAGCTAGAATCCAAGAGAATTTGAGACTGCTGCTTCAAGATATACATACCTTCTTCCTCATTCTCTCTTTCCCATTAGAGTTCATCATTCAATCCTTGACATAAGCATTAACTCAACATCTTCTTTGCTTGGATTGAATTATGAACTAGCATTCATTGAGTTTCCAACTGACCTCATCATAGGTATATCCTAGTGTTGGAACTCTTGAATCCATAGCTCATGGGAACCTTTTTTATGTATTTAAATCATATCATTTAAATAGAGAAGATCAAAACCCTAAACCTCACAACCTCGAAGGATTGATCGAAAGATTTAGAAGCAGGTTATGGTTTAAAGGGAGTTAAAGATCCTTCATCAACTTAAAGACCCTTAGATTGTGTGAGAACGGGACTCACTCTCTTACTTATAAGTACATCGGGTCTATTGAGTCCGAAGCCCTTTCCTTGTGTAGGATTGGGATTCAGAGTTTGAGTGACAAACTCGTCAAGTCCTAGTTGTAGGCCTCTGATGGGAGAATACATTATGTTCTTGTATAGGACGTGTTGTCCTTGTGTAGGACGCGTAGTCCTTGTGTAGAACGTATTGCCTTGTGTAGGCTTAGGTTGCCTTGTATAGGCTCCTAGTTGTGTCCTTGTGTAAGACTCGCCAAGTCCTAGTTATAGGCCTCTGACGGGAGAATACGTTGTGTTCTTGTATAGGACGTGTTGTCCTTGTGTAGGATGCGTAGTCCTTGTGTAGGACGTATTGGCTTGTGTAGGCTTAGGTTACCTTGTATAGGCTCCTAGTTGTGTCCTTGTGTAGGACTCGTTGCCTTGTGTAGGCACCTAGGGGAACCTTGTGTAGGTCTCCTAATTAACCTTGTGTATGTTGTAAAGTTTCATGGTTAACTTGATTTAAAACCATTGGATAGTGAAATCCGGTACACTCTAGGAGAGAGTGCATCCGCTGCGAGTGGAGTAGGCAAGTAGCCGAACCACTATATATGACTATGTTTGGGATTGCCTTGAGTACATTAATCTAGTTATGCTTATGTCTATCATATGATCATTATGATGCATGATTTAGTTAATGTATAAGTATTGATAAAAATCATATCCCATACACTATTACATACACTATCCTTGTAAGCTTGTTCTCTATATGTAAATCTTGTGTAAGCCTATGTGGATTGGACCCTTTATCGGCTTGGAAGCCATAGAGTTACCTTGCCTACTCTTTCATTAAAAGTTAGTCATTGTTTCTTCTTATTAGAAAATAATTTTGAAAAGTATTATTCACCCCCCTCGAGGACATTTGGACATACTTCATACTTCAGTACTAGCGGTTCTACCGCAATTTCACTAGTTACCATTCATTAGGTAGTGATGAGGCTAGATTGCCATGTGGGTTTTAAGTTCCTACCTAAATGGGTTGGGCTTGGGCTGATGGGCCTAGGACAAATTAGTTGAGTGATTGCTACCATCCAGCCCCCTCTTCCCTTAGTTAATCTAAAATACACATGTTCTTAAACATTCCACACATTTAAAACTGTAAGTACACAGTTTGGTTATTTAGGCTTTGTTTAGCTTAGGTGAACCATAGTATAGGAAACAGTGGTAACTGAACACCCCACTACTTAAGACTTCCACTTAAGGATCACGACAATGTTTCTCTAATGTTTATTTGCCATCCAACCTATTGATAAGGTTGCACAAACCTCGATGTAGTTAAAAAACAAATATCAACTTGATCCAAACTGTCATGTCCCATTAAAGATCAATCACCACTGTTTCTAATGATATGGTCCACCAAAAGTTGGATCTGCTTCATTTTTTGGTTCAAGCCCTAAAATGATATGGCATAACGGATGAACGACCTCGATATAAAATACATATATAAATGAGGGCCCCATGGTAAGGGCCACACTGTCTTGGGTGACACCTCCCCACATCTAATCCACTCCTTGTAACACAAGGGATTATGAAATGCACGGGTTCGTTGGTAGTGGGCCCCAACCTATATTGGACGAGATGATTTTTGCCTAATGTGATTGGTTGGATCAAAACTCATGATCTAATGGGTTAGACATGACACCTTATCTTTAGTATATATCCTTCATTTTTGGTATTTTTGGAGGACGATGATTTTGCCTTCGGCTTGAAAATGACGTGAACTGAACCTCACCCCATCTCAATGGGATTTATTTAATACTCCAAGGGCACGACTTGGTGAGTTGGTGATCCAAATGCATCATATGATTCGTGCTGCTGTTAGTGATCTATACTCATCATATGGTTGAAGCCTCTTTCCATGACCCATCTTAATGGATATGTAAAGCTGATTCATCTATTCATAATATTGGAGGTTGGTTGTTAGTCATTCACATCATTAATTTTGCAGTACCCTCTTCAGTTCTATACACAATTTAAACAATCATGTATCTTTTTACAACGATCCAAATTCATATGATTTGGCCCATTTCTAGTGATCCAAACCTTTGACATGGGCCATTTTGATGGATAAAAGACATTGACATGCTTGGGCCATTTAGTGGATCCAAATTGTTCATATGATTGGCTCATTCGGCGATCCAAACTCATCATACGATTGTAGTTGCTTTTCATGATCGTAACTTATCTTATGATTGAAGCTGTTTTTCATGATCCATGGCAATGGTTTTGGTAAGTTGATCCATGCCCTAAATTTTGTTGTATCCTCACTAGCTTCACAAATGATCCAAACTTTTCATATGATTTGGCCCGTTTCTAGTGATCCAAAACCTTTGACGTGCTTGGGCCATTTAAATGGATCTAAACCATTGACGTGCATGGGCCATTTTAGTGGATTTGAACTTCTTATCCGATTCAGTCCATTCAGCATTCCAAATGCATTATATGATTCGTGCTTCTGTTAGTGATGTAAACTCATTATATGATTGAAGCCTCTTTCCATGAACCATCCTAATGGATATGTTTCCATATATTCATAATATTTGAGGTTGGTTCTCAGTGATCCACATTGTTAATTTTGTATGTCCCTTTTCAGTTCTATACACAATTCAAACAATTAGGTTTCTTTTTACAACGATCTAAATTCATATGATTTCGCCCATTTCTAATGATCTAAACCTTTTAAATGGGATATTTCGATGGATAAAAAACATTGACATGCTTGGGCCACTCAGTAGATCCGAATTGTTGATATGATTTAGCTCATTCGGCGATCCAAACTCATTATACAATTGACGGTGCTTTTAATGATCTAAACTCATTAGATGATTGAAGCTGCTTTTCATGATCCATAGCAATGGATATGCTAAGTTGATCCATGCCCTAAATTTTGTAGGACCCTCTTAAGCTTTACAAACGATCCATACTATTCATATGATTTGGCTAGTGATCCAAACCTTTGACATGCTTGGGCCATTTCAGTTGATTTGAATTTCTTGTATGTTTATGTGTCTTATGATTCGCACTGATATTAGTGATCTAAACTCATCATATGATTGAAACCTCTTTCCTTCACCCATCCTAATGGATATGTTAAGTAGATCCATCTATTCATAATATTTGAGGTTGGCTCTCAATGATACACATCGTTAATTTTGTAGGACCCTCTTCAATTCTTTACACAATTTAAACATTCAGGTTTCTTTTTACAACGATTCAAATTCATATGATTTATCCCATTTCTACTGATCCAAACCTTTGAAATGGGCCATTTTGATGGATGAAAAATATTGGCATGTTTGGGCCATTTAGTAGATCCATATTGTTCATATGATTTGGCTCATTCGGCGATCCGAACTCATCATACGATTGAGGCTGCTTTTAATGATCCAAACTCATCATATGATTGAAGCTGCTTTTCTTGATCCGTGGCAATGGACTTCCCCCTCACTTACCAAAATGAAAAGGAGAGTGAATTTCTTTACCTCCGATAAGGGGGAATGATCGTAGCTGAATACGAGAACCGCTTCATGGAGCTAGCCAGATATGCTCCATTGATCTTAGCAGACGAGCCGATGAGAATGCGACAATTTTCAGAGGGTCCGTGACTTGATATCCACACTGAGATGTGTTGCTCTAGCATTCCCAAATATGCTGAGCTAGTGAACATGTCCCTGCGAGCCGAGTAGGATGGAGACAGAGTGTCTCGGACACGTATACAAATGGGCCCAAGGCCTTAGCCTGAATTGTCGAACCAACCATTTCTCGGCAAGAGGCAGCGTGCAGATTCGCCTCCTAGGCTAATGGGTCCACCAACCTAGCAGAGGCAATCAGATCTTTGGTGCACCTACTGTAAGAAGATGGGCCATAACGAGCCCTTTTGCTTTACTAAGATGAGAGACAATGGTTTTATGTCGCCTCAGAAGATCAACCGCCAGCCACCACAAGTTATATTAGCTCCACCTCTACGATCAGCACCACTAACACAACCATTTTTCCAACCACCTGTACTTCGAAATAGGCCACCTCAATGACCTATGACAGCACAACCCAATCGTTCTCAACAAGCGCGTGTACATGCACTTGCAGTTGAAGCATCTGAGTCAGCAACTGCAGTGCCTTTAGCCTTTGAAGTCACTGCCCACATCCAAGGTACACCAGTTTTTCTGTTGGTGGACACTGGGTCCACTATATCGATGATCGCAAACTCTACAATCAAGCGATTAGGGCTGAACATTACCCCTATGGTTGGGGTGAGAGTCATTGTAGCAACAAGAACTTTTACTGGTGCCACGAAGCTTTGTAAAGGTTGCCTGATAGACTTAGGAACAAGGGTGGTGTGCATTGACCTGATTGTCACCATGATATATCATTATGATGTCATCCTTGGCATGGATTGGCTCACTGAGATGAAGGCCGAGATCGACTGTGAAACAAGATTAGTGACGACACATGGGCCCGATGGTACAACCTTCACTTTCCCAGTTCAGGTTAGTTGCCCCTTCCGCGTCCGTTGTTACACTTCCTTATTGAAAAATGTTGGGGGTCCGACACTTGGGAGCACGCCAGTAATCCAACTTCACAGACGTGTTCAGAAAGATCCCTAGGCTACCTCCTCAGCGCGAGATCGATTTTACCATCGACCTAGTGCCAGGTGCAACACCTATCTCTTTATCGACATATCGCATGCCTCCATGTGAAATGGAGGAGTTGAGGAGACAGATTGATGATATGTTGAATTCAGGTTTTATACAACTGAATGTATCTCCTTGGGGGGCACCTATGTTGTTTGTAAAGAAGAAAGATGGATCACTGCGATTGTGTATTGATTATCGCAAACTGAACCACATCACTATCAAGAACAAGTATCCTCTACCCAGAATAGATGACCTATTCGACTAGTTGAAAGGGGCACATTATTTCTCCAAAATTGACCTACAGTTTTAGTATCATCAGTTACGCGTCAGAAATGAAGACGTGCAGAAAATAGCATTCAGTTTCAGTTTTGCGCACTACGAGTTCCTCGTGATGTCATTTGGGCTTACAAATGCACCGACCGTGTTCATGGAACTCATGAATTGGGTGTTTCGGCCGTATTTGTACCGATTCGTCATCGTGTTTATAAATGACATTTTGATATACTCTAAGAGTCGGAAGGATCACGAAGAACACCTGCGAGCAGTTTTCGATACTCTCAGGAAGAATCGGTTGTTTGCACAATACCAAAAATGCGACTTCTAGAAAGAAGAAGTCAAGTTTCTGGGACACGTGGTGTCCGAGGAAGGACTTGTCGTGGACCTTGCCGAGGTGGCCGCGGTGCAAGACTGGGAGCAGCCCGACTCCGTTACAAAAGTAAGGAGTTTCCTTAGACTTGCCGGCTATTATCACCATTTCATTAAAGATTTTTCCAAGATAGTCAGACCGTTGTCTCAACTCACTCGAAAGGATCTTAAGTTTGCTTGAAATGAGAAAGCAGAAGCAGCCTTTCAGGAATTAAAGGACAAGCTGACGTCCACACCCGTGTTAGTATTGTCAGAAAAAGGGGTTAGATATACTACATACACCAACGTGTCTCGTGTTGGTTTGGGTTGTGTACTTATGCAAAAGGATAGAGTGATTGCCTATGCATCACGGCAATTGAGGAAACACAAAGAAAATTACCCCACGCACGACATGGAATTGGCGGTAGTCATCTTCGCATTAAATCTCTGGAGACATTACCTCTACAGAGAGGAGTTCGAACTCTTTTGCGATCACAAAAGCTTTAAGTACATCTTTACTCAGAGAGACCTAAACATGAGGTAACGACGTTGGATGGAAACCTTGAAAGACTTCAAGTTTGAGGTCTCCTACCATCCTCGCAAGGCCAACCTTGTGGCCGATGTGTTGAGCTGCAAGAAAACATTAGAATTTGTAACTCCACTGATGGTAGAAGAGTAGAATATGATAGAGTTTGTGTGAGACTTCGAACAGAAGCTTACAGTAGAGGAACCGTTCAAGAGCGTCGCACATATCCACGTACAACCACTTATTGATGACCGAATCATTGTGGCTCAGAAAGAAGATGAACTGTTGGTGAAAATGAGAGAGCGAGTAAGTAACAACGAAGAATCTGAATGGAGAGTTGGCATGGATAGAGGTTTACGATATCGTGGCCGCTTATACGTCCCGAATCTCCATAACTTAAGAAGGGAAGTCCTGGAAGCCGCTCACAATTCAAGGATGGCGATGCATCCAGGCAGTATAAAGATGTATAAAGATATGAAACGTTCGTATTGGTGGGACAACATAAAGACCCACATAGCAAACTTCATGTCCCGTTGTCTCATGTGCCAGCAGGTCAAGGCCGAACATCGTCGACCCCCTGGTTTACTTTAGCCCATGCCCATAGCTGAATGGAAATAGGATTTCACATCTATGGATTTCATTTCCAGGCTACCGAAGACAAGAAAGGGACATGACTCCATTTGGGTGATTGTGGATTGATTGACGAAATCGGCTCATTTCCTCCCGATTAGAGTTTCAAAGACAACGAAGAATCCGAATGGAGAGTTGGCTCGGACAGAGGTTTACGATATCGGGGCCGCTTATGCGTCCCGAATCTCCATGACTTAAGAAGGGAAGTCCTGGAAGCCGCTCATAATTCAAGGATGGCGATGCATCCGGGCAATACAAAGATGTATAGAGATATGAAACGTTCGTACTGGTGGGACAACATAAAGGCCCACATAGCAAACTTCATGTCCCGTTGTCTCACGTGCCAGCATGTCAAGGCCGAACATCGTCGACCCCCTGGTTTACTTCAGCCCATGCCCATAGCTGAATGGAAATAGGATTTCACATCTATGGATTTCATTTCCAGGCTACCGAAGACAAGAAAGGGACATGACTCCATTTGGGTGATTGTGGACCGATTGACGAAATCGGTTCATTTCCTCCCAATTAGAGTTTCAAATTCAGTAGATGATTTAGCCAAGCTGTACATCAAGGAGATTGTACGGCTGCATGGTTCCTATGAAGATTGTGTTAGATTGGGACACGCAATTCATGTCTATTTTCTAGACTCGAATCCAAGAAGCAATGGGAGTGCAACTGAAGTTCAGTACCGGGTTCCACCCACAGACCGATGGGCAGACGGAACGGGTAAATGAGATATTAGAAGATATGTTGCGGGCATGTGTGCTTGATTTCAAGTACAGTTGGGATGACTGTCTCCCCTATGCCGAGTTTGCTTATAACAACAGCTTCCAAACGAGCATTGGCATGGCTGGCTCCCTACGAAGCATTGTATGAGCGCCCATGTCGAGCTCCACATTGTTGGGCAGAAGTTGGCGAGAAGAGCTTGGTTGGCCTAGATTTGGTACAGGCAACCTTAGAGAAGATCGACATTATCAGGCGTCGACTTCTTGCAGCCCAGAGTAGACAGAAGAGTTACACCGATATAAGATGGCGATAGCTGGAATTTGAAGTTGAAGACCATGTATTCCTAAAAGTTTCCCCAATGAAGGGAGAGTACTTCGTTTTGGTAAGAAAGGAAAACTCACGCCGAGATTCATTGGCTCATTCCAGATTCTAGACCGAGTGGGTGTGGTAGCATACAGCCTTGCTTTGCCCACACCACTCGCAGGCGTGCACAACGTATTCCACATATCAATGTTGAAGAAATATGTTCCTGACCTTTCCCATATTATTAAATGGGAGCAAGCACAATTAAGTGAAGATGATATCTATGTATTGCGACCAACACATGTTCTCGATAGGAAAGAACAAGTGTTACGCAGCAAAGTGATCCCACTCGTGAAGGTGCTATGGACACACCATACTGAGGAAGAGGCTACTTGGGAAACAGAAGCCGAAGTCCGTAAGAACTACCCTTAGATCCTTAAAGAATACTTAATGTATTAATTTCGGCGATGAAATTTTTCTTTAAGGGGGGTAGATTGTAACGTCTTGGAAAAATCTGTACAAAGGCCCGAGTACCACCTCAGACAGAAATCCTTAAAGATCGTATTCTGTAGAAATTTAGGTGAAAATTAATTAAGTACTAAACTAAATTAATCTGTGGATTTAGCTCGAACTACCATTTACACAAATGGTAAGACCCAAAACCATCAAAATCGCTAGCTCAAAACTACTTGAGAACTTAGGAAAAATCTCACGAGCTTGTCGCTCTCAGAAGTACATTGAAACTTTGTATCGGACATGGACCGAATGTCAAAAGTCCGATGACCGCGAAACTATAGGGTTATGACCATCTTATTGGGCTTGACAATCATCGCGTGAATCGAACCCAAATAGTGTTCAGAAACGCACAACTTGAGCCCTAAGTAAAGAGTGTGAGAAATGCGAATATCTTTAGAAAACGAAGTTAAACTTAAGTAATCGGGCCGTTCGCTTACGTGCGAAATTGAGGATTTTAGATCATCAGTTTTTGACCAAACTTCACCCAGGGGAAAAGAAAATTTCCCTGCTCATATCCGTATACTTGTGGCCCCGATCGAGCAAGCACGACCGTTAATCTGACGCGGGTCTTTCATGGCTGATCGGCCTATCTAATCGCGCTGAAATCACAATCCTGGCATAGATCCATTGTCAGGGAACTTTTCCTACGACGTAAGTGAATAGTGGGCCTTCCTACGAGCCCGGTTTGTCAAAAACAGGCACCCTTAGGTTATAAATTAAGTATACCATGGCCCTGAGGCCATTTGCATCAGTTCTGGGCCTATATAAAGCCCTTAAACCACCCCATTTCTATTCCATACGAATTTGCTCCAAACCCTAGGAGAGAAGAGAGAAAAGAGGAAGGAGAGGAGAGAGACTTTGGGAGATCGTTGTTGGGATTCTCTCCCACTACACCATGCACTGAATCGCATTTCCATTTAGCTAACCGATCTATTTCGGTTACGATTTAGGTAAGAAATCCTAACCCTAATCTTGATTTAGGGATCCAAATGGAGTAATTGAAGAAATAGCTAACCTATTTCATTGCTTAGGTGCTTGAGGTTCTATTTTTGGGAACGTAGGATTCGAACCAATTCCGAATCGAGTATTCCAACGAAAGGTGCGGATTATAAACATTTAGGTTATGGTTTTCAATGCTTTCAATGTCAGCTAATGATTTATATCTGACTTGATTGCTGCAATCAGATGACCAAAAATTGACCCAATACAATCTGTGATCGTAAGCTGTTGGAGTCTTTGTAGTTTGTGTGCGCAAAATGTTAAAGTCTCCATAGTTTGTGCTTGCAAGTTATTGGAATATTTAGTTTTTTCTCAAAAGCTGTTGGAGTCTTTACAGGTTGCACGCAGAGTGTTGGAGTCTTCACAGTATCTACTCGCAAGTTGTCAGTGTCTTCACAGTTTGTGCTCACAAGTTGTTGGAGTCTTCACAATTTATGCCCGTAAGTTGTTGGATTCTTCACGGTTTATACTTGCAAGTTGTTAGAGCCTTCACAGTTTGTGCGCGAAAGTGTTTGAGTCTTCACATTTTGAGCTCGCAAGCTATTGGATTCTTCACAGTTTGTACGCTCCAATTGTTGGAGTCTTCATTGTTTGTGCTCGCAAGCTGTTGGAGTCTTCACAGTTTGTGCACGCAAGTTGTCAGAGTCTGCACAGTTTGTGCTCGCAAGTTGTAGGCGTCTTCACAGTTTGTGTGCGCAAATTGTTAAAGTCTTCACAGTTTATGCTCGCATGCTGTTAGAGTCTGCACAATTTGTGCTCGCAAGCTGTTGGAGTCTTCACAATTTGTGCTCGCAAGTTGTTAGAGTCTTCATTGTTTGCGCGCGCAAAGTGTTTGAGTCTTCATAATTTGTGCTCGCAACGTGTTGGAGTCTTCATAGTTTGTGCGCACAAAGTGTTTGAGTCTTCATAGTTTGTGCTCGCAAGCTGTTGGAGTCTTCACAATTTGTGCTTGCAAGCTGTTGGAGTCTTCATAGTTTGTATGCGCAAAATGTTGAAGTCTCCACAATTTGTGCTCGCAAGCTGTTGGAGTCCTCACAGTTTTTTCTCAAAAGCTATTGGAGTCTTCATAGGTTGTGCGCAGAGTGTTGGAATTTCACAGTATCTGCTCGCAAGCTGTCAGAGTCTTCACAATTTGTGCTCGTAAGCTGTTAGGGTCTCCATAGTTTGTGCTCCCAAGTGGTTGGAGTCTTCACAATTTGTGCTCGCAAGTTGTCGAAGTCTTCACAGTTTGTCCTCATATGCAGTTGGATTCTTCACAGTTTGTACACGCCAATTGTTGGAGTCTTCACAGTTTATGCTTTCAAGCTGTTAGACTCTTCATAGTTTATGCACGCAAGTTGTTGGAGTTTGCACAGTTTATGCTCGCAAGCTGTAAGAGTCTTCACAGTTTATGCGCACAAAGTGTTTGAGTCTTCACAGTTTGTGCTCACAAGCTGTTGTATTCTTCATAGTTTGTACGTGCCAATTGTTGGAGTCTTCACATTTTGTGGTTGCATGTTGTTGGAGTCTTCACAATTTGTGCTCACAAGATGTTGGAGTGTTCACAGTTTGTTAACGCAAAATGTTGAAGTCTTCACAGTTTGTACTCGCAAGTTGTTGGAGTCTTCAGAATTTTTTCTTGCAAGTTGTTGGAGTCTTCACAGGTTGTGCACGCAGAGTGTTAGAGTCTTCACAGTATCTGTTCACAAGCTATCGGAATCTTTACAGTTTGTGCACGCAAGTTGTTGGAGTCTTCACAGTTTGTGCACGCAAGTTGTTGGAGTCTTCACGGTTTGTGTTCGCAAACTGTAGGAGTCTTCACAGTTTGTGTGCACAAATTGTTGAAGTCTTCACAGTTTTTGCTTGCATGGTGTTGAAGTCTGCACGATTTGTGCTCGCAAGCTGTTAAAGTCTTCATAATTTGTGCTCACAAGCTATTGGAGTCTTCACACTTTGTGTGCGGAAAATGTCGAAGTATTCACAGTTTGTGCTCGCAAGCTGTTGGAGTCTTCACAGTATTTTTAGTCTTTATAGGTTGTGCGGGTAGAGTGTTAGAGTCGTCATAGTATCTGCTCGCAAGCTGTTGGAGTCTTCAGAGAGTGTGCTCGCAAGCTGTTGGAGTATTCAAAGTTCGTGCTCGCAAGCTGTTGGGGTCTTCACAGTTTATGTTCACAAGTTGTTGAAGTCTTTACAGTTTGTGTGCGCATAGTGTTTGAGTCTTCACAGTTTGTGCTCGCAAGCTGTTGGATTCTTCATGGTCTGTGCGTGCCAATTATTGGCGTCTTCACAGTTTGTACTTGCAAGCTGTTGCAATCTTCACAATTTATGATCGTAAACTGTTGGAGTCTTCGTAGTTTGTGTGCACAAAATGTTGAAGTGTCCATAGTTAGTGCTCGCAAGCTGTTGGAGTCTTCACAGTTTCTTCTCAAAAGCTGTTGGAGTCTTCATAATTTTTTCTTGCAACCTGTTGAAGTCTTCCCAGGTTGTGCGCGTAGAGTGTTGGAGTCTTCACAGTATTTGCTCGTAAACTGTAGGAGTCTTGATAGTTTATGCTCGCAAGCTATTGGAGTCTTAATAGTTTGTGCACGCAAGCTGTTGGAGTCTTCACAGTTTGTGCATGCAAGTGTTGGAGTCTTCACAGTTTCTGCTCGCAAGCTATAGACATCTTCACAGTTTGTGTGCACAAATTGTTGAAGTCTTCACAGCTTGTGCTCGCTTGCTGTTGGAGTCTGCTCAATTTGTGCTTGCAAGCTGCTGGAGTCTTCACAATTTGTGCTCGTAAGATGTTGGAGTCTTCATTGTTTGTGCTTCCAAGTTGATGGAGTCTTCCCAGTTTTTGCTCGCAACGTGTTGGAGTCTTCATATTTTGTGCACGCAAAGTGTTTGAGTCTTCATATTTGTACTTGTAAGCTATTGGAGTCTTCACAATTTGTGCTTGCAAGCTATTGGAGTCTTTATAGTTTGTATGCGTAAAATGTTTAAGTGTCCACAGTTTGTGCTCGTAAGCTATTGGAGCCTTCACAGTTTTTTCTCAAAAGCTATTAGAGTCTTCACAGGTTGTGCTCAGAGTGTTGGAATTTCATAGTATCTGCTCGTAAGCTGTCGGAGTCTTCATAGGTTGTGCTCGCAAGTTGTTGGAGTCTTTAGAGTTTGTGCACGCAAAGTGTTTAAGTCTTCACAGTTTGTGTCACAAGCAGTTGCATTCTTCATAGTTTGTATGTGCCAATTGTTGTCTTCACAGTTTGTGCTTGCAAATTGTTGGAGTCTTCACAGTTTGTGCATGCAAGTTGTTGGAGTCTACACAGTTTATGCTCGCAAGCTGTACGAGTCTTCACAGTTTATGTGCGCAAAGTGTTTGAGTCTTAACAGTTTGTGCCCGCAAGCTGTTGGATTCTTCACAGTTTGTACCCGCCAATTGTTGGAGTCTTCACAATTTGTGTTCACAAGATGTTGGATTGTTCACAGTTTGTTAGCGCAAAATGTTGAAGTCTTCACATTTTGTAGTCGAAAGTTGTTGGAGTCTTCACAATTTTTTCTGACAAGTGTTGGAGCCTTCACAGGTTGTGCGTGAAGAGTGTTGGAGTCTTCACAGTATATGCTCGTAAGCTTTCGGAGTCTTCACAATTTGTGCACATAAGCTATCAGATTCTTCATAGTTTATGCACGCAAGCTGTTGGAATCTTCACAATTTGTGCACGCAAGTTGTTGGAGTCTTCACAGTTTGTGATCGTAAGCTGTAGAGTCTTCACAGTTTTTGTGCACAAATTGTTGAAGTCTTCACAGTTTGTGCTCGCATTGTGTTAGAGTCTGCACAATTTGTGCTTGCAAGTTGTTGGAGTCTTCACAATTTGTGCTCATAAGCTGTTGGAGTCCTCATTGTTTGTGTTCGCAAGCTGATGGAGTCTTCATAGTTTACGCTTGTAACGTGTTGGAGCCTTCACAGTTTGTGCGCGCAAAATGTTTAACTCTTCACAGTATGTGCTTGCAAGCAGTTGGAGTCTTCACAGTTTGATCGCGCAAAGTATTTGAGTCTTCACAGTTTTTGCTCACAAGTTGTTGGAGTCCTTACAATTTGTGCTCGCAAGCTGTTGGATTCTTCATAGTTTGTGCTTGCAAATTGTTGGATTCTTCACTGTTTGTCCGCACTAGTTGTTGGAGTCTTCATAGTTTGTGCTCGCAAGCTAGTGGATTCTTCACAGTTTATGCTCCTAGAGATGCGCAAATGGTCTCGGAATACGGTGATTCAATTCAAGAATGAAAGAGCACTAAAGCACCATTCAGATGACCAAAAATTGACCCAACCTGACATCAAACGAGGGAGTTATGAGCATCTCCATTGGATCGCGAGATTTGGAAAGATTAACAATCCAAATTGCAAAATGACGATCGAAGAGTTCCAACGGGCTTTTGGGATATTGAATGGTCTTAGAATTAGACAATTCTAGTCCCATTTGGAAGCTTGTCGAGTTACCATTCCAATGAGCTCAAAATAGTCTAAATTCTACCTTTGAAGAGAGGGTTATGAAGGTTACTATTGGATAAGAAGATGGAGGAAAAATTCAGGACCGACGACTGTGATCCCACTTACGGATGTAAAAATGGTCTCAGAATACGACGATTTAAGTCAGGAATGAAAGAGCACTAAAGTACCTTTCAGATGACCAAAAATTGACCCAATTCTACATTAAACGAGGGATTTATGAGCATCTCCATTGGATCGCGCGATTTAAAAAGATTGATAATCCAAATTGCAAAATGACGATTTAAGAGGTCTAACGTGCTTTTGGGATATCGAACGGTCTCAGAATTAGACAATTCTAGTCCCACTTGGAAGCTTGTCGAGTTACCATTCTAATGAGCTCAAAATAGTTTAAATTCGACCACTGAAGAGAGAGTTATGATGGTTACTATTGGACAAGGAGATGAAGGAAAAATTCCGGACTGACGAATGCGATCCCATTTATGGATGCGCAAATGGTCTCGGAATTGGACGATTCAACTCAGGAATGAAAGAGCCCTAAAGTACCTTTTAGATGACCAAAAATCAACCCAATCTGACATCAAATGAGGGAGTTATGAGCATCTTTGTTGGATCGCACAATTCGAAAAGATTAATAATCCAAATTGCAAAATGACGGTCGAAGAGCTCCAACGTGCTTTTGGGATATCGAACGGTCTCAGAATTAGCTAATTCTGGTCCCCTTTGGAAGCTTGTCGAGTTACCATTCCAATGAGCTCAAAATAGTCTAAATTCAACCACTGAAGAGAGCGTTATGAAGGTTACTATTGGACAAGGAGATGGAAAAATTTAGGACCGACGACTGCGATCCCACTTACGAATGCGCAAATGTTCTCAGCATACGATGATTCAAGTTAGGAATGAAAGTGCACTAAGTACCTTTCAGATGACCAAAAATCGACCCAATCCGACATCAAATGAGGGAGTTATGAGTATCTCCATTGGATCGTGCAATTTCCAAAGATTAATCATCTAAATTACAAAATGACGATCGAAGGGTTCTAACATGCTTTTGGGATATCGAACGGTCTGAGAATTGGACAATTCTGGTCCCATTTAGAAGCTTGTCAGTTACCATTCCAATGAGCTCAAAATAGTCCAAATTCGACAATTGAAGAGAGCGTTGTGAAGGTTACTATTAGACAAGGAGATGAAGGTGAAATTCAGGACCGACGACTGCGATCCCACTTACGGCTTCGAAAATGGTCTCAGAATACGATGATTCAAGTCAAGAATGAAAGAGCACTAAAGTACCAAAAAGATTACCAAAAATCGACCCAATCTGACATCAAACAAGGGAGTTATGAGCATCTCCGTTGGATCGCGCGATTTGGAATGATTAATAATCCAAATTGCAAAATGATGATCGAAGAGTTCCAACGGGCTTTTGGGATATCGAACGGTCTCAGAATTAGACAATTCCTATCCCATTTGGAAGCTTGTCGACTTACCATTATAATGAGCTCAAAATAGTCTAAATTCAACCACTAGAGAGGGAGTTATGAAGGTTACTATTGGACAAGGAGATGATGGAAAAATTCAGGACCGACGACAGCAATCCCACTTACGGATGCATAAACGGTATCGAAATACGACAATTCAAGTCAGGAATGAAAGAGCACTAAGGTACCATTAAGATGACCAAAAATTGACCCAATACGACATCAAATGAGGGAGTTATGAGCAGCTCCATTGGATCGCACGATTTGGAAAGATTAGCAATCCAAATTGCAAAATGACGACCGAAGAGTTCCTACATGCTTTTGGGATATTGAACGGTCTTAGAATTAGACAATTCTGGTCCCATTTGGAAGCTTGTAGAGTTACCATTCCAATGAGCTCAAAATAGTCTAAATTTGACAATTGAAGAGAGCGTTATGAAGGTTACTATTGGATAAGGAGATAAAGGTAAAATTTAGGACCGATGACTACGATCCCACTTTGCACAAATGGTCTCGGAATACGATGATTCAAGTCAAGAATGAAAGAGCATTAAAGTACCAAAAAGATTACCCAAAATCAACCCAATCCGACATCAAACGAGGGTGTTATGAGCATCTCCGTTGGATCGCGCGATTTGGAATGATTAATAATCCAAATTGCAAAATAACGATCGAAGAGTTCTAACGTGCTTTTGGGAGATCGAACGGTTTCAGAATTAGACAATTCTGGTCCCATTAGGAAGCTTGTCGAGTTACCATTCCAATGAGCTCTAAATAGTTTAAATTCAACTACTGAAGAGAGTTATGAAGGATACTATTGGACAAGGAGATGAAGGAAAAATTTAGGACCGACGACTGAAATCCCACTTACGGATGCGCAAATGGTCTAGGAATACGATGATTCAAGTCAGGAATGAAAGAGCACTAAAGTACCTTTCAGATGAACAAAAATCGACCCAATCTGACATCAAATGAGGGGGTTATGAGCATCTCCATTGGATCATGCAATTTACAAAGATTAACGATCCAAATTGAAAAATGATGATCGAAGTGTTCCAATAGGCTTTTGGGATATCGAAGGTCTCAGAATTAGCCAATTCTGGTCCCATTTGGAAGCTTGCCGAGTTACCATTCTAATGAGCTCAAAATAGTCTAATTCGACCACTAAAGAGAGAGTTATGGTGGTAACTATTGGACAAGGAGATGAAGGAAAAATTCTGGACCGACAACAGCGATCCCACTTAAGGATGCGCAAATGGTCTCGGAATACGATGATTGAAGTCAGGAATGAAAGAGCACTAAAGTACCTTTCAGATGACCAAAAATTGATGCAATCCAACATCAAACAAGAGAGTTATGAGCATCTCCATTGAATCGCGTGATTTGGAATTATTAACAATTAAAATTGCAAAATGATGATCGAAGAGTTTCAATGGGCTTTCGGGATATCGAACGGTCTCAGAATTAGACAATTCTAGTCTTATTTGGAAGCTTATCGAGTTACCATTCCAATGAGCTGAAAATAATCTTAATTTGACCACTGTAGAGAGTGTTATAAAGGTTACTATTGGACAAGGAGATGCAGGTAAAATTCAGGACCGACGACTGCGATCACACTTACGGATGCATAAATGGTCTCGAAATATGGCGATTCAATTCAGGAATGAAAGAGCACTAAAGTACTATTCAGATGACTAAAAATTGACCCAATCCAACATCAGACGAGGGAGTTATGAGCATCTCCACTGGATCGCGTGATTTGGAAAGATTAACAATCCAAATTGTAAATTGACGATCGAAGAGTTCCAACGTGCTTTTGGGATAATGAACGGTCTCAGAATTGAGAAATTTTAGTCCAATTAGGATGCTTGTCGAGTTACCATTCCAATGAGCTCAAAATAGTCTAAATTCAACCACTGAAGAGAGAGTCATGAAGGATACCATTGGACAAGGAGATGAAGGAAAAATTCAGGACCGACGAATGCGATCCCAATTACGGATGCGCAAATGGTCTCGGAATACGACGATTCAAGTCAGGAATGAAAGAACACTAAAGTACCTTTCAAATGATCAAAAATTAACCCAATTCGACTTTAAACAAGGGATTTATGAGCATCTCCATTTGATCGCGCGATTTGAAAAGATAAATAATCCAAATTGAAAAATGACGATTTAAGAGTTCTAATGTGCTTTTGGGATATTGAACGGTCTCGAAATTAGACAATTCTAGTCCCACTTGGAAGCTAGTTGAGTTACCATTCAAATGAGTTCAAAATATTCTAAATTCGACCACTGAAGAGAGAGTTATGATGGTTACTATTAGACAAGGAGATGAAGGAAAAATTCAGGACCGACGACTACGATTCCACTTACGGATGAGCAAATGGTCTCGGAATTGGACGATTCAAGTCAGGAATGAATGAGCCCTAAAGTACCTTTCAGATGACTAAAAATCAACCGAATCCGACATCAAATGAGTTATGAGCATCTTCGTTGGATAGCGCAATTTGGAAAGATTAACAATCCAAATTGCAAAATAACGATCGAAGAGTTCCAACGTGCTTTTGGGATATCGAACGGTCTCAGAATTAGCCAATTCTGGTCCCCTTTGGAAGCTTGTCGAGTTACTATTCCAATGAGCTCAAAATAGTCTAAATTCGACAACTGAAGAGAGCATTAGACGGTTACTATTGGACAAGGAGATGAAGGTAAAATTTAGGACCGACGACTGCGATCGCACTTATGGGTGCGCAAATGGTCTCGGAATATGACGATTCAAGTCAGGAATGAAAGAGCACTAAAGTACTTAAAAGATTACCAAAATTTGACCCAATCCGACATCAAATGAGGGAGTTATGAGCATCTCCATTGGATCGCGCGATTTGGAATGATAAACAATCCAAATTGCAAAATGACGATCGAAGAGTTCCAACGTGCTTTTGGGATATCGAACGGTCTCAGAATTAGCCAATTTCGGTCCCTTTTGGAAGCTTGTCGAGTTACCATTCCAATGAGCTCAAAATAGTCTAAATTCAACCACTGAAGAGAGAGTTTTGAAGGTTACTATTGGACAAGGAGATGAAGGAAAAATTCAGGACTGACGACCGTGATCCCACTTACAGATGCGCAAATGGTCTCGGAATACGATGATTCAAGTGAGGAATGAAAGAGCACTTAAGTACCGTTCAGATGACCAAAAATTCAACCAATCTGACATCAAACGTGGGAGTTATGAGCATCTCCATTGGATCGTGCAATTTGCAAAGATTAATGATCCAAATTGCAAATTGACGATCGAAGAATTCCAACATGCTTTTGGGATATCGAACGGTCTCAGAATTAGACAATTCTGGTCCCATTTGGAAGCTTGTCGAGTTACCATTCCAATGAGCTCAAAATAATCTAAATTCGACAATTGAGGAGATCGTTATGAAGGTTACTATTGGACAAGGAGATGAAGGTGAAATTCAGGACCGACGACTGTGATCCCACTTACGGGTGCACAAATGGTCTCGGAATACGATGATTCAAGTCAAGGATAAAAGAGCACTAAATTACCAAAAAGATTACCAAAAATTGACCCAATCTGACATCAAACGAGGGAGTTAAGTGCATCTCCGTTGGATCGCGTGATTTGGAATGATTAATAATCCAAATTGCAAAATGACGATTGAAGAGTTTCAACGGGCTTTCGGGATATTGAACAGTCTCAGAATTTGACAATTCTAGTCCTATTTGGAAGCTTACCAAATTATCATTCCAATGAGGTCAAAATAGTCTAAATTTAACCACTGAAGAGAGAGTTATGAAGGATACTATTAGACAAGGAGATGAACGAAAAATTTAGGATCGACGAATGCGATCCCAATTACGGATGCACAAATTGTCTCGGAATACGACGATTCAAGTAAGGAATGAAAGAGCATTAAAGTACCCTTTCAGATGACCAAAAATGGACCCAATTCGACATTAAATGAAGGATTTATGAGCTTCTCCATTGGATTGCGTGATTTGAAAAGATTAATAATCCAAATTTTAAAATGACGATTTAAGAGATCTAACGTGCTTTTGGGATATTGAACGGTCTCGGAATTAGACAATTCTATTCCCACTTGGAAGCTTGTTGAGTTACCATTCTAATGAGCTCAAAATAGTCTAAATTCGACCACTGAGGAGAGAGTTATGATGGTTACTATTGGACAAGGAGATGAAGGAAAAATTCAGGACCGACGATTGCGATCCCACTTACAGATGCTCAAATGGTCTCGGAATTGGATGATTCAAGTCAGGAAGGAAAGAACCTTAAAGTACCTTTCAGATGACCAAAAATCAACCCAATCCGATATCAAACGAGTTATGAGCATATCCGTTGGATCGCGCAATTTGGAAAGATTAACAATCCAAATTGCAAAAGGACGATTAAAGAGTTCCAATGTGCTTTTGGGATATCGAACGGTCTCAGAATTAGCCAATTGTCGTCCCCTTTGGAAGCTTGTTGAGTTACCATTCCAATGAGCTCAAAATAGTCTAAATTCAACCAATGAAGAGAGCATTATGAAGGTTACTATTGGATAAGGAGGTGAAGGTAAAATTTAGGACCGACGACTGCGATCCCACTTACGGGTGCGCAAATGGTCTCGGAATACAACGATTCAAGTCAGGAATGAAAGAGCACTAAAGTACCAAAAAGATTAGCAAAAATCGACCCAATCTGACATCAAACGAGGGAGTTATGAGTAGCTCTGTTGGATCGAGCGATTTGGAATGATTAATAATCCAAATTGCAAAATGACGATCGAAGAGTTCTTACGTGCTTTTGGGATATCGAACGGTCTTAGAATTAGACAATTTTGGAGCAATTAGGAAGCTTGTCGAGTTACCATTCCAATGTGCTCAAAATTGTCTAAATTCAATCACTGAAGAGAGAGTTATGAAGGATAATATTGGACAAGGAGATGAAGGAAAAATTTAGGACCGAAGACTACAATCCCACTTACGGATACGCAATTGGTCTCGGAATATGATGATTCAAGTCAGGAATGAAAGCGCACTAAAGTACCTTTAAGATGACCAAAAATCCACCCATTCTGACTTCAAACGAGGGGGTTATGAGCATCTCCATTGGATCGTGCAATTTACAAAGATTAACAATCCAAATTGCAAAATGACGATCAAAGTGTTCCAACATGCTTTTAGGATATCGAAGGTCTCAGAATTAGCCAATTCTGGTCCCATTTGGAAGCTTGTCGAGTTACCATTCTAATGAGCTCTAAATTGTCTAAATTCGACAACTAAAGAGAGTGTTATGAAGGTTACTATTGGATAAGGAGATGAAGGTAAAATTCAGGACCGACGACAGCGATCCCACTTACGGATGCGCAAATGGTCTGGAAATACGACGATTGAAGTCAGGAATGAAAGAGCAGTAAAGTACCTTTCAGATGACCAAAAATCAACGCAATCCAACATCAAACGAGAGAGTTATGAGCATCTCCGTTGAATCGCGCGATTTAGAATGATTAACAATCCAAATTGTAAAATGACGAACGAAGAGTTTCAGCGGGCTTTCGGGATATCGAACGGTCTCAGAATTAGACAATTCTAGTCCTATTTGGAAGCTTATCGAGTTACCATTCCAATGAGCTCAAAATAGTTTTAATTTGACCACTGAAGAGAGAGTTATGAAGGTTACTATTGGACAAGGAGATGCAGGTAAAATTCAGGACCGATGACTGCGAACCCCCTTACGGATGAGTAAATGGACTCGGAATACGGCGATTCAATTCAAGAATGAAAGAGCACTAAAGTACCATTCAGATGACTAAAAATCGACCCAATCCGACATCAAATGAAGGAGTTATGAGCATCTCCATTGGATCGCATGATTTGGAAAGATTAACAATCCAAATTGTAAATTGACGATTGAAGAGTTCCAACGTGCTTTTGAGATAACGAATGGTCTCAGAATTAGACAATTCTGGTCCCATTAGGAAGCTTGTCGAGTTACCATTACAATGAGCTCAAATTTGTCTAAATTCCACCACTGAAGAGAGAGTTATGAAGGATACTATTGGACAAGGAGACGAAGGAAAAATTTAGGACCGATGAATGCGATCCCAATTACAGATGCGAAAATAGTCTCGGAATACGATGATTGAAGTCAGGAATAAAAGAGCACTAAAGTACCCTTTCAGATGACCAAAAATTGACCCAATTCGACATTAAACGAGGGATTTATTAGCAGCTCCATTGGATCACGTGATTTCAAAAGATTAATAATCCAAATTGCAAAATGATGATTTAAGAGTTCAAACTTGCTTTTGGGATATTGAACGGTCTCGAAATTAGACAATTCTAGTCCCACTTGGAAGCTTGTCGAGTTACCATTCTAATGAGCTCAAAATAGTCTAAATTCGACCACTAAAGAGAGAGTTATGATGGTTATTAATGGACAAGGAGAGGAAGGAAAAATTCAGGACCGACGACTGCGATCCCACTTAGGGATGCGCAAATGGTCTCGAAATAGGACGATTCAAGTCAGGAATGAAAGAGCCCTAAAGTACCTTTCAGATGACCAAAAATCAACCCAATCCGACATCAAACGAGTTATGAACATCTTTGTTGGATCGCGCAATTAAGAAAGATTAACAATCCAAATTGCAAAATGACGATTGAAGAGTTCCAACGTGCTTTTGGGATATCGAACAGTCTCAGAATTAGCCAATTGTGGTCCCCTTTGGAAGCTTGTCGAGTTACCATTCCAATGAGCTCAAAATAGTCTAAATTCAACCATTGAAGAGATGGTTATGAAGGTTACTATTGCACAAGGAGATGAAGGAAAAATTCAGGACCGATGATTGCGATCCCACTTACAGATGCGCAAATGGGCTCGGAATACGATGATCCAAGTGAGGAATGAAAGAGCACTAAAGTACCTTTCAGATGACCAAAAATCCACCCAATTTGACATCAAACGAGGCAGTTATGAGCATCTCCATTAGATCATGCAATTTGCAAAGATTAATGATCCAAATTGAAAATTGACGATCGAAGAATTCCAACATGCTTTTGGGATATCGAACGGTCTCAGAATTAGACAATTCTGATCCCATTTGGAAGCTTGCCGAGTTACCATTCCAATGAGCTCAAAACAGTCTAAATTTGACAATTGAAGAGAGCGTTATGAAGGTTACTATTGGACAAGGAGATGAACGTGCAATTCAGGACAGACGACTGCGATCCCACTTACGGGTGCACAAATGGTCTCGGAATACGACGATTCAAGTCAGGAATGAAAGAGTACTAAATTACCAAAAAGATTACCTAAAATTGACCCAATTGGACATCAAACGAGGGAGTTATGAGCATCTTCGTAGGATCACGCAATTTGGAATGATTAATAATCCAAATTGTAAAATGACGATCGAAGAGTTCTAACGTGCTTTTGGGAGATCGAGCGGTCTCAGAATCAGACAATTCTGGTCCCATTAGGAAGCTTGTAGAGTTACCATTCCAATGAGCTCAAAATAGTCTAAATTCTACAACTGAGAGCGTTATAAAGGTTACTATTAGACTAGGAGATGAAGGTAAAATTTAGGACCGACGACTGCAATCCCACTTACAGGTGCGCAAATGGTCTCGGAATACGACGATTCAAGTCAAGAATGAAAGAGCACTAAAGTACCAAAAAGATTACCAAAAATTGACCCAAGCCGACATCAAATGAGGGAGTTATGAGCATCTCCATTGGATCACGCGATTTGGAATGATTAACAATCCAAATTGCAAAATGATGATCGAAGAGTTCCAACGTGCTTTTGGGATATCGAACGGTCTCAGAATTAGACAATTCTGGTCCCATTAGGAAGCTTGTCGAGTTACCATTCCAATGAGCTCAAATAGTCTAAATTCAAGCACTGAAGATAGAGTTATGAAGGTTACTATTGGACAAGGAGGTGAAGGAAAAATTCAGGATCGACGACTGCGATCCCACTTACGGATGCGCAAATGGTCTAAGAATACGACGACTCAAAGCAGGAAGGAAAGAGCACTAAAGTACCATTCAGATGACCAAAAATTGACCAAATCCGACATCAAACAAGGTAGTTAAGAGCGTCTCCATTGGACCGCACTATTTGGAAAGACTAACAATCCAAATTGCAAAATGACGATCGAACAGTTCTAACGTGCTTTTGGGATATCAACGGTCGCAGAATTAGCCAATTCTGGTTCCATTGGGAAGCTTGTCGAGTTAACATTCTAATGAGCTCAAAATAGTCTAAATTCGACAACTAAAGAGAGAGTTAAGGTGGTTACTATTAGACAAGGAGATGAAGGAAAATTTCAGGACCAACAACTGTGATCCCACTTACGGATCCACGAATGGTCTCGAAATACGGTGATTCAATTTAAGAATGAAAGAGCACTAAAGCACCATTCAAATGACCAAAAATTGACCCAATCCGACATCAAACAAGGGAGTTATGAGCATCTCCATTGGATCGTGCGATTTGGAAAGATTAATAATCCAAATTGCAAAGTGATGATTTAAGAGTTCTAACGTACTTTTGGGATATTGAACGGTCTCGGAATTAGACAATTCTAGTCCCACTTGGAAGCTTGTTGAATTACTATTCTAATGAGCTCAAAATAGTCTAAATTCAACCACTGAAGAGCGAGTTATGATGGTTATTGTTGGACAAGGAGATGAAGGAAAAATTCAGGACCGACGACTGTGATCCCACTTACAGATGCGCAGATGGTCTTAGAATTGGACGATTGAAGTCAGGAATGAAAGAGCCCTAAAGTACCTTTCAGATGACCAAAAATCAACCCAATCAGACACAAACGAGTTATGAGCATATTCGTTGGATCGCGTAAATTGGAAAGATTAACAATCCAAATTGCAAAATGACGATCGAAGAGTTCTAACATGCTTTTAGGATATCGAACGGTCTCAGAATTAGCCAATTGTGGTTCCCTTTGGAAGCTTGTCGAGTTACAATTCCAATGAGCTCAAAATAGTCTAAATTCAACCACTGAAGAGAGTGTTATGAAGGTTACTATTGGACAAGGAGATGAAGGTAAAATTCAGGACAGACGACAGCGATCCAACTTACGGGTGCGCGCAAATGGTCTCAGAATACGATGATTCAAGTCAGGAATGAATGGGCACTAAAGTACCTTAAAGATTACCAAAAATTGACCCAATTCGACATCAAATGAGGGAGTTATGAGCATCTCCATTGGATCGCGCGATTTGGAATTATTAACAATCCAAATTGTAAAATGACGATCGAAGAGTTCCAACGTGCTTTTGGGATATCGAACGGTCATAGAATTAGACAATCCTGGTCCCTTTAGGGAGCTTTTCGAGTTACCATTCGAATGAGCTCAAAATATTTTAAAATCAACCACTGAAGAGAGAGTTATCAAGGTTATTATTGGATAAGGAGATGAAGGAAAAATTCAGGATCGACGACTGCGATCCCACTTATGGATGCGCAAATGGTCTCGAAATATGACGATTCAAATCAGGAATGAAAGAGCACTAAAGTACCATTCAGATGACAAAAAATTGACCCAATCCGACATCAAACGAGGTAGTTATTAGCGTCTCCATTAGACCGTGCTATTTGGAAAGATTAACAATCTAAATTGCAAAATGATGATTGAAGAGTTCCAACGTGCTTTTGGGATATCAATTAGCCAATTCTGGTTCCATTTGGAAGCTTATCGAGTTACCATTCTAATGAGCTCAAAATAGTCTAAATTCGACCACTAAAGAGAGTTATGGTGGTTACTATTGGACAAGGAGATGAAGGAAAAATTCAGGACCAACAACGACAATGATCCCACTTACGAATGCGCTAATGGTCTCGGAATACGATGATTCAAGTCAGGAATGAAAGAGCACTAAAGTACCATTCAGATGACCAAAAATCGACCCAATCCGACATCAAATGAGGGAGTTTTGAGCATCTCCGTTGGATCGCGTGATTTTGGAAAGATTAACAATCCAAATTGCTAATTGACGATTGAAGAGTTCTAACGTTTTTTTGAGATAACAAACGGTCTTAGAATTAGACAATTCTAGTCCCATTAGGAAGCTTGTCGAGTTACCATTCTAATGAGCTCAAAATAGTCTAAATTCAACCACTGAAGAGAGGGTTATGAAGGTTGCTATTGGACAAGGAGATGAAGGAAAAATTTAGGACTGACAACTGCGATCTCACTTACGGATGCGCAAATGGTCTCGGAATACGATGATTCACGTGAAGAATGAAAGAGCACTAAAGTACCTTTCAGAAGACCTAAAATCAACGCAATCTAACATCAAAAGAGAGAGTTTTGAGCATCTCCATTGAATCACGAGATTTGGAATGATTAACAATCCAAATTGTAAAATGTCGATTGAAGAGTTTCAATGGCCTTTCGGGATATCGAACGGTCTCGAAATTAGACAATTCGAGTCCTATTTGCAAGCTTATCGAGTTACCATTCCAATGAGCTCAAATTAGTCTTAATTTGACCACTGAAGAGAGAGTTATGAAGCTAACTATTGGACAAGGAGATGCAGGTAAAATTTAGGACCGATGACTGCGATCCCACTTACAGATGCGTAAATGGTCTCGGAATACGGTGATTCAATTCAAGAATGAAAGAGTACTAAAGTACCATTCAGATGACCAAAAATCGACCCAATCCGACATCAAATGAGGGAGTTATGAGCATCTCTATTGGATCGTGTGATTTGGAAACATTAACAATCCAAATTGTAAATTGACGATTGAAGAGTTCCAACGTGCGTTTAAGATAACGAACGGTCTCTGAATTAGACAATTCCGGTCCCATTAGGAAGCTTGTCGAGTTACATTCTAATGAGCCTAAAAGAGCCAAAATTCGACCACTGAAGAGAGAGTTATGATGGTTACTATTGGACAAGGAAATGAAGGAAAAATTCAGGACCGACAATAGCGATCCCACTTGCGGATGCACTAATGCTCTCGAAATAGGACGATTCAAGTCAGGATTGAAAGAGCCCTAAAGTACCTTTCAGATGACCAAAAATCAACACAATTCGACATCAAACGAGTTATGAGCATCTCCGTTGGATAACGCAATTTAGAAAGATTAACAATCCAAATTGCAAAATGACGATCGAAGAGTTCCAACGTGCTATTAGGATATCGAACGGTCTCAGAATTAGCCAATTCTAATCCCCTTTGGAAGCTTGTGAAGTTACCATTCCAATGAGCTCAAAATAGTCTAAATTCACCCACTGAAGAGAGGGTTATGAAGGTTACTATTGGACAAGGAAATGAAGGAAAAATTCAGGACCGACGACTATGATCCCACTTACAGATGCACAAATGGTCTCGGAATACGACGATTCATGTCAGGAATGAAAGAGCACTAAAGTACCTTTCAGATGACCAAAAATCGACCCAATCCAACATCAAACGAGAGAGTTAAGAGCATCTCCATTGGATTGCGTGATTTGAAAAGATTAATAATCCAAAATGCAAAATGACGATTTAAGAGTTCTAACGTGCTTTTGGGATATTGAACGGTCTCAGAATTAGACAATTCTAGTCCCACTTGGAAGCTTGTTGAGTTACCATTCTAATGAGCACAAAATAGTCTAAATTCAACCACTGAAGAGCGAGTTATGATGGTTATTATTGGACAAGGAGATGTAGGAAAAATTCAGGACCGACGACTGCGATCCCACTTATGGATGCGCAAATGGTCTCGGAATTGGACGATTCAAGTCAGGAATGAAAGAGCCCTCAGTACCTTTCAGATGACAAAAAATAAACCCAATTCGACATCAAACGAGTTATGAGCATCTCCGTTGGATCGCGCAATTTGGAAAGATTAACAATCCAAATTGCAAAATGATGATCGAAGAGTTCCAACGTGCTTTTGGGATATCTAATGGTCACAGAATTAGCCAATTCTAGTCCCCTTTGGTAGCTTGTCGAGTTACCATTCCAACGAGCACAAAGTAGTCTAAATTCAACCACTGAAGAGAGGGTTATGAAGGCTACTATTGGACAAGGAGATGAAGGAAAAATTCAGGACCGACAACTACGATCCCACTTACAGATACGCAAATGGTCTCGAAATATGATGATTCAAGTGAGGAATGAAAGAGCACTAAAGTACCTTTCAGATGACCAAAAATCCACCCAATCCGACATCAAACAAGGGAGTTATGAGCATCTCCATTGGATCGTGCAAATTATAAAGATTAACGATCCAAATTGCAAAATGACGATCAAAGAGTTCCAACATGCTTTTGGTATATCAAACGGTCTCAGATTAGACAATTCTGGTCCTATTTGGAAGCTTGTCTAGTTACCAATCCAATGAGCTCAAAATAGTCTAAATTCAACAACTGAAGGGAGGGTTATGAAGGTTACTATTGGACAAGGAGATGAAGGAAAAATTCAGGACCGACGACTGCGTTCCCACTTACGGATGCGCAAATGGTCTCGAAATAGGACGATTCAAGTCAGGATTGAAAGAGCCCTACAGTACCTTTCAGATGACCAAAAATCAATCCAATCCGACATCAAACGAGGGAGTTATGAGCATCTCCATTGGATCGCACAATTTGAAAAGATTAACAATCCAAATTGCAAAATGACGATCGAAGAGTTCCAACGTGCTATTGGGATATCAAACCGTCTCAGAATTAGCCAATTCTGGTCCCCTTTGGAAGATGGTCGAGTTACCATTCCATTGAGCTCAAACTAGTCTAAATTCAACCACTGAAGAGTGGGTTATGAAGGATACTATTGGACATGGAGATGAAGGAAAAATTCAGGATCGACGACTGTGATCCCACTTACGGATGCGCTAATGGTCTCGAAATAGGACGATTCAAGTCAAGATTGAAAGAGCCCCAAAGTACCTTTCAGATGACCAAAAATCAACCCAATTCGACATCAAACGAGTTATGAGCATCTCCATTGGATAGCGCAATTTAGAAAGATTAACAATCCAAAATGTAAAATGACGATCGAAGAGTTCCAACGTGCTATTGGGATATCGAACGGTCTCAGAATTAGCCAAATCTAGTCCCCTTTAGAAGCTAGTCGAGTTACCATTCCAATGAGCTCAAAATATTCTAAATTCAACCATTGAAGAGAGGGTTATGAAGGATACTATTGGACAAGGAGATGAAGGAAAAATTCAGGACCGACGAATATGATCCCACTTATGGATGCACAAATGGGCTCGGAATACGATGATTCAAGTGAGGAATGAAAGACCACTAAAGTACCTTTCAGATGACCAAAAATCCACCCAATCCGACATCAAACGAGGGAGTTATGAGCATCTCCATTGGATCGTGCAATTTGGAAAGATTAACGATCCAAATTGCAAAATGACGATCGAAGAGTTCCAACATGCTTTTGGGATATCGAACAGTCTCAGAATTGGACAATTCTGGTCCCATTTGGAAGCTTGTTGAGTTACCATTCCAATGAGCTCAAAATTCTCTAAATTTGATAACAGTAGAGAGTGTTATGAAGGTTCCTATTGGACAAGGAGATGAAGGTGAAATTCAAGACCGACGACTGCGATCCCACTTATGGGTGCGCAAATGGTCTCGGAATATGATGATTCAAGTCAGGAATGAAAGAGCACTAAAGTACCAAAAAGATTACCAAAAATCGACCCCATCCGACATGAAACGAGGGACTTATGAGCATCCCTTTTGATTCACACAATTTGGAATGATTAACAATCCAAATCGCAAAATGACGATTGAAGAGTTCTAACGTGCTTTTGAGATATCGAACGGTCTCAGAATTAGACAATTCTGGTCCCATTAGGAAGCTTGTCGAGTTACCATTCCAATGGGCTAAAAATAGTCTAAATTTAACCACTAAAGAGAGAGTTATGAAGGATACTATTGGACAAGGAGAGGAAGAAAAAATTTAGGACCGATGAATCCGATCCCAATTACGGATGTACAAATGGTCTCAGAATATGACGATTCAAGTCAGGAATGAAAGAGCACTAAATTACCTTTCAGATGACCAAAAATTGAAACAATTCGACATTAAACGGGGGATTTATGAGCATCTCCATTGGATCACGCGATTTGAAAAGATTAATAATCCAAATTGCAAAATGACATTTTAAGAGTTCTAACGTGCTTTGGGGATATTGAACGGTCTCAGAATTAGACAATTCTAGTCCCACTTGGAAGCTTGTCGAGTTACCATTCTAATGAGCTCAAAATACTTTAAATTCGACCACTGAAGAGTGTTATGATGGTTACTATTAGACAAGGAGATGAAGAAAAAATTCAGGACCGACGACTGCGATCCCACTTACGGATGCGCAAATGGTCTCGGAATTGGACGATTCAAGTTAGGAATGAAAGAGCCCTAAAGTACCTTTCAGATGACCAAAAATCAACCCAATCAGACATCAAACGAGGGAGTTATGAGCATCTCTATTGGATCATGCAATTGGGAAAGATTAACAATCCAATTTGCAAAATGACGATCAATGAGTTCCAACGTGCTTTTGGGATATCGAACGGTCTCAGAATTAGCTAATTCTGGTCCCCTTTGGAATCTTGTCGAGTTATCATTCCAATAAGCTCAAAATAGTCTAAATTCAACCATTGAAGAGAGGGTTATAAAGGTTACTATTGGACAAGGAGAATCATGAATAATTCAGGACTAACGACTGGGTTCCCACTTACGGATGTGCAAATGGTCTCGAAATAGGACGATTCAAGTCAAGATTGAAAGAGTCCTAAAGTACCTTTCAGATGATGAAAAATCAACCCAATCCGACATGAAACGAGGGAGTTGTGAGCATCTCCGTTGGATCGTGCAATTTGGAAAGCTTAACAATCCAATTTGTGAAATGACAATACGAAGAGTTCCAACGTGCTTTTGGGATATCGAACTGTCTCAGAATTAGCCAATTCTGGTCCCCTTTGGAAGATGGTCGAGTTACCATTCCAATGAGCTGAAAATAGTCTAAATTCAACTGAAGAGAGGGTTATGAAGGTTACTATTAGACAAGGAGATGAAGAAAAAATTTAGGGCCGACGACTGCGTTCCCACTTATGGATGCGCAAATGGTCTCGAAGTAGGATGATTCAAGTCAGGATTGAAAGAGCCCCAAAGTACCTTTCAGATGACCAAAAAATCAACTCAATCCGACATCAAACGAGGGAGTTATGAGCATCTCCATTGGATCACGCAATTTAGTAAGTTTAACAATCCAAATTGCAAAATGACGATCGAAGAGTTCCAACATGCTTTTAGGATATCGAACCATCTCAGAATTAGCCAATTCTGGTCCCCTTTGGAAGATGGTCGAGTTACCATTCTAATGAGCTCAAAATAGTCTAAATTCAACCAATGAAAAGAGGGTTATGAAGGTTACTATTGGACATGGAGATGAAGGAAAAATTCAGGACCGACGACTACGATCCCACTTACGGATGCCTAAATGGTTTTGAAGTACGACAGTTCAAGTCAGGAATGAAGGAGCACTAAAGTACCTTTCAGATGACCTAAAATTGACCCAATCCGACATCAAATGAGGCAGTTATGAGCATCTCCATTGGATCATGCGATTTGAAAAGATTAACTTCCAAACTGCAAAATGACGATCGAAGAATTCCAATGTGCTTTTAGGATATCGAACGGTCTCAGAATTAGCCAATTCTGGACCAATTTGGAAGCTTGTCGAGTCACCATTCTACTGAGCTCAAAATAGTTTAAATTCAACCATAGAAGAGAGAGTTATGCTGGTTACTATTGAACAAGGAGATGAACCAAAATTCAGGACCAATGACTGTAATCCCACTTACAGATGCGCAAATGGTCCCGGAATACGACGATTCAAGTCAGGAATGAAAGAGCACTAAAGTACCTTTCAGATGACCAAAAATCAACCCAATCCAACATCAAACAAGGCTAGTTATCAGCATCTCCATTGGATCGAGCAATTTGCAAAGATTAACAATCTAAATTGCAAAATGACGATCAAAGAGTTCCAACATGCTTTTGGGATATCGTACGGTCTCAGAATTAGCCAATTCTTGTCCCATTTGGAAGCTTGCCGAGTTACCATTCCAATAGGCTCAAAATAGTCTAAATTTAACAATTGAAGAGAGATTTATGAAGGTTACTATTGGACAAGGAGGTGAAGGAAAAATTTAGGACCGACAACTGCGATACCACTTACGGGTGAGTAAATGGTTCTGGAATTTGACGATTCAAGTCAGGAATGAAAGAGCTCTAAAGTGCCAAAAAGATAACCAAAAATCAACCCAATCTAACATCAAACGAGGGAGTTATGAGCATCTTCGTTGGTTCTCGCGATTTGGAAAGATTAACAATCCAATTTCTAATATGACGATCGAAGAGTTCTAACGAGCTTTTGGGATATCGAACAGTCTCTGAATTAGACAATTCTGGTCCCTTTGGAAGCTTATTGAGTTACCATTCCAATGAGCTTAAAATAGTCTAAATTCTACCTCTAAAGTGAGGGTTATGAAGGTTACTATTGGACAAGAAGATGAAGGAAAAATTTAGGACTGACGACTGCGATCCCACTTACAGATGCGAAAATGGTCTCGGGATACGACGATTAAAGTAAGGAATGAAAGAGTGCTAAAGTACCTTTCAAAGAGTTCCAACGTGCTTTTGGGATATCGAACAGTCTCAGAATTAGCCAATTCTGATCCCCTTTGGAAGCTCGTCGAGTTAGCATTCTAATGAGCTCAAAATAGTCTAAATTCAACCACTGAAGAGAGGGTTATGAAGGTTACTATTGGACAAGGAAATGAAGGAAAAATTCAGGACCGACGACTGTGATCCCACTTACGGATGCGCAAATGGTCTCGGGATATGACGATTCAAGTTACGAATGAAAGAGCACTAAAGTACCTTTCAAATGACCAAAAATTGACCTAAGCCAACACCAAACAAGGGAGTTATGAGCATCTCCATTTGATTGTGCAATTTGCAAAGATTAACGATCCAAATTACAAAATTACGATCGAAGAGTTCCAACATGCTTTTGGGATATCGAACGGTCTCAGAATTAGACAATTCTAGTCCCATTTGGAAGCTTGTCGAGTTACCATTCCAATGAGCTCAAAATAGTCTAAATTCGACAACTGAAGAGAGCGTTATGAAGGTTACTAGTGGACAAGGAGATGAAGGAAAAATTCAGGTCCGACGACTGCAATCCAAGTTACGGATGCGCAAATGGTCTCGGGATACGACGATTCAAGTTAGGAATGAAAGAGCACTAAAGTATTGGAGCTTGAAGTCTTGCTGTCATTTAAACTTGAGAGCTTTTTGAGATCTTGAGATTAAACTTGAAAGCTTCTTAAGATCTTAAGGTTGAACTTGAAAGCTTCTTAAGATTCTTGACTTGTGAACAGTGCTTGTCAACCTAAGTTGATCTTGAGTAGAGCATTGTTCTTCACAGATGCAAGCTTCATAACAGTTCTTTGGCACCACAAATTTGATAGCACAAAGGGCTATAAACTATGGCACTTACAATCTCCCCCTTTATCAAATTAGTTACAAAACACACTTTCAAAATATGTTACAAAACACTGAATATCTGATTAAAGAATCATGCACCAGTTGTTATATCTGATTAAAGAATCATGCACCAGTTATTATCAACCGGCATCCTGCAGACTTGTAAATCAATATTCAGTTGTAATGACCCAAAAAATTTCATGCAAGACCTGAGTACTACCTCAAATTCTTTCGAAGTTATGTGTGGGTTAATTAGCGTTAATCTCGATTGCTTGTGAAATTAGCACCAATCACTTTAAATTTGGTCTACAAGACTCAAAACCTGTAGAATCGTTAGCGCTATGTTACCATAAAATCTAGGATTCAACGCTAAATCCAGTTGTTCTCGGGAGTACTTGGAAACTTTGTATAGGACCTGGACCACGCGTCGGAAGTCCGATAGCTATGATCTTAGATAATTATGATCACCTTGTTGGGCTTGACCATCACCTCAAAAATCAAGTCCAGATGATGTCCGGAGTCAATTTGCTTGAGTCCGGAGTAAAGAGTGTGAGAAAGATGAGAAATTAAATATGAATTTATAAAATCTGAGTCGTGTCGCTTGTGCGACGATTTTAAACAATCCGACCGTTGGATTCTGACCTAAATTTACCATCAGATCAGGGAAGATGGCCCAGGCATGTCGTAATGCCGGTGGACCTGATCGAGTTTTGGTGACCGTTGAATTGAGATTGGTCCGTCATGAGCGATCTGTAAATCCGATCGGTAAAAAAACTCAGCCTGACCTAGATCTATGGTCAGTGAGCTTAAGTCCGACCGCACATCGAAAAGGGACCACCAGAAGTGCTCCGTTGGACCGATATAGACCCGATTTGGTTATAACCTAAGTATACCTTGGCCCTAGGGCTATTTTCATCAATTTTAGGCCTATATAAAGACCTTAAACCCTCACTCTCAAATTCCATACGAATTTTCTTAACCCTAGCTAAGAGAGAGAGAGGAAAAGAGAGGGAAAGTGAGAGAGAAGTTGGTGAATCATCTTGAGAGTCTTCCCTGTTATTCTGCGTACCTAAACCATCACTTCTGAATTGTTATTTCGGCGATTCTAAGTTTATTCTTGGGTAAGTCAATCAAACCCTAACCTGTTTTGGAGCTTAAAATAGTCTAAGTGTTGATGTAACTCTTTTATTCATGCCTTAGGTTGTCTAGTCGCCGTTGACGAAGACTTATCGTCTGAATCAGATCTGTTGTGCACTTTCTGGGTTAAGGTGCAGACTATATTTGTATAGGTTATGGTTTTCAAGGCTTTCAATGTCGGTTAATGGTTTATTATTGTTGTAGGTGCAATTTCACATGCCAAATGCGACGTTTATATTGCGTTCCTGATATATATGAGCTATATTGAGATTTGTGTATTCCTTGTATATGTGGAAAGTATCGTATACGTATGAAATACGAACATGTGTTTGCCATGATTAATTGTCGTGTATTCATGCTAATTGTATGTGTATCAACTCCTTGGTGAAAGGAATTGTCTAAATGTGTGTTATCACCAATATACGTCATGTATGTTGGAATATGTAGTCTAAGTGTGTGTAGAAATGTCTGAATGATCTAGTGTGTAATATATTATCTTATTTATGGGCATTGAGAAGATATTCTCAACTATCTTATTGATGTGTCTGATTTCCTACATGCAATTTACATTTCTTGTTGTTTAAGTTTATGCACTACTTATGTGTAAATTCATGTAAAGTTGATATTCATCAAATGCTCATATACTGTATGATTAAAATTGTTGATCCATTACTATTTGAATTGCTAGTATGAATATCTATTATACCTGAATGTGTTTGGGACTATGAAATAGTCCAGGAAATCAGTAATAAACCTTGAGTTCATGGCCGAGGTTGTTTTCGCCACGTAGGACGTGTTTGACGAACCCGAGTCGTATTAGGGTTGACGGCAGTGGTTTGGCCACATGGAGTGTTTGCGCACTCTATGTCGTTTGACTCAACGTGTGCTTGTGCTAGTCGAGCTCGTCAAGTAACCCGATTGTCCCGGTGGATGTGCACCATGTATGGACGCTATTGTTTGAATCTAGGGTACCAAACTTACCAATGCAATCCCGTTAACCATTGTACCTTGATCCACTAAGACTCATGAGCCGGGCATGGTGGTATGAGACACCGTGGTCAAGCTGTCGGCCTACGCTAGGGTGACGAGCCTCCTCGTAGTGACCAGTGAGCACACCAGACTCGTGAGCCGATTATGGTGGTATGGGACACTATATTCATGTTGTCGGCCTACATTAATTGGTGATGAGCCCTTTATAGTGACCTTGAGCATACCTTGATACTGCATTGAGGTGACGAGCCTTAGGATAGTAACTAAGGTATGATAGGCATGCATTGATTGGTGACGAGCCCTTTGCAGCGACCTAGAACCATATGATCGTATGAGATTGTCTAGGACTGACAACCCTAGAATGGATCACCATTTGGAAATTGATATAAGGAAGGTACCTTAGCTTCCCAATCCTGCTGTATGAAAAGGACTAATAATAACTTGGTAATCATGTTCATGCACCGCATTGCATGTGCTTTGGCGTCGTGGGCACTGCGAGAGGTTGTCATGCGTACTGTAAGATGAAGACACTGAGGGAGTGCAGGCGAGAGCATGCATCATTTCTACATACATCTTTGCATTAACAAGAGTAATTAGGACGTGTTTGATTGTATTACCTTATCATTACTGCTTGATTGATTTGATAACATGTTAACTTTTACTGTATAGTTCCACTGAGTTGATCACTCACTCCCACATTTTGGGATGATGTTTCAACACCAACCAGACTCTGTCTTAGATGCAGATGATGATGCGACCCCTGAGGCAGAGCAGGAGTATGAGGATGACGAGGATGCGTTTTCTTTTATGCAGTTCTTAGGCGGGTTCATGTGAGCCGTGTCCTGATCTACGAGGATTCTGGGTTTTCTTTTGTAATAGATGATTTCATTTTGATACTTGTATTTTGAAAACAAACACTTGTAATTATGACCTGGCAGAGCATACATATCTCAGGGACTTACATGGATATATATATATATATATATATATATATATATATATATTTCTCTAAGTCTTCCGCTTGCAAATTTCACTTATCCCTGGATTATGTTTGCAGTTTGGCTTAATCTACTCCATGTTTTATGCACTCATACAGACAACATACATCCATCATTACATATGTTGCATAAGTGATGTTTTGAAACTCGGGATCTGAGTTATGCTCGACCCCCGAATTTCAGGGCGTTATAAGTTGGTATCAGAGCATGATTTGGATTAAACCGAACCTGGGTTATGGTCACACAACGCACGCTGACGCCACCTTAGTGTAAGAGGGTGCAAGATTAATCTAGAATTTGTGTAAGTTTTCCCGTTGCTCCTATCGGTGAAAGTTGACTGAAAACGATCGCTGAGATTGAGTCCGTGCACACTCTTGATCACACACAGCACCCCCAAATCTCTTCTAGACCATCCATTGATGGGTTTAGACGGTGTATCATCCCTTTCCAGCCATTAGAAAGTCGGTAATAGTGAATATGTAGCAGATTCTATTCATAGTGGCCCGATAAGCGTCGAATCGGACTAGGGGCCCAATCGGGGCATTTATAGGGGGACCCAAGGTGGGACCCACATCATTTTTGAGCTTAGGGGGTAGGAGGACCTTGCTCAAATGGCAAGTCATCGTCGAACTGTCCAAAGACCGGCGATGACCTCGCCGGTTCGGCAAGCCCTCGACGCCCAGCGGGTCGGCTCGGGCCGACGCATGTGGGGTCTAGTGTGGCCCACTCCTCCATGGTTGCTCGGTTTTAACCCCTCCTAAACCCTCTTTCCTTCATAAATCACCCCTCCAAGTTTCCCTTTTCTTGAAAATTTTCTCAAAACCCCACAAAAATCCCTCCCCAAACCCTTTCTTCTTCCATTTTCGTGCATCCCCATTCTACCCATCTCAAAACCCACCTCCATTGTTATTTTCCCTCTCTTTTCTTTCCATTTGAGCACTCAAATCCTTCCTTTGAGTCTCAAATTCGTGGAAGCCTCACCATTCTTCTCATTTTCCTCTTTTCTCTCATTTTCCATGGCCCTATTCAAGCTTGTTACGGCCATATTTTTCATTTCCTCCATTCTCTCTTTCATGGGGAAGAAGAGAGCTCCCGTTGATGAAGTCGGGCCTAGCCGCCCAACCCGTGCACAGAGGTCAAGAGGTGCCGCCGCGAGCACGACCGCCACTCGAGAGTTTCAGACAAAGCGAGATCTCGATCCTCAGTCTCCCGTTGGAAGAATCTTGTTAGCGAAGCTATCTCATAGAGTTTATGAGGGCCGTAGGGTCCTTTTTAAAGCTCATGTAGATCTACGGCTATTTGGAGAATATCTTTTATTGGAGCGCCTGGAAGGGGCTGGTTGGTGTCCGCTGTTCAAGGGTGAATACCGCGCCAATTTGGGTACTGTTCGAGCTTTCTATGCCCACATTCGGGAACCTTCGTTGGAGCCATTGTAGTTCAAGATCCCTTGCGGAAGAGATCGGGAGGCCACGATCAACGTCGCTTTGATATCCCGACTTCTGAACGTGCCGCTTGGCGAGGTTTATACAAGTGAGAAGAATCTGAGTAGTGCGCGCGAGAGGGATCACCGCACGTGATTCCTGTATGGTCTTCTGGTCGAATGGTAGCCTAACATAAGCCTTTTAGCAACCAACATGACGGATGACTTTCGCTTGCTTCACCACATGTGCACATTCTATGTTTATCAAAGGTGGAGCAACCGCAGTGAGTGTACTCGCCTGATGGTAGATTTTCTATATCAGGTGGGGCAAGAAGAGAAGCTGTGTGTGCCAACGTACATCTTGCGTCAGATTGTCCTTATCGCTCATTCGAATAGGAGGACTGAATCGCTCCCATTTGGCTGACTCATCTGTAAGCTTGCACATAAGTTTGGCTACAGACTCGGGGTGAAAAAGCCGGTACCTATCTGTTACATTAATGTGACGACTCTTAATCAGATGGATATCGGGCCTCGTTGACGACAAGCCTTACTTGAAGAAAGTGAGGATGAGACTGAGAGCGATGAGAAAGAGAGTAATGAAGAAGGTGGAGCTGAGATAGAAGAAGAAGAAGAAGAGCAGGACGAGGAAGAAGTGGAGGCCCAGGACACGAGTGAGAGTTCTCCTCCTGTGGCACTGGAGCAGGGTGCAGATCAGGCCGCCAGGGATGCCCGTATAGCCCGGCTTGAGGAGGGTCAGGTTATCCTACGCCAGGATATTATGGATCTTCGAGGCCTCGTGAAACATAAGTTCAAGAAGATATCTCGAACTTTGAAGTCTATCCTGTGTTGTCTGCAGGATAAGGGTGCCCCTCCTCCATCTTCTGATTTCGACCAGTAGTTGCAGATGTAGTCGTCCCTTGCTCTGTTTTGTTGTTTGTTATTGTGTGTAGCCGTTATAGGCGTAGTAGTTTGGAAGTTATCTTGTGGTTTGAAGCTTAATATGTATTAGCTCGCATGCTTTCTCTGTCGCGACCCATGTAATGCTGCACACCTTATATTGCGTTAATTTTGTTAAATGAAATGCATGTTATTTTTCCATGAGTTGTGACGTAAATGCTGTGTGGGTGGATTATGTGGATGTTGAATCTCACAGGTTGCATCCTCTGTTGAATGTAAGGTATGCCTCCTAAGGGCACGAAGACTTCGACCCGTCTCTCTTTGGGTGAGTCGTTTGCCGGGGTTTTCCCCCTAAGCGATAGCCAGGCAGATCCACAGTCGGGGCCCGTCTCATTTTGGTGCTGGGCTGGACTTTCAGCCAGCTACTGGCCCCGCTGCTGGGCCGACTCCTGTGATACCACCCATGGCTCCACCAGTCACGCCTTCGGTTCTTGAGTCGATCCGTGCATCTGCGTCGACACCTCATGCATCTTCGTCCACTCCGCCTCCTGATTGGCTTGAGCAGATGATGCTGTTGATGCAGCAGCAGCAGATCCAGCAGCAGCAACAGTTTTTGTCTTCCATGGCTGACATCTTTGCTCAGTCGATGAGGCCGACTCCACCTACTTCACTGATGCACCCATCTGGGAACACTAGTGTTAGTGGCATATTTGAGCGATTCCAACGCTTACGACCTCCCACATTTACGGGTTCTCATAGACCTGAGGAGGCCGAGTACTGGATTGATCGCATCTCTAAGATGCTGAGGCCGCTTCATTATTCTGAGGCTGAGTAGGTCGAGCTTGCCTCCTTCATGTTTGAGAAGGAGGTCAGTTTATGGTGGGACAGTGTTCTCCGCACAGTTGCGGAGGGTTTTGAGTGGTCGTGGCAGGCATTTGAGGCTCGCTTCCATGAGAAGTATTTTCTGGTCACTTACCGACACGAGAAGGAGAGTAAGTTCCTTCGCCTCCATCAGGGAGGGATGTCGGTGACTGAGTATGAGAACCAGTTTACTGAGCTGGGTCGATATACTCCATTGCTTCTGGGTGATCAGCCGATGTGGATGCGGCATTTTTCTGAGGGGTTGAGGCCTGAGATTCGATCGAAGATGTGCTGTGCTAGCATATCTTCTTATACTGAGTTGGTGAGCATGTCCCTGCGAGCTGAGCAGGACGGGGACAGGTCGTCCCGTATGCGAGCACCTATGGTTCCCAGACCGCGACCTGACTTTCCGAGTACACCATTTCTCGACAAGAGGCCGTGGGCAGATTCTCCTCCGAGACGTGTAGCGTCGCCGGCTCAGCCGATGCGTTCTGACTTGCGTTGTTCGTACTATGGGAAGATTGAGTATTCAGATCGTAATTGCTTTACGCGAATGCGGGACAGTGGATTTACTCCGCCACAGAGGATTAGCCGTCCGATGCCTCAGGTCATATCAACTCCACCCCTTTGTTCAGTGCCAGCTTACCCATCCTTCAGACCTTCTGTAACTCGCTTCAGGCCACCTCAGCGGCCCATGGTTCCACCACCGAATTGCTCGCAATAGGCTCGAGTTCACGCGCTTACAGCTGAAGCACCCGGGGCTGACTTGGCACTGAGATCTTTTGAGGTTACAGCTCACATCCAAGGTATCCCCGTTTCCTTGTTGGTGGATACTGGGTCCACTACCTCTATTATATCGTATGCGGCAGTTAAGCGCCTGAGTTTGGGCACTGTTACTATGAAGGGAGTGACACTCACTACCGTTACAGGGACCTCCTCTGATATTACCAAGATTTGTTTGGGTTGTTTGATTGATCTAGGGAGCAGATCGATTCTTGTTGACCTTTTTGTTGCATTTCTATACCATTACGATGTCATTTTAGGTATGGATTAACTCACGAAGATGCGAATAGAGATTGATTGTGAAGCTAGGCTGGTGGCAATCCATGGACCTGAGGGCAAGACATTTACTTTACCTGTTCAGGTCAGTTACCCTTTCCATTTTGGTTATTATACTTCTCTGTTGGAGAGTATTGCTGGTTCGGCGCTTAAAAGCACACCAATAGTTCGGAATTTTGAAGATGTATTCAAGTCGATTCCTGAATTACCCCCTCGGCGTGAGATTGATTTTACTATTGATCTCATGCCTGGTGCGACACCTATTTCTTTGCCCACCTATCGCATGCCTCCAAGTGAAATGGAGGAATTGAGGAAGCAGATAGATGGCTTGTTGAATTTGGGCTTTATTCGACCTAGTGTGTCCCCTTGGGAAGCACCTGTTCTGTTTGCCAAGAAGAAGGATGGTTCCTTGCGATTATGTATAGATTATCGCAGGTTAAATCAGGTGATAGTGAAGAATAAGTATCATTTGCCCAGGATCGATGATCTGTTTGATCAGTTGAAGGGGGCACGGTATCATCAGTTACGCGTCAAGGATGAGGATGTGTAAAAGACTGCATTCAGGACTAGTTTCGGCCATTATGAGTTCCTTGTGATGTTGTTCAGTCTTACGAACGCACCGGCCGTGTTCATGGATCTGATGAACAGGGTGTTTCGACCATTTTTGTTCCGATTCATTATTGTCTTTATCGATGACATTTTGATATACTCTACGAGTCGGGAAGAGCACGTGGAGCACTTAAGAGCGGTCTTGGATATTGTCAGGAAGAATTAGCTTTTTGCGCAGTACAAGAAATGTGACTTCTAGAAGGAGGAAGTCAAGTTCCTAGGACATGTGGTGTCCAAGGAAGGGATAGCTGTCGATGTCGCTAAGGTAGCTGCAGTTCAGGACTGGAAGTAGCCTGGTTCGGTTACTGAGGTGAGAAGCTTTCTGGGTCTATCAGGCTATTATCGACGCTTCATACGAGACTTCTCGAAGATAGCCAGACCGTTGTCTCAGTTGACACGGAAAGACTTGAAGTTTGCTTGGAATGAGAAGGCGGAAATAACTTTTCAGGAGCTGAAGAACAAATTGACGTTCGCCCCTGTGCTAGTATTGCCAGAGCAAGGGGTTAAGTATACGATATATACTGACGCCTCTCATGTTGGTCTAGATTGTGTCCTTATGCAGAAGGACAGGGTGATTGCATATGCCTCGAGACAGTTGAGGAAATAAGAAGAGAATTACCCTACACACGACCTGGAGTTGGCAGCTGTCATTTTTGCATTAAAGCTCTGGAGACATTACCTCTACGGGGAGGAGTTCGAGCTCTTTTACGACCACAAGAGCCTTAAGTATATCTTCATGCAGCGTGACTTAAATATGAGGCAACGCCGATGGATGGAAACATTGAAAGACTTTAAGTTTGATGTCTCTTACCATCCGGGTAAGGCAAACCTTGTGGCAGACGCATTGAGTGGCAAGACAGCTGTAGAGTTTGCGGCTCCGCTAATGATAGCGGAATGGGACATGATGGAGTTTGTGTGAGACTTTGAGCAGAAACTCACGGTGGAAGAGCCGTATGAGGTTATCGCACACATTCGAGTACAACCCCTCATTGACGAGAGGATCATTGCAGCTCAGGCAGATGATGAGCTATTAGCAAAGATGAGAGAGCGGGTTAGTACAGATGAGGACTCCAAGTGGTGTGTTGGTTCAGATGGGGGCCTACGATATCGTGGCCGGCTATGTGTCCCAGACATTCCTAACTTGAGACGGGAGGTTCTCGAGTCAGCCCATAATTCTAAGCTTGCGATGCATCTAGGTAGCACGAAGATGTATCAAGATATGAAAAAACCCTATTGGTGGGACAACATGAAGGTTCACATTGCTGAGTTCGTATCTCATTGTCTCACATGCCAGCAGGTCAAGGCAGAGCATCGCCGACATCCTGGACTGCTTCAGCCCATGCCCATAGCAGAATGGAAGTGAGACTTCATCTCTATGGATTTTATTTCAGGGCTACCGAGAACAAGGAAGGGACATGACTCTATTTGGGTGATCGTCGACCGATTGATGAAGTCGGCTCATTTCTTACCAATCAGAGTCACAAACTCTGCAGACGAGTTGGCTAGGTTGTACATCAAGGAGATTGTACGTCTACACGAAGTTCCCTTGGAGATTGTGTCTGACAGAGACACGCAATTCATATCTATCTTCTGGACTCGTATCCAGGAAGCGATGGGTGTGAAATTGAAGTTCAGCACCGCGTTTCATCCGCAGACAGACGGGCAGACGGAACGTGTGAATCAGGTTCTAGAAGACATGTTGCGAGCTTGTGTTTTGGATTTCAAGGATAATTGGGATGACTGTCTCCCTTATGCAGAGTTCACGTGTAACAATAGTTTCCAGGCGAGTATCGGCATGGCTCCCTACGAGGCATTGTATGATTGCCCGTGTAGAGCACCGCATTGCTGGACAGAAGTTGGCAAGCGTAGTTTGATTGGTCCAGAGTTGGTTCAGGCGACTTCAGAGAAAGTTGACATTATTCGACGTCAACTTCTGACAGCCCAGAGCAGGAAAAAGAGTTACGCTGATACGAGACGGTGACCGCTTAAGTTTGAGGTTGGAGACCATGTATTTCTTAAGATTTCCCTTATGAAGGGAGTTCTGCGGTTTGGTAAGAAGGGGAAGCTCACGCTGAGATTTATTAGTCCATTTCAAGTACTAGATCGAGTGGGAGAGGTAGCGTACCGCCTTGCTTTGCCCACACCACTGGCGGGCGTGCATAACGTATTTCATGTTTCTATGCTGAAGAAGTACATTCCTGATCCTTCGCATATTATCAGTTGGGAGCAGGTGCAGTTGAGCGAGGATACCACATATGTACTGTGATTGACACGTATCCTACACAGGAAGGGGCAGGTATTGCGTAGTAAGGTCATCCCTCTTGTGAAAGTACTGTGGACACATCACAGTGAAGAAGAGGCTACTTGGGAGACTGAAGCTGAGGTCAGAAAGAACTACCCTCAAATCCTTGAGGAGTATGAGAAGGTACGAATTTCGAGGATGAAATTTTTCTTTAAGGGGGGTAGATTGTAATGACTCGGAAAATTTCATGCAAGACCCGAGTACTACCTCAAATTCTTTAGAAGTTATGTGTGGGTTAATTAGCGCTAATCTTGATTGCTTGTGAAATTAGCACCAATCACTTTAAATTTGGTCTGCAAGACTCAAAACTTGTAGAATCGTTAGCGCTATGTTACCCTGAAATCTAGGATTCAACGCTAAATCCAGTTGCTCTCGGGAGTACTTGAAAACTTTGTATCAGACTTGGACCGCGCGTCGGAAGTCCGATAGCAATGATCTTAGACAATTATGATCACCTTGTTGGGCTTGACCATCACCTCAAAAATCAAGTCCAGATGATGTCCTGAGTCGATTTGCTTAAGTCCGGAGTAAAGAGTGTGAGAAAGGTGAGAAATTAAATAAGAATTTATGAAATCTGAGTCGTGTCGCTTGCGTGACGATTTTAAGCAATCTGACCGTTGGATTCTGACCCAAATTTACCCTCGGATCAAGGAAGATGGCCTAGGCATGTCGTAGTGCCAGTGGACCTGATCGAGTTTCGGTGACCGTTGAATTGAGATTGGTCCGCCATGAGTGATCTGTAAATTCGATCGGTAGAAAAACTCAACCTAACCTAGATCTATGGTCAGTGAGCTTAAGTCCGACCGCACATGGAAAAGGGACCACCAGAAGTGCTCCGTTGGACCGATATAGACCCGATTTGGTTGTAACCTAAGTATACCTTGGCCCTGGGGCTATTTTCATCAATTTTAGGCCTATATAAAGACCTTAAACCCTCACTCTCAAATTTCATACGAATTTCCTAAACCCTAGCTAAGAGAGAGAGAGGAAAAGAGAGAGACAGTGAGAGAGAAGTTGGTGAATCATTTTGAGATTCTTTCCTGTTATTCTGCATACCTAAACCATCACTTCTAAATCGTTATTCCGGCGATTCTAAGTTCATTCTTGGGTAAGTCAATCAAACCCTAACCTGTTTTGGAGCTTAGAATAGTCTAAGTGTTGATGTAGCTCTTTTATTCATGCCTTAGGTTGTCTAGTCGCCGTTGACGAAGACTTATCGTCTGAATCAGATCTGTTATGCACTTTCTGGTTTAAGGTGCGGACTATATTCGTATAGGTTATGGTTTTCAAGGCTTTCAATGTCGGTTAATGGTTTATTATTGTTGTGGGTGCAATTTCACATGCCAAATGCGACGTTTATATTGCGTTCCTGATATATATGAGCTATATTGAGATTTGTGTATTCCTTGTATATGTAGAAAGTATGTATACGTATGAAATACGAACATGTGTTTGCCATGATTAATTGTCGTGTATTCATGCTAGTTGTATGTGTATCAACTCCTTGGCGAAAGATATTGTTTAAATGTGTGTTATCTCCAATATACGTCATGTATGTTGGAATATGTAGTCTAAGTGTATGTAGAAATGTCTGAATGATCTAGTGTGTAATATATTATCCTATTTATGGGCGTTGAGAAGAGATTCTCAACTATCTTATTGATGTGTATGATTTCCTACATGCAATTTACATTCCTTATTGTTTAAGTTTAGGCACTACTTATGTGTAAATTCATGTTAAGTTGATATTCATCAAATGCTCATATACTGTATGATTAGAATTGTTGATCCATTACCGTTTGAATTGCTAGTATGAATATCTGTTATACCTGAATGTGTTTGGGACTATGAAATAGTCCAGGAAATCGGTAATAAACCTTGAGTTCGTGGCCGAGGTTGTTTTCGCCACGTAGGACGTGTTTGACAAACTCGAGTCGTATTAGGGTTGACGGCAGTGGTTTGGCCACACGGAGTGTTTGCGCACTCTATGTTGTTCGACTCAACGTGCGCTCGTGCTAGTTGAGCTCGTCAAGTAACCCGATTGTCCCGGTGGATGTGCACCATGTATGGACGTTATTGTTTGAATCCAGGGTACCAAACTTACCAATGCAATCCCGTTAACCATTGTACCTTGATCCACTAAGACTCATGAGCCAGGCATGGTGGTATGGGACACCGTGGTCGAACTATCGGCCTACGTTGGGGTGACGAGCCTACCCGTAGTGACCAGTGAGCACACCAAACTCGTGAGCCGATTATGGTGGTATGGGACACTATATTCGTGCTGTCGGCCTACATTAATTGGTGACGAGCCCTTTGTAGTGACCTCAAGCATACCTTGATACTGTATTGAGGTGACGAGCCTCAGGGTAGTAACTAAGGTATGATAGGCATGCATTGATTGGTGACGAGCCCTTTGCAGGGACCTAGAACCATATGATCGTATGAGATTGTCTAGGACTGACGACCCTAGAATGGATCACCGTTTGGAAATTGATATGAGGAAGGTACCTTAGCTTCCCAATCCTGCTGTATGAAAAGGACTAATAATAACTTGGTAATCATGTTCATGCACCACATTGCATGTGCTTTGGCGTCGTGGGCACTGCGGGAGTTTGTCATGCATACCGTAAGATGAAGATGCTGAGGGAGTGCAGACGAGAGCATGCATCATTTCTACATACATCTTTGTATTAACAAGAATAATTAGGACGTGTTTGATTGTATTGCCTTATCATTACTACTTGATTGATTTGATAACATGTTAACTTTTACTGTATAGTTCCACTGAGTTGATCACTCACTCCTACATTTTGGGACGGTGTTTCAACACCAACCAGACTCTGTCTTAGATGCAGATGATGATGCGACCCCTAAGGCAGAGCAGGAGTATGAGGATGATGAGGACGTATTTTCTTTTATGCAGTTCCCAGGCGGGTTCATGTGAGCCGTGTCCTGATATACGGGGATTCTGGGTTTTCTTTTGTAATAGATGATTTCATTTTGATACTTGTATTTTGAAAACAAACACTTGTAATTATAACCTGGCAGAGCATACATATCTCAGGGACTTACATAGATATATATATATATATATATATATATATATATATATATATATATATATATATTTCTATAAGTCTTTTGCTTGTAGATTTCACTTATCCCTGGACTATGTTTGCAGTTTGGCTTAATCTACTCCATGTTTTATGCACTCATACAGACAACATACATCCATCATTACATATGTTGCATAAGTGATGTTTTGAAACTCGGGAGCTGAGTTATGCTCGACCCCCGAATTTCAGGGCGTTACATCAGTCCACCTCTGTACACCTCTGCACATGCTCCCCCTGAGTAACATACTTATAAAACACCATACAATACAATCTCCCTCCTCATGACAACATCCATATCCATATACATATCCATAACATATCCATACTCTCCCTTTTTTGTCACAATAGGACAAAGGAAGCACAAAATAGATGGCTGAGGAGAAATAATCAATGAGAAATATGAAAGGTAACTAGTTAGGATACGAGAACGTAGCATAAGCAACACACATAATTCAAAGACTGAGCTAAGTTAAAGAGAGTAACGAACTCAAAAACTAGTTAGGAGTAATAAAGTTATTATAGACCAGTAAACTTAAAAATACTAATCTGACCCAGATGAAGGAGCAGGAATGGAAGGATCAAGTTGATGCATGCCTTTGTTCAAGCGCCTAAGATATTTGCGCATATATTTGAACTGTAAATCATGGGCAACAGACATGTTTTCCATCTTAACATTTAGATTCTCAACTTTATCTTCTAATACACTCAGACGTGCATTAAATGAAGAAGGCTCATAATCTGGATCATTTGTAGAATCGGACTCAAGTTCTTCAAAAATATTATCCATGTTAATATCATCAGGAGGAAGATCACCAGCTTCTTCCTCATGTTTAGCTTTAGCACTGCCAACACCATCACCTTGGCCAGGAAGGAAATCCAGCTTCATCTTATTGATATTGGAATTGTTAAATATCAGATGATGGATACAGGCCTCTCCAACCAGCATGTCGACTGACATATGTGTAGCCAACACAGTCATCAAATATCCAAAAGGAATGTCACTATGACCAGGATGGAATTGAAACTGAATGATGAAGTGACAAATCAAGGATGGTAAACAAATGTTAACACCACTGACAATAGAATGAAGAATACGAACCATGAAGGACATTAATTCAGATTTATTACTCGACCGAGGATACAAATTAGACACAAAGATTTTGTGAAGAACTTTGTATTTGGGTAACAGATATTTTGAAGGAAGCGCATTCCCTTTATGCGTCCATTGTACATCCAAATTGCATAAGTCCTTAGTCAGCATACATTTTTCAGCGACAGAGGGTTTATCAGATAAAGTATGGATGGGAATACCCTCATCAGTCATTGGAATATCCATAAGGGCTGAAATCAAATGACGATCAACTTCAAATGGCCCTTATCAAATAAAGTATGGATGGGAATACCCTCATCATTCAAAAAGTTAAATTTTCTAGTGAGAAAGCACATATGCATGCAAACATGGATTGGGCAATGGACCGGTATGCTGGCCCACCCCAAAGCAATAAGTTATTCCAACCTACAGATTGGAGCATAGGAAAAATATCGAGAGGAGCAGCATGATTAATATCTACTAGATGCTCAATAATAACATTACGCAATCTGATGTCCCGAACATAAGATGGATCGTCCTCAAGAGCCCTAAGATGATGCTTAGTGATAGGGGCCGATCTAGAAGAAGAAGACGGACCACGGGACGTTGATTTTCTTCCTCTAGAAGCCATATGCAACAAAGATTTCAAGAATATAAAGAGTTGGAAAGGATTGAGAAAAGGGTTTTCTCAAATCAGATTTTTCAAAAGAAAAATCCCAAATCTCATCTAAATTCGAAATAGATAACCCCAAGAGATAAATAGAAGTAATCTAGACACAAATCTACAAACAAAATGCAAATGGAGCACTAACCTTGAAGATTTTGGAAGATGGGTTCGACTAGTCGTGTGTCGGCTCGTTGGAGAGTGAAGTTGAAATGAAGAAGAAGATGATTTCTCCCAAATTTTAAGTGAATCCACGTGATTCATGACTGGTCGTGGATATACATGACCGATCGTAGCATGACTGGTCGAGTACAGGCCAAAAAATCTGATTTTTACATATTTTTCAAGATTTGAAAACTAAACTAGCAAAGATATACACTATAATACAAATAGGCATAAATACTCATTTTAAAATGCACATGCCAAGATCAAATTTTATTTTGTTAAACCTGCTTTTGTCAAGTGGTTTAGTGAAAATATCAGCACGTTGATTCTCGGTAGGGATATAATCTAAAGATATAACCTTTTCTTCAACTAATTCCTGAATATAATGAAATCTAATATTAATGTGCTTAGTACGAGAATGCTGAATTGGATTTTTTGAAATATTTATGGCACTGGAATTATCACAATATAATAACATCAAATCCTGTTTAATTCCATAATCACTTAGCATACGTTTCATCCAAACAAGCTGTGTACACGCATTACTAGCTGCGATATATTCAGCTTCAGCTGTTGAAAGTGATATAGAACTTTGTTTCTTGCTAAACTAAGAAACTAAACAATTTCCGATATAAAAACAACCACCACTATTTGATTTTTGATCATCAAGATTACCAGCCCAGTCAGCATCCGAGTACCCAGCTAATTGAACACTAGTCTCATGTGGATACTAGAGCCGAGATTAACAATACTTGTGACATATCTTATAATCTGCTTGACAGTAGTCAAGTGCGACTCTTTAGATTCAGACTGATATCTAGTGCAAATACCAACACTTAGAGCGATATCGGGTCTACTAGCAGTTAAATACAATAGACTACCAATCATACTCTGATATAATTTCAGATCCACATTTTTACCTGTAGAATCTTTTGAGAGTTTTAAGGTTGTACTCATAGGAGTATCAAAGTTCTTACCATTCTCAAATCCAAATCTCTTAATTAAGTTCATAACATATTTAGATTGAGAAATGAACATTCCATCAGGTTTTTATTTTACTTGCAACCCGAGGAAATAATTCAATTCCCCAACCAAGCTCATTTCAAACTGAGATTTCATCAAATCTGCAAACTCAATAGTCATGTCAGTACAGGTAGATCCATAAATGATATCATCAACACAGATTTGTACTAATAAGATGTGATCCTTATGTTTTTTAATAAACAGAATTTTATCAACATATCCCATTTGAAAATTATGGCTTAATAGAAACTTTGTTAGTTTCTCGTACCATGCCCTAGGAGCTTGTTTTAAACCGTAAAGTGCCTTTTTAAGACGATACACTTGATAGCATTTTTGGGGTCTTCAAAACCCATTGGTTATTCAACATAAACTTCCTCATGCAGATCACCATTTAAAAATGCACTTTTCACATCCATTTGGTAAATCTTAAACTTTCTAAAACATGCAATGGATATAAAGAGTCTAATTGATTCAAGATGTGCTACTGGTGCAAAGGTTTCATCATAGTCAATACCTTCAATTTGAGTGTAACCTTATACCACTAGTCTAGCCTTGTTTCTAATTATGTTGCCAAGTTCATTAGACTTATTTTTGAAAATCCATTTGCTTCCAATGATGTGTTTATCTTTAGGACTAGGTACGAGATACCAAACATTATTTCTCACAAATTGGTTAAGTTCTTCTTGCATCGCAACAATCCAGTTTTCATCAGCAAGAACTTCTTTTACGTTAGATGGTTCTATCTGGGATCTAAAACATATGTAATTGCATATATCCTCAAGTTGTCTACGGGTACGAACACCAGTGAGAGGGTTTCCAAGAATCTGTGTGGTTGGATGATCTTTAACAGTCCTCAGTTCAGAATTAGTCTGATTAGATGAAATATCAGATTTATCAATTACTAGTACTTCATCATTATCTGAATTTGAGACTGGTGTGTTTAAGTGATCATTAATGACCACATTGATGGATTCTTGAATCACACCGGTCCTTTTGTTCAGAACCCTATAAGCTCGACTGTTTAAAGAGTATCCTAAAAAGATCCCTTCATCACTCTTCGTATCAAACTTTCCCAGATGTTCACGATCTCGTAAAATATAGTGCTTCCTGCTAAAAACTCAAAAGTATTTGACTGTAGGCTTTTTATCGAACCATATTTCGTAAGCCGTTTTATTATTACCTTTACTAGTGTAAACCTGGTTAATAATATATCAAGTTGTATTGACTACTTCAACCCAAAGTTCTTAGAGAGCTTCAAACTATTCAACATTACATTAGCCATTTATTGAAGCACTCTATTTTTCCTTTCAACTATACCATTTTGTTATGGAGTTTTGGGCGCTGAGAATTCATGTAATATTCCCTGGTTGCTACAGAACTTCTCAAAACCGTTATTCTCAAATTCAGATCCATGATCTCTACGAATCTTACTGACTTAGAACCTTTTTCAGTTTGAATCCTTTTAAGAACTTTTTTACTTCTTCAAGGGTTTCTGATTTGTCCCTTAAGAAGACAACCCATGTATATCTGGTAAAGTCATCTACTATTACCAAAATATATTTTTTGCCACCTCGACTTTCTGTCCTGGTAGGTCTTACTAGATCCATATGGAGAAGCTCGAGTGGTCTTGATGTGGTATTGGAATTCACCTTTTTGTGTGAGTTCCTTGTTTGTTTGCCAATCTGCCATTCACCACATGTTTTATCTAATTTTTGTAGTTTGGGTAGACCTCTTATAAGTTCCCATTTACTCAATCTATGTAAATTTTGGTAGTGTACATGTCCAAGACGTTTGTGCCACAAATCAGTTTCGTCTGTTTGGACCATGTAACATGATTGATTAGATGAGCTGGATTCACTAACAATATAGCAGTTTTCAGACGTTCTACATCCAGTTAGTATTACTGAACCCTTGTTGTTTAGAATCTCACAGCTTTGATTAGAAAATTGTACATTATAGTTATTATTACAAATCTAGATATGCTTAGAAGATTATGTTTCAGTCCTTCAACATACAACACATTTTTAATCAAAGGAAGGTTATAGAGTTGAACCGTACCTTGGCCCATAATCTTGCAGTTGTTGCCATCTCCAAATGTGACTGAACCGTCAGTCATGTCTTTGCGATTGGTGAATAAAGCCTTGTCGCCTGTCATATGCCTGGAGCATCCACTATCTAGGTACCACTTAGAATAGCTTGTTGCTTTGAAAGCGGTGTGAGTAACCAAGCAAGTGACCTTTAGAACCCATTTGATAGCCATTTTGGGTTTCGGAGGATAGTAGGTCTTCTTTCGATTGTAAGAGTTATAAGTATGACCTAGTGAGTTAGGCTTTAGAAGCTCCTTAAGTAAATTAACTATCTTTTTAGCCAAAAGACTTTGGTTTTGCTTTTTATAATTGATATATCTTTTAGGTTTTTGAAAAGATTTAAAGTTTTTAGAAAACATTTGATCTTTCCCTTTTGAGTTTAAGATCTCTCCCTTTACAAACGTGGGAGAAGTATTCTTCAGTTTAGGAGGAACACTCTTGTCATAGCCCAGACCGGATCGATCGCCACATTTTCTCGATCCAGATAAGATTTTTTCTAATTTAGGATCACCTTGGGCATATTTCCAGGTTTCCTTTAAACTCAAAAGAGAAGAGACTTCATGTTTTAGTTGTTCATTTTCAGATTTAAGATTTTCAAACTAGGAGGTTTTAAAATCTAAATCGCATTTTGTCTTTTCAAAACAGTCTGAAATATGGGACTTTTCTAAAACAAGAGATTCATAAATTTCTTTGAGTTTAGAAAATTTCTCTTTTTGAAGTTTCAATTTCACAGCAATTTTACAACTTTGTTTGTATAGGGTATTGTAAGCATCTTGAAGATCATCTTCATTTTCATATTCACTATTCAGATTTTCTTCATTAGTCAAGTCATCATTATCTGAAAAAGTGAATTTGGCTAGAGTCATAAGGGCCTTAACATCAAACCCTGACTCAGTTTCAGAATCTTCTGATTTAGAAGAGACTTTGGAATCAAAGGACTCATCCCAAGTAGCCATCATACTTTTCTTTTTTGACTTGCCCTTATTAGGACATTTGTTAGCTAAATGTCCATACTCATGGCAGTTGTAATATTGACTGTCTTTTAAATATTTTCTAGTTTTAGGTTTAGGTTTCTTTTTATCAAATGCTTTTTGAAAATCAACCCTCTTTTTACTTTTAAAAATTTTATAAAATCTCTTTGCAAAAAGAGTCATATCATCCTCAAAGTTTTCTAAATCAGAGTTTAAATCATTTTCATGAAAACCATTTTTAAAAGTTTTTAAAGCAATAGATTTACCTTTTGGAGCTTTAAAGGTTAACTCATAAGTCTGTAATGAGCCAACTAATTCCTCAACCCTTATATTGTCTGTATCACAAAGTTCCTGGATTGTGGTTACTTTAGAATTGAACCGTTCAGGAAGTGAGAGTAGTATTTTAACACATATCTTGCTTTCAAGAATTTTATCGCCTAGACCCCACATAGAGTTTACAATGTCATTTAATCTGGTATAGAAGTCCATGAACATTTCATTTTCTTCCATACATATTTCCTCAAATTTAGTTGTGAGGATTTGTATCTTAGATTTCTTGACAATAAAGTACCCTCGTGTGTCATTTCTAATATATCCCAAGCATGTTTTGTAGAATCACAGATATAATTCTTTTGAATTCATCCGGTGATAGTGCATAAGTAATTGCATTTAGTGCTTTAGCATTTGCACTACTCTCAGTTTTCTGAAGTGTGGTCCAAGAGAAATACGGTGTAATTTTCATAGATTTTGAACTATCAATCCTGGTTACTTCAGTGGTAGGAGGGGTCCATTCATTCACTGTGGATAGCCACACACTTTCATCCATGGATTTGAGGAAGATCCTCATCTTGGCTTTCCAATAGGCATAGTTGGAGCCATCAAAGGGTGGAGGCCTAGTGACTGATAGGCTATCAAAATTTGACATCTTTTATATAGCTGAGATCATTGGCTCAGAAATTAAATCCAAATAAAAAGCAATAAGAGCGAGCTATTAGGCTCTGATACCACTTGAAATGGCCAAGCTATATGTCCCAGAGGGGGTGAATAGGACTATGTCAAATTAAATTTAAATACTGCGGAATATGAAAGAAAGAATAGATAACACTATAGACCAATCACAGTATAGGAATGAAAGGCAACCTAAAATAGGGAAATAGAAACAAAAATTGTTCTAAGGACAACCTTACACCAAAAACCAAAGTTTATGGTAGGACAACCTTATTTCTAGAACAAATAGAGAAACTGAAGCTCAACGTAATAATGAGATAGCAAAAATATAATGCTGAAATGTAAATCTAAATTATTACAACATTCCCCAGTGAGCTTGAAATGTAAAATTTACAACATTCTTATCCACACATACATTCCACAATTCTAAATGATAAAAGATAGGAAATATAAATCACACATCCACAACACAAAGAATTATAGTGGATCGCCTGTGTGTTCACCAACTATTAAACAACAGCCACACAGAATGCTACTCCACTCCTAATATCCTCACACAGGGGATATTAGCGTTCACTATCAAATAGGTTTTCACAGGTTCACCCAAAACCTTCATAATTGTGTCTTTTTCAAAGGGCTTACACAATTCAAAAACCCTCACTTCTAAGTTTTCTGGCTCTCCTCAGATAACCAACAACTTTGAGATTTTTCTAGCTTAACCTCAAATAAAACCAAACAATTTAAATTACACAAATTGTAAAATACCTAATTTTCAACTTCGTTGTAGCATCCCAGAAGAACCAAGTCGGAGTAGAGATTTGAATGTCAAAGTTCAATGTCCAATACTCACTTTATAATGGTTCTAGGTTCTAATAGATTTTAAATTAAAACAAAAGGGCTAGCTTTAATTGATTTTGATTCCAAAAAAAGGAAAACAACACTTCCTCTTTTCACATTAGATTGGAATGCAAGAAACAAAATCAATTAACAAAGCTACAGAAAGAGAATATTAAATATGCATACTTAGCTTAAATGGAGCACCGACTTATCTCTCAGAAGGCTGAATTAATTTAGCTTGAAGTTCTTTTATTTACATATATAAATCTGAGATTTGTGCTCTATTTATAGGTGAGCAAATCACGCCTTCGACTGGTCTAAGGACCTCTACGACTGGTCGTAGAACCAACAGATATTTGAAAATTTGGGCGCTATAAGATTTGGTAGTTTCACGACTGGTCGTAGGTTTCCTTCAACTGGTCGTAGGATCCCTTCGACTGGTTGTAGGTGGCCGAATTTCAATGTTGTTCTTTGAGTCGTAGGTCTACAACTGGTCAAAGATGCAGTCGACACTATTCCTACGACTGGTCGAACAGTCCTCAAGACTAGTCGAAGCCTAACAGAAAATTTCTGATTTTTGTAATAAACTTACGACTGATCCAGGAAATATTTAGACAGGTCGAAGCAGTGCTAGGACTAGTCGAACAAAGTCCAGCACTAGTCTTAGAACAGACCAAACTCACTTATATTAAACATATGAATTATGTATCCAAAATGGCCTACTCTAAAGGTCAACCTAAGGTCAGTCATATCTCAATAGTGAAGTAAGGACATTGAAACTTTAGAGATGAGTGACCTTTAAAAGTAATGGAGCTTGAAGTCTTGCAGTCATTTAAACTTGAGAGCTTTTTGAGATCTTGAGATTGAACTTGAAAGCTTCTTAAGATCTTGAGGTTGAACTTGAAAGCTTCTTGAGATTCTTGACTTGTGAACAGTGCTTGTCAACCTAAGTTGATCTTGAGTAGAGCATTGTTCTTCACAGTTGCAAGCTTCATAACAGTGTCTTTGGCACCACAAATTTGACAACACAAAGGGCTATAAACTATGGCACTTACATATTCCTAGACCATTTGCACATCCGTAAGTGGTATCACATTCGTCGGTCCTGAATTTTTCCTTCATCTCCTTGTCCAATAGTAACCATCCTAACTCACTCTTTAGTGGTCGAATTTAGACTATTTTGAGCTCATTAGAATGGTAACTCAACAAGCAACCAAATGGGACCCAAATTGTCTAATTCTGAGACTGTTCCATATCCCGAAAGCCCGTTGGAACTCTTCGATCGTCATTTTGCAATTTGGATTGTTAATCTTTCCAAATCGTGCGATCCAATGAGGATGCTCATAACTCCCTCGTTTGATGTTGGATTGGGTCAATTTTTAGTCATCTGAAAGGTACTTTAGTGCTCTTTCATTCCTGACTTGAATCATCATATTTTGAGACCATTTGTGCATCTGTAAGTGGTATCGCAATCGTCCGTCCTGAATTTTTCCTTTATCTCCTTGTCCAATAGTAACCTTCCTGACTCTCTCTTTAGTGGTCGAATTTAGACTATTTTAAGCTCATTGGAATGGTAATTCAACAAGCTTCCAAATGGGACCAGAATTGGCTATTTCTGAGAACGTTAAACATCCCAAAAACATGTTAGAACTCTTCGATCATCATTTTACAATTTGGATTGTTAATCTTTCCAAATCGCGCGATCCAATGTAGATGCTCATAACTCTCTTGTTTGACGTTGGATTGGGTCGATTTTTGGTCATCTGAAAGGTACTATAGTGCTCTTTCATTCCTGACTTGAATCATCATATTCTTAGACCATTTGCTCATCCGTAAGTGGGATCATTGTCCTCGGTCTTGAATTTTTCCTTGATCTCCTCGTCCAATGGTTACATCATAACTCTCTCTTTAGTGGTCAAATTTAGACTATTTGAGATCATTAGAATGGTAACTCGACAAGCTTCCAAATTGGACTCGAATTGTCTAATTATGAGACTGTTCGATATCCCGAAAGCCCGTTGGGACTCTTCGATCGTCATTTTGCAATTTCGATTGTTAATCTTTCCAAATCACGCGATACAATGGGGATGCTCATAACTCCCTCGTTTGATGTCGGATTGGGTCAATTTTTGGTCATCTGAAAGGTACTTTAAAGCTCTTTCATTCCCGACTTGAATTGTCATATTCCAAAGCCAATTGCGCATCCGTAAGTGGGATTGCAGCCATCGGTTCTGAATTTTACCATCATCACCTTGTCCAACAGTAACCTTCATAACTCTCTCTTTAGCGGATGGATTTAGACTATTTTGAGCTCATTCGAATGGTAACTTGACAAGCTTCCTAATGGGACCAGATTTGGCTAATTCTGAGACCGTTCGATATCCTAAAAGCACGTGGTCAATCGTCATTTTTAAATTTGGATTGTTAATCTTTCCAAATCGGGCGATCCAACTTTGATGCTCATAACTCCCTCGTTTGATGTTAGATTGGGTCATTTTTAGTCATCTGAAAGGTACTTTAGTGCTTTTTCTTTCCTGACTTGAATCATCGTATTCCGAGACCATTTGTGCATCCGTAAGTGGTATCGCAGTTGTCAATCCTGAATTTTTCCATGATCTCCTTATCCAATAGTAACCTTCAAAACTCTCTCTTCAGTGGTCATATTTAGACTATTTTGAACTCATTGCAATGCTAACTTGACAAGCTTCCAAATGGGACTAGAATTGGCTAATTCTGAGACCATTCGACATCCAAAAGCATGTTGGAACTCTTCAATCCTCATTTTCCAAATTGGATTGTTAATCTTTCCGAATCGCGTGATCTAACGGAGACGCTAATAACTCCCTCGTTTGATGTCAAATTGGGTTGATTTTTGGTCTTCTGAAAGGTATTTTAGTGCATTTTCATTCCTAACTTAAATCGTCGTATTCCTAGACCATTTGTGCATCCGTAAGTGGCATGGTTGTCGTCGGTCCTGAATTTTTCCTTCATCTCCTTGTCCAATACTAACCTTCATAATCTCCCTTTAGTGGTCGAATTTAGACTATTTTGAGCTCATTAGAATGGTAACTTGAGAAGCTTCCAAATGGGACTAGAATTGGCTAATTCTGAGACCATTCGATATCCCAAATGCACGTAGGATCTCTTCGATCGCCATTATGCAATTTGGATTGTTAATCTTTCCAAATCGCACGATCCAATGGGGATGCTCATAACTCCCTCGTTTAATGTTGACTTGGGTCAATTTTTAGTCATCTGAAAGGTACTTTAGTGCTCTTTCATTCCTAACTTGAATCATCGTATTGCGAGACCATTTGCGCATCCGTAAGTGGGATCGCAGTCGTCGGTCCTGAATTTTTCCTTTATCTCCTTGTCCAATAGTAACCTTCATAACGCTCTCTTCAGTGCTAAAATTTTGAATATTTTGATCTCATTAGAATGGAAACTCGACAAGCTTCCTAATGAGACCAGAATTGTCAAATTCTGAGACCGGTCGATATCCCAAAAGCCCGTTGCAACACTTTGATCGTCATTTTGCAATTTAAATTGTTAATCTTTCCAAATCACGTGATCCAATGGAGATGCTCATAACTTCGTCGTTTGATGTCGGATTGGGTTGATTTTTGGTCATCTGAATGGTACTTTAGTGTTCTTTCATTCTTAACTTGAATCGTTGTATTCCGAAACCATTTGTGCATCTGTAAGTGGGATCGCAGTCGTCGGTCCTGAATTTTTTCTTCATCTCCTTGTCCAATACTAACCTTCATAACTCTCTCTTTAGTGGTCGAATTTAGACTATTTTGAGCCCATTGGAATGGTAATTCGACAAGCTTCCAAATGGGACCATAATTGGCTAATTTTGAGACCGTTCAACATCCTAAAAGCACATTGGAACTCTTCAATCATCATTTTACAATTTGGATTGTTAATCTTTTCGAATCGCGCGATCCAATGGAGATGCTCATAACTCCCTCGTTTGATGTCGGATTGGGTCGATTTTTGGTCATATGAAAAGTACTTTAGTGCTCTTTCATTCCTAACATGAATTGTCGTATTCCGAGACCATTTGTGCATCTGTAAGTGAGATTGTAGTCGTTGGTCCTGAATTTTTCCTTCATCTCCTTGTCTAATAGTAACCATCATAACTCACTCTTCAGTGGTCAAATTTAGACTATTTTGAGCTCATTGGAATGGTAACTTGACAAGCTTCCAATTGAGAACAGAATTGACTAATTCTGAGACCGTTAGACATCCCAAAAGCTCGTTGGAACTCTTTGATCGTCATTTTACAATTTGAAATGTGAATCTTTTTGAATCCCGTGATCCAACGGTGATGCTCAAAACTCCCTCATTTGATGTAAGATTGGGCTGATTTTTGGTCATCTGAAAGGTACTTTAGTGCTCTTTCATTCCTGACTTGAATCGTCGTATTCCTTGACCATTTGTGCATTCGTAAATGGGATCGTAGTCGTCGGTCCTGAATTTTTCCTTCATCTCCTTGTCCAATAGTAACCTTCATAACTCTCTCTTCAGTGGTCGAATTTAGACGATTTCGATCTCTTAGAATGATAACCAGACAAGCTTCCAAATCGGACTAGAATTGGCTAATTCTGAGACCATTCGATATCCCAAAAGCACGTTGGAACTCTTCGATCGTCATTTTGCAATTTGGATTGTTAATCTTTCCAAAACGCGTGATCCAATGGAGATGCTCATGACTCCCTCGTTTAACGTTGGATTGGGTCATTTTTTTCTTATCTGAAAGGTGCTTTAGTGTTATTTCATTCCTGACATGAATCATCGTATTTCGAGGCCAATTGCGCATCCGTAAGTGGGATCGCAGTCGTCGGTCCTGAATTTTTCCTTTATCTCCTTGTCCAATAGTAACCTTCATAACACTCTCTTCAGTGCTAAAATTTTGAATATTTTGATCTCATTGGAATGGAAACTCGACAAGCTTCCTAATGAGACCAGAATTGTCAAATTCTGAGACCGGTCGATATCCCAAAAGCCCGTTGGAACACTTTGATCGTCATTTTGCAATTTAAATTGTTAATCTTTCCAAATCACGTGATCCAACGGAGATGCTCATAACTTCGTCGTTTGATGTCGGATTGGGTTGATTTTTGGTCATCTAATGGTACTTTAGTGCTCTTTCATTCCTGACTTGAATCGTCATATTCCTTGACCATTTGTGCATCCATAATTAGGATAGCAGTCGTCGGTCCTAAATTTTTCCTTAATATACTTTTCCAATAGTAACCTTCATTACTCTCTTTTCAGTGGTCGAATTTAGACTATTTTGAGCTCGTTAGAATGGTAACTAGACAAGCTTCCAAATGGGACCAGAATTGCCTAATTCTGAGATTGCTCGACATCCCAAAAGCACGTTGGAACACTTCGATTGTCATTATGCAATTTGGAATGTTAATCTTTTTGAATTGCGCGATCCAATAGAGATGCTCAAAACTCCCTCGTTTGATGTCGGATTGGGCCAATTTTTGGCCATCTGAAAGGTACTTTAGTGCTCTTTCATTCCTGACTTGAATCGTCATATTCCTTGACCATTTGTGCTTCCATAATTGGGATAGCAGTCGTCGGTCCTGATTTTTTCCTTCATCTTCTTCTCCAATAGTAACCTTCATAACTCTCTCTTTAGTGGTTGAATTTAGACTATTTTTAGGTCATTGGAATGGTAACTCGACAGGATTCCAAATGGGACCAGAATTGGCTAATTCTAAGATCGTTAGACATCCCAAAAGCACATTGGAACTCTTCGATCATCATTTTGCAATTTGGATTATTTATCTTTTCGAATCGAGTGATCTAACGGAGATGCTCATATCTCCCTCCTTTGACGTTGGATTGGGTTGATTTTTAGTCATCCAAAATGTACTTTAGTGGTCTTTTAGTCTTGACTTGAATCGTCATATCCCTAGACCATTTGCGCATCCGAAAGTGGGATCACATTCGTCGGTCCTGAAGTTTTCCTTTATCTCCTTGTCCAATACTAACCATCATAACTCACTCTTTAGTGGTTGAATTTAGACTATTTTGAGCTCATTAGAATGGTAACTTGACAAGCATCCAAATGGGACCCGAATTGTCTAATTCTAAACCTCTTCGATATCCCAAAAGCCCGTTGGAACTCTTCGATCGTCATTTTGCAATTTGGTTTGTTGATCTTTCCAAATCGCGCGATCCAATGGGGATGCTCATAACTCCCTCGTTTGATGTTGGATTGGGTCAATTTTTAGTCATCTGAAAGGTACTTTGGTGCTCTTTCATTCCTGACTTGAATCATCGTATTACGAGACCATTTTCGCATCCGTATGTGGTATCGCAGTCATCGGTCCTAAATTTTTCCTTCATCTCCTTGTCGAATAGTAACCTTCATAACTTCTCTTCAGTGGTTAAATTTAGACTATTTTGAGCTCATTGCAATGCTAACTCGACAAGCTTCCAAATGGGACTAGAATTGGCTAATTCTGAGACGGTTCGACATCCCAAAAGCATGTTGGAACTCTTCGAACCTCATTTTACAATTTGGTTTGTTAATCATTCAGAATCACACGATCCAATGGAGATGCTAATAACTCCCTCGTTTCAAGTCGGATTGGGTTGATTTTTGTTCATCTGAAAGGTACTTTAGTGCTTTTTCATTCCTAACTTGAATCGTCGTATTCCTAAACCATTTGTGCATCCGTAAGTGGGATCGCAGTTGTCGGTCCTGAATTTTTCCTTTATCTCCTTGCCCAATAGTAACCTTTATAACTCTCTCTTCACTGCTCAAATTTTAAATATTTTGATCTCATTGGAATGGTAACTCGACAAGCTTCCTAATGAGACCAGAATTGTCTAATTCTGAGACCATTCGATATCCCAAAAGTACGTTGGAACTCTTTCATCGTCATTTTTCAATATGGATTGTTAATCTTTCTAAATCGCGCGATCCAACGGAGATGCACATAACTCCATCACATGATGAAGGATTGGGTCGATTTTTCATCATCAGAAAGGTACTTTAGCACTCTTTCTTTCTTTACTGCAATCGTCGTATTCCAAAACCATTTGCGCATCCGTAAGTGGGATTGCAATCGTCAGTCCTAAATTTTTCCTTAATCTCCTTTTCCAATAGTAACCTTCATAACTCTCTTTAGTGGTCGAATTTTGACTATTTTGAGCTTGTTGGAATGGTAACTGACAAGCTTTCAAATGGGACCAGAATTGGCTAATTCTGAGACATTCGACATCCCAAAAGCACATTGGAACTCTTCAAACCTCATTTTGCAATTTAGATTGTTAATCATTAGAATCACGCGATCCAACGGAGATGCTAATAACTCCCTTGTTTCATGTCGAATTGGGTTGATTTTTGTTCATCTGAAAGGTACTTTAGTGATCTTTCATTCCTAACTTGAATCGTCGTATTCCTAGACCATTTGTGCATCCGTAAGTGGGATCGTAGTCGTCGGTCCTGAATTTTTCCTTTATCTCCTTGTCCAATTGTAACCTTCATAACTCTCTCTTCAGTGCTCAAATTTTGAATATTTTGATCTCATTGGAATGGTAACTCGACAAGCTTCCTAATGAGACTAGAATTATCTAATTCTGAGACCATTCGATATCCCAAAAGCCCGTTGGAACACTTTGATCGTCATTTTGCAATTTAGATTATTAATCTTTCCAAATCACGTGATCCAATGGAGATGCTCATAACTCCCTCGTTTGATGTCGGATTGGGTTCATTTTTGGTCATCTGAATAGTACTTTAGTGTTCTTTCATTCCTAACTTGAATCGTCGTATTCCGATACCATTTGCGCATCCGTAAGTGGGATCGCAATCGTCAGTCCTGAATTTTTCCTTCATCTCCTTGTCCAATACTAACCTTCATAACTCTCTCTTTAATGGTCGAATTTAAACTATTTTGAGCTCACTGGAATTGTAATTCGACAAGCTTCCAAATGGGACGAGAATTGGCTAATTCTGAGAACGTTCAACATCCCAAAAGCACGTTGGAACTCTTCGATCATCATTTTGCAATTTGGATTGTTAATCTTTTCGAATCGCGCGATCCAACAGAGATGCTCATAGCTCCCTCGTTTGACATTGGATTGGGTCAATTTTTGGTCATTTGAAAGGTACTTTAGTGCTCTTTCATTCCTCACTTAAATCATCATATTCTTAGACCATTTACACATCCATAAGTGGGATCGCAATCGTCGGTCCTAAATTTTTCCTTCATCTCCTTGTCCAATAGTAACCATCATAACTCTCTTTAGTGGTCGAATTTAGACTATTTTGAGCTCATTTGAATGGCAACTCGACAAGCTTCCAAATGGGACCCGAATTGTCTAATTCTGATACTGTTCAATATCCTGAAAGCACGTTGGAACTCTTCGATTGTCATTTCGCAATTTGGATTGTTAATCTTTTCATATCGTGCGATCCAACTGAGATGCACATAACTCCCTCGTTTGATGTTGGATTTGGTCAATTTTTGGTCATCTGAAAGGTACATTAGTGCTCTTTCATTCCTGACTTGAACCTTCATATTCCTAAACCATTTGCGCATCCGTAAGTGGGATCACAGTCATCGGTCTTGAATTTTTCCTTCATCTCCTTCTCCAATAGTAACCATCATATCTCTCTCTTCAGTGGTCGAACTTAGACGATTTTGAGCTCATTAGAATGGTAACTTGACAAGCTTCCAAATGGGACCCGAATTGTCTAATTCTGAGACTGTTTGATATCCCAAAAGCCCGTCGGAACTCTTTGATCGTCATTTTTCAATTGGGAATGTTAATCTTTCTGAATCGCGCAATCCAACGGAGATACTGAAAACTCCCTCTCTTGATGTCGGATGGGGTCAATTTTTGGTCATCTAAAAGGTACTTTGTGCTCTTTCATTCTTGACTTGAATCATCGTTTTCCTTGAGCATTTGTGCATCCATAATTGGGATCGCAGTCGTCGGTCCTGATTTTCTCCTTCATCTCCTTGTCCAAAAGTAACCTTCATAACTCACTCTTTAATGGTCGAATTTAGACAATTTTGAGCTCATTGGTATGGTAACTTGACAAGCTTCCAATTGGGACCAGAATTGGCTAATTCTCATATGGTTCGACTTCCCAAGAGCATGTTGGAACTCTTCGATCGTCATTTTGCAATTTGGATTATTAATCTTTCCAAATCGCATGATCCAACGGAGATGCACAAAACTCCCTCGTTTGATGTTAGATTGGGTCAATTTTTGATCATCTGAAAGGTACATTAGTGCTCCTTCATTCCTGACTTGGATCGTCATATTCCTAGATCATTTGCGCATCCGTAACTGGGATCACAGTCGTCGGTCCTGAATTTTTCCTTCATCTCCTTGTCCAATTGTAACCATCATAACCCTCTCTCCAGTGGTCGAATTTAGACTATTTTGAGCTCATTGGAATGGTAACTCGACAAGATTCCAAATGGGACCAAAATTGGCTAATTTTAAGACTGTTAGACATCCCAAAAGCATGTTGGAACTCTTCGATCATCATTTTGCAATTTGGACTGTTAATCTTTTCGAATCGTGTTATCCAATGGAGATGCTCATAACTCCCTCGTTTGACATTGGACTGAGATGATTTTTGGTCATCCGAAAGGTACTTTAGTACTCTTTCATTTCTGACTTGAATCGTCATATTCCTAGACCATTTGCACATCCGTAAGTGAGATCACATTCATCGGTCTAGAATTTTTCCTTCATCTCCTTGTCCAATAGTAACCATCATAACTCTCTCTTTAGTGGTCGAATTTAGACTATTTTGAACTCATTATAATGTAACTCAACAAGCATTCATATGGGACCTGAATTGTCTAATTCTGAGGCTGTTCGATATCCCGAAAGCCCATTGGAACTCTTCGATCGTCAATTTGCAATTTGGATTATTAATCTTTCCAAATCACGCGATCCAACGGGGATGCTCATAACCCCCTCGTTTGATTTTGGATTGGGTCAATTTTTAGTCATCTGAAAGGTACTTTAGTGCTCTTTCATTCCTGACTTGAATCGTCGTATTCCTAGACCATTTGTGCATACATAAGTGGTATCGCAGTCGTCGATCCAGAATTTTTCCTTCATCTCCCTGTCCAATAGTTACTTTCATAACTCCCTCTTCAGTGGTCAAATTTAGACAATTTTGAGCTCATTGGAATGGTAACTCGACAAGCTTCCAAATGGAACTAGAATTGGCTATTTCTAAGACCGTTCGACATCCCAAAAGCAAGATGCTAATAACTCCATTGTTTCATGTCGGATTGGGTTGATTTTTGTTCATCTGAAAGGTACTTTAGTGCCCTTTCATTCCTAACTTAAATCGTCGTATTCCTAAACCATTTGTGCATCCGTAAGTGGGATCGCAGTCGTCAGTCCTGAATTTTTCCTTTATCTCCTTGCCCAATAGTAACCTTTATAACTCTCTCTTCAGTGCTCAAATTTTGAATATTTTGATCTCATTGGAATGGTAACTCGACAAGCTTCCTAATGAGACCAGAATTGTCTAATTCTGGGACCATTCGATATCCCAAAAGTACGTTGGAACTCTTCGATCGTCATTTTGCAATTTTGATTGTTAATCTTTCCAAATCGCATGATCCAATGGAGATGCTCATAACTCTCTCATTTGATGTTGGATTGGGTCAATTTTTCATCATCTGAAAGGTACTTTAGCACTCTTTCATTCCTAACTTCAATCGTCATATTCCGAGACCATTTGCGCATCCATAAGTGGGATGGTAGTCGTCAGTCCTAAATTTTTCCTTAATCTCCTTTTCCAATAGTAACCTTCATAACTCTCTCTTCAGTGGTCGAATTTTGACTATTTTGAGCTCGTTGGAATGGTAACTAGACAAGCTTTCAAATGGGACCAGAATTGCCTAATTCTGAGACCGTTAGACATCCCAAAAGCACGTTGGAACACTTCGATATTCATTTTGTAATTTGGAATGTTAATCTTTCTGAATCGCGCGATCCAACAGAGATGCTCAAAACTCCCTCGTTTGATGTCAGATTGGGTCCATTTTTGGTCATCTGAAAGGTACTTTAGCGCTCTTTCATTCCGGACTTGAATCGTCGTATTCCTTGACCATTTGTGCATCCGTAATTGGGATCGCAGTCGTCGGTCCTGATTTTTTCCTTCATCTCCTTCTCTAATAGTAACCTTCATAACTCTCTCTTTAGTGGTCGAATTTAGACTATTTTGAGGTCATTGGAATGGTAACTCGACAGGATTCCAAATGGGACCAGAATTGGCTAATTCTAAGATCGTTAGACATCCCAAAAGCATGTTGGAACTCTTCGATCATCATTTTGCAATTTGGATTATTAATCGTTTCAAATCGAGTGATCCAATGGAGATGCTCATATCTCCCTCGTTTGACGTTGGATTGGGTTGATTTTTAGTCATCCGAAATGTACTTTAGTGCTCTTTCAGTCCTGACTTGAATCGTCATGTTTCTAGACCATTTGCGCATCCGTAAGTGGGATCACATTCGTCGGTCCTGAAGTTTTTCTTCATCTCCTTGTCCAATACTAACCATCATAACTCTCTCTTTAGTGGTTGAATTTAGACTATTTTGAGCTCATTAGAATGGTAACTCGACAAGCATCCAAATGGGACCCAAATTGTCTAATTCTGAGACTCTTCGATATCCTGAAAGCCTGTTGGAACTCTTCGATCGTCATTTTGCAATTTGGATTGTTAATCTTTCCAAATCACGCGATCCAACGGGGATGCTCATAACTCCCTCGTTTGCTATTGGATTGGGTCAATTTTTAGTCATCTGAAAGGTACTTTAGTGCTCTTTCATTCCTGACTTGAATCATCGTATTCCTAGTCCATTTGCGCATCCGTAAGTGGTATCGCAGTCGTCGATCCAGAATTTTTCCTTCATCTCCTTGTCCAATAGTTACCTTCATAACTCCCTCTTCAGTGGTCAAATTTAGACTATTTTGAGCTCATTGGAATGGTAATTCGACAAGCTTCCAAATGGGACCAGAATTGTCTATTTCTAAGACCGTTCGACATCCCAAAATTACGTTGGAACTCTTTGATCCTCATTTTGAAATTTGGATTGTTAATCTTTCTGAATCACGCGATCTAACGGAGATGCTAATAACTCCCTCGTTTCATGTCGGATTGGGTTGATTTTTGTTCATCTGAAAGGTACTTTAGTGCTCTTTCATTCCTTACTTGAATCGTCGTATTCCTAAACCATTTGTGCATCCGTAAGTGGGATCGCAGTTGTCGGTCCTGAATTTTTCCTTTATCTCCTTACCCAATAGTAACCTTTATAACTCTCTCTTCAGTGCTCAAATTTTAAATATTTTGATCTCATTGGAATGGTAACTCAACAAGCTTCCTAATGAGACCAGAATTGTCTAATTCTGAGACCATTCGAAATCCCAAAAGTACGTTGGAACTCTTTCATCGTCATTTTGCAATTTGGATTGTTAATCTTTCCAAATCGCGTGATCCAATGGAGATGCTCATAACTCCCTCATTTGATGTTGGATTGGGTCGATTTTTCATCATCTGAAAGGTACTTTAGCGCTCTTTCATTCCTAACTTCAATCGTCATATTCCGAGACCATTTGCGCATCCGTAAGTGGGATGGTAGTCGTCAGTCCTAAATTTTTCCTTAATCTCCTTTTCCAATAGTAACCTTCATAACTCTCTCTTTAGTGGTCGAATTTTGACTATTTTGAGCTCGTTGGAATGGTAACTGACAAGCTTTCAAATGGGACCAGAATTGCCTAATTCTGAGACCGTTAGACATCCTAAAAGCATGTTGGAACACTTCGATTGTCATTTTGTAATTTGGAATGTTAATCTTTCTGAATTACGCGATCCAACAGAGATGCTCAAAACTCCCTCGTTTGATGTTGGATTGGGTCAATTTTTGGTCATCTGAAAGGTACTTTAGTGCTCTTTCATTCTGGACTTGAATCGTCGTATTCCTTGACCATTTGTGCATCCGTAATTGGGATCATAGTCGTTGGTCCTGATTTTTTCCTTCATCTCCTTCTCCAATAGTAACCTTCATAACTCTCTCTTTAGTGGTCGAATTTAGACTATTTTGAGGTCATTGGAATGGTAACTCGACAGGATTCCAAATGGGACCAGAATTGGCTAATTCTAAGATCGTTAGACATCCCAAAGGCACATAGGAACTCTTGGATCATCATTTTACAATTTGGATTATTAATCTTTTCGAATCAAGCGATCCAACGGAGTTGCTCATATCTCCCTCCTTTGACGTTGGATTGGGTTGATTTTTAGTCATCCGAAATATACTTTAGTGCTCTTTTAGTCCTGACTTGAATCGTCATATTCCTAGACCATTTGCGCATCCGTAAGTGGGATCACATTCGTCGGTCCTGAAGTTATCCTTTATCTCCTTGTCCAATACTAACCATCATAACTCTCTCTTTAATGGTTGAATTTAGACTATTTTGAGCTCATTAGAATGGTAACTCGACAAGCATTCAAATGGGACCTGAATTGTCTAATTCTGAACCTCTTCGATATCCCAAAAGCCTGTTGGAACTCTTCGATCGTCATTTTGCAATTTGGATTGTTGATCTTTCCAAATCACGCAATCAAATGGGGATGCTCATAACTACCTCGTTTGATGTTGGATTGGGTCAATTTTTAGTCATCTGAAAGGTACTTTAGTGCTCTTTCATTCCTGACTTGAATCATCATATTACGAGACCATTTTCGCATCCGTATGTGGTATCGCAGTCTTCGGTCCTAAAATTTTCCTTCATCTCCTTGTCTAATAGTAACCTTCATAACTCTCTCTTTAGTGGTTGAATTTAGACTATTTTGAGCTCATTGCAATGCTAACTCGACAAGCTTCTAAATGGGACTAGAATTGGCTAATTCTGAGACGGTTCGACATCCCAAAAGCACGTTGGAACTCTTCGAACCTCATTTTGCAATTTGGTTTGTTAATCATTCAGAATCACACGATCCAAGGGAGATGCTAATAACTCCCTCGTTTCATGTCAGATTGGGTTGATGTTTGTTCATCTGAAAGGTACTTTAGTGCTCTTTCATTCCTAACTTGAATCGTCGTATTCCTAAACCATTTGTGCATCCGTAAGTGGGATCGCAGTCGTCGGTCCTGAATTTTTCCTTTATCTCCTTGCCCAATAGTAACCTTTATAACTCTCTCTTTAGTGCTCAAATTTTGAATATTTTGATCTCATTGAAATGGTAACTCGACAAGCTTCCTAATAAGACTAGAATTGTCTAATTCTGAGACCATTCGATATCCCAAAAGTACGTTGGAACTCTTCCATCATCATTTTGCAATTTGGATTGTTAATCTTTCCAAATCACGTGATCCAATGGGGATGCTCATAACTCCCTCGTTTGATGTTGGATTAGGTCAATTTTTAGTCATCTGAAAGGTACTTTAGTGCTCTTTCATTCCTGACTTGAATCATCATATTACGAGACCATTTTCGCATCTGTATGTGGTATCGCAATCGTCGGTCCTAAATTTTTCCTTCATCTCCTTGTCTAATAGTAACCTTCATAACGCTCTCTTCAGTGGTCGAATTTAGACTATTTTGAGCTCATTGGTATGGTAACTTGACAAGCTTCCAATTGGGACCAGAATTGACTAATTCTCAGACGGTTCGACTTCCCAAGAGCACGTTGGAACTCTTCGCTCATCATTTTGCAATTTGGATTATTAATCTTTCCAAATCGCGTGATCCAACGGAGATGCACAAAACTCCCTCGTTTGATGTTGGATTGGGTCAATTTTTGGTCAGCTGAAAGGTACATTAGTGCTCCTTCATTCCTGACTTAGATCGTCATATTCCTAGACCATTTGCACATCCGTAAATGGGATCACAGTTGTCAGTCCTGAATTTTTCCTTCATCTCCTTGTCCAATCATAACCATCATAACTCTCTCTCCAGTGGACGAATTTAGACTATTTTGAGCTCATTAGAATGGTAACTCGACAAGCTTCCAAATGGGACTAGAATTGTCTACTTCTGAGACTGTTCGATACCCCGAAAGCTCGTTGGAACTCTTCGATCGTCATTTTGCAATTTGGATTGTCAATCTTTCCAAATCGCGTGATCTAACAGGGATGCTCGTAACTCCCTTGTTTGATGTCAGATTGGGTCAATTTTTGGTCATCTGAAAGGTACTTTAGAGCTCTTTCATTCCTAACTTGAATTGTCGTATTCTGAGGCCATTTGCAGATCCGTAAGTGGGATCGCAGTCCTTAGTTCTGAATTTTACCATCATCTCCTTGTCCAATAGTAACCTTCACGACTCTCTCTTTAGTGGTCGAATTCAGACTATTTTGAGCTCATTGGAATGGTAACTCGACAAGCTTCTAAATGGGAGTAGAATTGGCTAATTCTGAGACCGTTCGACATACCAAAAGCACGTTGGAACTCATCGATCCTCATTTTGCAATTTGGATTGTTACTCTTTTCGAATCGCGTGATCCAATGGAGATGCTAATAACTCCCTCGTTTGATGTCGGATTGGGTTAATTTTTGTTCATCTGAAAGGTACTTTAGTGCTCTTTCATTCCTAACTTGAATTGAGATCGCATTCGTCGGACCTGAATTTTTCCTTTATCTCCTTGTCCAATCGTAACCTTCATAACTCTCTATTCAATGCTCAAATTTAGAATATTTTGATCTCATTGGAATGGTAACTCGACAAGCTTCTAAATGGGACTCGAATCATCTAATTCTGAGACTGTTCAGTATCCCGAAAGCCCATTGGAACTCTTCGAATGTCATTTTACAATTTGGATTGTTAATCTTTCCAAATCGCGCAATCCAACAGGGATGCTCATAACTCTCTCATTTGATGTCGGATTGGGTCAATTTTTGGTCATTTGAAAGGTACTTTAGAGCTCTTTCATTCCTGACTTGAATCGTCATATTCCTAGACCATTTGTGCATCCGTAATTATGATCACACTCGTCGGTCCTGAATTTTTCTTTCATCTCCTAGTCCATACTGCGGTCCTGAATTTTTCCTTCATCTCCTTGTCCAATACTAACCTTCATAACTCTCTCTTCAGTGGTCGAATTTAGACTATTTTGAACTCATTGGAATGGTAACGCGACAAGCTTCCAAATAGGACTAAAATTGGCTAATTCTGAAAGTATTTGATATCCCAAATGCACGTAGGAACTCTTTGATCATCATTATGCAATTAGGATTGTTAATCTTTCCAAATTACGAGATCTAATGGAGATGCTCATAACTCCCTCCTTTGATGTCGGAGTGGGTTGATTTTTGGTCATCTGAAAGGTACTTTAGTGCTCTTTCATTCCTGACTTGAATCGTCGTATTTTGAGACCATTTGCACACCTGTAAGTGGGATTGTAGTCGTTGGTCCTGAATTTTTCCTTCATCTCCTTGACCAATAGTAACCATCATAACTCTCTCTTTAGTGGTCGAATTTAGACTATTTTGAGCTCATTGGAATGGTAACTCAACAAGCTTCTAAATGAGAACAAAATAGGCTAATTCTGAATCCGTTTGACATCCCAAAAGAATGCTAGAACTCTTCGATCGTCATTTTGCAATTTGGAATGTTAATCTTTTTGAATCGCGTGATCCAACGGAGATGCTCAAAACTCCCTCGTTTGATGTCGGATTGGGTCGATTTTTGGTCCTCTGAAAGGTACTTTAGTGCTCTTTCATTCCTGACTTGAATCGTCATCTTCGTTGACGATTTGTGCATCCGTAATTGGGATCGCAGTCATCGGTCCTAAATTTTTCCTTCAACTCCTTGTCCAAGAGTAACCTTCATAACTCTCTCTTCAGTGGTCGAATTTAGACTATTTTGCTCTCATTAGAATGGTAACTCGACAAGCTTCCAAATGGGACCAAAATTGGCTAATTCTGAGACCATTCGATAACCCAAAAGCAAGTTGGAACTCTTTGATCGTCATTTGGCAATTTGGATTGTTAATCTTTTCAAATCGCGTGATCCAATGAAGATGCACATAACTCCCTCGTTAATGTCAGATTGGGTCAATTTTTGGTTATCTGAAAGGTACTTTAGCGCTCTTTCATTCCTAACTTAAATCATCATATTCTGAGACTAGTTGCGCATCCGTATGTGGGATCGCAGTCGTCAGTCCAAATTTTTTCCTTAATCTCCTTTTCCAAAAGTAACCTTCATAACTCTCTCTTCAGTGGTCAAATTTTGACTATTTTGACCTCGTTGGAATTGTAACTAGACAAGCTTCCAAATAAGACCAGAATTGCTAATTCTGAGACCGTTCGACATCCCAAAAGCACGTTGGAACTCTTCGATCGTCATTTTACAATTTGGAATGTTAATCTTTCTGAATTTTTCCTTCATCTCCTTGTCCAGACTGCGGTCCTGAATTCTTCCTTCATCTCCTTATCCAATAGTAACCTTCATAATTCTCTCTTCAGTGGTCGAATTTAGACTATTTTGATCTCATTAGAATGGTAACTTGACAAGCTTCCAAATGGGACCAGAATTAGATAATTCTGAGACAGTTCGATATCCCGAAAGCCCGTCTGAACTCTTCGATCGTCATTTTACAATTTAGATTGTTAATCTTTCTAAATCGTGCGATCCACTGGGTAGGCGAATAACTCCCTCATTTGATGTCGGATTGGGTCAATTTTTGGTCATCTGAAAGGTACTTTAGAGCTCTTTCATTCCTAACTTGAATTGTCATATTCCAAGACCATTTACGCATCCGTAAGTTGGATCGCAGTCATCATTTCTGAATTTTACCATCATCTCATTATCCAATAGTAACCTTCATAACTCTCTCTTCAGTGGTTGAATTTAGACTATTTTGAGCTCATTGGAATGGTAACTCGACAAGCTTCCTAATGGGACCAGAATTGGCTAATTCTACGACCGTTCGATATCTAAAAGCTTGTTGGAACTCTTCGATTGTCATTTTGTAATTTGGAATGTTAATCTTTCTGAATCGCGTGATCTAATGGAGATGCTCAAAACTCCCTTGTTTGATGTCGGATTGGGTCAATTTTTGGTCTTCTGAAAGGTACTTTAGTGCTCTTTCATTCTTAACTTGAATTGTTATCTTCCTTGACCATTTGTGCATCCGTAATTGGAATCGTAGTCATCGGTCCTAAATTTTTCCTTCATCTCCTTGTCCAAGAGTAACCTTCATAACTCTCTCTTTAGTGGTCGAATTTGGACTATTTTGAGCTCGTTGGAATGGTAACTAGACAAGCTTCCAAAAGGGACCAGAATTGGCTAATTCTGAGACCGTTCAACATCCCAAAAGCACGTTGGAACTCTTCGATCATCATTTTGCCATTTGGAATGTTAATCTTTCTGCATTACGCGATCCAATGGAGATGCTCAAAACTCCCTCGTTTGATGTCGGATTGGGTCAAATTTTGGTCATCTGAAAGGTACTTTAGTGCTCTTACATTCCTGACTTGAATCATCATATTCCTTGACCATTTGTGCATTTGCAATTGAGATCGCAGTCGTCGGTCCTGAATTTTCCTTCATCTCCTTTTCCAATAGTAAGCATCATAACTCTCTCTTCAGTGGTTGAATTTGAACTATTTTGAGCTCGCGGGAATGGTAGCTTGACAACCTTCCAAATGAGAACAAAATTGGCTAATTCTGAGACCGTTTGACATCCCAAAAGCATGTTGGAACTCTTCGATCATCATTTTGCAATTTGGAATGTTAATCTTTCTGAATCACGTGATCCAACGGAGATGCTCGAAACTCCCTTGTTTGATGTCGGATTGGGTCAATTTTTAGTCATCTGAAAGGTACTTTAGTGCTCTTTCATTCATGACTTGAATCATCATATTCCTTGACCATGTGTGCATCCGTAATTGGGATCATAGTCGTCGGTCCTGAATTTTTACTTCATCTCCTTGTCCAATAGTAACCTTTATAACTCTCTCTTCAGTGGTCAAATTTTGACTATTTTGATCTCATTAGAATGGTAACTTGACAAGCTTCCAAATGAGATCAGAATTGGCTAATTCTGAGACCATTCGATATCCCAAAAGCACGTTGGAACACTTCGATCCACATTTTGCAATTTGGATTGTTAATCTTTCCAAATCACGTGATCCAATGGAGATGCCCATAACTTCCTCATTTGATGTTGGATCGGGTCAATTTTTAGTCTTCTGAAAGGAACTTTAGTGCACTTTCATTCCTGACTTGAATTGTCGTATTCCAAGACCATTTGTGCATCCGTAAGTGCTATCGCAGTCGTCTATCCTGAATTTTTCCTTCATCTCCTTGTCCAATACTAACCTTCATAACTCTCTCTTCAGTAGTTAAATTTATACTATTTTGAGCTCATTGCAATGCTAACTCGACATGCTTCCAAATGGGACTAGAATTGGCAAATTCTGAGACCGTTCGACATCCCAAAAGCTTGTTGGAACTCTTCGATCCTCATTTTGTAATTTGGATTGTTAATCTTTCTGAATCGCGCGATCTAACAGAGATGCTAATAGCTCCTTCGTTTGGTGTTGGATTGGGTTGATTTTTGGTCATCTAAAAGGTACTTCAGTGCTCTTTCATTCCTAACTTAAATCGTCGTATTCCTAGACCAATTGTGCATCCGTAAGGTAGATCTCAATCATTGGTCTTGAATTTTTCATTTATGTCCTGGTCCAATAGTCACCTTCATAACTCTCTCTTTAGTGCTCAAATTTAGAATATTTTGATCTCATTGGAATGGTAACTCGACAAGCTTCCAAATGAGACCAGAATTGCCTAATTTTGAGACCGTTCGATATCCCAAAAGCCCGTTGGAACACTTCGATTGTCATTTAGCAATTTAGATTGTTAATCTTTCCGAATCATGTGATCCAACAGAGATGCTCATAACTCCCTCATTTGATGACGGATTTGGTCAATTTTTTGTCATCTGAAAGGTACTTTAGGGCTCTTTCATTCCTGACTTGAATCGTCGAATTCCAACACCATTGCGCATCCGTAAGTTGGATCGCAGTCGTCGGTCCTGAATTTTTCCTTCATCTCCTTATCCAATAGTAACCTCATAACCCTCTCTTCAGTGGTTGAATTTAGACTAATTTGAGCTCATTGGAATGGTAACTCGATAAGCTTCCAAATGGGACCCGAATTGTCTAATTCTAAGATTGTTCGATATCCCGAAAGCCCGTTGGAACTCTTCGATTGTCATTTTACAATTTGGTTTGTTAATCTTTCTAAATCGTGCGATCCAATAAGGATGCTCATAACTCCCTCGTTTAATGTCAGATTGGGTTAATTTTTGGTCATCTGAAAGGTACTTTAGAGCTCTTTCATTCCTGACTTGAATTGTCATATTCGGAGACCATTTGAACATCCGTTAGTGGGATCGTAGTCATCAGTTCTGAATTGTACCATCATCTCATTGTCCAATAGTAACCTTCATAACTCTCTCTTTAGTGGTCGAATTTAGACTATTTTGAGCTCATTGGAATGATAACTCGACAAACTTCCTAATGGGACCAGAATTGGCTAATTCTACGACCATTCGATATCCCAAAAGCATGTTGGAACTCTTCGATCATCATTTTGCAATTTGGAATGTTAATCTTTCTGAATCACGTGATCCAACGAAGATTGTCAAAACTCTCACATTTGATGTCGGATTGGGTCAATTTTTTATCTTCTGAAAAGGTACTTTAGTGCTCTTTCATTCCTGACTTGAATCATCGTCTTCCTTGACCATTTGTACATCCGTAATTGGGATTGCAATCGTCGGTCCTAAATTTTTCCTTCATATCCTTGTCCAAGAGTACCCTTCATAACTCTCTCTTCAGTGGTCGAATTTAGACTATTTGGGTCTCATTAGAATGGTAACTCGACAAGCTTCCAAATGGGACCAGAACTGGCTAATTCTGAGACCATTCGATAACCCAAAAGCACGTTGGAACTCTTCAATCGTCATTTTGCAATTTGGATTGTTAATCTTTCCAAATCGGACAATCCAATGGAGATGCACATAACTCCCTCATTTGATGTCAGATTAGGTCGATTTTTGGTCATCTGAAAGGTACTTTAGCGCTCTTTCATTCCTAACTTAAATCGTTGTATTCTGAGACTAGTTGCACATCTATAAGTGGGATAGCAGTCGTCGGTCCAAAATTTTTCCTTAATCTCCTTTTCCAAAAGTAACCTTCATAACTCTCTCTTCAGTGGTCGAATTTAGACTATTTTGATCTCGTGGGAATGATAGCTAGACAAGCTTCCAAATGGGACCAGAATTGGCTAATTCTGAGACCGTTCGACATCCCAAAAGCACATTGGAACTCTTCGATCGTCATTTTACAATTTGGAATGTTAATCTTTCTGAATTGCGGGATCCAATGGAGATGCTCAAAACTCCCTCATTTGATGTCAGGTTGGGTCGATTTTTGGTCATCAGAAAGGTACTTTAGTGCTCTTACATTCCTGACTTGAATCATCATATTCCTTGACCATTTGTGCATCCGCAATTGAGATCGCAGTCGTCGGTCTTGAATTTTTCCTTCATCTCCTTGTCCAATAGTAACCATCATAACTCTCTCTTCAATGGTCGAATTTAGACTATTTTGAGCTCATTGGAATGGTAACTCGACAAGCTTCCAAATGAGAATAGAATTGGCTAATTCTGAGACCGTTCGACATCCTAAAAGCATGTTGGAACTCTTCGATCATCATTTTGTAATTTGGAATGTTAATCTTTCTAAATCACGCGATCCAACGGAAATGCTCGAATCTCCCTTGTTTGATGTCGGATTGGGTCAATTTTTAGTCATCTTAAAGGTACTTTAGTGCTCTTTCATTCTTGACTTGAATCGTCATATTCCTTTACCATTTGTGCATCCGTAATTAGGATCATAGTCGTTGGTCCTGAATTTTTCCTTCATCTCCTTTTCCAACAGTAACCTTCATAACTCACTCTTCAGTGGTCGAATTTAGACTATTTGATCTCATTAGAATGGTAACTTGACAAGCTTCCAAATGAGACCAGAATTGGCTAATTTTGAGACTTTCGATATCCTGAAAGCCGGTCGGAACTCTTCGATCATCATCTTGCAATTTAGAATGTTAATCTTTCCAAATCGTGCGATCCAATGGGGATGCTCATAACTCCCTCGTTTGACGTCGGATTGTGTCGATTTGTGGTCATCAGAAAGGTACTTTAGTGCTCTTTCATTCTTGACTTGAATTGTTGTATTCGGAGAGCATTTGCGCAGCCGTTAGTGGGATCGCAGACATCAGTCCTGAATTTTTCCTTCATCTCCTAGTCCAATAGTAACCATCATAACTCTCTCTTTAATGGTCGAATTTAGACAAATTTGAGCTCAATGGAATGGTAACTCGACAAGCTTCCAAATGGGACCAGAAATGGCTAATTCTGAGACCGTTCGACATCCCAAAAGCACGTTGGAACTCTTCGATCATCATTTTGCAATTTAGATTGTTAATCTTTCCAAATCGCGTGATCCAACGGAGATGCACATAACTCCCTCGTTTGAAGTTGGATTTGGTCTATTTTTGGTCATCTGAGACGTACATTAGTGGTCTTTCATTCCTGACTTGAATCGTCATATTCCTAGGCCATTTGCGCATCCTTAAGTGGGATCACAGTCGTCGATCCTGAATTTTTCCTTCATCTCCTTGTCCAATAGTAACCATCATAACTCTCTCTTCAATGGTCAAATTTAGACTATTTTGAGCTCATTCGAATGGTAACTCGCCAAGGTTCCAAATGGGATCCGAATTGTCTAATTCTGAGACTATTCGATATCCCGAAAGCCTGTCGGAACTCTTCAATCGTCATTTTGCAATTGGGAGTGTCAATCTTCCTGAATCGCGCAATCCAATGGAGATGCTCCAACCCCCACAATTGATGTCGGATTGGGTCGATTCTTGGTGATTTAAATGGTACTTTAGTGCTCTCTCATTCCTGATTGAATCGTCGTATTCCATGACCATTTGTGCATCTGTAATTGGGATCGCAGTCATCGGTTTTGATTTTTTCCTTCATCTCCTTGTCCAATAGTAATCCTCATAACTCTCTCTTTAGAATGGTAACTTGACAAGCTTCCAAATGGGACTAGAATTGGCAAAATCTGAGACCATTCGATAACCTAAAAGCACATTGGAACTCTTCGATCATCATTTTGTAATTTGGATTGTTAATCTTTCCAAATCGTGTGATCCAATGGAGATGCTCATAACTCCCTCAATTGATGTTGGATTGGGTCAATTTTTTAGTCATCTGAATGATACTTTAGCGCTTTTTCATTCCTGACTCGAATCATCCGTAAGTGGGATCGCAGTCGTCGGTCCTAAATTTTTCCTTAATCTCCTTTCCCAATAGTAATCTTCATAACTCTCTCTTTAGTGGTCAAATTTAGACTATTTTGAGCCCGTTGGAATGGTAACTAGACAAGCTTCCAAATGGGACCAGAATTGGCTAATTCTGAGACTGTTCGACATCCCAAAAGCATGTTGGAACTCTTCGATCATCATTTTGTAATTTGGAATGTTAATCTTTCTGAATCGCGCGATCCAACGGAGATGCTCAGAACTCCCTCGTTTGATATTGGATTGGGTCAATTTTTGGTAATCTGAAAGGTACTTTAGTGCTCTTTCATTCCTGACTTGAATCGTCTTATTCCTAGACTATTTGAGCATCCGTAAGTGGGATCACAGTCGTTGGTCCTAAATTTTTCCTTCATCTCCTTGTCCAATTATAACCTTCATAACTCTCTCTTCAATGCTCAAATTTAGAATATTTTGATCTCATTGGAATGGTAACTCGACAAGCTTCCAAATGGGACCCGAATTGTCTAATTCTGAGGCTGTTCGATATCCCGAAAGCCCGTTAAAACACTTCGATTGTCATTTTGCAATTTGGAATGTTATTCTTTCCAAATCACGCGATCCAACGGGGATGCTCATAACTCCCTCGTTTGATGTCGGATTGGGTCAATTTTTGGTCATCTGAAAGGTACTTTAAAGCTCTTTCATTCCTGACTTGAATCGTCATATTCCTTGACCATTTGCACATCCGTAATTGGGATCGCAGTCGTCGGTCCTACATTTTTCCTTCCTCTCCTTGTCCAATACTAACCTTTATAAATCTCTCTTTAGTGGTCGAATTTAGACTATTTTGAGCTCATAGGAATGGGAACTCGACAAGCTTCCAAATACGACCAGAATTGGCTAATTCCGAAGCCATTCGATATCCCAAATGCACGTAGGAACTCTTCGATCGTCATTATGCAATTTGAATTGTTAATCTTTTTAAATCGCGTGATCCAATGGAGATGCTCATCACTCCCTCATTTGATGTCGGATTGGGTCGATTTTTGGTCATCTGAATGGTACTTTAGCGCTCTTTCATTCCTGACGTGAATCATCGTATTCCGAGATCATTTGCACATCCGTAAGTGGGATCGCAGTTGTCGGTCCTAAATTTTTCCTTAATCTCCTTTTCCAATAGTAACCTTCATAACTCTCTCTTCAGTGGTCGAATTTAGACTATTTTTAACTCGTTGGAATGAAAACTAGACAAGCTTCCAAATGGGACCAGAATTGGCTTATTCTGAGATCGTTTGACATCCCAAAAGCACGTTGGAACTCTTTGATCGTCATTTTATAATTTGGAATGTTAATCTTTCTGAATCGCGTGATCCAACGGAGATGCTCAATACTCCCTCATTTGATGTTGGATTAGGTCAATTTTTATTCATCTGAAAGGTACTTTAGTGTTCTCTCATTCCTGACTTGAATCGTCATATTCCTAGACCATTTGTGCATCCGTAAGTGGGATCACAGTCGGCGGTCCTGAATTTTTCCTTCATCTCCTTGTCCAATAGTAACCATCATAACTTCTCTTTAATGGTCGAATTTAAAATATTTTGAGCTCATTAGAATGGTAACTCGACAAGCTTCCAAATGGGACCCGAATTGTCTAATTCTAAGACTGTTCGATATCCTGTTAGCCCGTTGGAACTCTTCGATCGTCATTTTGTAATTTGGATTGTTAATCTTTCCAAATCGCACGATCCAACAGGTATGCTCATAACTCCCTTGTTTGATGTTGGATTGGGTCAGGTTTCAGTCATCTGAAAGGTACTTTAATGCTCTTTCCTTCCTGACTTGAATTGTCATATTTCAAGACCATTTGTGCATCCGTAAGTGGTATCGCAGTCGTCGGTGTTGAATTTTTCCTTCATCTCCTTGTCCAATAGTATCCTTAATAAATCTCTCTTCAGTGGTTGAATTTATACAATTTTGAGCTCATTGCAATGCTAACTCGACATGCTTCCAAATGGGACTAGAATTGGCTAATTCTGAGACCGTTCGACATCCCAAAAGCACGTTGGAACTCTTCGTTACTCATTTTGCATTTTGGATTGTTAATCTTTCCGAATAGCGCAATCCAATGGAGAGGCTAATAACTCCCTCATTTGAAGTCAGATTGGGTTGATTTTTGGTCATCTGAAAAGTACTTTAGTGTTCTTTCCTTCCTAACTTGAATCGAAGTATTACTAGACCATTTGTGCATCCGTAAGTGGGATCGCAGTCGTCGGTCCTGAATTTTTCCTTTATCTCCATGTCCAATAATAACCTTCATAACTCTCTCTTTAGTGCTCAAATTTAGAATATTTTGATCTCATTGGAATGGTAACTCGACAAGCTTCCAAATGAGACTAGAATTGTCAAATTTTGAGACCGTTCGATATCCCAAAAGCCCGTTGGAACACTTCGATCGTCATTTAGCAATTTAGATTGTTAATCTTTCCAAATCGCGTGATCCAACAGAGATGCTCATAACTCCCTCAGTTGATGTCGGATTTGGTTGATTTTTTGTCATCTGAATGGTACTTTAGTGCTCTTTCATTCCTGACTTGAATCAGTGAATTGTCATATTTCGAGACCATTTGTGCATCTGTAAGTGGGATTGCGGTCGTCAGTTCTGAATTTTACGATCATCTCATTGTCCAATACTAACCTTTATAACTCCCTCTTCAGTGGTTGAATTTAGACTATTTTGAGCTCATTGGAATGGTAACTCGACAAGCTTCCTAATAGAACCAGAATTGGCTAATTCTATGACCGTTTGATATCCCAAAAGCACGTTGGAACTCTTTGATCGTCATTTTGTAATTTGGAATGTTAATCTTTTTGATTCGCGCGATCCAGCTGAGATGCTCAAAATTCCCTCATTTGAGGTCGGATTGGGTCGAATTTTTTTCATCTGAAGGTACTTTAGTGCTCTTTCATTCCTTACTTGAAATGTCGTATTCTTGACCATTTGTGCATCCGTAATTGGGATAGCAGTTGTCAGTCCTGAATTTTTCCTTCATCTCCTTGTCCAATAGTAACCTTCATAACTCTCTCTTCAGTGGTTGAATGTAGACTATTCTGATCTCATTAGAATGGTAACTCGACAAGCTTCCAAATGGGGCCAGAATTCGTTAATTCTGAGATCATTTGATATCCCAAATGCACGTTGGAACTCTTCGATCGTCATTTAGCAATTTGGATTGTTAATTTTTCCAAATCTTGCGATACAATAGAGATGCTCATAACTCCCTCATTTGATGTCGAATTGGGTTGATTTTTGGCCAACTGAAAGGTACTTTAGCAATCTTTCATTCCTGACTTGAATCATCGTATTCCGAGACCATTTGCACATCTGTAAGTGGGATCGCAGTCGTCAGTCCTAAATTTTTCCTTAATCTCCTTTTCCAATAGTAACCATCATAACTCTCTCTTCAGTGGTCAAATTTAGACTATTTTGAGATCATTGGAATGGTAACTAGACCAGCTTCTAAATGGGACTAGAATTGGCTAATTCTGAGACCATTCGACTTTCCAAAAGCACGTTGGAACTCTTCGATCGTCATTTTACAATTGGGAATGTTAATCTTTCTGAATTGCGCGATCCAACGGAGATGCTCAAAACTCCCTCAATTGAGTCAGATTGGGTCAATTTTTGGTCATCTGAAAGGTACTTTAGTGCTCTTTCATTCCTTACTTAAATCGTTGTATTCCTTGACCATTTATGCATCCATAAATGGGATCACAGTCGTCGGTCCTGTTTTTTCCTTCATCTCCTTGTCCAATAGTAACCTTCATAACTCTCTCTTTAATAGTCAAATTTAAACAATTTTGAGCTCATTGGAATGGTAAATCGATAAGCTTCCAAATGGGACTAGAATTGGCTAATTCTGAGACTGTTCGACATCTCAAAAGCACGTTGTAACTCTTCGATTGTCATTTTGCAATTTGGATTGTTAATCTTTCAAAATCGCGATCCAATGGAAATGCACATAACTCCCTCGTTTGATGTTGGATTGGGTCAATTTTTGGTCATCTGAAAGGTACATTAGTGCTCTTTCATTCCTAACTTGAATCGTCATATTCCTAGACCATTTGCGCATCCGTAAGTGGGATCGTAGTCGTTGGTCCTGAATTTTTTCTTCATCTCCTTGTCCAATAGTAACCATCATAACTTTCTTGTTAGTGGTTGAATTTAGACTATTTTGAGCTCATTCGAATGGTAACTCGACAAGCTTCCAAATGGGACCCGAATTGTCTAATTCTAAGACTGTTCAATATCCCAAAAGCCCATCGGAACTCTTTGATCGTCATTTTGCAATTGGGAATGTTAATCTTTTGAATCACACGATCTAACGGAGATGCTCAAAACTCCCTCAATTGATGTCCGATTGGGTCAATTTTTGGTCATCTAAAAGGTACTTTAGTGCTCTTTCATTCCTGACTTGAATCGTCGTATTCCTTGACCATTTGTGCATTCATAATTGGGATCGCAGTTGTCTGTCCTAATTTTTTCCTTCATCTCCTTGTCCAATAGTAACCTTCATAACTCTCTCTTTAATGGTCGAATTTAGACAATTTTGAGCTCATTAGAATGGTAACTCGATAAGCTTCCAAATGGGACCAGAATTGGCTAGTTCTGAGATCGTTCGATATCCCAAAAGCTCGTTGGAACTCTTCGATCATCATTTTGCAATTTGGACTGTTAATCTTTCTAAATTACGTGATCCAACGAAGATGCTCATAAATCCCTTGTTTGATGCCGAATTGTGTCAATTTTTTGTCGTCTGAAAGGTACTATAGTGCTCTTTCCTTCCTGACTTGAATCATCGTATTCCGAGACCATTTGCGCATCCGTAAGTGGGATCACAGTTGTCTGTCCTAAATTTTTCCTTTGTCTTTGTTTCGACCTAGAAACAAATGTATTTTGTCTGGGGAAATTTATTCACTTTATAATTAACAGAAGAAGGCAAGAAGGATAATCACAATGTTAATTTATTTATTCCAAGTTCTTTTACATCTGTTTCTCCTTTGATTGTAAAATAGAACACTTTCAAATTTGTAGCGAAAAGCGGATATTTTGGTTATAATATGTGATTATATCAAATATCCAACTGGAAGTCACTGAAAAGGATCCACTATGTGTTGAAACCCTTGTGCATTGGAGCCTTTGTGCGCAGGACCCTTTGTACGCAGAGAGCTTTGTGCACAGAGAGCTTTGTGCACTGACGATCTTCATGCGCAACGAGCCTTTGGGCGTGATGAGCTTTGTGCACTGCACAATGGTTGTTTCGCACAACGAACAGCAAACTTTGAACTCGACTCGACCTTCTCTCTCTTTGAACTGCTCCTCCTCAATTGCTAGCTCATGACCCCTGCTGAGGGGACGAGGGGTATTTATAGCCTTCTCACATGTGTGAATGTGCCACGTCAACAACGCACTCTCCCTAGTATGAACCTTATTGTGCGCTCCTTGTTTGTGTGGACTCCTATGTGCGAAAGCCTTTGTGCGGATTCCTTTGTGTGGAAGCCTTTATGCGGATTCCTTTATGCGGAAGCGCCTTTATGTGGATTTCCCTCGTGTGGAAGCCTTTATGCAGATTTCCTTTCAGCAGTTGATTTCTGCACAACGGCTGATTTCAGTTGATTTTCGCACAACAACTTCTGCTTCTTCTTTCTCTCTCTTTTTTTATGCCTCAACAGATGCACCCTTAATCCCGCATTCTTTTTATGCCTATAAAATAATGCAGGATCAATAGTAATAAGGAAATGAATTCTTTTGTACGCTACCCTTTGAAATATAATCACTCTTTAGATTGCGCGCACCCATTTGTTTGCGCACAATGATCGGCGCACAACCACTAGCGCACAACAGGTCATTCTTCACCTATAAATACAGGACTTGCATTTTCAATTCATTCCCGTCTTCTGCGCTCTATGTCAAGTTATTCCCTTCAACCACTTCATTTTGCGCTAACCCCTTTGTGCGCCGCACGATACCTCTTCCACACAACGGCCTTCTGCACACAACATCCTTCAATGCACATTAACCTCTCCGCACTCAACAGCCTTCCATGCAAGGACAGGTAACCCTTTTGCACGTAACAGCCCTATCTGCTTGCGCACAATAACTTACCTTATCTGCGCACAAGGATCCACACACACCAGACTCATCTATATGTGCACAAGAATGCACGCACAACAGATTTATCTGTTTACGCACAAGGATGCATACATAACAGACTTTATACTTTACTTCCAATTTCAAACTTTGTCAAATCCTTCTCCTTAGTTCTGATTTTCTTATTGATTCCCCATGCAGGTTCTGATGGCTGGCTCGTCAAAGAGACTTCATACTTTCGAAAACATTGCAGGACCCTCCGATCCTCAGCAAACTGAATCCCATACTCACAAAAGGCCTAGATCTAAAGGTTATTCCACCTTTTTCAAGGAACCGTCCCCTGTCATCATCAATTTCACTGATTGCATTCAACATTTATCTAACCACATTCGAATGGCTATTCTGATGTGAGAAATAGAGGGTCTGTCACGGCCCAAATCCGGAAATCGGACTCATAGGAATTTCGATTGCCGAATCCGGTGCCGACAGCTGTCGCTGAGACTTCCCCTAATGCAGCCTTTACTAAAAAGAAGAAGGGAAAAAGCAAAGATAAAATCCTCCAAGAGAAGATCCGAGAACATAATCAAAGGCGCTTCCAAAATGCTTGGGATTCGATTAAATCTTATCCGGACTCGATTAAATTCTGTAATCCCTATAAAGACGAAACTATCACCCTTCCATTGCTCCTTCACCGTCATCACTCCATAATGCAAAGTGAACCAACTAACTTCATGACACAAAACATGCTTCTGTAGGTGTCAAAATGGGTAATAAAGGAGCCGGAACTTCTTGAAGGCTATCTGACAGAGAAAGGGTTGGTCCAGAAAGCTGGGCAGATAGTATACATGCGCTTCCTCATTCCGCGCTACAATCCTCATGACTTATTCCCCACCCACTTTTTCGAAACAATCCAACAACACTTTTGTCACCGTGACTCTCTGTGGGGTAAGGACGAGTTCTGAACCCTGGGTCTTTGGACAGATCGCCCATACTACAGTGCATGGACGAAGGTAATTTTAAAGAAATATAAAGATGTCCTTGTTACAGCCAACGTCTACTATGCCATAGAAGCTACCTCTGAATTTTTTCATAAGGATACAATGATCTACAAGGGTTTTCTGAAATATTGGTCTTCCACCACAAATTCCTTCCACCTCCCCGTTGGGGAGGTAAGTATCAGTTTATGGGATTTATTCAGAATGGCCAGCTTACCCATGACTGGATCTTTCTTGGATGAATATATTCCTACGAACGAAGAATTTGCTTATGTGGCCCCAAACAGGATTCCCAGAATTACTTCTTTAACAATCGCACCTTTTCAAGAAATGTCTTATTTCCTAGACATTCATAAGATATCTCCCCTCTCATGGCTCGTGCACTTTTCACGTTACTTAGTGTCAGTATCCTTATCATTATTTTCATTCCTCACATAATACCTATTTATTTGCATATATTGTTAATCCTTCCTTCTTCTCCTTTTCAAATTCCCTGGTAATCACGGACCAGAACTGGAAGCCACTCGAAAAAAGATAAGGGGCCCTGCTGAATTTACTATCGAAACTGAATTGGCTACTTTCTTAGCTTACTGGCTGAGCTTGGTCATGCTTCCAAGTTCAAAAAGCTCAGATTCCATTCGACCTACCTTGTTTGTCACGGCCAGGACAATGGCAGAGGGTAGAAAAAGATATTCTTTGGCTCTTCCTGTATTATGCTTGTTGTACCGAACTTTTGGACATGCTGCGGCGCATTGCTTAAGCCCAGCACTAGGAGTCTCATCTTCTTTCACTCCTTGGCATTTTTTTTCTAGTTGGTTAGGCATCTACTTCCCTTGGACATATAATGATCCAAAAAAAGCCTATGTCCATCTTGATCATCTACCTTTATGGCATTTCCAGAGGCAAAAAATGATAAAGAAAACATATGACTAGATAGTAGACAGGATTGAAAATCTAGAATCTATCGACTTCTTTCCTTTCTACTTAGATTATCAAGCCAAAGATAGGGATGTCGAAGACAACACCACCCTGGATCCTATCGAGCAAATCTTTTCATATGCATTCGATCTTGCAGTCTTCCTTTACGAGAAGGGGTGGAATTTTAGAGAGAGTCGTATTACCCTAATCAGTTTGCCAGGAAATTTGGATATGATTAGACTGTACCACAAATAGGAGAAGATGTTACCTCAGTTTGCGAAGCTATGGAACTGGCCCTTATAATTGGGCATTAATATGGAAGCAACTTTTGACAAGGAACCTTGGTTCCCGATTCATTCTCCCAGGATATAACCATCGAGTGACAGCCTCATATGCTTGGATGCGATGGTGGGCGCACCATTATTATTTGGTACGCAACTGTTTTCTAGTGGACCACCCCATTTTGATTTCTCCTCCACGCTTGAGGAACTACAGGCCAGAACAGGGAATAGGCTACTTTTACGAGAAAGATCAAGCTGCTGTCTCCAGCGAACTCTATCGCAAGATTTCTTTAGAAGAACCTATGAGAGAAACAAAACCGTCAAACACCCTGGAAGGCTGGTTTGTGTTTGGCTCTCCTATAGATTTAATAAAGAGAGGAATACAAACCCCTTTTCCTCGTGAGGGGTTTGAGACTGTGGGCGGTACTCTGCCTTCTCTGACTCTCGAAAGAGGGGATCAACCTATTTATGATACTTCTGTAACCCCTGCTATCACAAAACCTATGACCGTTGCTGCTCCTTCCAACATTGTTTGCCCTACCGCAGGCCCTTCAATAGTTGCAATCTCTCCGGTAGCTCGTCATACTACAGTCTCAGCCTCTCCTATTGCAAATCAAGTTACCACATCTCCTATGACCCAATCCTGGGCTAAATCATTGTCTCCTATTATTTTGGCCCAACCAGCCCCTTCTCCAGTTCGAAGTATGCGCCTTCTTCCTGTAAAGACTGTTTATAAAGAAAAACAGAGCATATCGGTGGAAGACAGTTCTTTGGAATACTCGGCTAACATTGATAGTGACGATCTATCTTCTTCTACGAGTTTGACTGACAAAGGAGATACTTTGCTAGATGCGAATACTAATGTTGAAGTAGACGTTGGGTAAGAAAGAGACGTCAGGACTAAATCTCTGTTTTGTGATATTCCAACTGATCCAAATGTTCCTCTTCCAACCATAATGGATCCTCCAGAAGAAGAGCCACTTGACTATGGAGAATACGAATGTTCCCCTGGAGTGAATATCTTCTTCTCCTTCGATGCCATATATTCTCCGCGGATTGTAGAGACTACCGGCATGACTGCTCATGGAGCACCAATGTTAACAGAGACGGAGGCTCAATCGTCAAGACTTTCAATAGAAACAGAGGATGCTCCTCTTCGTCATAGCACAGAGGAAACTTTGCTAGCCGTAGCTGCACCACTTGATTCTCCTCCTTGTGTAGATAAATCTCTCATGGTGCGTCCTTCCTTCATTCAACCAGTGGCTAGGAGTTTGGAATTCTCTTTGGACCCTATTGATGTGCCGACCCCAACAACTGTTGGTTCTAGCATGAGAGGAGCTCAGGAACTCTCCTTTACCGTTGCTGCAATTGTAGAAACATAGGATCTGTAGTTCCTTTAACCTACTCTGCTCAAACTATACCAGTTGTGGTTCCTGAACAAGGTACATATATACATAAATACTTTCTTATTTGATGTACCCTCTTTTTCTAACCTCTTAATCCTCTTTTCCTTCTTATTCAGCCACAATCATGCCAACCCCGAGTGGTTCCGAGGGCTCTAACTCAGTGGCTACGGTCTTTGATGGACTTTCATTGGAGAAAGTATCTCCTCTAGTTTAGGATTATTCAAGAATGCACTCCTGTTCATCATCAATGCTTTCAAAGACCCAACTCAATGGCTATTCTTGGATAGTGCCTGGGCTATTTTGCTCACTCTGCTCGCCTTGCGCATGTCAACGTTCAATCCCTTCATGACTGTCTATCAGAATTCTATAATTCGACTAAAAATTTAGAAGCCGCCCGAAGTGTTGTTGTCACTCCGAAAATCCTTGATTGTCAGAAAGAATTGACATCACTTAAGGAGCAACTTTCTTGTTCGGCTGACGTTCTTGCTACCCATGAGATTACTGGCAAGTCTCTCCATGAAAAGCTAAAAATTTCTGACAGAAACAAGGTAATCATCGATGATCAAATTACCCTTCTTGAGAAAGAGATATTACTGCTCAAGGGTAAGAAGGAAGCAGAAGATTTGATTATTCATCAAGTTAGAGAAGAACTTGAAGCCAATATCCAGGCCATGGATCTTGTAAAGATTGAACGGATGAGAAATCAGGAAACTGTTGCTCTTCTAGAATCAGAATTGGCCAACATTCTCGATCAAGGTAAAATCATTCTAGAGGCTAAGCAAACAACTACTACAATACAGCTTCGGTTAAAAGAGGAGTTATAGCGCTATATACCAGCATTGAACATAACTGAAGATTTGTAAAGAAATTTCATATCAAATTGTAATGCATGTGTTTCTTTATTCCTTTTGGTAATGTAATATATAAATGAAACAGAGTATTTTAATGATCTTGCATTCTTCTTCTTTTCATATATTAAATGGCAATCCTATGTGGCATTTTATTTTAATGGGCGGAACTAATTTATTTTGAGGTTAGTAGAGTTAGTTCACACGCAGTTTAAGCTCTTGCATAGTGGAGCAAGCACTTTCTTAGACTCATGCAGGAATCGGGTCTCATGTGATGGTCTCTGTAACTCTCAGGAGTTCACTGGACTTCTCATAGCTTGGTGAGTTCACAAACTGCGATCCATCAGAGGGGCCCAGTGAAGTTACTGGGGCCATGAACTCGGTTGGAATTACGCACAAGGTTGGCCGCAGTAACTCTCTAGAGCTCACGGGGCTCATAAGGCAACCTTTCGGGCACCAAATCTAGGGCTGCCAGTCCATTAATGAGTAGGTTTAAGCCCTTCCTAATGAGTTAGTACTGAAATCAAGCCAAAGATTGGGGGGTTCTTACGCATGGTTGGCCTATTTATGGACATGGCCAAAGGGCTCATACTGCGGCCCGCTTTTTCTTCGTCTACAAGGTCGAGCCCATTCACGGGAGAGTATTTTCCTCCGTTCCCCATGATGCTGCTGGAAAGCTATACAGATGGCATTGGTCTTATGCGTGACTAGCCGTTGAGGACTTTTTGGCCTTTTATAGGCTTTTAGTCACTATCTTCGTTAGCTGTTTGCATGGGTATGCGAACGATGGCCTTTATGGGATTTTTAGGGCCACTGGCTTCTCGCCGCTACCCGAATGACAAAAATGATAGGTCTTATGCGCAGTTGGCTATCATTGTAGCGAGAATGATAGACATATCTGTCTGAGATCGTTAATACATCACCACTTCTTCTAATATCTTCATCACATGTGCTGTCTATAATCTATCAGCTTGGTGACAATACCAATTTCAACAGAATTCCGCAGAACTCGCTTGATGATGACAATGGGCATTTTCTTAACGCAATACTTGTTGGTACATAATCTTGATATGCTTGCAAATTTCTTCTTTATTCATTCATCTGATCGTACATAGTTGTTATCTTAGTTATCCTTGCCCCTTTTTGATACAGAATCATTATCTTGATAATATTCGGGATCAAAATCAGTAGTGTTGTCAAGGATGATATCGTTTGATGAAGCGAGCATTGACCGGTATATCAATACGATGTCCATCTTGATCTACAACTCTGTATGCGCCATTGGAGTATACTTATTTTATTATGTATGGCCTGTCCCATTTCTGCTTGAATTTACCCCCTGTTCGGCAGGTGACCACTATAGGTCTTTTCAACATCAGCACCATATCCCCTTTTTTGAAAGAGCGATATTTGACTCGTTTATCAAAGGCAGCTGATACCCTTGCTTGATATGATTGCAATCACTGCTAGGCTGCCAGGCGTTTCTCATCAAGCAAATCCAACTCTTTCAACCTCATTTTTGCATTTTGGTCATCTGTTGTAGACTGATGTACTGCCAATCTAAGTGACGCTACTTATTTCTTAATCAGGATTACTGCTTCTACACCATAGACTAACGAATACAATGTCACTCTTGTCACTATCCGGTGGGTAGTTTTGTACGCCCACAATGCTTCTTATAATCTTTCATCCCAATCGCGCTTGTTCCCTATCACTATTTTCTTCAGTATCTTAACGATCATTTTGTTAAACGCCTCTGCTAGTCCATTGGCCGGTGGATAGTAAGGTGTTGAAAATGATTAATGAATGCTGAATTTTCGGCACAGCTTTTCCATGCCTCTGTTTCTGAAGGGAGTGCCATTACCTGTAACAATCTTCTTCAGAATACTATGGCGGTATATTATTGCATGCCGGATGAAATTAACCACATCTAAAAACTTGACATTGCATAAAGCGATTGCTTTTGTCCACTTGGAGAAATAATCTATTGCCGCTAATATATATTGTTTCCCTTTGGATGAAGGTAGATTTATAGGACCAATGATATCCAGTCCTCGAGCAGAGAAGGGCGAAGAGGCGACCGACTGGTGTAGGTCTTCTGGAGGAACATGTATAACATCTCCATGAATCTGGCATTCATGACACCGCTTCGCATAATCTATCACATCTTTTAACATAAAAGGCCAATAATACCCCATTCGATGTATTCTATGGAATAAATTTTGGCCAGCTTGATGTGCTCCACATTCTCCAGAGTGTGCTTCTCGCAATGTTTGACCTGCTTCTTGTTCACTTAAGCAGCGTAGTAGCATTCCATTATGAGATTTCCTATACAATACTTCACCGCATATGATGAATTTGTTTGTCCGTCACTTGATTTGCTGTCTTTGCACTGGATCTTCTGGTAAAATATCATATTTGAGATAATCGATGAAGGGCTGACGCCAATCATCCGTCGATGTCTCTAAACATGATACAGGAAGTGTTTCGACGCTCTCTTCGATGACCTCAGAAGATGGCAAAAATCATCTTTCTTCTATAGTTATATGGAGAGGGCTTCGATTCGGGCAGGACAAAGCCATTGCCAAGCTAGCCAAAGCATCCGCCCTTGCATTTTCAGATCACGGTACATGCTTGATCTCAACATGACAGAACTACTCCAGCAATTTCTACGCTTTCCGAAAATATGGCAAAAGTTCTTGTTTTCTCACTTCGAAGTCAGTCGTTAATTGATTTATAATCAATTTAGAATCCCTAAAGATATGCAGAATTTTTATCTCCATTTCTTGAGCCATTTCCATTCCAATGATAAGGGCTCTGTACTCAGCCTCGTTGTTTGTGCATGTAGTGCCCAGTGCGAAGGAGTACGGTAACAAATCATTTTGAGGAGTAATGAATATCACTCCTGCTCCTGCTCCAGATGCTCCCGCTCCAGATGCTCGAGCAACACTGTCAAACTACATCTGCCACGGGCTCTGTGATTCAGCTATCATAACTTGTTCATCCAGAAAGTCATCACTAATGGTTTCACATTCTGATACAAGGTGTGCTCCAAGGAAGTCTGCCACTACTTGTCCTTTTACATCTTTTGTTGGCTTATATGTGATAGTATATTCTGAAAGTAACAACATCCATTTGGCCAATCTCCTAGAAACATCAGCCTTATTGTCAAAAATTTTATCGGATCTACTCTTGAAATCAAAGTTATGTCATGGGAGAGACAATAATGCCTCAATTTCTGAACCGCAAATATCAATGCTAGACACTCTTTCTCGATCGGAGAGTAGCTGCATTCTGCACCCATCAGAGTTCGGCTTAAATAATAAAGAGCAGTTTCTTTCCCAGATTCATTTACCTGAGCCAACAAAGTGCCTAAAGAATTCTCCACTGCAGATATATATAGAATAAGCAGTTTTCCTTTTACCGGAGCTGTTAGTATCGGCGGCTGCTTCAGCAATTCTTTTATTGAATCAAACACATTCTACAAGCTTGGTCCCACACAAATTATGTACCTTTCTTAATCAAGTGGGAAAATGGATGACCTCTTCTTGCTAGATTTGAAATGAACCAGCGGATATACGCTAGCTTTCCTTGCAGGCTTTTCAATTCTTTTAATGTTTTCGGTGGTGACATATCTTGAATGACTCGGACTTTCCCTGGGTCTATCTCAATACCCTTGTGTCGGATGACAAAACTGAGAAATTTACCCAAAGATACCCTGAATGCACATTTAGCTAGATTCATCTTTAGCCGTTTCCTTCTGAGTTGACGGAAAACCTATGCCAAATGTTCACGATGTTCCTGATGATTTCCTGACCGAAGTACCAAGTCATCGACATAATACTCAACATGTTTGTGTATCATGTCTTGAAAGATATTCTGCATTGTCCTCTGATATGTTGCCCCAACATTTTTGAGACCGAATGGCATAAATTTGTAACAATAAATTCCCAGTGATGTTCTGAATGCTGTAGCTTCTTCATCTTCAGGTGTCATTCTAATCTGATTATAACCTGCATAGCCGTCCATGAAGGATATGATAACATATTGAGTTATACTATCAATTAGTAATTCAGTGATCAGGAGAGGAAAATCATCTTTCAGACAGGCCTCGTTCAGATCTCTAAGTCAACGCACACCCTGACTTGTCCATTTTTCTTATTCACAGGGACAATATTTGATATCCACTTGGGATATTTGACCTCCCTAATAAACACGACCTTTATCAACTTACTGACTTCTTCTTCTATCAAAGGAACTAAGTTTAAATGAAATCATCTTTGCGCTTGCTTAACCGGCCTTTTCTCCTTAGAGATATTTAATCGGTGTAGTGCTACGAAAGGTTTTAAGCCCGGCATCTCTGCGTATGTCCAGGTGAAGACGTCTTTATTTTTCTTGAGGAGCTGAACGTACTTCTCAGACTCTTGCTCAAAAAGGCTGGCGCTGATGTATGTGTTCCTTGGCTCTTCTTCAGTACCCAGATTTATCTCGCGCAAACTGTCTATTGTCGGCTGCCCCCCATCTTCCATTTACTTTGGAGCCTTTTCAGGTTGCTCTATCGTTTGAGGATTCTCTTCTAATAATTTTCGGTTGTAACCATATTTACCGATGACTCTGCCCCCAGTCCTTGAAATTTTCTTCGCTTTTCCTAGCCAATCCCAAGAGGAATTTGAATTCCTTTCCCATGATTCAAGCCGGTGGGTTCCACGTAATCAAACCCCTTGCTTCTCCTAATTTTCTTACTTACTGGACTATACTTTTTAAGGTCTTGTGGTGTTAGCCTACCGCAATATACGTTACTCTTAGTCTCTTCTCCTACCTCCATTTCCACTAAAGCATAAAATTCTATTGGCTCTGGATGTTTTGTGCTAGCCTTGACCTAAAATCTTCCAGGCGCGGCCGAAAATGGATTTTTTCTCTCAATACACGGTAATGGCACTGTATAATTAGACTATAAAATTCTCAGCTGTTCGGGTGATAGCAGGGTTAGTGGCTGTTGTCCTAGCTGTCTCAGATGTTTTGGTACAAAATAGAATTTCTTCTCTAGTGCTGCAGTCCTAGATGATCCTGCCTTTCCTGTTTCCTCTTTAATCACATTTATTTGACTGTCCTTCAGGACTTTGCCCTCATCAATCTTTCTTTCATCTTCAGCGAGCCCTTTATAGTAACTAGCATCTGCAATGAAAGACTCATCCTCTGTATATGGCTTTGCATCAGCCATCACTTTATATTGTATTCTATCTTTACAGTATTTGAAGCATTGATGCAGCCTAGAGGGTATGATGTTGTATTGATGGATCCATGGCCTTCCTAGGAGAAGATTGTATGTCGTCACAGCATTTATAATGTGGCACACGACATCAGTAATCAACTCTCCTATTTCCAGTGTCACTGTAATCTTACCAAGTACACGCTGCCCATCTTGATTGAAGCCCTATATCATCATTCCACAAGGGCGTAGGTTAGAACGATGATAATCTAATTTACTTAACATTGAGAGTGGTAAGAGGTTCACCGCAGACCCATTATCGATCATAACCCGCTTGACTTTCTTTCCTCGGATATGGCCTTCTATCATTAGTGGCCCGTTATGCTTTGGCTCGTAGATCAGATTGTCAACGGACAAGGAAACGACTGGCAGGCAATTTTCTCACTCATCATGCTCTTCACGTTCTAATTCTGCCAATAAAGTTTCTCTGACATCATGATTGGATAATGCTTGGACCAAGCTCTGCCGAAATTTTTCTGACAACTTAAGTGCATCATAGATGCTTAATCGAGCCAGTATGCCCTTCAGATGATTCACTACATCATAAGTCACTTTTGCCATGTCACCCTTCTTTTCTTTCCCGTCATCATCGTTCTGCTCCTCAGTGATTTCTCTCCTCACAATCTCTGCTTTTTGTTTCGTAGGACTTGTTATATTCTTTCGTGATTGCAATGTAATCACTGCCACCTTCTTTGTCGTCTTGCGGTCTTCTTCCTTTCTCATTTTGCGGCCTCTTTCCACTATATCTATTTCGTGATTGGTTCCATTCTTCTTTTCGTTTAGGCCTATTTTTCCTTGAGTCCCTTGTATTTTTGCTCCTCTTGTCACGATCGATAGTATTTACGACCATTCTACTAGGCACTCTCCTGGTTGTCTCATGGTGAAATGCTGGCATCTTGTGAGTCATCAATTCCAAGGCATGAGCCTCAGTGTCCAAGTCACGAAAATTTTTGATGTCAGCGCTGATGAGTCCAAACGCGATCCCTGTCTCCATAGAATTCAGACACATTTTGACCTGTTCTTTCTCTTCTGATAGTTTTCTACATGAGGCTCCCAATGTTTTCCATCTGTTTATAAACTTTTCCACTGGCTCTCCTTCTTTTTGCCGCACAAAGGCCAGTTCCGTAATACTAACATCACGCTCTGCAGAAAAGAAGTTTCACATGAAGGCGTCTTGCATCTGTTCCCAAGTACGTATCAACCCTGGGGCCAAACTGGAATACCATCGAAATGCCTTGTGTGTCAGTGATGACCCGAACAATCATAAATAATTCTGCGGTATTGTAGAAAAATTCCCCATGCTAGTAATGAAGTACATTAAGTGTTCTTCTGGTGATCCTTCCCCATTGAACTTCTGAAAATCTGGATGCTTAAAATTGGCCGGGAATGGGATATCTTCTACCTCTCTTGGGTACGGCGTTCGGTACCTGAAACGGCCAGTGTTTTCACGTTCTCTTTCTATTCTGATGGCTTCTTCAACAACTTGTCTCACTTCATCTTGTGTTACGGTTCTCGCGGCTAGGACAAACCCTCATGATCCTGTCCCCTATGGTTGGGAACCTTTGGGCTGATTTTCTTGTCCGTTCACCGTGTCCGTCATTGTTGGAGCCATTATCTGGGCTACATTGCGTGCAAGGGTTGCTAAAGCCTCTCTGAGATTTTTACATTCTTCCATTAGTGTTCTTTATGCTTCTGCCATTACATTCATATGATCTTTCATGGTCGGTATATCGTCTTGATTTGTTTCGGCCATATGTACTATAGCTTCTCCACTCTTTGACGAAGTTATAGTTGGAGTGGGGCGAGAGTACGTCGACGTAATGGGGCTTACGAAGAGAGGAGAGGATGGAGTTTCGTTCGACTTCTGGACACTTCCGGTACTACTAATCGAGCGGGGCAATATGGTCATTGGTGAGCCTGTTAATAACGCCTTACCTTTTTGCTCTCTCGTCCATTTGACCCTAGGGGCGATCAAAGCCGGGAAGTCGCGCGATGCTAACTGCGAAACGGTTCGCCTAGGATATATCATAGGGGGAGCGAGTTCAGGATTCTTCCTGGCAATGTTATGCATCACCGGTCCCTTGGCTTTTATCAGTGGTGAATTTATTCTTGCTGCAGTTACAACTCGAGTCATTGTCCTCCTGCGAGTGACGATAGTTCATTCATACCTTTCTTTTTGTGCTACTGGTGAAGCAGTTACAACTGTGACAACCGCCCGAGATTCTGTTTGCTGGCTTGGTACTGCTTTATCTTTCTTACCCTCAGTTTGTTTATCGGCATACTCTACGACAAACCCTGTCGCAGTGAAGTAGAAAACTGTTTTTTCTTGCATGGTTGCCATTGCTTGATTGGTCACGGTATTCTTTTCTTTCCTTCCCCCTAAAAAAAGAAAAGAAAATAAAATTAATACTTATATTAAGTTATATTCTATTTTGGAGATGAAAGGCAGGATGTTCCTATTGAGAGTCTCCATTTTGGCACCTTGAAAGCGCCAAACAGTCGTGATTACCTCCCTTGCGATCCTTAAGTTAATACTCAAGTAAAAAATAAATAAATTTCCCCAACAGAGTCACCATTTTGTTTTTGAACAAGAAACAAATGTATTTTATCTGGGGAAATTTATTCACTTTATAATTAACAGAAGAAGGCAAGAAGGATAATCACAATATCAATTTATTTATTCCAAATTCTTGTACATCCCGTTCTCCTTTGATTCCAAAATAGAACACTCACAAATTTGTAGTGAAAAGTGGATATTTTGGTTAGAATATATGATTATATCAAATATCCAGTTGGAAGTCACTGAAAAGGATCCACCGTGTGCTGAAACCCTTGTGCACTAGAGCCTTTGTGCGCAGAGAGCTTTGTGCGCTGACGATCTTCGTGCACAACGAGCCTTTGTGGGCGTCGAGCTTTGTGCACCGCATAATGGTTGTTCCACACAACGAACAGCGAACTTTGAACTCGACTTTTACTTCTCTCTCTCTGAACTGCTCCTCCTCAATTGCTAGCTCATGACCCCTGCTGAGAGGTCGAGGGGTATTTATAGCCTTCTCACACGTGTGAATGTGCCACATCGACACCGCACTCTCCCTAGTGCAAACCTTATTGTGCGCTTCTTGTTGTGCGCTCCTTGTTTATGGGGAGTTCGATGTGTGGAAGCCTTTGTGCGGATTCCTCTGTGCAGAAGCCTTTGTGTAGATTTTCTTTGTGTGGATTTCCTTTATGCGGAAGCCTTTGTGTGGATTTTCTTTTAGCAGTTGATTTCCGCACGACGGCTGATCTTAGCTGATTTCCGCACAACAACTTCTGCTTCTTCTTTCTCTCTTTTTTTTAATGTATTTTGTCTAGGTAAATTTATTCACTTTATAATTAACAGAAGAAGGCAAGAAGGATAATCACAATATTAATTTATTTATTCCAAGTTCTTTTACAACCTGTTCTCCTTTGATTCCAAAATAGAACACTCGTAAATTTGTAGTGAAAAGTGGATATTTTGGTTATAATATATGACTATATCAAATATCCAACTGGAAGTCATTGAAAAGGATCCACTGTGCGCTGAAACCCTTGTGCACTGGAGCTTTTGTGCGTAGGACCCTTTGTACGTAAAGAGCTTTGTGCGCTAACGATCTTCGTGCGCAACGAGCCTTTGTGCGCGACGAGCTTTATGCGTCGCACAATGGTTGATCCGCACAATGAACAACGAACTTTGAACTCGACTCTACCTTCTCTCTCTGAACTGCTCCTCCTAAATTGCTAGCTCATGACCCCTGCTGAGGGGTCGAGGGATATTTATAGCCTTCTCACACGGGCGAACATGCCACGTCGACACCGCACTCTCCCTAGGGCGAACCTTGTTGTGTGCTCCTTTGTGCAGACTACTATCAGTGAAAGCCTTTGTGCAGATTCCTTTGTGCTGAAGCCTTTGTGCAGATTTCTTTATGCGGATTTCCTTTCAGCAGTTGATTTCCGCACAACAACTTCTACTTCTTCTTTCTCTCTTTTTTAAAACCTCAACAATCTCCTTGTCCATTAGAAACCATCATAACTCTCTCTTCAGTGGTCCAATTTAGACTATTTTTAGCTCATTAGAATGGTAACACGAAAAGCTTCCAAATGGGACCAGAATTGGCTAATTCTGAGACCGTTCAATATCCCAGTAGCACGTTGGAAATCTTCGATCGTCATTTTGCAATTTGGATTGTTAATTTAGATCGTTAATCTCTACAAATCGCGCGATCCAACGGAGACGCTAATCACTTGCTCGTTTAATGTTAGATTGGGACGATTTTTGGTCAACTGAAAGGCACTTTAATGCTCTTTCATTCGTGATTGGAATCGTGGTATTCCCAGACTATTTGGGCATCTGTAAGTGGGATCACAGTCATTGGTCCTGAATTTTTCCTTCATCTCCTTTACCAATGGTAACCTTCATAACTCTCTCTCCAGTGGTCGAATTCAAACTATTTTGAGCTCATTGGAATGGTAACTCTTTCAGATGAAAGGTACTTTAGTGCTTTTTCATTCTTGACTTGAATCGTCGTATTCCTAGACCATTTGTGCATCCATAATTGTGATCACAGTGGTCGGTCATGAATTTCACCTTCATCTCCTTGTCTAATAGTGACCTTCATAACTCTCTCTTCAGTGGTCGAATTTAGACTATTTTGAGCTAATTGGAATAGTAATTCGACAAGCTTCCAAATGGGACCAGAATTAGCTAATTTTGAGACTGTTCGACATCCCAAAAGCACGTTGGAACTCTTCGATCGTCATTTTGCAATTTGGATTGTTAATCTCTCCAAATCACGCAATCCAATGGAGATGCTCATAACTCCCTCGTTCGATGTCGAATTGGGTCAATTTTTGGTCATCTGAAAGGTACTTTAGCGCTCTTTCATTCTTGACTTGAATCATCGTATTCCGAGACCATTGCACATACGAAAGTGGGATCGCATACGTCGGTAATTTTTCCTTCATCTCCTTATTCAATAGTAACCTTCACAACTCTCTCTTCATTGGTCGAATTTAGATTATTTTGAGCTCATTGGAATGGAAACTAGACAAGCTTCCAAATGAGACCATAATTGGATAATTCAGAGACCGTTTGACATTTCAGAAGCACGTTGGAACTCTTCGATCGTCATTTTACAATTTGGATTGTTAATCTTTCTGAATCACATGATCCAATGGAGATGCTCATAACTCCCTCATTTAATGTCGGATTGGGACAATTTTTGGTCATCTGAAAGGTACTTTAGTGCTCTTTCAATCCTGACTTGAATCGTCATATTCTGAGAACTTTTGTGCATCCGTAAGTGGGATCACATACATCAGTTCAGAATTTTTCCTTCATCTCCTTCTCCAATAGTAACCTTCATAACTCTCTCTTCAATGATCGAATTTAGATTATTTTGAGCTCATTGGAATGGCAACTAGAAAAGCTTCCAAATGGGACCAGAATTGGCTAATTCTGAGACCATTCGACGTTCCAGAAGCACGTTGGAACTCTTCGATCATCATTTTGCAATTTGCATTGTTAATCTTTTTGAATTGCGTGATCCAACGCAGATGCTCATAACTCCCTTGTTTGATGTTGGATTCGGTCAATTTTGGTCTTCTGAAAGGTACTTTATTGCTCTTTCATTCCTGACTTGAATCGTAGTATTCCTAGACCATTTGTGCATCCATAATTAGGATCGCATTCGTCAGTCCAAAAGTTTTCCTTCATCTCCTTGTCCAATAGTAACTGTCATAACTCTCACTTCAGTGTTTAAATTTAGACAATTTTGAGCTCGTTGGAATGGTAACTCGACAAGCTTCTAAATGGGAACAAAATTGGCTAATTTTGAGACCGTTCGACATCCCAAAAGCTCGTTGGAACTCTTCGATCATCATTTTACAATTTAGATTGTTAATGTTTCTGAATCGCGCGATCCAACCGAGATGCTCAGAACTCCCTCGTATGATGTCAGATTGGCATGATTTTTGGCCATCTGAAAGGTACTTTAGTGCACTTCCAATCCTGACTTGAATCATTGTATTCCGAAACCATTTGCGCATCTGCAAGTAGGATGACAGTCGCCGATCCTGAATTTATCCTTCATCTCATTGTCCAATAGTAACCTTCATAACTCTCTGTTCGGTGGTTGAATTTAGACTATTTTGAGCTCATTGGAATGGTAACTCGACAAGCTTCCAAATGGGACCAGAATTGTCTAATTTTGAGATTGTTCGATATCCCAAAAGCCCATTGGAACTCTTCGATCGTCATTTTGCAATTTGGATCGTTAATCTCTCCAAATCGCGTGATCCAACGGAGACGCTAATCACTTGCTCGTTTGATGTCAGATAGGGTCAATTTTTGGTCATCTGAAAGGTATTTTAATGCTCTTTCATTCGTGATTGGAATCATGGTATTCCCAGACTATTTGGGCATCCGTAAGTGGGATTGTAGTCGTCGGTCCTGATTTTTCCTTCATCTCCTTGTCCAATAGTAACCTTTACAACTCTCTCTTTAATGGTCGAATTTAGACTATTTTGATCTCATTGGAATAGAAACTCAACAAGCTTCCAAATGGGACCAGAATTAGCTATTCTGAGACCGTTCGACATCCCAAAAGCACGTTTGAACTCTTCAATCGTCATTTTGCAATTTGGATTATTTATCTTTCTGAATCACACGATCCAACAGAGATGCTCATAACTCCCTCGTTTGATGTCGGATTGGGATGATTTTTGGGTATCTGAAAGGTACTCTAGTGCTTTTTCATTCCTGACTTGAATCGTCATATTCCTAGACCATTTGTGCATCCATAATTGGGATCACAGTCGTCGGTCCTGAATTTCACCTTCATCTCCTTGTCCAATAGTGACCTTCATAACTCTCTCTTCAGTGGTCGAATTTAGACTATTTTGAGCTCATTGGAATAGTAATTCGACAAGCTTCCAAATGGGAACAAAATTGGCTATCGTCATTTTGCTATTTGCATTGTTAATCTTTCTGAATCATGCGATCCAACGCAGATGCTCATAACAACTCGTTTGATGTCGAATTTGGTCAATTTTTGGTCATCTGAAAGGTACTTTCTTGCTCTTTCATTCCTAGACCATTTTTGCATCCATAATTAGGATCGCATTTGTCAGTCCAAAAGTTTTCCTTCATCTCCTTGTCCAATAGGAACTGTTATAACTCTCACTTCAGTGTTCAAATTTAGACAATTTTGAGCTCGTTGGAATGGTAAGTCGACAAGCTTCCAAATGGGAACAAAATTGGCTAATTTTGAGACCGTTTGACATCCTAAAAGCACGTTGGAACTCCTCGATCGTCATTTTACAATTTAGATTGTTAATATTTCTGAATCGTGCGATCCAACCGATATGCTCAGAAGTCCCTCGTTTGATGTCAGATTGGCATGATTTTTGGCCATCTGAAAGGTACTTTAGTGCACTTCCAATCCTGACTTGAATCGTCATATTCTGACACCATTTGTGCATCCATAAGTTGGATCGCAGTGTCGGTCTTGAAATTCTCTTTCATCTCGTTGTCCATTAGTAACCTTCATAACTCTCTCTTCAGTGGTTAATTTAGACTATTTTGAGCTCATTGGAATGGTAACTCGACAAGCTTCCAAATGGGACCAGAATTGTCTAATTTTGAGATCCGTTCGATATCCCAAAAGCCCGTTGGAACTCTTCGATCATCAATTTGCAATTTAGATCGTTAATCCCTCCAAATCGCCCGATCCAATGGAGATGCTAATCACTTGCTCGTTTGATGTCAGATAGGGTCGATTTTGGGTCATCTGAAAGGTATTTTAATGTTCTTTCATTCGTGATTGGAATCATGGTATTCCCAGACCATTTGGGCATCCGTAAGTGGGATTACAGTCGTCGGTCCTGATTTTTCCTTCATCTCCGTGTCCAATAATAACCTTTATAACTCTCTCTTCAGTGGTTGAATTTAGACTATTTTGAGCTCATTGGAATAGAAACTCGACAAGCTTCCAAATGGGACCAGAATTGGCTAATTTTGAGACTGTTCGACATCCCAAAAGCACGTTGGAACTCTTTGAACGTCATTTTGCAATTTGGATTATTAATCTTTCCAAATCACGCAATCTAATGGAGATGCTCATAACTCCCTCGTTTGATGTCAAATTGGGTCAATTTTTGGTTATTTGAAAGGGTACTTTAGCGCTCTTTCATTCCTGACTTGAATCATCGTATTTCGAGACCATTTGTGCATCTGAAAGTGGGATCGCACACGTCGGTAATTTTTCCTTCATCTCCTTCTCCAATAGTAACCTTCACAACTCTCTCCTCATTGGTCGAATTTAGATTATTTTGAGCTCAATGGAATGGAAACTAGACAAGCTTCCAAATGGGACGAGAATTGGATAATTCTGAGACTGTTCGACATTCTAAAAGCACGTTGGAACTCTTCGATCGTCATTTTGCAATTTGGATTGTTAATCTTTCTAAATTGCGTGATCTAACGGAGATGCTCATAACTCCCTTGTTTGATGTCAGATTGGGTCAATTTTTGGTCATCTGAAAGGTACTTTATTGTTCTTTCAGTCCTGACTTGAATCGTAGTATTCCTAGACCATTTGTGCATCCATAATTAGGATTGCATTCGTCGGTCCAGAAGTTATCCTTCATCTCCTTCTCCAATTGTAACCTTCATAACTCTCAGTTCAGTGTTCAAATTTAGACTATTTTGAGCTTGTTGGAATGGTAACTCGACAACCTTCCAAATGGGACCAGAATTGGCTAATTCTGAGACCGTTCGACATCGCAAAAGCACGTTGGAACTCTTCGATCATCATTTTACAATTTGGATTGTTAATATTTCTACATCGCGCGATCCAACCGAGATGCTTAGAACTCCCTCATTTGATGTCGGATTGGGACGATTTTTCTTCATCTGAAAGGTACTTTAGTGCACTTTCATTCCTGACTTGAATCGTCATATTTTGAGATCATTTGCGCATCCATAAGTGGGATCACAGTCGTCGGTCTTGAATTTTTCCTTCATCTCGTTGTCCATTAGTAACCTTCATAACTCTCTCTTCAGTGGTTGAATTTAGTCTATTTTGAGCTCCTTGGAATGGTAACTCGACAAGCTTCCAAATGAGACCAGAATTGGATAATTCAGAGATCGTTCGATATCCTAAAATCCCATTGGAACTCTTCGATCGTCATTTTACAATTTGGATCGTAAATCTCTCCAAATCGCGCGATCCAACGGAGATGCTAATCACTTGCTCGTTTGATGTCAGATTGGGTCAATTTTTAGTCATCTGAAAGGTACTTTAATGCTCTATCATTCGTTATTGGAATCGTGGTACTCCCAGACCATTAGGGCATCCGTAAGTGGGATCGCAGTCGTCGGTCCTGAATTTTTCCTTCATCTCCTTTACCAATAGTAACCTTCATAACTCTCTCTTCATTGGTAGAATTTAGACTATTTTGAGCTCATTGGAATGGTAACTAGACAAGCTTCCAAATGGAACCAGAATTAGCTATTCTAAGACCGTTCGACATCCCAAAAGCACGTTGGAACTCTTCGATCGTCATTTTGCAATTTGGATTAATAATCTTTCTGAATCACGCGATCCAACGGAGATGCTCATAACTCCCTCGTTTGATGTCGGATTAGGATGATTTTTGGTCATCTGAAAGGCACTTTAGTGCTTTTTCATTCCGGTAGAATTTAGACTATTTTGAGCTCATTGGAATGGTAACTAGACAAGCTTCCAAATGGAACCAGAATTAGCTATTCTAAGACCGTTCGACATCCCAAAAGCACGTTGGAACTCTTCGATCGTCATTTTGCAATTTGGATTATTAATCTTTCTGAATCACGCGATCCAACGGAGTTGCTCATAACTCCCTCGTTTGATGTCGGATTAGGATGATTTTTGGTCATCTGAAAGGCACTTTAGTGCTTTTTCATTCCTGACTTGAATCGTCGTATTCCTAGACCATTTGTGCATCCATAATTGGGATCATAGTCGTCGGTCCTGAATTTCACCTTCATCTCCTTGTCCAATAGTGACCTTCATAACTCTCTCTTCAGTGGTCGAATTTAGACTATTTTGAGCTCATTGGAATAGTAATTCGACAAGCTTCCAAATGGGACCAGAATTAGCTAATTTTGAGACCGTTCGACATCCTAAAAGCATGTTGGAACTCTTCGATCGTCATTTTGCAATTTGGATTGTTAATCTTTCCAAATCACGCAATCCAATAGAGATGCTCATAACTCCCTCGTTCGATGTCGAAATGGGTCAATTTTTGGTCATCTAAAAGGTACTTTAGCGCTCTTTCATTCCTGACTTGAATCGTCGTATTCCGAGACTATTGCGCATCCGAAAGTGGGATCGCATAAGTCGGTAATTTTTCCTTCATCTCCTTATTCAATAGTAACCTTCACAACTCTCTCTTCATTGGTCGAATTTAGATTATTTTGAGCTCATTGGAATGGAAACAAGACAAGCTTCCAAATGGGACCAGAATTGGCTAATTCAGAGACCGTTCGACATTTCAGAAGCACATTGGAACTCTTCGATCGTCATTTTGCAATTTGGATTGTTAATCTTTTTGAATCACATGATCCAATGGAGATGCTCATAACTCCCTCATTTGATGTCGAATTGGGATGATTTTTGGTCATCTGAAAGGTACTTTAGTGCTCTTTCAATCCTGACTTGAATCGTCATATTCTGAGACCATTTGCGCATCCGTAAGTGGGATCACATACATCGGTTCAGAATTTTTCCTTCATCTCCTTCTCCAATAGTAACCTTCATAACTCTCTCTTCAATGGTCGAATTTACATTATTTTGAGCTCATTGGAATGGCAACTAGACAAGCTTCCAAATGGGACCAGAAGTGGCTAATTCTGAGACCATTCGACATTCCAAAAGCACGTTGGAACTCTTCGATCATAATTTTGCTATTTGCATTGTTAATCTTTCTGAATCGGGCGATCCAACGCAGATGCTCATAACTCCCTTGTTTGATGTCGGATTTGGTCAATTTTTGGTCATTTGAAAGGTACTTTATTGCTCTTTCATTCCTGACTTGAATCGCAGTATTCCTAGACCATTTGTGCATCCATAATTAGGATCTCATTCGTCGGTCCAAAAGTTTTCCTTCATCTCCTTGTCCAATAGTAACCGTCATAACTCTCACTTCAGTGTTTAAATTTAGACAATTTTGAGCTCGTTGGAATGGTAACTCGACAAGCTTCCAACTGCGAACAGAATTGGCTAATTTTGAGACCGTTCGACTTCCCAAAAGCATGTTGGAACTCTTCGATCGTCATTTTACAATTTAGATTGTTAATGTTTTTAAATCGCGCGATCCAACCGAGATGCTCAGAACTCCCTTGTTTGATGTCAGATTGGCACAATTTTTGGCCATCTGAAAGGTACTTTAGTGCACTTCCAATCCTGACTTGAATTGTCATATTCTGACACCATTGGTGCATCCATAAGTTGGATCGCAGTCGTCGCTCATGAAATTTTCTTTCATCTCGTTGTCCATTAGTAACCTTCATAACTCTCTCTTCAGTGGTTGAATTTAGACTATTTTGAGGTCATTGGAATGGTAACTCGACATGCTTCCAAATGGGACCAGAATTGTCTAATTCTGAGACCGTTCGATATCCCAAAAGCACGTTCGAACTCTTCGATCGTCATTTTTCAATTTGGATTGTTAATCTCTCCAAATCGCGTGATCCAACGGAGACGCTAATCACTTGCTCATTTGATGTCAGTTTGTGTCGATTTTTGGTCATCTGAAAGGTAATTTAATGCTCTTTCATTCGTGATTGGAATCATGGTATTCCCAGACCATTTGGGCATCCGTAAGTGGGAATGCAGTCGTCGGTTTTGAATTTTTCCTTCATCTCGTTTTCCAATAGTAACCTTCATAACTCTCTCTTCAGTGGTCGAATTTAGACTATTTTGAGCTCATTGGAATGGTAAATCGACAAGCTTCCAAATGGGACCAGAATTGGCTATTCTGAGACCGTTCGACATCCTAAAAGCACGTTGGAACTCTTCGATCGTCATTTTGCAATTTGGATTGGTAATCTTTCCAAATCGCGCAATCTAATGGAGATGCTCATAACTCCCTCGTTTGACGTCGAATTGGGTTGATTTTTGGTTATCTGAAAGGTACTTTAGCGCTCTTTCATTCCTGACTTGTATCATCGTATTCCGAGGCCATTTGTGCATCCGAAAGTGAGATCGCATACGTCGGTAATGTTTCCTTCATCTCCTTCTCCAATAGTAACCTTCAGAACTCTCTCCGTATTGGTCGAATTTAGATTATTTTGAGCTCAGTGGAATGGAAACTAGATAAGCTTCCAAATGGGACCAGAATTGGCTAATTCTGAGACTGTTCGACATTCTAAAAGCACTTTGGAACTCTTCGATTGTCATTTTGCAATTTGGATTGTTAATCTTTCTGAATCGCGCGATCCAACGAAGATGCTCATAACTCCCTCGTTTGGTGTCAGATTGGGTCAATTTTTGGTCATCTGAAAGGTACTTTATTGTTCTTTCAGTCCTGACTTGAATCGTAGTATTCCTAGACCAATTGTGCATCCGTATTTAGGATTACATTCGTCGGTCTAAAAGTTATCCTTCATCTCCTTGTCCAATTGTAACCTTCATATCTCTTAGTTCAGTGTTTGAATTTAGACTATTTTGAGCTCGTTGGAATGGTAACTCGACAACCTTCCAAATGGGACCAGAATTGGCTAATTCTGAGACCGTTCGACATCCCAAAAGCATGTTGGAACTCTTCGATCGTCATTTTGCAATTTGGATTATTAATATTTCTACATTGCGCGATCCAACCGAGATGCTCAGAACTACCTCGTTTGATGTCGGATTGGGACGATTTTTGTTCATCTGAAAGGTGCTTTAGTGCACTTTCACTCCTGACTTGAATCGTCATATTTTGAGACCATTTGCGCATCCATAAGTGGGATCAGAGTCGTCGGTCATGAATTTTTTCTTCATCTCGTTGTCCATTAGTAACCTTCATAACTCTCTCTTCAGTGGTTGAATTTAGACTATTTTGAGCTCATTGGAATAGTAACTCGACAAGCTTCCAAATGGGACCAGAATTGTCTAATTCTGAGACCGTTCGATATCCTAAAATCCCATTAGAACTCTTCGATCATCATTTTACAATTTGGATCGTAAATCTCTCCAAATCGCGCGATCCAACGGAGATGCTAATCACTTGCTAGTTTGATGTCAGATTGGGTCAATTTTTGGTCATCTGAAAGGTACTTTAATGCTCTATCATTTGTTATTGGAATCGTGGTATTCCCAGACTATTAGGGCATCCGTAAGTGGGATCGCAGTCGTCGGTCCTGAATTTTTCCTTCATCTCCTTTACTAATAGTAACCTTCATAACTCTCTCTTCAGTGGTAGAATTTAGACTATTTTGAGCTCATTGGAATGGTAACTAGACAAGCTTTCAAATGGGACCAGAATTAGCTATTTTAAGACCGTTCAACATCCCAAAAGCACGTTGGAACTCTTCGATCGTCATTTTGTAATTTGGATTATTAATCTTTCTGAATCAAGCGATCCAACGAAGATGCTCATAACTCCCTCGTTTGATGTCGGATTGGGATGATTTTTGGTCATCTGAAAGGTACTTTAGTGCTTTTTCATAAATGACTTGAATCATTATATTCCTAGACCATTTGTGCATCCATAATTGGGATCACAGTCGTCGATCCTGAATTTCACCTTTATCTCCTTGTCCAATAGTGACCTTCATAACTCTCTCTTTAGTGGTCGAATTTAGACTATTTTGAGCTCATTGGAATAGTAATTCGACAAGCTTCCAAATGGGACCAAAATTAGCTAATTTTGAGACCGTTCGATATCCCAAAAGCACGTTGGAACTCTTCGATTGTCATTTTGCAATTTGGATTGTTAATCTTTCCAAATCACGTAATCCACTAGAGATGCTCCTAACTCCCTCGTTCGATGTCGAATTGGGTCAATTTTTGGTCATCTGAAAGGTACTTTAGCACTCTTTCATTCCTGACTTGAATCATCGTATTCCGAGACCATTGCGCATCCGAAAGTGGGATCGCATACGTCGGTAATTTTTCCTTCATCTCCTTATTCAATAGTAACCTTCACAACTCTCTCTTCATTGGTCGAATTTAGATTATTTTGAGCTCATTGGAATGGAAACTAGACAAGCTTCCAAATGGGGCCAGAATTGGCTAATTCAGAGACCGTTCGACATTTCAGAAGCACGTTGGAACTCTTCGATCGTCATTTTGCAATTTGGATTGTTAATCTTTCTGAATCACATGATCCAATGGAGATGCTCATAACTCCCTCATTTGATGTCGAATTGGGACAATTTTTGGTCATCTGAAAGGTACTTTAGTGCTCTTTCAATCCTGACTTGAATCGTCATATTCCGAGACCATTTGCGCATCCGTAAGTGGGATCACATACATCGGTTCAGAATTTTTCCTTCATCTCCTTCTCTAATAGTAACCTTCATAACTCTCTCTTCATTGGCTGTATTTAGATTATTTTGAGCTCATTGGAATGGAAACTAGACAAGCTTCCAAATGAGACCAGAATTGGCTAATTCTGAGACTGTTCGACATTCCAAAAGCATGTTGGAACTCTTCGATCATCATTTTGCAATTTGGATTGTTAATCTTTCTGAATCGCATGATCTAACGGAGATGCTCATAACTCCCTCATTTGATGTCGGATTGGGTCGATTTTTGGTCATCTGAAAGGTACTTTAGTGCTTTTTCATTCCTGACTTGAATCGTATAATTCCTAGATCATTTGTGCATCCGTAATTAGGATCGCATTCGTCGGTCCAGAAGTTTTCCTTCATCTCCTTGTCCAATAATAACCTTCATAACTCTCACTTCAGTGTTCGAATTTAGACTTTTTTGAGCTCATTGGAATGGTAACTCGACAAGCTCCCAAAAGGACGTTGGAACTCCTCGATCATCATTTTGCAATTTGGATTGTTAATGTTTTCAAATCACGCGATCCAACTGAGATGCTCTTTCAATCCTGACTTGAATCGTCATATTCTGAGACCATTTGCGCATCCATAAGTGGGATCGCATATGTCGGTTCAGAATTTTTCCTTCATCTCCTTCTCCAATAGTAACCTTCATAACTCTTTTCATTGGTCAAATTTGATGTTGGATTGGGATGATATTTGGTCATTTGAAAGGTACTTTAGTGCTCTTTCATTCCTGACTTGAATCGTCATATTCTGAGACCAATTGCGCATTCATATATTAGAATGGTAACTCGACAAGCTTCCAAATAGGACCAGAATTGGCTAATTCTAAGACCATTCGATTTCCCAGTAGCACGTTGGAACGCTTCGATCGTCATTTTGTAATTTGGATCGTTAATCTCTTCAAATTGCGTGATCCAATAGAGATGCTCATCACTCGCTCGTTTGATGTTGGATTGGGTCAATTTTTGGTCCTCTGAAAGGTACTTCAATGCTCTTTCATTCCTGATTGCAATCGTGGTATTCCAAGGCCATTTGAGCATCCGTAAGAGGGATCGCACTCGTCGGTCCTGAATTTTTCCTTCATCTCCATGTCCAATAGTAACCATCATAACTCTCTCTTTAGTGGTCGAATTTAGACTATTTTGAGCTCATTGGAATGGTAACTCGACAAGGTTCCAAATGGGACCAGAATTGTCTATTTCTGAGACCGTTCGATATCCCAAAAGCCCATTAGAACTCTTCGATCGTCATTTTGTAATTTGGATTGTTAATCTTTCCAAATTACGCGATCCTTCGAAGATGCTCATAACTCCCTAGTTTGATGTCAGATTGGGTCAATTTTTGGTTGTTTGAAAGGTACTTTGTGCTCTTTCATTCCGGACTTGAATCATCGTATTTAGAGACCATTTTCACATCCGTAAGTGGGATCGCAATCGTCGGTCCTGAATTTTTCCTTCATCTCCTTGTCCAATAGTAACCTTCATAACTCTCTGTTCAGTGGTTCGACTATTTTGAGCTCATTGGACTAGTAACTCGACAAGCTTCCAAATGGGACCAGAATTGTCTAATTCTGAAACCATTCAATATCCCAAAAGCTTGTTGGAACTCTTCGATCGTCATTTTGCAATTTAGATTGTTAATCTTTCTAAATCACGCGATCCAACGGAGATGCTCATAACTCCCTCGTTTGATGTCGGATTAGGTCGATTTTTGGTCATATGAAAGGTACTTTAGAGCTCTTTCATTCCTGAATTGAATCATCGTATTCCAAGACCATTTGCACATCCATATGTGGGATCGCAATCATCGATCCGGAATTTTTCCTTCATGTCCTTATCCAATAGTAACCTTCATAACTGTCAATTCAGTGGTCGAATATGGACTATTTTCAGCTCATTGGAATGGTAACTCGACAAGCTTCCTACTGGGACCAGAATTAGCTAAATTTGATACTGTTCGATATCCTAATAGTGCATTGGAAGTCTTTGTTCATCAATTTGCAATTGGATGGTTAATCTTTCCAAATCACGCTATCCAACGGAGATGCTCATAACACCCTCGTTTGATGTTGGATTGGGTCATTTTTTGGTCATCTGAAAGGTACTTTAGCACGCTTTCATTCTTCACTGGAATCGTCATATCCCTAGACCATTTGCGAATCCTTAAGTGGGATCATACTCATCAGTCCTGAATTTTTCCTTCATCTCCTTGTCTAATAGTAACCATTATAACTCTCTCTTCAGCGGTCAAATTTAGAATATTTTGAGCTTATTAGAATGGTAACTCGACAAGCTTCCAATGAGACCAGAATTGTCTAATTCTAAGACCGTTCGATATCCTAAAAGCCCGTTAGAACTCTACGATCGTCATTTTACAATTTGGATTCTTAATCTTTCTAAATCGCGCAATCCAACGGAGATGCTCATAACTCCCTCGTTTGATGTCGGATTGGGTCAAATTTTGGTCATCTGAAAGGTACTTAAGTGCTCTTTCATTCCTGACTTGAATCTTCGTATTCCTAGACCATTTGTGCATCCGTAATTAGGATTGCATTCGTCGGTCCTGAATAGTAACCTTAATAACTCTCTCTTCAGTGGTCGAATTTATACTATTTTGAGCTCATTGGAATGGTAACTCGATAGGCTTCCAAATGGAACCGGAATTGCCTAATTTCGAGACCATTCGATATCCCAAAAGCACATTGGAACTCTTCGATCATCATTTTGCAATTTGGATTGTTAATCTTTCCAAATCGTGCTATCTGAGGAGATGCTCATAACTCCCACGTTTGATGTCGGATTGGGTCAATTTTTAGTCATCTGAAAGGTACTTTAGTGCTCTTTCATTCCTGACTTGAATTGTCGTATTCCTAGACCATTTGTGTATCCGTAATTAGGATCACATTTGTCGGTCCTGAATTTTTCCTTCATCTCCTTGTTCAATAGAAACCTTCATAACTCTCTCTTTAGTGTTCGAATTTAGACTATTTTGAGCTCATTGAAATGGTAACTCGACAAGCTTCCAAATAGGACTAGAAGTGGCTAATTCTGAGACTGTTGAACATCCCAAAAGCATGTTGGAACTCATCGATCATCATTTTGCAAATTAGATTCTTAATCCTTCCGAATTGCGCGATCCAATGGAGATGCTCATAACTCCCTCATTTGATGTTGGATTGGGTCAATTTTTGGTCATCTGAAAGGTACTTTAGTGCGCTTTCATGCTTCACTTGAATCATTGTATTCCTAGGCCATTTGCGCATCCGTAAGTTGGATCGCAGTCATTGGTCCTGAAGTTTTCCTTCATCTCCTTCTCCAATAGTAACCATCATACTTTCTCTTCAGTGGTCGAATTTAGAATATTTTGAGCTCATTAGAATGGTAACTTTCCAAGCTTCCAATGTGACCAGAATTGTCTAATTCTAAGACCGTTCGATATCCTAAAAGCCCGTTGGAACTCTTCGATCGTCATTTTGCAATCTGGATTCTTAATCTTTCCAAATCACGCAATCCAACGGAGATGCTCATAACTCCCTCGTTTGATGTTGGATTGGGTTGATTTTTGGTCATCTGAATGGTACTTTTTTGGTCTTTCATACCTGACTTGAATTGTCGTATTTCGAGACCATTTCCGTAACCGTAAGTGGGATCAAAATCGTCGGTCCTGAATTTTTCCTTCATCTACTCGTACAATATTATCATAACTCTCTCTTCAGTGGTCGAATTAAGACTATTTTTAGCTCATCGGAATGGTAACTCGATAAGCTTCCAAATGGTACTAGAATTGGCTAGTTCTGCGACCGTTCGATATCCCAAAAACATGTTGGAACTCTTCGATCATCATTTTGCAATTTGGATTGTTAATCTTTCCAAATAGCGCGATTCAACAAAGATGCTCATAACTCCCTCATTTGATGTCGAATTGGGTCAATTTTTGGTCATCTGAAAGGTACTTTAGTGCTCTTTCATTACTGACTTGAATCGTTGTATTTCGAGACCATTTGCGCATCCGTAAGTGGGATCGTAGTCGTTGGTGTTGAATTTTTCCATCATCTCCTTGTCTAATAGTAACCTTCATAACTCTCTCTTTAGTGATTGAATTTAGACTATTTTGAGCTCATTGGAATGAAAACTCGACAAGCTTCCTAATGAGACAAGAATTGGCTAATTCTGAGACCATTCGATATCTCAAAAGCACGTTGGAACTGTTCGATCATCATTTTGCACTTTGGATTATTCATCTTTTCAAATCACGTGATCCAATGGAGATGTTGATAACTCCCTCGTTTGATGTCGGATTGGGTCAATTTTTGGTCATCTGAAAGCTACTTTAATTCTCTTTCATTCTTGACTAGAATAGTCATATCCCAAGACCATTTACGCATCTGTAAGTGGGATTACAGTCGTCGGTCTTGAATTTTTGCTTCATTTCCTTGTCCAATAGTAACATTCATAACTCTCTCTTCAATTGTCAAATTTAGACTATTTTGAGCTCATTGGAATGGTAACTCAGCAAGCTTCCCAATGGGAACAGAATTGGCCAATTCTGAGACCGTTCGATATCCCAAAAGCATGTTGGAACTCTTCGATCATCATTTTGCAATTTGGATTGTTAATCTTTCCAAATCGTGGGATCCAACGGAGATGCTCATAACTCCCTCGTTTGATGTCAGATTGGGTCAATTTTTGGTCATCTAAAAGGCACTTTAGTGCTCTTTCATTCCCAACTAGAATCATCATATCTCGAGACCATTTGCGCATCCATAAGTGGGATTGCAGTCGTCGGTCCTGGATTTTTCCTTCATCTCCTTATCAATAGTAACCTTCATAACTCTCTCTTTAGTTGTCAAATTTAGACTATTTTGAGGTCATTGGAATGGTAACTCGACAAGCTTCCTAATGGGACCAGAATTGTATAATTCTGAGACCGTTCGATATCCCAAAAGAACATTGAAACTCTTCGATCATCATGTTGCAATTTGGATTGTTAATCTTTCCAAATCGCGTGATCCATCGAAGATGCTCGTAACTCTATCGTTTGATGTCGGATTGGGTCTATTTTTGGTCATCTGAAAGGTACTTTAGCGTTCTTTCATTCCTGACTTGAATCGTCATATTCCGAGACCATTTGCACATCGAAAGTGGGATCGCAGTCGTCGGTCCTTAATTTTTCCTTCATCTCCTTATCCAATAGTAACCTTCATAACTCTCTCTTCAGTGGTTGAATTTAGACTATTTTGTGCTCATTGGAATGGTAATTCGACAAGCTTCCAAATGGGACCAGAATTGTTTAACTCTAAGACCGTTCGATATCCCAAAAGCCGTTTGGAACTCTTCGATCATCATTTTACAATTTGGATTGTTAATTTTTCAAATCGCATGATCCAACGGGAGATGCTGATAACTCCCTCGTTTGATGTCAGATTGGGTTGATTTTGGTCATCTGAAAGGTTCTTTAGTGCTATTTCATTCCCAACTAGAATCGTCATATGCCGATACCATTTGCACATCCATAAGTCGGATCACAGTCGTTGGTCCTGGATTTTCCCTTCATCTCCTTGTCCAAAAGTAACCTTCATAACTCTCACTTCAGTTGTCGAATTGAGACTATTTTGAACTCATTGGAATGGTAACTCGACAAGCTTCCTAATTGAACCAGAATTGGCTAATTCTGAGACTGTTCGATACCCCAAAAGCACGTTGGTACTATTTGATCGTCATTTTACAATTTGGATTGTTAATCTTTTTTAATCATGAGATCCAATGGAGATGCTCATAACTCCCTCGTTTGATGTCGGATTGGGTCAATTTTTGGTCATCTAAAAGGTACTTTAGTGCTCTTTCATTCCTAACTTGAATCGTTGTATTCTTAAACCATTTGTGCATCCATAATTGGGATCGCTGTCGCCGGTCTTGAATTTTTCCTTCATCTCCTTGACCAATAGTAACCTTCATAACTCTCTTTAGTGGTCTAATTTAGACTATTTTGAGCTCATTGGAATGAAAACTTGACAAGCTTCCAAATGGGACTAGAAATATCAAATTCTGAGACCATTCGATATCCCAAAGGCATGTTGGAACTCTGCGATCGTCATTTTGCAATTTGGATTGTTAATCTTTCCAAATTGCGCAATCCAATGGATATGCTCGTAACTCCATTGTTTGATGTCGGATTGGGTCTATTTTTGGTCATTGAAAGGTAGTTGATCTCTCTTTCATTCCTGACTTGAATCATCGTATTCTGAGACCACGCATCCGAAAGTGGGATCACAGTCGTGGGTCCTTAATTTTTCCTTCCTCTCCATGTCCAATAGTAACCATCATAACTCTCTCTTCAGTGGTCAAATTTAGACTATTTTGAGCTCATTGGAATACAAACTCGACAAGCTTCCAAATGGGAATAAAATTGGCTAATTCTAAGACTGTTCGATATCCTAAAAGCATGTTGGAACTCTTCAATCGTCATTTTGTAATTTGGATTGTTAATCTTTCCAAATCGTGTGATCCAATGGAGATGATCATAACTCCCTCATTTGATGTTGGATTGGGTCAATTTTTGGTCATCTGAATGGTAGTTTAGCACTCTTTCATTCCTGACTTGAATCGTTGTATTCCAAGACCATTTACGCATTGAAAAGTGGGATCGCAGTCGTCGGTCTTGAATTTTTCCTTCATCTCCTTGTTCAATAGTAACCTTCCTAACTCTCTCTTCAGTGGTCGAATTTAGACTATTTTGAGCTCATTGGAATGGTAACTCGATAAGCTTCCAAATGGACCAGAATTGGCCATTCGATATCCCAAAAGAACATTGGAACTCTTCGATCGTCATTTTGCAATTTGGATTGTTAATCTTTTTAAATCGTGTGATCCAACGGAGATGTTGATAACTCCCTTGTTTGATGTCGGATTGGGTCAATTTTTGGTCATCTGAAAGCTACTTTAATTCTCTTTCATTCTTCACTTAAATCGTCATATTCCGAGACCATTTGCGCATCCATAATTGGGATCGCAGTCATCGGTTCTGAATTTTTCCTTTATCTCCTTGTCCAATAGTAAACCTCATAACTCTCTCTTCAGTGGTTGAATTTAGACTATTTTGTGCTCATTGGAATAGTAACTCGACAAGCTTCCAAATGGGATCAGAATTAGCTAATTCTGAGACCATTCGAATCCAAAAAGCACGTTGGAACTCTCTAATCGTCATTTTACAATTTGGATTGTTAATCTTTTTAAATTGTGCGATCCAAGAGAGTTATTGATAACCCCCTCGTTTGATGTCGGATTGGGTCGATTTTTAGTCATCTGAAAGGTACTTTAGTGCTCTTTCATTCCCAACTAGAATCGTCATATCCCGAGACCATTTGTGCATCAGTAAGTGAGATCGCTGTCGTCGGTCCTGAATTTTCCCATCATCTCCTTGTCCAATAGCAACCCTCAATACCTCTCTTTAGTGGTCGAATTTGGACTATTTTTAGCTCATTAGAATGGTAACTCGACAAGCTTCCAAATGGGACTGGAATTTGCTATTTCTGAGACCGTTCGATATCCCAATAGCACGTTGGAACTCTTCGATCATCATTTCACAATTTGGATCGTTAATCTCTCCAAATCGCGCGATCCATCGGAGACGCTCATCAGTCGCTTGTTTGATATTAGATTGGGTCAATTTTTGGTCATCTGAAAGGTAATTTAATGCTCTTTCATTCCTGATTGGAATCGTGGTTTCTGAGACCATTTGGGCATCCGTAAGTGGGATTGCAGTCGTCGGTCCTGAATTTTTCCTTCATCTCCTTGTCCAATAGTAACCTTCATAACTCACTCTTCAGTAGGTGAATTTAGACTATTTTGAGCTCATTGGAATGGTAACTTGACGAGCTTCTAAATGGGACCAGAATTGTCAAATTCTGAGACCGTTCGATATCCCGAAAGCCTGTTGGAACTCTTCGATCATCATTTTGCAATTTGGATTGTTAATCGTTCTAAATCGCGTGATCCAACAGAGATGCTCATAACTCCCACATTTGATGTCGGATTGGGTTGATTTTTGGTCATCTGAAAAGTACATTAGTGCTCTTTCATTCCTGATTAGAATCATCATATTCCGAGACCATTAGCGCATTCATAAGTGGGATCGCAGTCGCCGGTCCTTGGATTTTTCATTCATCTCCTTATCCAATAGTAAGCTTTATAATTCTCCCTTCAGTCATCAAATTTAGACTATTTTGAGCTCATTGGAATGGTAACTCGACAAGCTTCCTAAGAGGACCAGAATTGGCTAATTCTGAGACTGTTCGATATCCAAAAAGCATGTTGGAACTCTTCGATCATCATTTTGCAATTTGGATTGTTAATCTTTTAAAATTGCGAGATCCAACGAAGATGCTCATAACTCCCTCATTTGATGTTGGATTGGGTCGATTTTTTGTCATCTAAAATGTACTTAAGTGCTTTTTCATTCTTGATTTAAATCATCGTATTCTAAGACCATTTGTGCATCCGTTAGTGGGATCGCCATTGTCAGTCCTGAATTTTTCCTTCACCTCCTTGTCCAATAGTAGCCTTCATAACTCTCTCTTTAGTGGTCGGAATTTAGATAATTTTGAGCTCATTGGAATGCTAATTTTACAAGCTTCCAAATGGGACTAAGATTGGCTAATTTCGAGACCGTTCGATATCCCAAAAGCACGTTGGAACACTTCGATCGTCATTTTGCAATTTGGATTGTTAAACTTTCTAAATCACGCAATCCAATGGAGATGCTCATAACTTCCTCGTTTAATGTCAGATTGGGTCGATTTTTCATCATCAGAAAGGTACTTTAGTGCTCTTTCATTCCTTACTTGAATCATCGTATTTGCGCATCCGTAAGTGGGATCGCAGTCGTCAGTCATGAATTTTTTCTTCATCACCTTCTCGAATAGTAACATTCATAACTCTGTCTTTAATGGTCGAATTTAGAGTATTTTGAGCTCATTGGAATGGTAACTCAACAAGCTTCCAAATGGGACCAGAATTGGCTAATTTTGAGTTCGTTTGACATCCCAAAAGCACGTTGCAATTTCAATTATTAATCTTTCCAAATCATGCAATCTAATGGATATGCTCATAACTCCCTCATTTATGTCAGATTGGGTCGATTTTTGGTCATCTGAATGGTACATCAGTTCTCTTTCATTTTTGACTTGAATCGTCGTATTCTGAGACCATTTGCGCATCCGTAAGTTGGACTGTAATCGTCGATCCTGAATTTTTCCTTCATCTCCTTATACTATAGTAACCTTTAAAACTCTCTCTTCAGTGCTTGAATTTAGACTATTTTGAACTCATTGGAATGGTAACTCGACAAGCTTCCAAATGGGACTAGAATTGTCTAATTCTAAGACTTTCATATCCCAAGAGCCCGTTGGAACTCTTCGATTGTCATTTTGCAATTTAGATTGTTAATCTTTCCAACGCGTGATACAACAGAGATGCTCATAACTCCCTCGTTTGATGTCAGATTGGGTCGATTTTCGGTCATCTAAAAGGTACTTTAATGCTCTTTCATTCCTGACTTGAATCATCGTATTCTGAGACCATTTGCGCATCCGTAAGTGGAATCACAGTCATCGGTCCTGAATTTTTCCTTCATCTCCTTATCCAATAGTAACCTTCATAATTCTCTCTTCAGTGGTCGAATTTATACTATTTTGAGCTCATTGGAATGGTAACTCGACAAGCTTCCTAATGAGACCAGAATTTGCTAATTCTAAGACTGGTCAATATCTTAAAATCACGTTGGAACTCTTTAATCGTCATTTTGCAATTTGGATTGTTAATCTTTCCAAATCGTGCAATCCAACGGAGATGCTCATAACTCCCACGTTTGATGTCGGATTGGGTCAATTTTTGGTCATCTGAAAGGTACATTAGTGCTCTTTCATTACTGACTTGAATCGTCGTATTCCGAGACCATTTGTGCATCCGTAAGTGGGATCATAGTCGTCGTCGGTCCTTAATTTTACCTTCATCTCTGTCCAATAGTAACCTTCATAACCCTTTCTTCAGTGGTCAAATTTAGACTATTTTGAGCTCATTGGAATGGTAACTTGACATGTTTCCAAATAGAACTAGAATTGTCTAATTCTAAGACTTCGATATCCCAAAAGCACGTTGGAACTCTTCGATCGTCATTTTGCAATTTGGATTGTTAATCTTTCCAAATTGTGCGATCCAACGGAGATGCTCATAACTCCCTCGTTTGATGTCGGATTGGGTCAATTTTTGGTCATCTGAAAGGTACTTTAGTGCTCTTTCATTCCTGACTTGAATCGTCGTATTCCGAGACCATTTGCGCATCCGTAAGTGGGATCGCAGTCGTCGGTCCTGAATTTTTCCTTCATCTCCTTATCCAATAGTAACCTTCATAACTCTCTCTTCAATGGTCAAATTTAGACTATTTTGAGCTCATTGGAATGGTAACTCGACAAGCTTCCAAATGGGACTAGAATTGGCTAATTCTGAGACTGTTCGATATCCCAAAAGCACATTGGAACTCTTCAATCGTCATTTTGTAATTTGGATTGCTAATCTTTCCAAATCGTGTGATCCAACGGAGATGCTCATAACCCCTTGTGGATGTTAGATTCGGTCGATTTTTGGTCATCTGAAAGGTTCTTTAGTGCTCTTTCATTACTGACTTGAATCGTTGTATTCCGAGACAATTTGCACATCCGTAAGTGGGATCGCAGTCGTCGATTTTTAATTTTTCCATCATTTCCTTGTCCAATAGTAACCTTCAAAACTCTCTCTTCAGTGGTCAAATTTAGACTATTTTTAGCTCATTAGAATGAAAACTCGACAAGCTTCCAAATGGGACCAGAATTGGCTAATTCTGAGACCGTTCGATATCCCAAAAGCATGTTGGAACTCTTCGATCATCATTTTGCAATTTAGATTGTTAATATTACCAAATCGCGTGATCCAATGGAGATGCTGTTAACTGCCTCATTTGATGTCGACTTGGGTCAATTTTTGGTCATCTGAAAGGTACTTTAGTGTTCTTTCATTCCTGACTCTAATGGTCATATCCTAAGACCATTTGCGCATCCGTAAGTGGGAGCACAGTCGTCGGTCCTGGATTTTTCCTTCATCTCCTTCTCCAATAGTAACCCGTAAAACTCTCTCTTTAGTTGTCGAATTTAGATTATTTTGAGTTCATTGGAATAGTAACTCGACAAGCTTCCTAATGGGACTAGAATTGTCTAATTCTGAGACTGTTCGATATCCAAAAAGCATGTTGGAACTCTTCGATCGTCATTTTACAATTTGGATTGTTAGTCTTTCGAAATTGTGTGATCCAACAGAGATGTTCATAACTCCCTCGTTTGATATCGGATCGAGTCAATTTTTTGTCATTTGAAAGGTACTTTAGTGCTCTTTCATTCCTGACTTGAATCGTCGTATTCTGGGACCATTTGCACATCTGTAAGTGGGATCGTAGTCGTCGGTCCTGAATTTTTCCTTCTTCTCCTTATCCAATAGTAATCTTCATAACTCCATCTTCAGTGGTGGAATTTAGATTATTTTGAGTTCATTAGAATGACAACTCGACATGCTTCCTAATAGGACCAGAATTGTCTAATTCCAAGACCGTTCAATATCCCAAAAGTACATTGGAACTCTTCGATCGTCATTTTCCAATTTAGATTGTTAATCTTTCTAAATCACATGATCCAATAGAGATACTCATAACTCCCTCCATTGATGTCGAATTAGGTCAATTTTTTATCTTCTGAAAGGTACTTTAGTGCTCTTTCATTCCTGACTTGAATCGTCGTATCCCGAGTCCATTTGTGCATCCATAACTGGGATCACCGTCATCAGTCCTGAATTTTTCCTTGATCTCCTTGTCCAATAGTAACCATCATAACTGTCTCTTCAGTGGTCGAATTTAGACTATTTTGAGCGCATTTGAATCGTAACTCGACAATCTTCCAAATGGGACCAGAATTGGCTAATTCTGAACCGTTCGATATCCCAAAAGCACGTTGGAACTCTTCGATTGTCATTTTACAAATTGATTTGTTAATCTTTCCAACTCGAGCGATCCAACGGAGATGCTCATAACTCTCTCATTTAATGTTGGATTGGGTCAATTTTTAGTCATCTCAAAGGTACTTAAGTGCTCTTTCATTCCTGACTTGAATCGTCGTATTTCGAGACCACTTGCCCATCCGTAAGTTGGATCACAGTCGTCGTTCCTAAAATTTTCCTTTATCTCCTTATCCAATAGTAACCTTCATAAATCTCTTTTTAGTGGTTGAATTTACACTAATTGGAGCTCAATGGAATTGTAACATGACAAGCTTCCAAATGGGACTAGAATTGTCTAATTCTGAGACCGTTCGATATCCCAAAAGCACGTTGAACTCTTAGATTGTCATTTTGCCATTTGGATTGTTAATCTTTCCAAATCCCGTGATCTGACAGAGATGCTAATAACTCCCTCATTTGATGTCGAATTGGGTCAATTTTTTGTCATCTTTTTGGTACTTTAGGGCTCTTTCATTCCTGACTCAAATCATCGTATTGCGAGACCATTTGCACACCTGTAAGTGGGGTCGCAGTCGTCGGTCCTAAATTTTACCTTCATCTCCTTGTCCAATAGTAACCTTCATAACTCTCTCTTCAGTGGTCGAATTTAGACTATTTTGAGCTCATTGGAAAGGTAACTCGACAAGCTTCCAAATGGGACCAGAATTGACTAATTCTAAGACCGTTCGATATCCTAAAAGAACGTTGGAACTCATCGATCATCATTTTGTAATTTGGATTGTTAAGCTTTGTAAATTGCACGATCCAAAGGAGATGCTCATAACTCCCTCGTTTGATGTCGAATTGGGTCGATTTTTGGTCATCTGAAAGGTACTTTAGTGCTCCTTCATTCCTGAAGTGGAAACGTAGTCGTCGGTCCTGAATTTTTCCTTCATCTCCTTGTCCAATAGTAACCTTCATAACTCTCACTTCAGAGGTTGAATTTAGACTATTTTAAGCTCATTAGAATGGTAACTCAACAAGCTTCCAAATGGGACCAAAATTGTCTAATTTTGAGACCATTCGATATCCCAAAAGCTCGTTTGAACTCTTCGATCGTCATTTTGCTATTTGGATTGTTAATCTTTCCAAATTGCGCGATCCAATGGAAATGCTCTTAACTCCCTCATTGATGTCAGATTGGGTCAATTTTTGGTCACTTGAAAGGTACTTTAGTGCTCTTTCATTACTGACTTGAATCGTTGTATTCCAGATAATTTGCACATCCGTAAGTGGGATCGCAGTCGTCGGTCTTAAATTTTCCCATCATCTCCTTGTCCAATAGTAACCTTCTTAACTCTCTCTACAGTGGTCGAATTTAGACTATTTTGAGCTCATTGGAATGAAAACTTGACAAGCTTCCAAACGGGACCAGAATTGGTTAATTCTAAGACCGTTTGATATCCTAAAAGCATGTTGGAACTCTTCGATCATCATTTTACAATTTGGATTGTTAATCTTACCAAATCATGTAATCCAACGGAGATGCTGATAACTCCCTTGTTTGATGTCGGATTGGGCTGAGTTTTTGTCATCTGAAAGGTACTTTAGTGCTCTTTCATTCCTGACTTGAATCGTGGCATTCTGAGACCATTCGCGCATCCCTGAGTGGGATCGCAGTCGTCGGTCCTGAATTTTTCCTTCATCTCCTTGTCCAATAGTAGCCTTCATAATTCCCTCTTCTATGGTAGAATTTAGACTATATTGAGTTCATTGGAATGAAAACTCAACAAGCTTCCTAATGGGACCAGAATTGTCTAATTTTGAGACAGTTCGATATCCCCAAAAGTACGTTGGAACTCTTCGATCGTCATTTTGCAATTTGGATCGTTAATCTTTCTAAATCACGTGATCCAATAGAGATACTTATAACTCCCTCATTTAATGTCGAATTGGGTCAATTTTTGGTTATCTGAATGGTACTTTAGGGCTCTTTCATTCCTGACTTGAATCATCTTATTCTGAGACCATTTGCGCATCCGTAAGTGGGATCGCGGTCGTTGGTCCTGAATCTTTCCTTCATCTCCTTGTCCAATAGTAACCTTCATAACCCTCTCTTCAGTGGTTGAATTTAGACTATTTTGAGCTCATTGGAATGGTAACTTGACAAGCTTCCAAACGGGACCAGAATTGTCTAATTCTGAGACTATTCGATATCCCAAAAGAACATTCGAACTCTTCGATCGCCATTTTGCAATTTGGATTATTAATCTTTCCAAATCGTGCAATCCAACGGAGATGCTCATAACTCCCTCGTTTGTGGTCGGATTGGGTTAATTTTTGGTCATCTGAATGGTACTTTAGTGCTCTTTCATTCTTGAATTGAATCACCGTATTTCGAGACCATTTGCGCATCCGTAAATGGGATCGCAGCCGTCGGTCCTGAATTTTACCTTCATCTCCTTTTCCAATAGAAACCTTCATAACTCACTCTTCAATGGTCAAATTTAGACTATTTTTAGCTCATTGGAATGGTAACTCGACAAGCTTCCAAATGGGACCAGAATTGCCTAATTCTGAGACTGTTCGATATCCCAATAGCACGTTGGAACTCTTCGATCGTCATTTTGAAATTTGGATTGTTAGTCTTTCCAAATAGAGTGGTCCAATGGAGATGCTCATAACTCCCTCTTTTGATATCGGATTGGGTCAATTTTTGGTCATCTGAATGGTACTTTAGTGCTCTTTCATTCCTGACTTAAATCGTTGTATACCAAGACCATTTGGCATCCGTAAGTGGGATCGCGGTCGTTGGTCCTAAATTTTTCCTCCATCTCCTTGTCCAAGAGTAACCTTCATAACTCCCTCTTCAGTGGTTGAATTTAGACTATTTTGAGTTCATTGGAATTGTAACTCGACAAGCTTCCAAATGGGACCAGAATTAGCTAATTCTGAGATCGTTCGATATCCCAAAAGCAAGTTGGAACTCTTCGATCGCCATTTCGTAATTTGGATTGTTAATCTTTCTAAATTGCCCGATCCAATGAAGATGCTCATAACTCCATCATCTGATATCGGATTGGGTCAATTTTAGGTCATCTGAAAGGTACTTTAGTGATCTTTCATTCCTGACTTGAATCGTCATATTCCGAGACCATTTGCGCATCCGTAATTGGGATGGCAGTCGTCGGTCTTGAATTTTTCCTACATCTCCTTGTCTGATAGTAACCTTCATAACCCTCTCTTAAGAGTTTGAATTTAGACAATTTTGAGCTCATTGGAATCGTAACTCGTCAAGCTTCCCAATGGGACCAGAATTCTCTAATTCAGAGACCGTTCGATATCCCAAAAGCCCGTTGGAACTCTTCGATCTTCATTTTCCAATTTGGATTGTTAATCTTTTCAAATCGCACGATCCAATGGAGATACTCATAACTCTCTCGTTTGATGTCGGATTGGGTCAATTTTTAGTCATCTGAAAGGAACTTTTGACCTCTTTCATTCCTGATATGAATCATCGTATTCCGAAACCATTTATGCACCTGTAATTGGGATCACATTCGTCGAACTTGAATTTTTCATTCCTCTCCTTGTCCAATAGTAACCTTCATAACTCTCTCTTCAGTGGTTGAATTTAGACTATTTTAAGCTCATTGGAATGGTGACTCGACATACTTCCTAATGGGACCAGAATTGTCTAATTATGAGACCGTACGTTATCCCAAAAGAATGTTGGAACTCTTCGATCGTCATTTTGCAATTTGGATTGTTAATCTTTCCAAATCGCGCGATCCAATGGAGATGCTCTTAACTCCCTCGTTTGTGGTCGGATTGGGTTAATTTTTGGTCATCTAAAAGGTACTTTAGTGCTCTTTCATTCTTAAATTGAATCATCGTATTCCGAGACCAATTACGCATCCGTAAATGGGATCGTAGCCGTCGGTCCTGAATTTTACCTTCATCCCCTTTTCCAATAGAATCCTTTATAGCTCACTCTTCAATGGTTGAATTTAGACTATTTTTAGCTCATTGGGATGGTAACTCATCTAGCTTCCAAATGGGACTAGAATTGCCTAATTCTGAGACCGTTCGATATCCCAAAAGCACATTGGAACTCTTCGATCGTCATTTTGAAATTTGGATTGTTAGTCTTTCCAAATAGCGTGGTCCAATGGAGATGCTCATAACTCCCTCGTTTGATATCAAATGGGTCAATTTTTGGTCATCTGAATGGTACTTTAGTGCTCTTTCATTCCTAACTTGAATCATTCCGAGACCATTTACGCATCCGTAAGTGGGATCGCAGTCGTTGGTCCTGAATTTTTCCTCCATCTCCTTGTGCAAGAGTAACCTTCATAACTCTCTCTTCAGTGGTCGAATTTATACTATTTTGAGCTCCTCGGAATGGAAACTCGACAAGCTTCTAAATGGGTCCAGAATTGGCTAATTCTGAGACCGTTAGATATCCCAAAAGCACGTTGGAACTCTTCGATCGTCATTTTCCAATTTGGATTGTTAATCTTTCCAAATTGCACGATCCAACGGAGATGCTCATAACTCCCTCGTTTGATGTCGGATTGGGTTGATTTTGGCCATCTGAAAGGTACTTTAGTGCTCTTTCCTTCCGGACTTGAATAGTCATATTCCGAGACCATTTAGACCTCCGTAAGTGTGATCGCAGTCATCGGTCCTAAATTTTTCCTTCATCTCCTTATCCAATAGTAACCATCATAAATCTCTTCTTTAGTGGTTGAATTTAGACTATTTTGAGCTCATTAGAATGATAACTCGTCAAGCTTCCAAATGGGACCACAATTGACAAATTCTGAGACCGTTCGATATCCCAATAGCACGTTGGAACTCTTCGATCACCATTTTGCAATTTGGATTGTTAATCTTTCCAAAATGCGCGATCCAATGAAGATGCTCATAACTCCGTCGTCTGATATCGGATTGGGTCAATTTTTGGTCATCTGAAAGGTACTTTATTGATCTTTCATTCCTGACTTGAATCGTCGTATTCCGAGACCATTTCCGCATCCGTAATTGGGATCGCAGTCGTCGGTCTTAAATTTTTCCTTCATCTCCTTGTCTGATAGTAACCTTCATAACCCTCTCTTCAGAGTTTGAATTTAGACAATTTTGAGCTCATTGGAGTCGTAACTCGAAAAGCTTGCAAATGGGACCAGAATCCTCTAATTCAGAGACCGTTCGATATCCCAAAAGCCTATTGGAACTCTTCGATCGTCATTTTGCAATTTGGATTGTTAATCTTTCCAAATTGCGCGATCCAATGGAGATGCTCATAACTCCCTCATTTGATGTCGGATTGGGTCAATTTTTGGTCATCTGAAAGGTACTTTAGTGCTCTTTCATTCCTGACTTGAATCGTCGTATTCCGAGACCATTTACGCATCCGTAATTGGGATTACATTCGTCGAACTTGAATTTTTCCTTCATCTCCTTGTCCAATAGTTACCTTCATAACTCTCTCTTGAGTGGTTGAATTTAGACTATTTTGAGCTCATTGGAATGGTAACTCGACAACCATCCTAATGGGACTAGAATTGTCTAATTCTGAGACCGTTCGATATCCTAAAACATGTTGGAACTCTTCGATCGTCATTTTGCAATTTGGATTGTTAATCTTTCCAAATCACATAATCCAACGGAGGTGCCCATAACTCCCTCATTGGATGTCGGATTGGGTGAATTTATGGTCATCTGAGAGATATTTAGTGCTCTTTCATTCCTAACTTAAATCACTGCATTCCAAGAACATTTGCACATCTGTAAGTGGGATCACAGTCGTCGGTCCTGAATTTTTCCTTCATCTCCTTATCCAATAGTAACCTTCATAACTCTCTCTTCAGTGGTCGAATTTAGACTATTTTGAGCTCATTGGAATGGTAACTCGACAACCTTCCAAATGGGACCAAAATTGTCTAATTCTGAGACCGTTCGATATCCCAAAAGCTCATTGGAATTCTTCGATTGTCATTTTACAATTTGGATTGTTAATCTTTCCAAATCGTGTGATCCAATGGAGATGCTCATAACTCCCTCGTTTGATGTCAGATTGGGTCGATTTTTGGTCATCTGAAAGGTACTTTAGTGCTCTTTCATTCCTGACTTGAATCGTCATATTCCGAGACCATTTGCGCATCCGTAAGTGGGATCGCAGTCGTCGGTCCTGAATTTTTCCTTCATCTCCTTGTCCAATAGTAACCTTCATAACTCTCTCTTCAATGGTTGAATTTAGACTATTTTGAGCTCATTGGAATGGTAACTCGACAAGCTTCCAAATTGGACTAGAATTGGCTAATTCTCATACCATTCGATATCCTAAAAGCACATTAGAACTTTTCGATCATGATATTGCAATTTGGATTGTTAATTTTTTTCAAATTGCGTGATCCAATGGAGTTGCTCATAACTCCCTCGCTTGATGTCGGATTGTGTCGATTTTTGGTCATCTGAAAGGTACTTTAGTGCTCTTTCATTCCGGACTTGAATCGTCATATTCCAAGACCATTTAGACCTCCGTAAGTGTGATCGCAGTCATCGGTCCTGAATTTTTCCTTCATCTCCTTGTCCAATGGTAACCGTCATAACTCTCTCTTCAGTGGTTGAATTTAGACTATTTTGAGCTCATTAGAATGATAACTCGACAAGCTTCCAAATGGGACCAGAATTGACTAATTCTGAGACTGTTCGATATCCCAAAAGCACGTTGGAACTCTTCGATCTCCATTTTACAATTTGGATTGTTAATCTTTCCAAAATGCGTGATCCAACGAAGATGCTCATAACTCCGTCGTCTGATATCAGATTGGGTCAATTTTTGGTCATCTGAAAGGTACTTTAGTGATCTTTCATTCCTGACTTGAATTGTCATATTCCGAGACCATTTGCGCATCCATAATTGGGATTGCAGTCGTCAGTCTTGAATTTTTCCTTCATCTCCTTGTCCGATAATAACCTTTATAACCCTCTCTTCAGAGTTTGAATTTAGACAATTTTGAGCTCATTGGAATCCTAACTCGACAAGCTTCCAAATGGGACCAGAATTCTCTAATTCAGAGACCGTTCGATATCCCAAAAGCCCATTGGAACTCTTCGATCGTCATTTTGCAATTTAGATTGTTAATCTTTCCAAATTGCATGATCCAACGGAGATGGTCATAACTCCTTCATTTGATGTCAGATTGGGTCGATTTTTGGTCTTCTGAAAGGTACTTTAGAGCTATTTCACTCCTGACTTGAATCATTGTATTTTAAGACCATTTGCGCATCCGTAAGTCAGATCTAAGTTGTCGAGCCTGAATTTTTCCTTCCTCTCCTTGTCCAATAGTAACCTTCATAACTCTCTCTTCAGTGGTTGAATTTAGACTATTTTAAGCTCATTGGAATGGTAACTCGACATACTTCCTAATGGGAGCAGAATTGTCTAATTATGAGATCGTACGATATCCCAAAAGAACGTTGGAACTCTTCGATCATCATTTTGCAATTTGGATTGTTAATCTTTCCAAATCGCGCAATCCAACAGAGATGCTCCTAACTCCCTCGTTTGTGGTTGGATTGGGTTAATTTTTTGTCATCTGAAAGGTACTTTAGTGCTCGTTCATTCTTAAATTGAATCGCCGTATTCCGAGACCAATTATGCATCCGTAAATGGGATCGCAGTCGTTGAACCTGAATTTTACCTTCATCTCCTTTTCCAATAGAAACCTTCATAACTCACTCTTCAATGCTCGAATTTAGACTACTTTTAGCTCATTGGAATGGTAACTCAACAAGCTTCCAAATGGGACCAAAATTGGCTAATTCTGAGACCGTTCGATATCCCAAAAGCACATTGGAACACTTCGATCGTCATTTTGAAATTTGGATTGTTAGTCTTTCCAAATAGCGTGGTCTAAGGGAGATGCTCATAACTCCCTCGTTTGATATCGGATTGGGTCAATTTTTGGTTATCTGAATGGTACTTTAGTGCTCTTTCATTCCTGACTTGAATCGTCGTATTCCGAGACCATTTGTGCATCCGTAAGTGGGATCGTGGTCGTTGGTCCTGAATTTTTCCTCCATCTCCTTGTCTAAGAGTAACCTTCATAACTCTCTCTTCAGTGGTTGAATTTAGACTATTTTGAGTTCATTGGAATGGTAACTCGACAAGCTTCCAAATGGGACCAGAATTGTCTAATTTTGAGACCGTTCGATATCCCAAAGCACGTTGGAACTCTTCGATCGCCATTTTGCAATTTAGATTGTTAATCTTTTCAAAGAGTGTGATCCAATGGAGACGCTCATAACTCCCTCGTTTGATGTCAGATTGGGTCAATTTTTGGGCAGTTGAATGGTACTTTAGTGCTCTTTCATTCTTGACTTGAACCATCATATTCCATGACCATTTGCGCATCCATAAGTGGGATCGCAGTTGCCGGTCCTGAATTCTTCCTTCATCTCCTTGTCTAGTAGTAACCTTCATAACTCTCTCTTCAGTGGTCAAATTTATACTATTTTGAGCTCCTTGGAATGGTAACTCGACAAGCTTCCAAATGGGACCAGAATTGGCTAATTCTGAGAATGTTCGATATCCCAAAAGCACGTTGGAACACTTCGATCGTCATTTTGAAATTTTGATTGTTAATCTTTCCAAATCGTGCGATCCAATGGAGATGCTCATAACTCCCTCGTTTGATGTCGGATTGGGTTGATTTTTGGTCATCTGAAAGGTACTTTAGTGCTCTTTCATTCCTGACTAGAATCATCGTATTCCGAGACCATTTGGGCATCTGTAAGTGGGATCGCAGTCATCGATCCTAAATTTTTCCTTCATCTCCTTGTCCAATAGTAACTGTCATATCTCTCTCTTCAGTGGTTGAATTTACACTATTTAGAGCTCATTAGAATGATAACTCGACAAGCTTCCAAATGGGACCAGAATTGACTAATTCTGAGACTGTTCGATATCCCAAAAGCACGTTGGAACTCTTCGATCGTCATTTTGCAATTTGGATTGTTAATCTTTCCAAATCACATGATCCAACAGAGATGCTCATAACTCCCTCGTTTGATGTCGGATTGGGTCAATTTTTGGTCATCTGAAAGGTACTTTATTGATCTTTCATTCCTGACTAGAATCGTCGTATTCCAATACCATTTGGCCATCCGTAAGTGGGATCACAGTCGTCAGCCCAAAATTTTTCCTCCATCTCCTTATCCAATAGTAACCTTCATAACTCTCTCTTCAGTGGTCAAATTTAGGCTATTTTGAGCTCATTAGAATGGTAACTCGACAAGCTACCAAATGGGACCAGAATTCTCTAAATCGAAAACTGTTGGATATCCCAAAAGCCCGTTGGAACTCTTCGATCGTCATTTTACAATTTGGATTGTTAATCTTTTCAAATCGCACGATCCAATGGAGATACTCATAACTCTCTCGTTTGATGTCTGATTGGGTCGATTTTTAGTCATCTGAAAAGAACTTTTGACCTCTTTCATTCCTGACATGAATTGTCATATTCCGAGACCATTTACGCATCCGTAATTGGGATCGCATTCGTCGAACCTAAATTTTTCCTTCATCTTCTTGTCCAATAGTAACCTTTATAACTCTCTCTTGCGTGGTTGACTTTAGACTATTTTAAGCTCCTTGGAATGGTAACTCAACATACTTCCTAATGGGACCAGAATTGTCTAATTATGAGACCATACGTTATCCCAAAAGAATGTTGGAACTCTTCGATTGTCATTTTGCAATTTGGATTGTTAATCTTTCCAAATCGTGCGGTCCAACGGAGATGCTCATAACTCCCTCGTTTGATATCAGATTGGGTCAATTTTTGGTCATCTGATAGGTACTTTAGTGCTCTTTCACTCCTGACTTGAATCGTCGTATTCTGAGACCATTTGCGCATCTGTAAGTGGGATCGCAGTAGTCGGTCCTTAATTTTTACTTCATCTCCTTGTCCAATAGTAACCTTCATAACTCTCTCTTCAATGGTCGAATTTAGACTATTTTGAGCTCATTGGAATGGTAACTCGACAAGCTTCCAAATGGGACTAGAATTTCCTAATTTCGAGACCGTTCGATATCCCAAAAGCACGTTGGAACTCTTCGATCGTCATTTTCCAATTTGGATTCTTAATCTTTCCAAATTGCACGATCCAAGGAGATGCTCATAACTCCCTCGTTTGATGTCGGATTGGGTTGATTTTTGGCCATTTGAAAGGTACTTCAGTGCTCTTTCCTTCCAGACTTGAATCGTCATATTCTGAGACCATTTAGACCTCCGTAAGTGTGATCGCAATCATTAGTCCTAAATTTTTCCTTCATCTCCTTGTCCAATAGTAACCATCATAACTCTCTCTTCAGTGGTTGAATTTAGACTATTTTGAGCTCATTAGAATGGTAACTCGTCAAGCTTCCAAATGGGACCAGAATTGACAAATTCTGAGACCGTTCGATATCCCAAAAGCACGTTGGAACTCTTCGATCGCCATTTTACAATTTGGATTGTTAATCTTTCCAAAATGCGCGATCCAACGAAGATGCTCATAACTCCGTCGTCTGATATCTGATTAGGTCGATTTTTAGTCATCTGAAAGGTACTTTATTGATCTTTCATTCCTGACTTGAATCGTCGTATTCCGAGACCATTTGCGAATCCGTAATTGGGATCGCAGTCGTCGGTCTTGAATTTTTCCTTCATCTCCTTGTCTGATAGTAACCTTCATAACCCTCTCTTCAGAGTTTGAATTTAGATAATTTTGAGTTCATTGGAATCGTAACTCGACAAGCTTACAAATGGGACCAGAATTCTCTAATTCAGAGACCGTTCGATATCCCAAAAGCCCGTTGGAACTCTTCGATCGTCATTTTGCAATTTAGATTATTAATCTTTGCAAATTGCACGATATAACGGAGATACTCATAACTCTCTCATTTGATGTCGGATTGGGTCAATTTTTCATCATCTGAAAGGAACTTTTGACCTCTTTCATTCGTGACATGAATCGTCGTATTCCAAGACCATTTGCGCATCCGTAATTGGGATCACATTCGTTGAACTCAAATTTTTCCTTCAACTCCTTGTCCAATAGTTACCTTCATAACTCTCTCTTGAGTGGTTGAATTTAGATTATTTTAAGCTCATTGGAATGGTAACTCGACATACTTCCTAATGGGACCAGAATTGTCTAATTATGAGACCGTACGTTATCCCAAAAGAACGTTGGAACTCTTCAATCGTCATTTTGCAATTTGGATTGTTAATCTTTCCAAATCGGACGATCTAACAGAGATGTTCATAACTCCCTCATTTGTGGCCGGATTGGATTAATTTTTGGTCATCTGAAAGGTACTTTAGTGCTCGTTCATTCTTAAATTAAATCACCGTATTCCGAGACCATTTGTGCATCCGTAAATGGGATCACAGCCGTCGGTCCTGAATTTTACCTTCATCTCCTTTTCCAATAGAAACCTTCATAACTCACTCTTCAATGCTCGAATTTAGACTATTTTTAGCTCATTGGAATGGTAACTCATCAAGCTTCCAAATGGGACCAAAATTGGCTAATTCTGAGATCGTTCGATATCCCAAAAGCACATTGGAACTCTTCGATCGTCATTTTGAAATTTGGACTGTTAGTCTTTCTAAATAGTGTGGTCCAATGGAGATGCTCATAACTCCCTCATTTGATATCGGATTGGGTCGATTTTTGGTCATCTGAATGGTACTTTAGTCCTCTTTCATTCCTGACTTGAATCGTCATATTCCGAGACCATTTGAGCATCCGTAAGTGGGATCGCGGTCGTTGGTCCTAAATTTTTCCTCCATCTCCTTGTCCAAGAGTAACTTTCATAACTCTCTCTTCAATGGTTGAATTTAGACTATTTTGTGCTCATTGGAATGGTAACTCGGCAAGCTTCCAAATGGGACCAGAATTGGCCAATACTAAGATCGTTCGATATCCCAAAAGAACATTGGAACTCTTCCATCGCCATTTTGCAATTTGGATTGTTAGTCTTTCTAAATTGCGAGATCCAATGAAGATGCTCATAACTCCGTCGTCTGATATCGGATTGGGTCGATTTTTGGTCATCTGAAAGGCACTTTAGTGCTCTTTCATTCCGGACTTGAATCGTCATATTCTGAGACCATTTAGACCTCCATAAGTGTGATCGCAATCATCGGTCCTGAATTTTTCCTTCATCTCCTTGTCCAATGGTAACCGTCATAACTCTCTCTTCAGTGGTTGAATTTAGACTATTTTGAGCTCATTAGAATGATAACTCGACAAGCTTCCAAATGGGAACAGAATTGACTAATTCTGAGACCGTTCGATATCCCAAAAGCACGTTGGAACTCTTCGATCGCCATTTTGCAATTTAGATTGTTAATCTTTCCAAAATGCGTGATCCAACGAAGATGCTCATAACTCCGTCGTTTGATATCAGATTGGGTCAATTTTTGGTCATCTGAAAGGTACTTTAGTGATCTTTCATTCCTGACTTGAATCGTCATATTCTAAGACCATTTGCACATCCGTAATTGGGATCGCTGTCGTCAGTCTTGGATTTTTCCTTCATCTCCTTGTCCGATAGTAACCTTCATAACCCTCTCTTCAGAGTTTGAATTTAGATAATTTTGAGCTCATTGGAATCCTAACTCGACAAGCTTCCAAATGGGACTAGAATTCTCTAATTCAGAGACCGTTCAATATCTAAAAAGGCCATCGGAACTCATCGATCGTCATTTTGCAATTTGGATTATTAATCTTTTCAAATCGCATGATCCAACGGAGATACTCATAACTCTCTCGTTTGATGTCGGACTGGGTCAATTTTTAGTCATCTGAAAGGAACTTTTGACCTCTTTCATTCTGGACATGAATCGTCGTATTACGAGACCATTTGTGCATCCGTAATTGGGATCGCATTCATCGAACCTGAATTTTTCCTTCCTCTCCTTGTCCAATAGTAACCTTCATAACTCTCTCTTGAGTGGTTGAATTTAGACTATTTTAAGCTCATTGGAATGGTAACTCGACATACTTCCTAATGGGAGCAGAATTGTCTACTTATGAGATCGTACGATATCCCAAAAGAACGTTGGAACTCTTCGATCATCATTTTGCAATTTGGATTGTTAATCTTTCCAAATCGCGCAATCCAACAAAGATGCTCATAACTCCCTCATTTGTGGTCGGATTGGGTTAATTTTTGGTCATCTGAAAGGTACTTTAGTGCTCGTTCATTCTTAAATTGAATCACTGTATTCCGAGACCAATTGCGCATCCGTAAATGGGATCGCAGCCGTCGATCCTGAATTTTACCTTCATCTCCTTTTCCAATAGAAACCTTCATAACTCACTCTTCAATGCTCGAATTTAGACTATTTTTGGCTCATTGGAATGGTAACTCATCAAGCTTCCAAATGGGACCAAAATTGGCTAATTCTGAGATCGTTCGATATCCCAAAAGCACATTGGAACTCTTCGATCGTCATTTTGAAATTTGGATTGTTAGTCTTTCCAAATAGCGTGGTCTAAGGGAGATGCTCATAACTCCCTCGTTTGATATCGGATTGAGTCAATTTTTGGTCATCTGAATGGTACTTTAGTGCTCTTTCATTCCTGACTTGAATCGTCGTATTCCGAGACCATTTGTGCATCCGTAAGTGGGATCGCAGTCGTTGGTCCTGAATTTTTCCTCCATCTCCTTGTCCAAGAGTAACCTTCATAACTCTCTCTTCAGTGGTTGAATTTAGACTATTTTGAGTTCATTGGAATGGTAACTCGACAAGATTCCAAATGGGACCAGAATTGTCTAATTCTGACACCGTTCGATATCCCAAAATCCTGTTGGAACTCTTCGATCGCCATTTTGCAATTTAGATTGTTAATCTTTTCGAATTGCGTGATCCAATGGAGATGCTCATTACTCCCTCGTTTGATGCCAGATTGGGTCAATTTTTGCTCATCTGAATGGTACTTTAATACTCTTTCATTCTTGACTGGAACCATCGTATTCCGAGACCATTTGGGCATCCGTAAGTGGGATCGCAGTCGTCGTTCCTGAATTTTTCCTTCATCTCCTTGTCCAATAGTAACCTTCATAACTCTCTCTTCAGTGGTCAAATTTAGACTATTTTGAGCTCCTTGGAATGGTAACTCGACAAGCTTCCAAATGGGACCAGAATTGGCTAATACTGAGAACGATCGATATCCCGAAAGCACGTTGGAACACTTCGATCGTCATTTTGAAATTTGGATTGTTAATCTTTCCAAATTGCTCGATCTAACGGAGATGCTCATAACTCCCTCGTTTGATGTCAGATTGGGTTGATTTTTGGCCATCTGAAAGGTACTTTAGTGCTCTTTCATTCCAAACTTGAATCGTCATATTCCGAGACTATTTAGACCTTCGTAAGTGTGATCGTAGTCATCGATCCTGAATTTTTCCTTCATCTCCTTGTCCAATAGTAACCGTCATATTTCTCTCTTCAGTGGTTGAATTTAGACTATTTGGAGCTCATTAGAATGATAACTCGACAAGCTTCGAAATGGGACCAGAATTGACTAATTTTGAGACTGTTCGATATCCCAAAAGCACATTGGAACTCTTTAATCGCCATTTTGCAATTTGGATTGGTAATCTTTCCAGAATGCGTGATCCAACGAAGATGCTCATAACTCCGTCGTCTGATATCGGAGTGGGTCAATTTTTGGTCATCTGAGGTACTTTAGTGATCTTTCATTCCTGACTTGAATCATCATATTCCAAGACCATTTGCGCATCTGTAATTGGGATCGCAGTCGTTGATCTTGAATTTTTCCTTCATCTCCTTGTTCGATAGTAACCTTCATAACCCTCTCTTCAGTGTTTGAATTTAGATAATTTTGAGCTCATTGGAATCCTAACTCGACAAGCTTCCAAATGGGACCAGAATTCTCTAATTCAGAGACCGTTCGATATCCCAAAAGCCTGTTGGAACTCTTCGATCGTCATTTTGCAATTTGGATTGTTAATCTTTTCAAATCGCACGATCCAATGGAGATACTCATAACTCTCTCGTTTGATGTCTGATTGGGTCGATTTTGGGACATGTGAAAGGTACTTTAATGCTCATTCATTCCGGATTGGAATCGTGGTATTCCAAGACCATTTACGCATTCGTAATTGGGATCGCATTCGTCGAACCTGAATTTTTCCTTCATCTTCTTGTCCAATAGTAACCTTCATAACTCTCTCTTCAGTGGTTGAATTTAGACTATTTTAAGTTCATTGGAATGGTCATTTGACATACTTCCTAATGGGACCAGAATTGTCTAATTATGAGACCGTACGTTATCCCAAAAGAACGTTGGAACTCTTTGATTGCCATTTTGCAATTTAGATTGTTAATCTTTCCAAATCGCACGGTCCAACGGAGATGCTCATAACTCCCTTGTTTGTGGTCAGATTGGGTTAATTTTTGGTCATCTGAATGGTACTTTAGTGCTCTTTCATTCTTAGAATCGCCGTATTCTGAGACCATTTGCGCATCCGTAAATGGGATCTTAGCCGTCGGTCTTGAATTTTACCTTCATCTCCTTTTCCAATAGAAACATTCATAACTCACTCTTCAATGGTCGTATTTAGACTATTTTTAGCTCATTGGAATGGTAACTCGACAAGCTTCCAAATGGGACCAGAATTGCCTAATTCTGAGACCGTTCGATATCCCAAAAGCACGTTGGAACTCTTCGATCGTCATTTTGAAATTTGGATTGTTAGTCTTTCCAAATAGCGTGGTCCAATGGAGATGCTCATAACTCCCTCGTTTGATATTGGATTGGGATAATTTTTGGTCATATGAATGGTACTATAGTGCTCTTTCATTCCTGACTTGAATCGTCGTATTCCGAGACCATTTTGCGCATTCTTAAGTGGGATCGCGATCGTTGGTCCTAAATTTTTCCTCCATCTCCTTGTCCAAGAGTAACCTTCATAACTCTCTCTGTAGTGGTCGAATTTATACTATTTTGAGCTCCTTGGAATGGTAACTCGACAAGCTTCCAAATGGGACCAGAATTGGCTGATTTTGAGACCGTTCGATATCCCAAAAGCACGTTGGAACTCTTCGATCGTCATTTTCCAATTTGGATTGTTAATCTTTCCAAATTGCGCGATCCAACGGAGATGCTCATAACTCCCTCGTTTGATGTCGGATTGGGTTGATTTTTGGCCATCTGAAAGGTACTTTAGTGCTCTTTCATTCCGGACTTGAATCGTCATATTCTGAGACCATTTAGACCTTCATAAGTGTGATCGCAGTCGTCGGTCTTGAATTTTTCCTTCATCTCCTTGTCTAATAGTAACCTTCATAACCCTCTCTTTAGAGTTTGACTTTATATAATTTTGAGCTCATTGGAATCCTAACTCGACAAGCTTGCACGTGGGACCAGAATTCTCTAATTCGGAGACCATTCGATATCCCAAAAGCCCGTTGGAACTCTTCGATCGTCATTTTGCAATTTGGATTGTTAATCTTTTCAAATCGCACAATCCAACGGAGATACTCATAACTCTCTCGTTTGATGTCAGATTGGGTCGATTTTTAGTCATCTGAAAGGAACTTTTGACCTCTTTCATTCCTAACATGAATCGTCGTATTCCGAGACCATTTGCCCATCCGTAATTGGGATCGTATTCGTCAAACCTGAATTTTTCCTTCATCTCCTTGTCCAATAGTAACCTTCATAACTCTCTCTTTAGTGGTTGAATTTAGGCTATTTTAAGCTCATTGGAATGGTAACTCGACATACTTCCTAATGGGTGCAGAATTGTCTACATATGAGACTGTACAATATCCTAAAAGAACGTTAGAACTCTTCGATCGTCATTTTGCAATGTGGATTGTTAGTCTTTCCAAATCCTGCAATCTAACGGAGATGCTCATAACTCCCTCGTTTATGGTCAGATTGGGTTAATTTTTGGTCATCTGAAAGGTACTTTAGTGTTCTTTCATTCTTAAATTGAATCACCGTATTCCGAGACCAATTGCGCATCCGTAAATGGGATCGCAGCTGTTGATCCTGAATTTTACCTTCATCTCCTTTTCCAATAGAAACCTTCATAACTCACTCTTCAATGCTCGAATTTAGACTATTTTTAGCTCATTGGAATGGTAACTCATCAAGCTTCCAAATGGGACTAGAATTGCCTAATTCTGAGACTGTTCGATATCCCAAAAGCACGTTGGAACTCTTCGATCGTCATTTTGAAATTTGGATTGTTAGTCTTTCCAAATAGCGTGGTCCAATGGAGATGCTCATAACTCCCTTGTTTGATATTGGATTGGGTCGATTTTTGGTCATCTGAATGGTACTTTAGTGCTCTTTCATTCCTGACTTGAATCGTTGAATTCCGAGACCATTTGCACATCCGTAAGTGGGATCGCGGTCGTTGGTCCTGAATTTTTCCTCCATCTCCTTGTCCAAGAGTAACCTTCAAAACTCTCTCTTCAGAGGTTGAATTTAGACTATTTTGAGCTCATTGGAATGGTAACTCGACAAGCTTCCAAATGGGACCAGAATTGTCTAATTCGGAGACCGTTCGATATCCCAAAAGCCTGTCGGAACTCTTCGTTCGTGATTTTACAATTTAGATTGTTAATCTTTCTAAATTGCGTGATCCAATGGAGGCGATCATGGCTCCCTCATTTGATGTCGAATTGGGTCAATTATTGGTCATCTAAATGGTACTTTAGTGCTCTTTCTGTCCTAACTTGAATCGTGGTATTCCGAGACCATTTGCACATCCGTGAGGGGGATCGCAGTCACCGGTCCTGAATTCTTCCTTCATCTCCTTGTCTAGTAGTAACCTTCATACCACTCTCTTCAGTGGTCGAATTTATACTATTTTGAGCTCCTTGGAATAGTAACTCGACAAGCTTTCAAATGGGATTAGAATTGGCTATTTCTGAGACCGTTCAATATCCTAAAAGCACGTTGGAACTCTTCGATCGTAATTTTCCAATTTGGATTGTTAACCTTTCCAAATTGTGCTATCCAACGGAGATGCTCATAACTCCCTCGTTTGATGTCGGATTGGGTTGATTTTTGGCCATTTGAAAGGTACTTTAGTGCTCTTTCATTCTGGACTTGAATCGTCATATTCTGAGACCATTTAGACTTCCGCAAGTGTGATCGCAGTCATCGGTCCTGAGTTTCTCCTTCATCTCCTTGTCTAATAGTAACCGTCAAAACTCTCTCTTCAGTGGTTGAATTTAGGCTATTTTGAGCTCATTAGAATGATAACTCGACAAGCTTCCAAATGGGACTAGAATTGACTAATTCTGAGACCGTTCGATATCCCAAAAGCACGTTGGAACTCTTCGATCGCCATTTTGCAATTTGGATTGTTAATCTTTCCAAAATGCACGATCCAACGAACATGCTCATAACTCCGTCGTCTGATATCAAATTGGGTCGATTTTTGGTCATTTGAAAGGTACTTTAGTGCTCTTTCATTCCTAACTTGAATCGTCGTATTTCGAGACCATTTACGCATCCATAATTGGGATCGCAGTCGTCGGTCTTAAATGTTTCCTTCATCTCCTTGTCTGATAGTAACCTTCATAACCCTCTCTTCAGAGTTTGAATTTAGATAATTTTGAGCTCATTGGAGTCGTAACTCGAAAAGCTTGCAAATGGGACCAGAATCCTCTAATTCAGAGACCGTTCGATATCCCAAAAGCCTATTGGAACTCTTCGATCGTCATTTTGCAATTTGGATTGTTAATCTTTTCAAATCGCACGATCCAATGGAGATACTCATAACTCTCTCATTTGATGTCGGATTGGGTCAATTTTTAGTCATCTGAAAGGAACTTTTGACCTCTTTCATTCCTGACATGAATCATCGTATTTCGAGACCATTTATGCATCCGTAATTGGGATCGCATTCGTTGGTCCTAAATTTTTCCTCCATCTCCTTGTCCAAGAGTAACCTTCATAACTCTCTCTTTAATGGTCGAATTTATACTATTTTGAGCTCCTTGGAATGGTAACTCGACATACTTCCAAATGGGACCAGAATTGGCTGATTTTGAGACCGTTCGATATCCCAAAAGCACGTTGGAACTCTTCAATCGTCATTTTCCAATTTGGATTGTTAATCTTTCCAAATCGCGCGATCTAACGAAGATGCTCATAACTCCCTCGTTTATGGTCGGATTGGGTTAATTTTTGGTCATCTGAAAGGTACTTTAGTGCTCTTTCATTCTTAAATTGAATCGCCATATTCTGAGACCATTTACGCATCCGTAAATGGGATCGCAGTTGTCAATCCTGTATTTTACCTTCATCTCCTTTTCCAATGGAAACCTTCATAACTCACTCTTCAAATGTTAAATTTAGACTATTTTTAGCTCATTGGAATGGTAACTCGACAAGCTTCCAAATGGGACCAGAATTTGTTAATTCTGAGACCGTTCGATATCCCAAAATCATGTTAGAACTCTTCGATCGTCATTTTAAAATTTGGATTGTTAGTCTTTCCAAATAGCATGGTCCAATGGAGATGCTCATAACTCCCTCGTTTGATATCGGATTGGGTCAATTTTTGGTCATCTGATTGGTACTTTAGTGCTCTTTCATTCCTGACTTGAATCGTCGTATTCCGAGACCATTTGCGCATCCGTAAGTGGAATCACGGTCGTTGGTCCTGAATTTTTCCTCCATCTCCTTGTCCAAGAGTAACCTTCATAACTCTCTCTTCAGTTGTTTAATTTAGACTATTTTTGAGTTCATTGGAATGGTAACTCGACAAGCTTCCAAATGGGACCACAATTGTCTAATTCTGAGACCGTTCGATATCCCAAAAGCCTGTTGGAACTCTTCGATCGCCATTTTGCAATTTAGATTGTTAATCTTTCCAAAATGCGCGATCCAACGAAGATGCTCATAACTTCGTCGTCTGATATCGGATTGGGTCAATTTTTGGTCATCTAAAAGGTACTTTAGCGCTCTTTCATTCCTGACTTGAATTGTCGTATTCCTGGACCATTTACGCACCCGTAAGTTGGATCGCAATCGTCGGTCCTGAATTTTACCTTCATCTCCTTGTCTAATAGTAACCTTCATAACAGTCTCTTCAGTTGTCAAATTTAGACTATTTTGAGCTCATTGGAATGGTAACTCGACAAGCTTCCAAATGGGACCCGAATTGGCTAATTCTCAGGCCATTCGATATCCCAAAAGCATGTTGGAACTCTTCGATCGTCATTTTGTAATTTGGATTGCTACTCTTTGCAAATTGCACGATCCAATGGAGATGCTCATAACTCCCTCATTTGATGTCGCACGATCCAAAGGTACAACTCCCTCATTTGATGTCGCACGATCCAAAGGTACTTTAGTGCTCTTTCATTCCTGATTTGAATCATCGTATTCCGAGAACATATTCGCATCCATAAGTGGGATCGCAGTCGTCGGTCCTGAATTTTTCCTTCATCTCCTTGTTTAATAGTAACCAATATAACTCTCTCTTCAGTGGTCAAATTTAGACTATTTCAAGCTTATTAGAATGGAAACTCGATAAGTTTCCAATTGTGACCAGAATTGGCTAATTCTGAGACCGTTCGATCTCCCAAAAGCACGTTGGGATTCTTTGATCATCATTTTAGAATTTGGATTGTTAACCTTTCCAAATCGTGCAATCCAACAGAGATGCTCATAACTCTCTCGTTTGATGTCGGATCGCGTCAATTTTTTGTCATCAGAAAGTTAATTTAGTGCTCTTTCATTCATGAATTAAATCATCGTATTCCGAGACCATTTGCGCATCCGTAAGTGGGATTGCAGTCCTCGGTCCTGAATTTTTCCATCCTCTCCTTGTCCAATAGTAACCTTCATAACTCTCTCTTTAGTGGTTGAATTTAGACTATTTTGAGCTCTCTGGAATGGTAATTCGACAAGCTTCCAAATGGGACGAGAATTGGCTAATTCTGAGAACGTTCAACATCCCAAAAGCACGTTGGAACTCTTCGATCATTATTTTGCAATTTGGATTGTTAATCTTTTCGAATCACGCGATCTAACAGAGATGCTCATAGCTCCATCGTTTGACATTGGATTGGGTCAATTTTTGGTCATCTGAAAGGTACTTTAGAGCTCTTTCGTTCCTTACTTGAATCGTCGTATTTCAACACCATTTGCGTATACGTAATTGGGATCGTATTCGTTGGTCCTAAATTTTTCCTTCATCTCCTTGTCCTATAGTATCCTTCATAACTCTCTCTTCAGTGGTTGAATTTATACTATTTTGAGCTCATTGGAATGGAAACTCGACAAGCTTCCAAATGGGACCATAATTGGCTAAATTCTGAGACCGTTCGATATCCCAAAAGCCCATTGGAACTCTTCGATCGTGATTTTGCAATTTGGATTGTTAATCTTTCTAAATCACATGATCCAATGGAGACGCTCATTTCTTCGTCATTTGATGTTGGATTGGGTCGATTTTTGGTCATCTGAATGGTACTTTAGTGCTCTTTCATTCCTGACTTGAATCGTTGTATTCTACGATCATTTTCGCATCTGTAATTGAGATCGCATTCATCGGTCCTGAATTTTACATTCATCTCATTGTCCAATAGTATCCTTCATAACTATCTCTTCAGTGGTCGAATTTAGACTATTTTGAACTCATTGGAATGGTAACTCGATAAGCTTCCAAATAGGACTGGAATTGTCTAATTCTGAGACCATTCGATATCCCGAAAGCCCACTGAAACTCTCCGATCGTCATTTTGCAATTTGGATTGTTAACCATTCCAAATCGCGTGATTCAATGGAGATGCTCATAACTCTCTCATTTAATGTTGGATTGCGTCGATTTTTGGTCATCTGAAAGGTACTTTAGTGCTCTTTCATTCCCATATTTCGAAACCATTAGCGCATCCGTAAGTGGGATCGCAGTCGTCGGTCCTGAATTTTTCCTTCATCTCCTTGTCCAATAGTAACCACCATAACTCTCTCTCCAGTGGTCAAATTTAGTCTATTTTGATCTCATTAGAATGGTAACTCGACAAGCTTCCAAATGGGACCAGAATTGGCTAATTCTACGACCATACGATATCCTAAAAGCATGTTAGAAAACTTCAATCGTCATTTTGCAATTTAGAGTGTTAATCTTTACCAATTGCATGATCCAATAAAAATGCTCATAACTCCCTCATTTGACATTGGATTGGGTCAATTTTTGGTCATCTGAAAGGTACTTTAGTGCTCTTTCATTCCTGACTTGAATCATCGTATTCCGAGACCACTTGCGCATCCGTAAGTGGAAACATAGTCGTCGGTCCTGAATTTTCCTTCATCTCCTTGTTCAATAGTAACCAGCATAACTCTCTCTTCGGTGGTTGAATTTTGACTATTTTGAGCTCTGTAGAATGGTGACTCGACAAGCTTCCAAATGGGACTGGAATTAGCTAATTCTGAGACCGTTTGATATCCTAAAAGCACGTTAGAATTCTTTCCAAATTGCATGATCCAATGGAGATGCTCACTACTCCCTCATTTGATGTCAGATTGGGTCAATTTTTAGTCATCTGAATGGTAATTTAGTGCTCTTTCATTCCTGGCTTGAACTGTCATACTTCGAGACCATTTACGCATCCGTAAGTGGGATCGCAGTCGTCGATCCAGAATTTTTCCTTCATCTCCTTGTCCAATAATAACCTTCATAACCCTTATTTTAGTGGTTGAATTTAGACTATTTTGAGCTCATTGCAATGGTAACCCGACAAGCTTCCAAATAGGACTAGAATTGTCTAATTCCGAGACCATTCGATATCCAGAAAGCCCGTTGAAACTCTTCAAAAGTCATTTTGCAATTTGGATTATTAATCCTTCCAAATCACGCGATTCAACAGAGATGCACATAACTCTCTCGTTTGATGTTGGATTGCGTCGATTTTTGGTAATCTGAAAGTTACTTTAGTGCTCTTTTATTCCTGACATGAATCGACGTATTCCGAGACCATTTGCGCATCCGTAAGTGGGATCGCAGTCATCGGTCCTGAATTTCTCTATCATCTCCTTGTCTAATAGTAACCACCATAAATCTCTCTTTAGTGGGCGAATTTAGTCTATTTTGAGCTCATTAGAATGGTAACTAGACAAGCTTCCAAAGGAGACCATAATTGGCTAATTCTACGACCGTACGATATCCCAAAAGCATGTTGGAAAACTTCAATCATCATTTTGCAATTTAGATCGTTAATATTTGTATATTTCATGTTCCAATGGAGATGCTCATAGCCCCCTCGTTTGATGTCGGATTGGGTCGATTTTTGGTCATCTGAAAGGTACTTTAGTGCTCTTTCATTACTGATTAGAATCATCATATTCCAAGACCATTTGCGCATTTGTAAGTGGGATTGCAGTCGTCGGTCTTAAAATTTTCCTTCATCTCCTTGTCCAATAGTATCCTTCATAACTCTCTCTTCAGTGGTTGAATTTAGACTCTTTTGAGCTCATTGGAATGGTAACTCGACAAGCTTCCTAATGGGACCATAATTGTCTAATTCTGAGACCGTTCAATATTCCAAAAGCACATTGGAACTCTTCAATCGTCATTTTGTAATTTGGATTATAAATCATTCCAAATCGCGCGGTCCAACGGAGATGCTCATAACTTCCTCGTTTGATGTCGGATTGGGTCAATTTTTGGTAATCTTTTTAGTACTTTAGTGCTCTTTCATTCCTGTCTTGCATCATCGTATTCCAAGACCATTTGCGCACCCGTAAGTGGGATCGCGGTCGTCGGTCCTGAATTTTACCTTCATCTCCTTGTCCAATCGTAACCTTCATAATGCTCTCTTCAGTTGTCGAATTTAGACTATTTTGAGCTTATTGGAATGGAAACTTGACAAGCTTCCAAATGGTACTAGAATTGTCTAATTCTAAGACCGTTCGATATCCCAAAAGCATGTTGGAATTCTTCGATCGTCATTTTGCAATTTGGATTGTTAATCTTTGCAAATTGCACAATCCAGTGGAGTTGCTCATAACTCCCTCGTTTGATGTCAGATTGGGTGGATTTTTGGTCATATGAAAGGTACTTTAGTGCTCTTTCATTCCTCACTGAATCATCATATTCTGAGACCATTTGCACATATGTAAGTGGGATCGCAGTCGTCGGTCCTGAATTTTTCCTTCATCTACTTGTCCAATAGTAACCTTTATAACCCTCTCTTTAGTGGTTGAATTTTAACTATTTTAAGCTTATCGGAATGGTAACTCGACTTGCTTCTAAAGGGGACCCGAATTGGCTAATTCTGAGATCGTTCGATATCTAAAAAGCACATTGGAACTCTTCGATCGTCATTTTCAATTTGGATTGTTAATCTTTACAAATTGCATGATCCAATGGAGATGCTCATAACTCCTCATTTAATGTCGAATTGGGTTGATTTATGGTCATTTGGAAGGTACTTTAGGGCTCTTTCATTCCTGACTTGTATTGTCCAATTCCGAGACCATTTGCGCATCCGTAAGTGGGATCGCAGTTGTCGGTCCTGAATTTTTCCTTCATCTCCTTGTCCAATAGTAACCATCGTAGCTCTCTCTTCAGTGGTTGAATTTAGACTATTTTGAGCTCATTATAATGGTAACTCGACAAGCTTCCAAGTGGGACTAGAATTGTCTAATTCCGAGAATGTTCGATATACTAAAAGCACATTCAAACTCTTAAATCATCATTTTGCAATTTGGATTATTAATCTTTTCAAATCACATGATCTAATGGAGATGCTCATAAATCCCTTGTTTAATGTCTAATTGGGTCAATTTTTGGTCATCTAAAAGGTACTTTAGCACTCTTTCATTCCTGACTTAAATCGTTGTATTCCTAGACCATTTATGCATTCGTAAGTGGGATCACAGTTATCGGTCCTGAATTTTTCCTTCATCTCCTTGTCCAATAGAAACCTTCATAACTCTCTCTTTAGTGGTCATTGGAATGGTAACTCGACAAGCTTCCAAATGGGACCAGAATTGTCTAATTCTGAGACCGTTCGATATCCCAAAAGCCTGTTGGAACTCTTCGATCGTCATTTTGCAATTTGGATTGTTAATCTTTCCAAATTGCACAAACTAATGAAGATGCTGATAACTCCCTCGCTTGATGTCGGATTGGGTCAATTTTTGGTAATCTTTTTGGCACTATAGAGCTCTTTCATTCCTAACAAGAATCGCCGTATTCCGAGACCATTTGCGACCCGTAAGTGGTATCGTAGTCGTCGATCCTGAATTTTACCTTCATCTCCTTATCCAATAGTAACCTTCATAACTCTCTCTTCAGTTGTTAAATTTGGACTATTTTGAGCTCATTAGAATGGTGACTGGACAAGCTTCCAAATGGGACCAGAAATAGCTAATTTTGAGACCGTTCAATATCCTAAAAGCACTTTGGAATTCTTCGATCGTCATTTTACAATTTGGATTATTAATCTTTCCAAATCGCATAATCCAATGGAGATGCTCATAACTGCCTCATTTGATGTCGGATTTGGTCAATTTTTGGTCATCTGAATGGTACTTTAGTGCTCTTTCATTCCTGACTTGAACTGTCGTACTTCAAGACCATTTACGCATCCGTAAGTGGGACCGCAGTCGTCAGTCCTGAATTTTTCCTTCATCTCCTTGTCCAATACTAACCTTCATAACTCTCTCTTCAGTTGTTGAATTTAGACTATTTTGAGCTCATTGGAATGGCAACTTGACAAGCTTCCAAATGGGACTAGAATTGGCTAATTCTAAGACTGTACGATATCCCAAAAGCACGTTGGAACTCTTCGATTGTCATTTTGCAATTTGGAGTGTTAATCTTTACCAATTGCATTATCCAATAAAGATGCTCATAACTCCCTCATTTGATATTGGATTGTGTCGATTTTTTGTCATCTGAAAGGTACTTTAGTGCTCTTTCATTCCTGAATTGAATCGATGTATTTCGAGACCACTTGCACATCCGTAAGTCGGATCGTAGTCATCGGTCCGAAATTTTCCTTCATCTCCTTGTTCAATAGTAACCAACATAACTCTCTCCTCGGTGGTTGAATTTAGACTATTTTGAGCTCATTGCAATGGTACCCGACAAGCTTCCAAATAGGACTAGAATTGCCTAATTCTGAGACCATTCGATATCCCGAAAGCCCGTAGAAACTCTTCGATCGTCATTTTGCAATATGGATTAATAATCATTCCAAATCACTCGATTCAACGGAGATGCTCATAACTCTCTCGTTTGATGTCGGATTGCGTCAATTTTTGGTCATCTGAAAGGTACTTTAGTGCTCTTTCATTACAGACTTGAATCGACGTATTCCGAGACCATTTACGCATCCATAAGTGGGATCGCTGTCGTCGGTCCTGACTTTCTCCTTCATCTCCTTGTCCAATAATAACCACCATAACTCTCTCTTTAGTGGTCGAATTTAGTCTATTTTGAGCTCATTAGAATGGTAACTCGACAAGATTCCAAATGGGACCAAAATTCTACGACCATTCGATATCCCAAAAGCATGTTGGCACACTTCGACCGTCATTTTGCAATATGGATCACTAGTATTTGTAAATTGCACGATCCAATGGAGATGCTCATAACCCCCTCATTTGATGTCGGATTGGGTCAATTTTTGGTCATCTGAAAGGTACTTTAATGCTCTTTCACTCCTGACTAGAATCATCATATTCTAAGACCATTTATGCATCCATAAGTGGGATTGCAGTCGTCGGTCATGAATTTTTCCTTCATCTCCTTGTCCAATAGTATCCTTCATAACTATCTCTTCAGTGGTTGAATTTAGACTATTTTGAGCTCATTGGAATGGTAACTCGACAAGCTTCCTAATGGGACCAGAATTGCCTAATTTTGTGACCGTTCGATATCCCAAAAGCATGTTGGAACTCTTCGATCGTCATTTTGTAATTTAGATTATTAATCATTCCAAATTGCGCGATCCAACGGAGATGCTTATAACTTTCTCGTTTGATGTCGGATTGGGTCAATTTTTGGTAATCTTTTTGGTACTTAAGTGCTCTTTCATTCCTGACTTGAACGTCGTATTACGAGACCATTTGCACACCCGTAAGTGGGATCGCAACCGTCGGTCCTAAATTTTACCTTCATCTCCTTGTCCAATAGTAACCTTAATAAATCTCTTCAGTTGTCGAATTTACACTATTTTGAGCTCATTGGAATGGTAACTCGACAAGCTTCCAAATGGGTCCAGAATTGTCTAATTCTAAGACCGTTTGATCTCCCAAAGCAGGTTGGAACTCTTCGATCTTTTACAATTTGGATCGTTATTCTTTGCAAATTGCACAATCCAGTGGAGATGCTCATAACTCCCTCGTTTGATGTCGGATTGGGTGGATTTTTGGTCGTCTGAAAGGTACTTTAGTGCTATTTTATTCCTCACTTGAATCATCATATTCCGAGACCATTTGCACATCCATAAGTGGGATCACAGTAGTCGGTCCTGAATTTTCCCTTCATCTCCTTGTCCAATAGTAACCTTCATAACCCTCTTTTCAGTGGTTGAATTTTAAATATTTTGAGCTCATCGGAATGGTAACTCGACAAGCCTTCAAATGGGACCATAATTGGCTAATTCTGAGACCGTACGATATCCCAAAAGCACGTGGCAACTCTTCGATCGTCATTTTGCAATTTGGATTGTTAATCCTTGCAAATTACATGATCCAATGGAGATGCTCATTCCTGACTTGAATCGTCGTATTCCGAGACCATTTGCCCATCCGTAAGTGGGATCGCAGTCGTCGGTCCTGAATTTTCCTTCATCTCCTTATTCAATAGAAACCAGCATAACAATCTCTTCAGTGGTCAAATTTAGACTATTTAGAGCTCAGTAGAATGGTGACTGGACAAGCTTCCAAATGGGACCAGAATTAGCTAATTCTGTGACCGTTCGATATCCTAAAAGTACGTTGGAATTCTTCAATCATCATTTTGCAATTTGGATTGTTAATCTTTCCAAATCGCACGATCCAATGGAGATGCTCATAACTGCCATAACTGCCTCATTTGATGTGGATTTGGTCAATTTTTGGTCATCTGAATGGTACTTTAGTGCTCTTTCGTTCCTGACTTGAACTGTCGTACTTCAAGACCATTTATGCATCCGTAAGTGGGATCGCAGTCATCGGTCCTTAATTTTTCTTCATCTCCTTGTCCAATAGTAACCTTCATAACCCTCTCTTCAGTGGTTGAATTTAGACTATTTTGAGCTCATTGGAATGGTAAGTCGACCATCTTCCAAAGGGGACTATAATTGGCTAATTCTGAGATCATTCGATATTCGAAAAGCACGTTGGAACTCTTCGATCGTCATTTTGCAATTTGGATTGTTAATCTTTCCAAATTGCACGATCCAACGGAGATACTCATAACTCCCTCGTCTGATGTCGAATTGGGTTGATTTTTGGTCATCTGAAAGGTACTTTAGGGCTCTTTCAATCATGACTTGAATCGTCCTATTCCGAGACCATTTGCGCATCCATAAGTGGGATCGTAGTCGTCGGTCCTGAATTTTTCCTTCATCTCCTTGTCCAATAGTAACCTTCATAACCCTCTCCCAAGTGGTTGAATTTAGACTATTTTGAGCTCATTGGAATGGTAACTCGACAAGCTTCCAAAGGGGACTAGAATTCGCTAATTCTGAGACCGTTCGATATCCCAAAAGCACGTTGAACTCCTCGATCGTCATTTTGTGAATTGGATTATTAATCTTTCCAAATTGCGTGATCCAACGGAGCTGCTCATAAGTTTGATGTTGGATTGGGTTAATTTTTTGTCATCGGAAAGGTACTTTAGGGATCGTTCATTCCTGATTTGAATCGTCCAATTTCGAGACCATTTGCGTATCCATAAGTGGGATAGCAGCTGTCGGTCCAGAATTTTTCCTTCATCTCCTTGTCCAATAGTAACCTTCATAACCCTCTCTTCAGTGGTTGAATTTAGACAATTTTGAGCTCATTGGAATGGTAACTCGACCATCTTCCAAAGGGGACCAGAATTGGCTAATTCTGAGACCGTTCGATATCCGAAAAGCACATTGGAACTCTTCGATCGTCATTTTGCAATTTGGATTGTTAATCTTTCCAAATTGTGCGATCCAACGGAGATGCTCGTAACTCCCTCATTTGATGTCGGATTGGGTTGATTTTTGGTCATCTGAAAGGTACTTTAGGGCTCTTTCAATCCTGACTTGAATCGTCCTATTCCAAGACCATTTGTGCATCCATAAGTGGGATCACAGTCGTCGGTTTTAAATTTTTCCTTCATCTCCTTGTCCAATAGTAACCTTCATAATCATCTCTTCAATGGTTGAATTTAGACTATTTTGAGCTCATTGGAATGGTAACTCGACAAGCTTCCAAAGGGGACCAGAATTCGCTAATTCTGAGACCGTTCGATATCCCAAAAGCACGTTGGAACTCTTCGATCGTCATTTTGCAAATTGGATTGTTAATCTTTCCAAATTGCGTAATCCAACGGAGATGCTCATAACTCCCTCCTTTGATGTCGGATTGTGTTAATTTTTGGTCATCTGACAGGTACTTTAGGGCTCTTTCATTCCTGACTTGAATCGTCTAATTTCGAGACCATTTGCGCATCCGTAAGTGGGATCATAGTCGTCGGTCATGAATTTTTCCTTCATCTCCTTGTCCAATAGTAACCATCATAACTCTCTCTTTAGTGGTAGAATTTAGAGAATTTTGAACTCATTAGAATGGTAACTCGACAAGCCTCCAAGTGGGATTAGAATTGTCTAATTCCTAGACCGTTCGATATCCCAAAAGCACGTTAGAACTCTTAAATCGTAATTTTACAATTTGGATTATTAATCTTTTCAAATCACGCGATCCAATGGTGATGCTCATAAATCCCTCGTTTAATGTCGAATTGGGTCAATTTTTGGTCATGTGAAAGGTACTTCAGTGCTCTTTCATTCCTAACTTGAATCGTCGTATTCCGAGACCATTTGTGCATCCGTAATTAGGATGGCATTCGTCGGTCCTGAATTTTTCCTTCATCTCCTTGTCTAGTAGTAACCTTCATAACCCTCTCTTCCATGGTTGAATTTAGACTATTTTGAGCTCATTGGAATGGTAACTCAACGAGCTTCCAAAGGGGACTAGAATTAGCTAATTTTGAGACCGTTCGATATCCCAAAAGCACGTTGGAACTCTTCGATTGTCATTTTGCAATTTGGATTGTTAATCATTCCAAATCGCGCAATCCAACGGAGATGCTCATAACTCCCTCATTTGATGTCGGATTGGGTCAATTTTTAGAAATCTTTTTGGTACTTTAGTGCTCTTTCATTCCTGACTTGAATCATCGTATTCCGAAACTATTTGCGCACCCGTAAGTGGGATCGTAGTCGTCGGTCCTGAATTTTACCTTCATCTCCTTGTCCAATAGTAACCTTCATAACACTCTCTTCAGTTGTCGAATTTAGACTATTTGGAGCTCATTGGAATGGTAACTCGACAAGCTTCCAAATGGGACCAGAACTGGCTAATTCTGAGACCTTCGATATCCTAAAAGCATGTTGAAACACTTTGATTGTCATTTTACAATTTGGATCGTTAATCTTTGCAAATTGCATGATCCAATGGAGATGCTCATAACCTCCTCGTTTGATGTCAGATTGGGTCAATTTTTGGTCATCTGAAAGGTACTTTAGTGCTCTTTCATTCCTGACTTGAATCATCATATTCTAAGACCATTTGTGCATCCGTAAGTGGGATTGTAGGCGTCGGTCCTGAATTTTTCCTTCATCTTCTTGTCCAATTGTATCCTCCATAACTCTCTCTTGAGTGGTTGAATTTAGACTATTTTGAGCTCATTGGAATGGTAACTCGACAAGCTTCCTAATGGGACCAGAATTGTATAATTCTCAGACCGTTTGATATCCCAAAAGCACGTTGGAACTCTTCGATCATCGTTTGGCAATTTGGATTATTAATCATTCCAAATTGCGTGATCCAATGGAGATGCTCATAACTCCCTCGTTTGATGTCGAATTGGGTTGATTTTTGGTAATCTTTTTGGTACTTTGGTGCTCTTTCATTCCTGACTTGAATCGTCATATTCCGAGACCATTTGCACACCCGTATGTGGGATCGCTGTCGTTGGTCCTGAATTTTACGTTCATCTCCTTGTACAATAGTAACCTTCATAACACTCTCTTCAGTTGTCAAATTTAGACTATTTTGAGTTCATTGGAATGGTAACTCGACAAGCTTCCAAACGGGACCAGAATTGTCTAATTCTGAGACCGTTCGATATACTAAAACCATGTTGGAACTCTTTGATCAACATTTTGCAATTTGGATCGTTAATCTTTACTAATTGCATGATCCAATGGAGATGTTCATAACTCCCTTGTTTTTAGTGCTCTTTCATTCTTCACTTGAATAATCGTATTCCGAGACCGTTTGCGCATCCGTAAGTTGGATCGCAGTCGTCGGTCCTGTATTTTTCCTTCATCTCCTTGTCCAATTGTAACCTTAATAACCCTCTCTTCAATGGTTGTATTTAGATTATTTTGAGCTCATTGGAATGGTAACTCGACAAGCTTCCAAAGGGGACCAAAATTGGCTAATTCTAAGACTGTTCGATATCTCAAAAGCACGTTGGAACTCTTCGATCATCATTTTACAATTAGGATTGTTAATCTTTCCAAATTGCACGATCCAATGGAGAGCCTCGTTAGATGTCAGATTGGGTTGATTTTTGGTCATCAGAAAGGTACTTTAGGGCTCTTTCATTCCTGACTTGAATCGTCCAATTCCGAGACCATTTACGCATCCGTAAGTGGGATCGCAGTCGTTGATCCTGAATTTTTCCTTCATCTCCTTGTCCAATTGTAACCATCATAACTCTCTCTTTGGTGGTCGAATTTAGACTATTTTAAGCTCATTAGAATGGTAACTCCACAACTTTAAAGTGGGAATAGAATTGTCTAATTCCGAGACCGTTCGATATCCCAAAAGCACGTTAGAACTCTTAACTTGTCATTTTGCAATTTGGATTATTAATCTTTTCAAATCGCGCGATCCAATGGGGATGTGCATAAATCCCTCATTTAATGTCAAATTAGATCAATTTTTGGACATCTAAAAGGCACTTTAGTGCTCTTTCATTCCTAACTTGAATCGTCATATTCCAAGACCATTTGCGCATCCGTAATTGGGATCGCATTCGTCGGTCCTAAATTTTTCCTTCATCTCCTTGTCCAATAGTATCCTTCATAACTCTCTCTTCAGTGGTTAAATTTAGACTATTTTGAGCTCATTGGATTGGTAACTCGACAAACTTCCTAATGGGACCAGAATTGTCTAATTCTTAGACCGTTCGTTATCCCAAAAGCACGTTGGAACTCTTCGATCATCAATTTGCAATTTGGAATGTTAATCTTTCCAAATCGATCGATCCAACGGAGATGCTCATAACTCCCTCGTTTGATGTTGGATTGGGTCAATTTTTGGTTATCTGAATGGTACTTTCATGCTCTTTCATTCTTGAATTGAATCACCGTATGCGGAGACCATTTGGGCATCTGTAAGTGGGATCGCAATCGTCGGTCCTGAATTTTACCTGTATCTCCTTGTCCAATAATAACCTTCATAACTATCTCTTCAGTGGTCAAATTAAGATTATTTTAAGCTCATTGGAATGGTAACTCGATAAGCTTCCAAATAGGACTACAATTGTCTAATTCCGACAATGTTCGATATCCTGAAAGCCCGTTGAAACTCTTCAATCACCATTTTGCAATTTGGATTGTTAATCATTCCAAATCGCGTGATTCAACAGAGATGCTCATAACTCTCTTGTTTGATGTTGGATTGCGTTAATTTTTGGTCATCTGAAAGGTACTTTAGTGCTCCTTCATTCCTGACTTAAATCATCATATTCCAAGACCATTTGCTTATCCGTAAGTGGGATCACTGTCGTTGGTCCTGAATTTTTACTTCATCTCCTTGTCCAATAGTAACCACCATAACTCTCTCTTTAGTGGTCAAATTTAGACTATTTTGAGCTCATTAGAATGGTAACTCGACAAGCTTCCAAATGGGACCAAAATTGGCTAATTCTGCGACCGTTCGATATCCCAAAAGCATGTTAGAACACTTCGATCGTCCTTTTGCAATTTGGATCGTTAATCTTTGTGAATTGCATAATCCAATGCAGAAGCTCATAACCCCCTCATTCGATGTCAGATTGGGTCAATTTTTGGTCATCTGAAAGGTACTTTAGTGCTCTTTCATTCCTCACTTGAATCATTGTAATCCGAGACCCTTTGCACATCCGTAAGTGGGATTGCAGTCGTCGGTCCTGAATTTTTCCTTCATCTCCTTGTCCAATAGTATCCTTCATAAATCTCTCTTCAGTGGTTGAATCTAGACTATTTTGAGCTCATTGGAATGGTAACTCGACAAGCTTCCTAATGGGACCAGAATTGTCTAATTCTGAGACCGTTCGATATCCCAAAAGCACGTTGGAACTCTTCGATCGTCATTTTGCAATTTGGATTATTAATCATTCCAAATCGTGTGATCCAACGGAGATGCTCATAACTCCTTGTCGGATTGGGTCGATTTTCAATAATATTTTTGGAACTTTAGTGCTCTTTCATTCCTGACTTGAATCGTCTTATTCCGAGACCATTTGCGCACCCGTAAGTGGGATCGCAGTCGTCGATCCTGAATTTTACCTTCATCTCCTTATCCAATAGTACCTTCATAATGATCTCTTTAGTTGTCAAATTTAGACTATTTTCAGCTCATTGGAAAGGTAACTCGACAAGCTTCCAAATGGGACCAGAATTGTCTAATTCTGAGACTGTTCGATATCCCAAAAGCATGTTAGAACTCTTCGATCGTCATTTTGCAATTTGGATCGTTAATCTTTACAAATTGCACAATCCAATGGAGATACTCATAACTCCCTTGTTTGATGTCAGATTGGGTGAATTCTTGGTCATCTGAAAGGTACTTTAGTGCTCTTTCATTCCTCACTTGAATCATCATATTCCGAGACCAATTGCGCTTCCGTAAGTGGGATCGCAGTCGTCGGTCCTGAATTTTTCCTTCTTCTCCTTGTCTAATAGTAACCTTCATAACCCTCTCTTCAGTAGTTGAATTTAGACTATTTTGATCTCATCGGATTGGTAACTCGACAAGCTTCCAAAGCGGACCAGAATTGGCTAATTCTGAGACCGTTCGACATCCTAAAAGTACGTTGGAACACTTCGATCGTCATTTTGCAATTTGTATTGTTAATCTTTCCAAATTGCGCAATCCAACGGAGATGCTCATAACTCCCTCGTTTGATGTCGGCTTGGGTAGATTTTTTGTCATCCGAAAGGTACTTTAGTGGTCTTCCATTCCTCACTTGAATCATCGTATTCCAAGAACATTTGCGCATCCGTAAGTGGGATCGCAGTCGTCAATCCTAAATTTTTCCTTCATCTCCTTCTCCAATAGTAACCTTCATAACCCTCTCTTCAATGGTTGAATTTAGACTATTTTGAGCTCATTGGAATAGTAACTCAACGAGCTTCCAAAGAGGACAAGAATTGGCTAATTCTGAGACCGTTCGATATCCCAAAAGCACGTTGGAACTCCTCGATCATCATTTTGAAATTTGGATTGTTAATCTTTCCAAATTGCGCGATCTAACAGAGATGCTCATAACTCCCTCGTTTGATGTCGGATTGGGTTAATTTTTGGTAATCTGAAAGGTACTTTACGGCTCTTTCATTCCTGACTTGAATTGTCCAATTCCAAACCATTTGCGCATCCATAAGTGGTATCACAATCGTCGGTCCAGAATTTTTCCTTCATCTCCTTGTCCAATAGTAACCATCAGAACTCACTCTTTAGTGGTCAAATTTAGACTATTTTAAGCTCATTAGAATGGTAACTCAACAATTTTCCAAGTGGGATAAGAATTGTCTAATTCCGAGACTGTTCAATATCCCAAAAGCACGTTAGAACTCTTAAATCGTCATTTTGCAATTTGGATTATTCATCTTTTCAAATCGTGTGATCCAATGGAGATGCTCATAAATCCCTCTTTTAATGTCAAATTGGGTAAATTTTTGGTCATCTGAAAGGTACTTTAGTGCTCTTTCATTCCTGACTTGAATCATCGTATTCCGAGACCATTTGTCCATCCGTACGTGGGATCGTTGTCGCCGGTCCTGAATTTTTCCTTCATCTCCTTGTCCAATAGTAACCACCATAACTCTCTCTTTAGTGGTCGAATTTAGACTATTTTGAGCTCATTAGAATGGTAACTCCACAAGCTTCCAAATGGGACCAGAATTTGCTAATTCTGCGACCGTTGATATCCCAAAAGCACGTTGGAACTCTTTGATCATCATTTTACAATATGGACTTTTAGTCTTTCCAAATAGGGCAGTCCAATGGAGACGCTCATAATTACCTCGTTTGATGTCAGATTGGGTTGATTTTTGTTCATCTGAATGGTACTTTGTGCTCTTTCATTCCTGATTTGAATCATCGTATTCCGAGACCATTTGCGCATCCATAAGTGGGATCGCAGTCATCGGTCCTGAATTTTTCCTTCATCTCCTTGTCCAATAGTAACCTTCATAACTCTCTCTATAGTGGTTGAATTTAGATTATTTTGAGCCCATTGGAATGGTAACTCGACAAGCTTCCAAATGGGATCAAAATTGGCAAATTCTGAGACCGTTCAATATACCAAAAGCACGTTGGAACTCTTCGATCGTCATTTTGCAATTTGGATTATTAATCATTCCAAATTGCGAGATCGAACGGAGATGCTCATAACTCCCTCATTTGAAGTCGGATTGGGTCAATTTTTTGTAATCTTTTTGGTACTTTAGTGCTCTTTCATTCCTGACTTGAATCGTCATATTCCGAGACCATTTGCGCACCCATAAGTGGGATCGCAGTCGTCAGTCCTTAATTTTACCTTCCTCTCCTTATCCAATAGTAACCTTCATAACGCTCTCTTCAGTTGTTGAATTTAGACAAACCTTCATAACCCTCTCTTCAATGGTTGAATTTAGACTATTTTGCACTCATTGGAATGGTAACTCGACAAGCTTCCAAAGGAGACCAGAATTGGCTTATTCTGAGACCGTTCGATATCCCAAAAGCACATTGGAACTCTTCGATCGTCATTTTGCAATTTGGATTGTTAATCTTTCCAAATTGCGTGATCCAACGGAGATGCTCATAACTCCCTCATTTGATATAGGATTGGGTTGATTTTTGGTCATCTGAAAGGTACTTTAGGGCTCTTTCATTCCTGACTTGAATCGTCCAATTCTGAGACCATTTACGCATCCGTAAGTGGGATTGCTGTCGTCGGTCCTGAATTTTTCCTTCATCTCCTTGTCCAATAGTAACCATCATAACTCTCTCTTCAGGGGCCGAATTTAGACTATTTTGAGCTCATTAGAATGGTAACTCGATAATCTTCCAAGTGGGACTAAAATTGTCTAATTCCGAGACCGTTCGATATTCCAAAAGCACGTTAGAACTCTTAAATCTTCATTTTGCAATTTGGATTATTCATCTTTTCAAATCGCGCGATCCAATGGAGATGCTCATAAATCCCTCGTTTAATGTCGAATTGGGTCAATTTTTGTTCATCTGAAAGGTAGTTTAGTGCTCTTTCATTCTTGGCTTGAATCATCGTATTTCGAGACCATTTGCACATCCGTTATTGGGATCTCATTCGTCGGTCCTGAATTTTTCCTTCATCTCCTTGTCTAATAGTATCCTTCATAACTCCCTCTTCTGTGGTTGAATTTTGACTATTTGAGCTCATTGTAATGGTAACTCGACAAGCTTCATAATGGGACCAGAATTGTCGAATTCTAAGCCCGTTCGGTATCCCAAAAGCACGTTGGAACTCTTCAATCGTCAATTTGTAATTTGAATTGTTAATCTTTCCACATCACGCGATCCAATGAAGATGCTCATAACTCCCTCGTTTGAGGTCGGATTGGGTCAATTTTTGGTCATCTGAACGATACTTTAGTGCTCTTTCATTCTTGAATTGAAACGCCGTATTCCGAGACCATTTGCGCATCCGTAAGTGGGATTGTAGTCATCGGTCACGAATTTTACCTACATCTCCTTTTCCAATAGTAACCTTCGTACTCTCTCTTCAGTGGTCAAATTAAGACTATTTTGAGCTCATTGGAATGGTAAGTCGATAAGTTTCCAAATAGGACTAGAATTGTCTAATTCCAACACCGTTCGATATCCCGAAAGCCCATTGAAACTCATCGATCGTCATTTTGCAATTTGGATTGTTAATTGTTCCATATCGCGTGATTCAACGAAGATGCTCATAACTCTCTCGTTTGATGTTGGTCATCTGAAAGGTACTTTAGTGCTCTTTCATTCCTAACTTGAATCGTCATATTCCGAGACCATTTGTGCATCCGTAAGTGGGATCGCTGTCGCTGGTCCTAAATTTTTCCTTCATCTCCTTGTCCAATTGTAACCACCATAACTCTCTTTAGTGGTTGAATTTAGACTATTTTGAGCTCATTAGAATGGTAACTCGACAAGCTTCCAAATGGGACCAGAATTGTCTAATTCTGCAACCGTTCGATATCCCAAAAGCACGTTGGAACTCTTCGATCATCATTTTCCAATTTGGATTGTTAGTGTTTCCAAATAGCGCGGTCCAATGGAGACGCTCATAACTACCTCGTTTGATGTCGGAATGGGTCAATTTTTAGTCATCTGAATGGTACTTTAGTGCTCTTTCATTCTTAATTTGAATCTTCGTATTCCAAGACCATTTGCGCATCCGTAAGTGGGATCACTGTCGTCGGTCCTGAATTTTTCCTTCATCTCCTTGTCCAATAGTAACCACCATAACTCTCTCTTCAATGGTCGAATTTAGACTATTTTGAGCTCATTAGAATGGTAACTCGACAAGCTTCCAAATGGGACCAGAATTTGCTAATTCTACGACCGTTCGATATCCTAAAAGCACGTTGGAACTCTTCGATCGTCATTTTGCAATTTGGATTGTTAGTCTTTCCAAATAGCACGGTCCAATGGAGACGCTCATAACTACCTCGTCTGATGTCGAATTGGGTCGATTTTTAGTCATCCGAATAGTACTTTAGTGCTCTTTCATTCCTGATTTAAATGGTCATATTTCGAGACCATTTACACATTCGTAAGTAAGATTGCAGTCGTCAGTCTTGAATTTTTCCTTCATCTCCTTGTCCAATAGTAACCTTCATAACTCTCTCTTCAGTAGTTGAATTTAGACTATTTTGAGCTCATTGGAATGGTAACTCGATAAGCTTCCTAATGGGACCAGAATTGTCTAATTCTGAGACCGTTCGTTATCCCAAAAGCACGTTGGGACTCTTCGATCATCAATTTGCAATTTGGATTGTTAATCTTTTTCAAATCACGCGATCCAACGGAGATGCTCATAACTCCCTCGTTTGAAGTCTGATTGGGCCAATTTTTGGTAATCTTTTTGGTAATTTAATGCTCTTTCATTCTTGAATTTAAACGCCATATTCCGAGACCATTTGCGCATCCATAAGTGGGATCCCAATCGTCGGTCCTACATTTTACCTACATCTCCTTGTCCAATAGTAACCTTCATAACTCTCTCTTCAGTGGTCGAATTTATACTTTTTTGAGCTCATTGGAATGGTAACTCGATAAGCTTCCAAATAGGACTAGAATTGTATAATTCCAACAACGTTCGATATCCCGAAAGCCCATTGAAACTCTTCCATCGTCATTTTGCAATTTGGATTGTTAATCATTCCAAATCACGAGATTCGACGAAGATGCTCATAAATCTCTCGTTTGATGTTGGATTGTATCAATTTTTGGTCATCTGAAAGGTACTTTAGTGCTCCTTCATTCCTGACTTGAATCATCGTATTCCGAGACCATTTGTGCATCCGTAAGTGGGATTGCTGTCACCGGTCCCGAATTTTTCCTTCATCTCTGTGTCCAATAGTAACCACCATAACTCTCTCTTTAGTGGTCGAATTTAGTCTATTTTGAGCTCATTAGAATGGTAACTCCACAAGCTTCCAAATGGGACCAGAATTGGATAATTCTGCGACCGTTCGATATCCCAAAAGCACATTGGAACTCTTTGATCATCATTTTGCAATTTGGATTGTTAGTCTTTCCAAATAGCGCAGTCCAATGAAGAAGCTCATAACCACCTCGTTTGATGTCAGATTGGGTTGATTTTTGGTCAGCTGAATGGTACTTTAGTGCTCTTTCATTCCTAATTTGAATCGTCGTATTTTGAGATGATTTGTGCATCTGAAAGTGGGATCGTTGTCGTCGGTCCTGAATTTTTCCTTCATCTCCTTGTCCAATAGTAAGCACCATAACTCTCTCATCAGTGGTCGAATTTAGACTATTTTGAGCTCATTAGAATGGTAACTCGACAAGCTTCCAAATGGGGCCAGAATTGGCTAATTCTGTGACCGTTCGATATCCCAAAAGCACGTTGGAACTCTTCAAACGTCATTTTACAGTTTGAATTATTAATCTTTCCAAATAGCGCGGTCCAATGGAGACGCTCATAACTACCTCGTTTGATGTCGGATTGGGTCAATTTTTGGTCATCCGAATAGTACTTTAGTGCTCTATCATTCTGGATTTAAATCATCGTATTACGAGACCATTTGCGCATCCGTAAGTGAGATTACAGTCGTCGGTCTTAAATTTTTCCTTCATCTCCTTGTCCAATAGTAACCTTCATAACTTTCTCTTCTATGGTTGAATTTAGAGTATTTTGAGCTCATTGGAATGGTAACTCGACAAGCTTCCTAATTGGACCAGAATTGTCTAATTCTGAGACCGTTCGATATCCCAAAAGAACGTTGGAACTCATCGATAGTCATTTTGCAATTTGGATTGTTAATCAATCCAAATCGCGCAATCCAACGGAGATGCTCATACCTCCATCATTTGATGTCGGATTGGGTCAATTTTTGGTAATCTTTTTGGTACTTTAGTACTCTTTCATTCCTGACTTGAATCATCGTATTCCGAGACCATTTGCGCACCCATAAGTGGGATCGCAGTCGTCGGTCCTGAATTTCACCTTCATCTCTTTGTCCAATAGTAACCTTCATAACGCACTCTTTGGTTGTCGAATTTAGACTATTTTGAGCTCATTGGAATGGTAACTCGACAAGCTTCCAAATGAGACCAGAATTGGCTAATTCTGAGACCTTCGATATCCCAAAAGCATGTTGAAACACTTCGATCGTCATTTTGCAATTTGGATCATTAATCTTTACAAATTGCATGATCCAATGGAGATGCTCATAACCCCCGCGTTTGTTGTCGGATTGGGTCGATTTTTGGTCATTTGAAAGTTTCTTTAGTGCTCTTTCATTCCTGACTTGAATCATCGTATTCCGAGACCATTTACGCATCCGTAAGTGGGATTGCCGTCGTCGGTCCTGAATTTTTCCTTCATCTCCTTGTCCAATAGTATCCTTCATAACTCTCTCTTCATTGGTTGAATTTAGACTATTTTGAGCTCATCGGATTGGTAACTCGACAAGCTTCCTAATGGGACCAGAATTGTCTAATTCTGAGACCGTTTGATATCCCAAAAGCACGTTGGAACTCTTCGATCGTCATTTTGCAATTACGATTATTAATCATTCCAAATCACGTGATCCAACGGAGATGCTCATCACTCCCTCGTTTGATGTGGGATTGGGTCGATTTTTGGTAATCTTTTTGGTACTTTAGTGCTCTTTCATTCCTGACTTGAATCGTCGTATTCTGAGACCATTTGCACACCCGTAAGTGGGATCGCAGTCGTCGGTCCTGAATTTCACCTTCATCTCCTTTTCCAGTAGTAACCTTTATAACGCTCTCTTCAGTTGTTGAATTTAGACTATTTTGAGCTCATTGGAATGGTAACTCAACAAGCTTCTAAATGGGACCAGAATTGTCTAATTCTGAGACCGCTCGATATCCCAAAAGCATGTTCGAACTCTTCGATCATCATTTTGCAATTTGGATCGTTAATCTTTACAAATTGCACGATCCAATAGAGATGCTCATAACTCCCTCGTTTAATGTAGGATTGGGTCGATTTTTGGTCATCTGAATAGTACTTTAGTGCTCTTTCATTCCTCACTTGAATCGTCGTATTTCGAGACCATTTGCGCATCCGTAAGTGGGATCGCAGTCGTCGGTCCTGAATTTTTCCTTCATCTCCTTGTCCAATAGTAACCTTCATAATCCTCTCTTTAGTGGTTGCATTTTGACTATTTTGTGCTCATTGGAATGGTAACTCGACATGCTTCCAAAGGGGAACAGAATTAGCTAATTTTGAGACCGTTCGATATCCCAAAAGCACGTTTGAGTTCTTCGATCGTCCTTTTACAATTTGGATTATTAATCTTTTCAAATTGCGCGATCCAATAGAGATGCTCATAACTCCCTCATTTGATGTCAGATTGGGTTGAATTTTTGGTCATCTGAAAGGTACTTTAGTACTCTTTCATTCCTGACTTGAATCGTCATATTTCGAGACCATTTGCGCACCCATAAGTGGGAGCGCAGTCGTCGGTCCTAAATTTCACCTTCATCACTTTGTCCAATAGTAACCTTCATAACGCTCTCTTCGATTGTCGAATTTAGACTATTTTGAGCTCATTGGAATGGTAACTCGACAAGCTTCCAAATGGGACCAAAATTGGCTAATTCTGAGACCTTCGATATCCTAAAAGCATGTTGAAACACTTCGATCGTCATTTTGCAATTTGGATCATTAATCTTTGTAAATAGCATGATCCAATGGAGTTGCTCATAACCCCCGCGTTTGTTGTCAGAATGGGTCAATTTTTGGTCATTTGAAAGTTTCTTTAGTGCTCTTTCATTCCTGACTTGAATCATCATATTCCGAGACCATTTGCGCATCCATAAGTGGGATTGCAGTCGTCGGTCCTGAATTTTTACTTCATCTTCTTGTCCAATAGTAACCTTAATAACTCTCTTCAGTGGTTGAATTTAGACTATTTTGAGCTCATTGGAATGGTAACTCGACAAGCTTCCTAATTGGACCAGAATTGTCTAATTGTGAGACCGTTCGATATCCCAAAAGAACGTTGGAACTCATCGATCGTCATTTTGCAATTTGGATTGTTAATCATTCCAAATCGCGCAATCCAACGGAGATGCTCATACCTCCATCATTTGATGTCGGATTAGGTCAATTTTTAGTAATCTTTTTGGTACTTTAGTGCTCTTTCATTCCTGACTTAAATTGTCGTATTCCGAGACCATTTTAGCACCCGTAAGTGGGATCACAGTCGTCGATCCTAAATTTCATCTTCATCTCTTTGTCCAATAGTAACCTTCATAACGCTCTCTTCAGTTGTCGAATTTAGACTATTTTGAGCTCATTGGAATGGTAATTCGACAAGCTTCCAAATGGGACCAGAATTGGCTAATTCTGAGATCTTCGATATCCCAAAAGCTTGTTGAAACACTTCGATCGTCATTTTGCAATTTGGATCGTTAATCATTGCAAATTGCACGATCCAATGGAGATTGTCATAACCCCCTCATTTGATGTTGGAATGGGTCGATTTTTGGTCATTTGAAAGTTCCTTTAGTGCTCTTTCATTCCTAACTTGAATCATCGTATTCCGAGACCATTTTCGCATCCGTAAGTCGGATTGCAGTCGTCGGTCCTAAATTTTTCCTTCATCTCCTTGTCCAATTAACTCTCTCTTCATTGGTTGAATTTAGACTATTTTGAGCTCGTTGGAATGGTAACTCGACAAGCTTCTTAATGGGACCAAAATTGTCTAATTCTAAGACCGTTCGATATCCCAAAAGCACGTTGGAACTCTTCGATCATCATTTTGCAATTTGGATTATTAATCATTCCAAATCGCGTGATCCAACGGAGATGCTCATAACTCCCTCATTTGATGTGGGATTGGGTCGATTTTTGGTAATCTTTTTGGTACTTTAGTGCTCCTTCATTCCTGACTTTAATCGCCGTATTCCGAGACCATTTGCGCACCCATAAGTGGGATCGCAATCGTCAGTCCTGAATTTCATCTTCATCTCCTTTTCCAATAGTAACCTTCATTATGCTCTCTTCAGTTGTCGAATTTAGACTATTTTGAGCTCATTGGAATGGTAACTCGACAAGCTTCTAAATAGGACCAAAATTGTCTAATTCTGGACTGTTCGATATCCCAAAAGCATGTTGGAACTCTTCGATCGTCATTTTACAATTTGGATCGTTAATCTTTGCAAATTGCACGATCTAATAGAGATGCTCATAACTCCCTTGTTTAATGTTGGATTGGGTCAATTTTTGGTCATCTGAATGGTACTTTAGTGCTCTTTCATTCCTCACTTGAATCATCATATTCCGAGACCATTTGCACATCCGTAAGTGGGATCGCAGTCGTCGGTCCTGAATTTTTCCTTCATCTCCTTATACAATAGTAACCTTTATAATCCTCTCTTCAGTGGTTGCATTTAGACTATTTTGTGCTCACTGGAATGGTAACTCGACAAGCTTCCAAAGGGGAACAGAATTAGCTAATTTTGAGACCGTTCGATATCCCAAAAGCACGTTTGAGTACTTCGATCGTCCTTTTGCAATTTGAATTGTTAATCTTTTTGAATTGCGCGATCCAACGAAGATGCTCATAACTCCCTCATTTGATGTCAGATTGGGTTGAATTTTTGGTCATTTGAAAGGTAATTTAGGGCTCTTTCATTCCTGACTTGAATCGTCCAATTTCGAGACCATTTGCACATCTGTAAGTGGGATCGCAGTCGTTAGTCCTGAATTTTTCCTTCATCTCCTTGTCCAATAGTAACCACCATAACTCTCTCTTCAGTGGTCGAATTTACACTATTTTGAGCTCATTAGAATGGTAACTCGACAAGCTTCCAAGTGGGACTAGAATTGTCAAATTCCGAGTCCGTTCAATATCCAAAAGCACGTTAGAACTCTTAAATCATCATTTTGCAATTTGGATTATTAATCTTTTTAAATCACCCGATCCAATGGAGATGCTCATAAATCCCTCGTTTAATGTCGAATTGGGTCAATTTTTGGTCATCTGAAAGGTATTTAGTGCTCTTTCATTCATGACTTGAATCATCGTATTCTGAGACCATTTTTGCATCCGTAAACGGGATCGCAGTCGTCCGTCCTGAATTTTTCCTTCATCCTCTCGTCTAATAGTAACCTTCATAACCCACTCTTCAGTGGTAGAATTTAGACTATTTTGAGCTCATTGGAATGGTAACTCGACAAGCTTCCAAATGGGACCAGAATTGTCTAATTCTGAGACCATTCGATATCCTAAAAGCCCGTTAGAACTCTACGATCGTCATTTTGCAATTTGGATTGTTAATCTTTTCAAATCGTGCAATCCAATGGAGATGCTCATAACTCCCTCGTTTGATGTCAGATTGGTAGATTTTTGGTCATCTGAAAGGTACTTTAGAGATCTTTCATTCTTGACTTGAATCGTCGTATTCCATGACCATTTGCGCATCCGTAATTGGGATCGCATTCGTCGGTCCTGAATTTTTTCTTCATCTCCTTGTCCAATAGTATCCTTCATAACTCTCTCTTCAGTGGTTGAATTTAGACTATTTTGAGCTCATTGGAATGGAAACTCGACAAGCTTCCTAATGGGACTAGAATTGTCTTATTATGAGACCGTTCGTTATCCCAAAAGTACGTTGAAACTCTTCGATCGTCATTTTGCATTTTGGATTGTTAATCTTTTCAAATCACGCAATCCAATGGAGATGCTCATAACTCCCTCGTTTAATGTCTGATTGGGTCTATTTTTGGTCATCTGAATGGTACTTTTGTGCTCTTTCATTCTTGAATTGAATTGCTGTATTTCATGGCCATTTGCGCATCCATAAGTGGGATTGCAGTCGTCGGTCCTGAATTTTACCTGCATCTCTTTGTCCAATAGTAACCTTCATAACTCTCTCTTCAGTGGTCAAATTTAGACTATTTTGAGCTCTTTGAAATGATAACTCGACAAGCTTCCAAATAGGACTAGAATTGTCTAATTCTAACACCGTTCGATATCCCGAAGGCCCGTTGAAACTCTTTGATCGTCATTTTGCAATTTGGATTGTTAATCATTCCAAATCACGCGATTCAACGAAGTTGCACATAACTCTCTCATTTGATATTGGATTGCGTCAATTTTTAGTTATTTGGAAGGTACTTTAGTGCTCTTTCTCATTCCTGATTTGAATTGTCGTATTACGAGACCATTTGTGCATCCGTAAGTGGGATCGCAATCGTCGGTCCTGAATTTTTCCTTCATCTCCTTGTCCAATAGTAACCTTCATAATTCTCTCTTCAGTGGTTCAATTTAGACTATTTTGAGCTCATTGGAATGGTAACTCGACAAGCTTCCTAACAAGACCAAAATTGTCTACTTCTGAGACCGTTCGATATCCCAAAAACATGTTGGAATTCTTTGATCGTCATTTTACAGTTTGGATTGCTAATCTTTCCAAATCACGCAATCTAACGGAGATGCTCATAACTCCCTCGTCTGATGTTGGATTGGGTCGATTTTTGATAATCTTTTTGGTACTTTAGTGCACTTTCATTCCTGACTAGAATCATCATTTTCCGAGACCATTTCGACAGCCGTAATTGGGATCGCAGTCGTCGGTCCTAAATTTTACCTTCATCTCCTTGTCTAATAGTAACCTTCATAACTCTCTCTTCAGTGATCGAATTTAGACTATTTTGACATCATTGGAATGGTAACTTGACAAGCTTCCAAATGGGACCAAAATTGTCTAATTCTAAGACCGTTCGATATCCCAAAAGCACGTTGGAACTCTTCGATCGTCATTTTGCAATTTATATCATTATTCTTTGCAAATTGCATGATCCAATGGAGATGCTCATAACTCCCTCATTTGATGTAAGATTGGGTCGATTTTTTGTTATTTGAAAGGTACTTTAGTGCTCTTTCATTCCTGACTTGAATCATTGTATTCCGAGACCATTTGTGCATCCGTAAGTGGGATCACAGTCATCGGTCCTGAATTTTTCCTTCATCTCCTTGTTCAATAGTAACCAACATAACTCTCTCTCTTCAGTGGTCAAATTTAGACTATTTTGAGCTCATTAGAATGGTAACTAGACAAGATTCCAAATGGGACCAGAATTGGCTAATTCTGAGGCCGTTCGATATCCCAAAAACACATTGGAACTCTTTGATCGTCATTTTACAATTTAGATTGTTAATCTTTTCGAATTGCTCGATCTAATGGAGATGCCCAAAACTCCCTCATTTGATGTCTCGGATTGGGTCATTTTTTGGTCATCTGAAAAGTACTTCAGAGCTCTTTCATTCCTGACTTGAATCGTCCTATTCTGAGACCATTTGTGCATCTGTAAGTGGGATCGCAGTCGTCGGTCCAGAATTTTTCCTTCATATCCTTGTCCAATAGTAACCTTCATAACCCTCTCTTCCGTGGTTAAATTTAGACTATTTTGAGCTCATTGGAATGGTAACTCGACAAGCTTCCAAATGAGACCAGAATTGTCTAATTCTGAGACCATTCGATATCCCAAAAGCCTGTTGGAACTCTTCAATTGTCATTTTGCAATTTGGATTGTTAATCTTTCCAAATTGCGTGATCCAACGGAGATGCTCATAACTCCCTCATTTGATGTCAGATTGGGTCAATTTTTGGTCATCTGAATGGTGCTTTTGTGCTCTTTCATTCTTGAATTGAATCGTCGTATTCCGAGACCATTTGCGCATCCGTAGGAGCACAAATTGTGAAGAATCCACCAGCTTGCGAGCACAAACTGTGAAGACTCCAACAACTAGTGCGCACATCTGTGAAGAATCCAACAACTTGCAAGCACAAACTATGAAGAATCCAACTGCTTGCAAGCACAAATTGTAAGGACTCCAACAACTTATGAGCAAAAACTGTGAAGACTCAAACACTTTGCGTGATCAAACTGTGAAGACTCCAACAGCTTGCGAGCACATACTATGAAGAGTCAAACACTTTGCGCGCACAAACTGTGAAGACTCCAACACGTTACAAGCATAAACTGTGAAGACTCCATCAACTTGCGAGCACAAACAATGAAGACTCCAACAGCTTGCGAGCACAAATTGTGAAGACTCCAACAGCTTGCGAGCACAAATTGTGCAGACTCCAACACAATTCAAGCACAAATTGTGAAGACTTCAACAATTTGTGCACAAAAACTGTGAAGACTCTATAGCTTGCGATCACCAACTGTGAAGACTCCAACAACTTGCGTGCACAAACTATGAAGATTTCAACAACTTGCGTGCATAAACTGTGAAGACTCTAATAGCTTGCGTGCACAAACTGTGAAGACTCTGATAGCTTACGAGCATATACTATGAAGACTCCAACACACTTCGCGCACAACCTATGAAGGTCCAACATCTTGTAAGAAAAAATTATGAAGACTCCAACAACTTTTGACTACAAAATGTAAAGATTTCAACATTTTGCGCTAACAAACTATGAACACTCCAACATCTTGTGAGCACAAATTGTGAAGACTCTAACAATTGGTGGGTATAAACTGTGAAGAATCCAACAGCTTGTGGGCACAAACCGTTAAGACGCAAACTCTTTGAGCACACAAACTGTGAAGACTCCTACAGCTTGTGAGCACAAACTGTGTAGACTCTAACAACTTGCATGCACAAACTGTGAAGACTCCAACAGTTTGCAAGCACAAACTGTGAAGACTCCAACAATTGACGCGTACAAACTGTGAAGAATCCAACTACTTGCGACATAAACTGTGAAGACTCAAACACTTTGCGTTCACAAACTGTGAAGACTCCAACAGCTTGCGAGTACAAACTGTGAAGACTCCAAGAACTTGCGAGCACAGCCTATGAAGACTCCGACAGCTTGAGAGTAGATACTGTGAAATTCTAACACTCTGAGCACAACCTGTGAAGACTCCAATAGCTTTTGAGAAAAAACTGTGAAGGCTCCAATAGCTTGCGAGCACAAATTGTGGAGACTTCAACATTTTACGCATACAAACTATAAAGACTCCAATAGCTTGCAAGCACAAATTGTGAAGACTCCAACAGCTTGTAAGCACAAACTATGAAGACTCAAACACTTTGCCCGCACAAAATATGAAGACTCTAACATGTTGTGAGCAGAAACTGGGAAGGCTCCATCAGCTTGAGAGCATAAACAATGAAGACTCCAACAACTTACGAGCACAAATTGTGAAGACTCCAACAGCTTGCGAGCACAAATTGTGCAGACTCCAACAGCAAGCGAGCACAAGCTGTGAAGACTTCAACAATTTACGCACATAAAATGTGAAGACACCTATAGCTTGCGAGTAGAAACTGTGAAGACTCCAACAATTTGCGTGCATAAACTGTGAAGACTCCAACAACTTGCATGCATAAACTGTTAAGACTCCAACAGCTTGTGAGCATAAACTATCAAGACTCTTACAGCTTGTGAGCAGATACTGTGAAGACTCCAACACTCTACACGCACAACGTGTGAAGACTTCAATAGGTTGTAAGAAAAAATTGTGAAGACTCCAACAGCTTTTGAGAAAAAACTGTGAAGCCTCCAACAGCTTGCGAGCACTATGGACACTTCAACATTTTGTGCACATAAACTACGAAGACTCCAACAACTTGCGTCACAAATCGTGAAGATTGCAATAGCTTGCAAGTACAAACTGTGAAGATGCCAACAATTGGCGCGCGCAGACCATGAAGAATCCAACAGCTTGCGAGCACAAACTGTGAAGACTCAAACACTTTATGTGAATAAACTGTAAAGACTCCAACAAATTATGAGCAAAAACTGTGAAGACTCCATCAGCTTGCGAGCACAAATAATGAAGACTACAATAGCATGCGAGCACGAACTATTAAGACTCCAACAGCTTACGGGCACAAACTGTGAAGACCCCAACAGCTTGCGAGCACACTGCGAAGACTCCGACAGCTTGTGAGCAGATACTGTGAAGACTCCAAGACTCTACACGCACACAAATTGTGAAGACTCCAACACCATGCGAGCACAAACTATGAAGACCTCAACAATTTATGCATAAAAACTGTCAACTCCTACAGCTTACGAGCATAAACTGTGAAGACTCCAACAACTTGCGTACACAAACTGTGAAGACTGAAATAGCTTGTGTGCACAAACTATGAAGACTCCGACAGCGTTCGAGCAGATACTATGAAGACTCCAACACTCTATGCGCAAAACCTATGAAGACTCCAACAGCTTAAAAGAAAAAATTGTGAAGACTCCAACAACTTGTGAGTACAAACTATGAAGACTTCAACATTTTACCAACACAAACTGTTAACACACCAACATCTTGCAAGCACGAATTATGAAGACTCCAACAGCTTGCGAACACAAATTATGAAAACTCCAACAATTGGTGCGTACAAACTGTGAAGAATCCAATAGCTTGTGAATACAAATAGTGAAGACTCAAACACTATGCGCGCACAAACTATGAAGACTTCAACAACTTGTGAACACAAACTGTGAAAACCCTAACAACTTGCAAGCATAAACTTTGAATACTCCAACAGCTTGCGAGCACACTCTCTGAAGACTCCGATAGCTTACGAGCAGATACTGTGAAGACTCCAACACTCTACGCGCACAACCTATAAAGACTTAAAATGCTGTGAAGACTCCAACAGCTTGCGAGCACAAACTGTGAATACTTCAACATTTTTTGCACACAAACTATGAAGACTCCAATAGCTTGTGAGCACAAATTATGAAGACTCTAACAGCTTGCAAGCACAAATCGTGCAGACTCCAACACCATGCGAGCACAAACTGTGAAGACTTCAACAATTTGCGCACATAACTGTGAAGACTCCTACAGCTTGCGAGCACAAACTGTGAAGACTCCAACAACTTGCGTGAACAAACTGTCAAGACTCCAACAACTTGCTTGCACAAACTGTGAAGATTCCAACAGCTTGTGAGCAGATACTGTGAAGACTCCAACACTCTACGCGCACAACCTGTGAAGACTCCAATAGCTTGCAAGAAAAAATTCTGAAGACTCCAACAACTTGCGAGTACAAGCTGTGAAGACTTCAACATTTTGCGTTAACAAACTGTGAACACTCCAACCTCTTGTGAGCACAAATTGTGAAGACTCCAACAACATGCAACCACAAAATGTGAAGACACCAACAGTTGGCGTGTACAAACTGTGAAGAATCCAACAGCTTGCGAGCACAAACTGTGAAGACTCAAACACTTTGTGCGCATAAACTGTGAAGACTCCTACAGCTTGCGAGCACAAACTGTGTAGACTCCAACAACTTGCGTGCACAAACTATGAAGAGTCCAACAGCTTGAAAGCTGTGAAGACTCCAACAATTGGCGCGTACAAACTGTAAAGAATCCAACTGCTTGTGAGTACAAACTATGACGACTCCAACAACTTGCGAGCACAAATTGTGAAGACTCCAACAGGTTGCGAGCACAAACTGTAGAGACCCTAACAGCTTAGGAGCACAAACTGTGAAGACTCCAGTAGCTTACGAGCAGATACTATGAAATTCCAACACTTTGCACACAACCTGTGAAGACTCCAATAGCTTTTGAGAAAAAATTGTGAGGACTCCAACAGCTTGTGAGCACAAACTGTAGAGACTTCAACATTTTACGCATACAAACTATGAAGACTCCAACAGCTTGCAAGCACAAATTATGAAGACTCCAACAGCTTGTGAGCACAAACTATGAAGGCTCAAATAGTTTGCGCGGACAAACTATGAAGACTCCAACACGTTGCAAGCACAAACTATGAAGACTCAAACACTTTGCATGCACAAACAATGAAGACTCCAACAACTTTCGAGCACAAATTGTGAAGACTCCAATAGCTTGCGAGCACAAATTGTGCAGACTCCAACAGCATGTGAGCACAAACTGTGAAGACTTCAGCAATTTGCGCACACAAACTGTGAAGACGCCTACAGCTTGCGAGCATAAACTATGCAAACTCCAACAACTTGAGTGCACAAACTGTGAAGACTCCAACAGCTTGCGAGTACAAACAGTGAAGACTCTAACAATTGGTGCGTACAAACTATGAAGAATCTTACAGCTTGCGAGCTCAAACTGTGAAGACTCAAACACTTTTGTGCACAAACTGTGAAGGCTCCAACAACTTGCAAGCATAAACCGTGAAGAATCCAACAGCTTGCGAGCATAAATTGTGAAGACTCCAACAACTTGCAAGCACAAACTGTGAAGACTCTGACAACTTGCGAGTAGATACTGTGAAGACTCCAACACTCGGCGCACAACCTGTAAAGACTCCAACAGCTTTTGAGAAAAAACTGTGAAGATTCCAATAGCTTGCGAGCACAAACAATGGAGACTTCAACATTTTACGCACACAAACTACAATGAGTCCAACAGCTTGCGATCACAGATTGTATTGGGTCAATTTTTGGTCATCTAATTGCTGCAATCAAGTCAGACATAAATCATTAGCTGACATTAAAAGCATTGAAAACCATAACCTAAACATTTATAGTCCGCACCTTTCGTTGGAATACTCGATTCAGAATCGGTTCGAATCCTATGTTTCCGAAAACAGAACGTCAAGCACCTAAGCAATGAAATAGGTTAGTTATTTCTTCGATTACTCTATTTGGATCCCTAAATCAAGATTAGGGTTAGAATTTCTTACCCAAATCGTAACCGAAATAGATCGGTTAACTAAATGGAAAGGCGATTCAGTGTGTGGCGTAGTGGGAGAGAATCCCAACAACGATCTCCCAAAGTCTCTCTCCTCTCCTTCCTCTTTTCTCTTTTTTTCTCTCTTCTCTCTCCTAGGGTTTGGAGCAAATTCGTATGGAATAGAAATGGGGTGGTTTAAGGGCTTTATATAGGCCCAGAACTGATGCAAATGGCCCCAGGGCCATGGTATACTTAATTTATAACCTAAGGGTGCCTGTTTTTGACAAACCGGGCTCATAAGAAGGCGCACTATTCACTTACGTTGTAGGGAAAGTCCCCTGACAATGGATCTATGCCAGGTTGTGATTTCAGCATGATTGGATAGGCCAATCAGCCGTGAAAGACCCGTGTCAGATTAACGGTCATGCTTGCTCGATCGAGGCCATAAGTATAAGGATATGAGCAGGGAAATTTCATTTTCCTCTGGGCGAAGTTTAGTCAGAAACTGACGGTCCGAAATCCTTAATTTCGAGCGTAAGCGAATGGCCCGATTCACTTAAGTTTAACTTTGTTTTCTAAAGATATTCGCGTTTCTCACACTCTTTACTTAGGGCTCAAGTTGTGCGTTTCTGAACATTATTTGGGTTTGATTCCTGCCATGGTTGTCAAGCCCAATAAGATGGTCATAACCCTATAGTTTCACGGTCATCGGACTTTCCACGTTCGCTCCATGTCCAATACGGAGTTTCAATGTACTCCTGAGAGCGACAAGCTCATGGGATTTTTCCTAGGTTCTCAAGTAGTGTTGAGCTAGATATTTTGATGGTTTTGGGTCTTACCATTTGTGTAAATGGTGGTTTGAGCTAAATCCACAGTTTAATTTAGTTTAGTACTTAATTAATTTTTGCCTAAATTTTTACAGAATACGGTCTTTAGGGATTTTTGTCTAAGGTGGTACTCGGGCCTTTGTACGGATTTTTCTGAGACGTTACAATCTACCCCCCTTAAAGAAAAATTTTGTCCCCGAAATTAATACATTTTCATATTCTTCGAGGATCTAAGGGTAGTTCTTACGGACTTCGGCTTCTGTTTCCCAAGTAGCCTCTTCCTCAGTATGGTGTGTCCATAGTACCTTCACGAGTGGGATCACTTTGCTGCGTAGCACTTGTTCCTTCTATCGAGAACACGTGTTAGTCGCAATACATAGATAGCATCTTCACTTAACTGTACTTGCTCCCATTTGATAATATGGGAAAGGTCAGGAACATATTTCTTCAACATTGATACGTGGAACACGTTGTGCATGCGAGTGGTGTGGGCAAAGCAAGGCAGTATGCTACCACACCCACTTAGTTTAAAATCTGTAATGGGCCAATGAATCTCGGCGCGAGTTTCCCTTTCTTGCCAAAACGAAGTACTCTCCCTTCATTGGGAAAACTTTTAGGAATACGTCGTCTCCAACTTCAAATTCCAGCTGTCGCCATCTTATATCGGCGTAACTCTTCTGTCTACTCTAGGCTACAAGAAGTCGACACCTGGACCAAATCTGGGCCAACCAAGCTCTTCTCGCCAACTTCTGCCCAACAATGTGGAGCTCGACATGGGCGCTCATACAATGCTTCGTAGGGAGTCAGCCATGCCAATGCTCGTTTGGAAGCTGTTGTTATAAGCAAACTCAACATAGGGGAGACAGTCATCCCAACTATTCTTGAAATCAAGCACACATGCCCGCAACATATCTTCTAATATCTGATTTACCCGTTCTGTCTGCCCATCTGTCTGTGGGTGGAACGCAGTTCTGAACTTCAGTTGCACTCCCATTACTTCTTGGATTCGAGTCTAGAAAATAAACATGAATCGTGTGTCCTGATCTGACACAATCTCCATAGGAATTCCATGCAGTCGTACAATCTCCTTGATGTACAGCTTGGCTAAATCATCTACTGAATTTGAAACTCTAATTGAGAGGAAATGAGCCGATTTTGTCAATCAGTCCACAATCACCCAAATGGAGTCATGTCCCTTTCTTGTCTTCAGTAGCCTAAAAATGAAATCCATAGATATGAAATCCTATTTTCATTCAGCTATGGGCATGGGCTGAAGTAAACTAGGGGGTCGGTGATGTTCGGCCTTGACCTGCTGGCACGTGAGACAATGGGACATGAAGTTTGCTATGTGGGCCTTCATGTTGTCCCACCAATACGAACGTTTCATATCTCTATACATCTTTGCAATGCCCGAATGCATCGCCATCCTTGAATTGTGAGCGGCTTCCAGGACTTCCCTTCTTAAGTCATGGAGATTCGGGATGCATAAGCGGCCACGATATCGTAAACCTCTGTCTGAGCCAACTCTCCATTCGGAATCTTCGCTGTCACTTGCTCGCTCTCTCATTTTCACGAACAGTTCATCTTCTTTCTGAGCCACAATGATTCGGTCATCAATAAGTGGTTGTACGTGGATATGTGCGATGTTCTCGAACGGTTCCTCTATTATAAGCTTCTGTTCGAAGTCTCGCACAAACTCTACCATATTCTACTCTTCTATCATCAGCGGAGTCGTAAATTCTATTGTTTTCTTACAGCTCAACACATCGGCCACAGGGTTGGCCTTGCCAGGATGGTAGGAGACCTCAAACTTGAAGTCTTTCAAGGTTTTCATCCAACGTCGTTGCCTCATATTTAGGTCTCTCTGAGTAAAGATGTACTTGAGGCTTTTGTGATCGCAAAAGAGCTCAAACTCTTCTCCGTAGAGGTAATGTCTCCAGAGCTTTAATGCGAAGATGACTACTGCCAATTCCATGTTGTGCGTGGGGTAATTTTCTTCGTATTTCCTCAATTGTCATGATGTATAGGCAATCACTCTATCCTTTTGCATAAGTACACAACTTAAACCAACACGAGACACGTCGGTGTATGTAGTATATCTGACCCCTTGCTCTGATAATACTAGCATGGGTGTGGACGTCAGCTTATCCTTAAATTCCTGAAAGGCTGCTTCTGCTTTCTCGTTCCAAGCAAACTTAAGATCCTTTCGAGTAAGTCGATACAACGGTCTGACTATCTTGGAAAAATCTTTAATGAAATGGTGATAATAGCCGACAAGTCCAAGGAAACTCCTTCTTTTGTAACGGAGTCGGGCTGCTCCCAGTCTTGCACCGTGGCCACCTTGGCAAGGTCCACGGCAAGTCCTTCCTTGGACACCACGTGTCCCAGAAACTTGACTTCTTTCCAGAAGTCGCATTTTTGGTATTGTGCAACCAACTGATTCTTCCTGAGAGTATCGAAAACTGCTCGCAAGTGTTCTTCGTGATCCTTCCGACTCTTGGAGTATATCAAAATGTCATCTATAAACACGATGATGAATCGGTACAGATACGACCAAAACACCCGGTTTATGAGGTCCATGAATACGGCTAGTGCATTTGTAGGCCCAAATGGCATCACGAGGAACTCGTAGTGCCCAAAACTGGTTCTAAATGTTGTTTTCTGCACATCTTCATTTCTGACGTGCAACTAATGATACTCGAACTGTAGGTCAATTTTGGAGAAATAATGTGCCCCTTTCAACTGGTCGAATAAGCCATGGCAGAGGATACTTATTCTTGACGGTGATGTGATTCAGTTTACGATAATCAATACACAATCGCAGCGATCCGTCTTTCTTCTTTACAAACAACACAGGTGCTCCCCAAGGAGATACATTCGGTCGTATAAAACCTAAATTCAATAGATCATCAATCTGTCTCCTCAACTCTTCTATTTCACATGGAGGCATGCGATACGTCGATAAAGAGATATGTGTCGCACCCGGCACTAGGTCAATGGTAAAATTAATCTCGCGCTGACGAGGTAGCCCAGGGATCTTTCTGAACACGTCTGTGAAGTTAGATTACTAGCGTGTTCCCAAGTGTCAGACCCCCAACATTTTTCAATAAGGAAGCGTAACAATAGACGCGGAAGGGGCAACTGACATGAACTGGGAAAGTGAAGTCTGTGCCATCAAGCCCATGTGCCGTCACTAATCTTGTTTCACAGTCGATCTCAGCCTTCATCTCAGTGAGTCAATCCATGCCGAGGATGATGTCATAATGATATATCGTGGTGACAATCAAGTCAATGTACACCACCCTTGTTCCTAAGTCTATGAGGCAACCTTTACAAAGCTTCGTGGCATCAGTAAAAGTTCTTATTGCTGTGATAACTCTCTCACCCCAACCATAAGGGTAGTGTTCAGCTCTAATCGCTTGACTGTAGATTATGTGATCATCGATATAGTGGACTTAGTGTTCACCAACAAAAAAACTAGTGTACCTTGGATGTGGGCAGTGACTTCAAAGGCTAAAGGCACTGCAGTTGTTGACTCAGATGCTTCAACTGCAAGTACATGTACACGCGCTTGTTGAGAACGATTGGGTTGTGCTGTCATAGGTCGTTGAGGTGGCCTATTTCGAAGTGCGGGTGGTCAAAAAAATGGTTGTGTTAGTGGTGCTGATCGTAGAGGTGGAGCTGATATAACTTGTGGTGGCTGGTGGTTGATCTTCTGAGGTGGCATAACACCATTGTCTTTCATCTTAGTAAAGTAAAAGGGCTCGTTATGGCCCATCTTCTTACAGTCGGCGCACCAAAGATCTGATTGCCTCTGCTGGGTTGGTGGAGCCATTAGCCTGGGAGGCGAATTTACATGTAACCTCTTGCCGAGAAATGGTCGGTTCGACAATTCAGGCCGAGGCCTTGGGCCCATTGGTATACATGCCCAAGACACTATGTTTCCATCCTGCTCGGCTCGCAGGGACATGTTCACTAGCTCAGCATATTTGAGAATGCTAGCGCAACACATCTCAGTGTGGATATTAGGCCGCGGACCCTCTGAAAATCGCCGCATTCTCATCGGCTCGTCTGCTAGGATCAATGGAGCATATCTGGCTAGCTCCGTGAAGCGATTCTCGTATTCAGCTATGGTCATTCCCCCTTGTCAGAGGTGAAGAAATTCACCCTCCTTTTCATTTCGGTAAGTGAGGGGGGAAGTCCATTGCCACGGATCATGAAAAACAACTTCAATCATATGATGAGTTTGGATCATTAAAAGCAGCCTCAATCGTATGATGAGTTTGGATCACCGAATGAGCCAAATCATATAAACAATATGGATCTACTGAATGGCCGAAACATGTCAATATTTTTTATCCATCAAAATGGCCCATTTGAAAGGTTTGGATCAGTAGAAATGGGATAAATCATATGAATTTGGATCGTTGTAAAAAGAAACTTGATTGTTTAAATTGTGTAAAAAACTGAAGAGGGTCCTACAAAATTAACGATGTGTATCATTGAGAACCAACCTCAAATATTATGAATAGATGGATCTACTTAACAATATTATGAATAGATGAATCAGCTTTACATATCCATTAGGATGGGTCATGGAAAGAGGCTTCAATCATATGATGAGTATAGATCACTAACGGTAGCACGAATCATATGATGCATTTGGATCGCTGAATAGGCCAAATCATATAAGAAGTTCAAATCCGCTGAAATGGCCCAAGCACGTCAAAGGTTTTGATCCATTGAAATGGCCCAAGCATCTCAATGGTTTGAATCACTAAAATTGGGCCAAATCATATGAATGGTTTGAATTATTTGTAAAGTTGATGAGGGTCCTACAAAAGTTAGAGCATGGATCAACTTACCATGGATCATGAAAAGCAGCTTCAATAATCGGATGAGTTTGGATCATTAAAAGCAGCATAAATTGTATAATGAGTTTGGATCACCAAATGAGCCGAATCATATCAACAATTCAGATCCACTGAATAGCCCAAGCATGTCAATGTTTTTTATCCATCGAAATGGCCCATTTCAAAGGTTTGGATCACTAGAAATGGGCTAAATCATATGAATTTGGATCGTTGTAAAAAGAAACCTAATTGTTTGAATTGTGTATAGAACTGAAGAGGGACCTACAAAATTAACAATGTGGATGACTAAGAACCAACCTCAAATATTATAAATAGATGGATCAACTTAACATATCCATTAGTATGGTTCATGGAAAGAGGCTTCAATTATATGATGAGTTTACATCACTAACAGTAACAAGAATCATATAATGCATTTGGATCGATGAATGGGCCAAATCATATAAGAAGTCAAATTCACTAAAATGGCCCAAGCATATCAAAGGTTTGGATCACTAGAAATGGGCTAAATCATATTAAAGCTGATGAGCTTACTACAAAATTTAGGGCATGGATCAACTTACCAGATCCATTGCCATGGATTATGAAAAACAGCTTCAATCATACGATGAGTTTCAATCATGAAAAGCAACTTCAATCATATGATGAGTTTGGATCGACGAATGAGACGAATCATATGAACAATTTGGATCCACTAAATGGCCCAAGCATGTCAATGTCTTTTATCCATCAAAATGGCGCATGTCAAAGGTTTAGATCACTAGAAATGGGCCAATCATATGAATTTGGATTGTTGTAAAAAGAAACATGATTGTTTGAATTGTGTATAGAACTGAAGAGGGTCCTACAAAATTAATGATGTGCATCACTAACAACCAACCTCAAATATTATGAATAGATGCATCAACATATCCATTAGGATGGGTCATGGAAAGAGGCGTCAACAATATGATGAGTTTAGATCACTAAGAGCGGCACGAATCATATGATGCATTAGGATCGATGAATAGGCCAAAATCATATAAGAAGTTCAAATCCGTTGAAATGGCCCAAGCATGTCAAATGTTTTGATCCATTGAAATGGCCCAAGCATGTCAACGGTTTGAATCACTAAAAATGGGCCAAATCATATGAATAGTTTAGATCCCATGGGTAACCTGATTGGATCCGAGTTCGGGTCTTCATGAACTAGATTTGGGTCAAAGGGAACTTGACAAGATCCTGACCTAGTTAGCCGCTCAGGTATAGGTACTACAGGACCTGGCCCAAACCCAAAGGAATGCTTCAGTTCAGATAATTCAGCAGAGTAATAAAACAAAGGAACGCTTGCCTAGAAGAAGAAGAAGAAGCAGCAGCAGCAACAGCTGAGGAAAATCAATTTCATGCTTTGATACTTGGGTATGAGTAGGTATAAGGCAAACATGACTTCATATATTTTCCATGTTTACAGATTTTATGATGCAACTTGCGCACATTTAGTCTAGGCTATGTTGGACACGAAACATTTGAAAATCTCAACTTTCCTGTAACCATTAGGGGCTTTTTTTTTTCTCCTGGGAAACTCCAGCAGAAAGCTTGGACTTCCATGGTCCTGCACAAAGTTCATGCTTCCTGTTTTTGCAGATTTTCCTAAAGAAATGACATGCAAATGCATATGTGGAGGGGTGCTAGGCCCATGTAATCCATGGTTGTTTAAAATTATAGAATTTCAACAAGTTTTTCCAAATGAGTCGTTAGGATCTATTCAGAACCCTAGGCTTAATTCCTGAGTGCTCCTTTTGTCAGGAGAACACTGGGGTGTGGTTCTACTTCATTAGTTATGGACCATTATTCATCTTCTTCCTCCCTTTTGAAGATCATAGATTTGACAGAGTGGAGGATCTGATAAATTTGGTTTCCCTAATGAGTGCCATTTGCAGTAGGGCCCATTAAACTGGACCATCTGATCAGTGGGGTTTGTCTGCCACTTGCACCAACTCACCAAGCCATGCCCTTGGAGTATTAAATAAATCCCATTTAGATGGGTTGAGGTTCGGTTCACGTCATTTTCAAGCTGAAGGCAAAATCATCGTCCTCCAAAAATACCAAAAATGAAGGATATATACTAAAGATAAGGTATCATGTCTAACCCATTCGATCATGAGTTTTGATCCAACCAATCACATTAGGCAAAAATCATCTTGTCCAATAGGTTGGGGCCCACTACCAACGTACCCGTGCATTTCATAATCCCTTGTGTTACAAGGAGTGGCTCATTTATATATGTATTTTATATCCAGGTCATTCATCCGTTATGCCATATCATTTTAGGGCTTGAACCAAAAAATGAAGCGGATCCAACTTTTGGTGGACCATATCATTGGAAATAGTGGTGATTGATCTTTAATGGGACATGACAATTTGGATCAAGTTGATATTTGTTTTTTACCTACATCCAGGTTTGTGCAACCTTATCAACAGGTTGGATGGAAAATAAACATTAGAGAAACATTGCCGTGATCCTTAAGTGGAAGTTTCAAGTAGTGGGGTGTGCAGTTACCACTGTTTCCTATACTATGGTTCACCTGAGCTAAACAAAGCCTAAATAACCAAAGTATGTACTTACAGTTTTAAATGTGTGGAATGCTTAGCCTAAATAACTAAAGGAAGAGGGGGCTGGATAGTACCAATCACTCAACTTTAAGAACATGTGTATTTTAGATCAAGCCATGTCCAAAATTCTTTTTCCAATGACTAATAAATCAAATAATAAGAAAGGCTTTGTTATTGGTTTTAACCGCTTTAGAAAGAAAGTTAGTTATAATAAGAGATTTGAGAGACAAAGATGAGCAAGCCTAACCTTTAAGATGTTGCCTCTTTCCTTGTCAAGAACCAGACCCCTGATCATGCATTTCCAATGGAATGACCATTCCAATAACTGAATAAAAGTAAAATGATGTGTCAAAGTCCAAAAAAAAAATTCAAGATATAATACCATGCAGCAAATTAGTTAATCTGATTTTGAACACAGTTATAGGCTCAAGTTAGTTTCTAAGAGCATTTAAATGGTTGGGCCCACCCAATGGAAGGATTAGATTGCACATCTGTCACTATTGAGACACGTGATGTGTAAACATGCTCTTAAATGGCCTCTCATATATGCATGTGGCTTAAAACCCCTAAGTTCTTTTATTAGAATGGTCAATATATACAATTTTGCTATTAAATTTACCTGACTAGACCTGACCCACTTTAACCAGGTCTACCAATGTGACCCCATATGAACTCGGGTATACGACCTGATATCCTAGGTCCAATAAATGATTCCAGGACCATTATAATTGGGTTAGTCCAGTGGGTATGGGGACCCGTGCAATCATAATGCATGATGACCCCAATATCTTCCCAATCAATCTCTATCGTCTATCCCTTCCTACACGAAAGTGCTATTTCCAACTGCACATCTAGATGTGTGTCATCCCAAAAACAACTATAATCATGGCCCACTTGAGTTTTGGAAAAGCAAAATCTTTGGGGTGTTCCTGCATCCTAGTGGATGAGGTGCATCAGATGAATGGATTGGATGGTGGAGGAGGTGCATCAGATGAATGGATTGGATGGCATATAACTGCTGCAATGAGCCCCATAGCCCCATAGAACTAAGATGGAACCCAACTGTTCCCTAAGATATGGCTTATATATGTGTTGGATTGACCTGATTTTTATGCCTCAGGATGAACATTAAGCAGCACACATAATGGATGGGTGATTCTCCTGATAAGATCCACGGGCAAGCCAGACTTGTATTGGGTTATTGGGACCAAAGCCCCACCAACCCCTTATGTGTGACTGACCATTGATCTAATAATGGGTAAGTCCCAAAAATAAATTTGGAATGGGTGATTGTGACCTTTTGATATTTGGGCATGGGTTTGACATATGTTGCAAATGGGTTAGACTAGGTTAGGTTGGGTTGGGATAGGGGCTCCCTTTACCCAACAGATTGAAAAATTCCAGTTAGAGTTTTGGACCTAGACCCGATCCATTAAAATTTGGGTCCAGTCTAGGTTGGGTCGAAATCAAAAGCAGACGATGATACTAGCCTCCTAACCCAAATCAAACCTGTTTATCACAAGAGTCGCATTAGGGTTGGCAGGATTGTCAATGGGCACCCGAAGTCAAGGGTACCCGAACCTGATTTTAACACATTCAGGTCCAATAAATTGGACCTATTAAGAAATCAAGTTGGGTTTGGGTCTAGACAATGAGTATCCATACTTTTCTTTATTTCGTTTCAAATTTTTGGTAGGGTCTGATCCATTTACTCAAATGGCTATATTCTAGCCTGCACCTGACCTACTACTCAATCAACATGGTCAAAACCTACCTCAAAAGCATGTTGGGCCAGTTAAACCATGGGCCAACCCCACCTAGGCTAAATTTGGCCTAGGCCCATCAGCCCAAGCCCAACCCATTTAGGTAGGAACTTGAAACCCACATGGCAATCTAGCCTCATCACTGCCTAATGAATGGTAACTAGTGAAATTGCGGTAGAACCGCTAGTACTAAAGTATGAAGTATGTCCAAATGTCCTAGAGGGGGCTGAATAATAATTTTCAAAATTATTTTCTAATAAGAACAAATAATGACTAACTATTAATGAAAGAGTAGGCAAGGTAACTCTATGGCTTTCAAGCCGATAGAGGGTCCAATCCACATAGGCTTACATAAGATTTACATGTAGAGAACAAGCCTACAAGGATAGTGTATGTAATAGTGTGTGGGATGTGATTTTTATCAATACTTATACATTAACTAAATCATGCATCATAATGATCATATGATAGACTTAAGCATAACTAGATTAATGTACTCAAGGCAATCCCAAACACGGTCATATATAGTGGTTCAGCTACTTGCCTACTCCACTCGCAGCGGATGCACTCTCTCCTAGAGTGTACCGGACTTCACTATCCAATGGTTTTAAATCAGGTTAACCATGAACCTTTACAACATACACAAGGTTAATAAAGAGACCTACACAAGGTTCCCCTAGGTGCCTACACAAGGCAACGAGTCCTACACAAGGACACAACTAGGAGCCTATACAAGGCAACCTAAGCCTACACAAGGCAATACGTCCTACACAAGGACTATGCGTCCTACACAAGGACAACACGTCCTATACAAGAACACAACATATTCTCCTGTCAGAGGCCTACAACTAGGACTTGGCGAGTCTTACACAAGGATGCAACTAGGAGCCTATACGCGGTAACCTAAGCCTACACAAGGCAATACGTCCTACACAAGGACAACACGTCTTATACAAGAACACAACGTATTCTCCCATCAGAGGCCTACAACTAAGACTTGACAAGTTTGTGACATAAACTCTGAATCCCAATCCTACACAAGGAAAGGGCTTCGGACTCAATAGACCTGATGTACTTACAAGTAAGAGAGTGAATCCCGTTCTCACACAATCTAAGGGTCTTTAAGTTGATAAAGGATCTTCAACTCCCTTTAAACCACAACCTGCTTCTGAATCTTTCGATCAATGCTTCGAGGTTGTGAGGTTTAGGGTTTTGATCTTCTCTATTTAAATGATATGATTTAAATACATAAAAAAAAGGTTCCCATGAGCTATGCATTCAAGAGTTCCAACACTAGGATATACCTATGATGAGGTCAGTTGGAAACTCAATGAATGTTAGTTCATAATCCAATCCAAGCAAAGAAGATGTTGAGTTAATGCTTGTGCCAAGGATTGAATGATGAACTCTAATGGGAAAGAGAGAATGAGGAAGAAGGTATGTAGATCTTGAAGCAATAGTCTCAAATTCTCTTGGATTCTAGCTTAATTTACTAAGAAGCAACCTTAGGTATTTATAAAGGAAGAATCCCAACGGTAAAAAAATGGGCAGAAATCTGTCATTGACGATACTATCGAGTAGTCTTTGATTCCATCGAAATTTGAATTTCGATGTTATCGAGACATACTCGATTGTATCAACTTCCTACACATATATATTCATTTTTGTGTAAAACAGTTTCTGCTCAATTTTATCGATCACTTGTCAATTCTATTGACGTGCACTTCGATGTAATCGAGAGGCAGATCGATCCCATTGGATTCTCTTTAGAATATATACCTTTGGTTGGTTAGAACTAAAAAAAAAACCTCAATTAACCAAAAAAAAAACTTTTGAAGCATTGGCCAACTTTTTAAATATTTGATGAATAATCCAAACCATAAGATCGGTCCATTGGATAACCAAGTGGATCCTTTGTTAAATCATGTGAACCTTAATTGGAAAAGTGTTATACAATGTATCTGATGGCCTTGTTAAAGTTGATGTTATTATGTAAAAGTGTTGCGTAAAAGTGTTGCATACAACGTATCTGATGGCCTTATATAAGTTTTTATTTTTTTTAAAAAAAAACACTCAAAATAGGACACTTTTCCAAAATAGTAATAAGTTATCTAATCATACCAAAAAGCATAAACAAGCCTTAGATGACTAAAACAAAGACTTTAGACCACAACTGAACTCTCAAAACCCTAAAAATAGAAGGAAAAAAAATAAAAATTACTAAAACTAGCAAGTAACAACTTAAAACTTTATTTTGACTTGAAATATGCTAAGCTGTTTAGGGGGCGACAAACTCTAGGTTGTTGGTCAAGGCATACAACTCGTTGATAGCTTTCTTATGGTATACTATTCATGCAAAACAGATAACTGGTCATAAAGTTACGGCCATCAGAAGCTATAGTGCGTATTTAGGTCATTTCTACCCAATCAGGGCCCCTTTAGCCCAAATTTGTGCAGTCTTGGCCATCCATTGAGTTATCCTCTACCCATCCTACATCAAGTACTTTTTGATATACAAATAGTTTTATAAAAGAACTCGTATTGTTATAGACCCCACATATTTAGTGTTATACTATAACTAAATAAATAAAGAGATAAATCTCTACATTGTAAGTATAAATTTGCATTAACTTAATCAATAGTAAGAACAAAGCACTAATTCACGTTGCTAAAAATAGCGATCTGAGTTGCAAGTGACCCATAATCCACAATGCTCGATGTGGAATGTAAAACAAGGGGGTTTCACTTTTTAGGATACATTGTTCTAGATTGGCATAGATGTATGACATGTGTACTACGGGTGGCACACCACAACTTAAAAAGAGGTCATGAGCTTTCATCACAGTCTTATCCAATAAGCCATCCCAAATTAAACTCAAATTCAAAACTAAACCAAACACTTACATGATGAGTTCCACTGGGGAACCTATCACTGGCCATTCTACATAAGATGCAAGATCAACTTGCTTTGACTTCTGAGGAGGTGACCTGATGAAGTGGGGCCATCTTTTCATATCACCATCTGATATGGGTGGGACACTGATGATGAGGTTTAAGAATGGTAAGTTTGACTGTTGGTTTCCAACACTAGACCAGGTGACATAATTAAAAATCATATGGACAATGAAGTTGCATTGATAATATAGAACAATCATTTTACAGAACAAAATTAAGAATGAGAAACAAAGAGAGAAGAAAACAGAAACATACACGCAAGACAAGGATGAATGGTTGATGGGGCATGTGTTCTGGAACCTATTACCCCCTGATATGCAGCTTGAATCTCTTCCAAATGCGGATCTCCTCGTCCAGTCTGATACCACCAATGCTCTTGTGCGCCAACTAACTGGTTTTCTGAATTGGAAAAATAGTAAGCAAAATTAGGATCAATGACACCCAAATGCACATACCTTTAAATGTATGAGACATAAAATGGTGATCAGCAGCAGGTTAGTATTTCAAAATGGTGGGGCCCACCCTCGGGTGATGGTGATGAAATCAATCTTTTGGAGAGGGAGCCATGGATGTGAAATCATTCTTTTGGAGAGGGAGCCATGGATGTGTGATCAGCCAATAACAACCTCAATTGGACAATCCTAGTGGATTTTTTCCATGTCAAGAGTTTTTGGCTACATCATATATTTAACTATCCATTTTCAAACCAAAAAATCCAATGAACATGATTTTCTGAACGGGAAGGGTGGTATTGAATGTTATTAGTAGAAGGACTTGAGAGCAATCGCTATATTTTCCTCATACACGTACAAGTGCTTGATATCATGAACAAGCATCATGAGCAAGAGCAGCAGAAAAAACCATATGCCTATATGCATTGAACAATCAGGGAAACAGAATGTAGAACACACACATGCATTTGCAAGCATACTGTGTGCATTCCACAAAGACGCGTAGCTATGAGAAATAGACATGCATAAACAAAATACCAAAGCCATTGGGTGCTGCAGCCAATAGAAATCCAGTCTCTAGGGAGTGTGAGTTCTGCAACTGTTTGCTCTCCTCCCAATGGAGCAAACTGCCCAAACTGCTTATATACCTAAGACCAAAAATCGTCAAGAACTCATAAAATAATATGTGAAGTTATTTAGCTTATGCAAATGCACAAAATGAGTACAAGAAGCTATTGAATGTTATTTTACTTATCCCGTGTGGGACAGAGAGCATTTACGTCTCATAGTTAGATGTGGAATTCTTGAATTTATGAACAAGAGCCATTGCAAAAGCATTTGCCCTTTACAAATGCTTTCACTAATCAATAACAAAAGTTAGGGGCTAGAAGAGATGGTTAGGCTCAATTGCAGTGTTCCATCTTCTCCATATAGGAATGCCAACCAGTTTAGTGAGGCTAAGAAACACACTTGGTAGGTCTATCTGATGGATGGCCCTCACAAAGCAATACATGTGACATGCTGGCAAGTCTTATCCGGAAGCAACATATATAAAAAAAAAGCTTCGTTGCTAAACCCATCATTTCAATAAGAAGTTGATCAGAAAACCACCTGAGCAGGTGCAGGAAGATTCTTCATCTGTAAATCCACATGAGACAGAGCTGACTTGAACCCTTCAATATCTAGCTTGATAGATTTTTTTTCTCTCATTCCCCTTGGAATCATTCAACAGATCAACAACATTGCGCATATGCTTATTTTTCAAATACTGCTCCACTTGAGGGTACCTCACACAAATATCACCAATAACATCTCAGAATTCTTTAATAGTTAAGAGTGCCAGATTTGTCTGTCCACAACATTAAATATCACAGAAACATCTTCCTAAAAGCATGTCAGCATGAGATGAAACACGTTAACAGATTACATTAATATGTGATTATATGCTAGATTAGTAAGAAATGTGAGAAAATGAATTGATCTCAGCAAGTATAATTTGGTATGGTAATTTCACATTTATCAACAAAAGCAACGGAAAGAAGGGAAAATTAGAGAAGAAGAGAAAGGAACAAGTGAAGAAAACTGCAGTAATAGCTGATCTTCTTCTATTAGTAGTGTAAAGAATGCTAACCGTTGCAGGTGAACGGAAGAGAGGCCCAGCTATATCCTAAATAGGATAGGGAGACCTCCCTCCCTCCCTGTCTATTTCTCTCAAAAGTTCTCTCCTCCTCTTACAGTTCCATTAGCTCTTTATGTCGGCCTTGAAGAAATGAGGGACAGACCTACTGTTTCACGATACCCTTGTACAAGAATATGCATCCAGAAGCTATCATTTTTAGGTTTTCACTTCCCAAAGGTCAATTTATTCTATTTATAATTAAAATGGTTCAACATGTTCAAATGAAAGTTGAACCAAAGAAGCTTAGAAAACATATTTTTCTAGAGCAACCTACAGTCCAACCTTTAATCATTTGCTCACATAGTCAATATGAGATCATGAATGCCCCCAAGTGATGCTAAACAATGACCTGTTGTCACAAACAATGTACATAACTTGGAAAAGGAGAAGGAGACAAAAGGCAATGGTTCACAAACAACATTGTTGCACTCTTCCACTTCAATTGATCAAAGTGTCCACCATGGAAGAAAAGCTTTTTTCTAGCTCTAGAAAAACATAGTGATTTGCTTGGACAAGGAACATGAGTAGCAGAAAACCCATGTCTCATAGCCATGGTTGAGGGCTACAAGGTAGCAGCATTCACTCAACTTTAAGAACATGTTGTGTATTTTAGGTTCAACCACTTCCAAAATTCTTTTCCACTGGCCAATAAAATAAATAATAAGAAAGGATGAACTTGTGGACAACATTATATGATATACAAGGTCAAGTTCACAACAGCCCAAGACTATCCTTTAAGATGTTGCCTCTCTTCTTGTCAAGAACCACTAGTAGAGATGAGCGTACCCCTGACCATGTATTTCCAATGGAATGACCATTCGAATAACTGACTAACAATAAAATGATGTGTCAAAATCAAAAACTTGATTCAAGATCTAATACCATGCAGCAAATTAGTTAATCTGCTTTGAAGATCAAAAATAAGTAAATAAAATAAAATAAAATAAAAAGAACTTGTGGACAACATTATATGATTTACAAGGTCAGGTTCACAACAGCCCAAAACAATGTAAGGAACTCATCATCCAATATTAGTGTAAACAACTAAGCCTTCATCAGGACCACTAGTAGAGAGACAAGTGAGTTCCCAATTAGTGTAGGATTACACCAAGTTAGTTATGGACAAGTTAACGAGACATTTGCAGGTAGAGATCTCAAGGTGCTTACTGTTTGCAAATGACATAGTTAAGATTGACAAGAGGAGGGAGGGGCAGAGGGCATAAAAACAAAGCTAGATTTATCAAATGATGCTTTAGAATATAAAGGATTCAAAATTATTAGACTAAAACAGTGTAACAAATACATCAAAGAAAACTACACCAATTACCTTAGAAGAAAACCAGAGAAAAGTAAACACACTCGTTCACTTTAAAAGTTGTCAAGTGCAAGACATACCAAGTCAATTTCAGAACCTTCACCAAAGATGTTCTCCAAATTTTCAACAGGAACATATTATCCTTATGAAAGCTTTAAAATGTTCTTTTTCCTGTCAATGATTTTCATAATTCCATTTGGCTGCCACTTGATCCCCTGTGTTAAGCAATCATCATAAGTATAGTTACAGAGAATACAACTACGAAAAATATGAGCCACATCTAAATGATAGTTGGCAGCATAATGGATACCTGATTACCCAAAAGCAGATAGATGCTAAGATGGGCATACCTGTGGAACCATCCATTGACCATGACTTCTTTGAGAGAGCTTCTCCATTCGAGTTCCATAGTTTCAAAAGTAAGATACTCTCTAAGCTATCTTGAGAGTAATGCTCTATTTAAACTATAGCATTTGAAAACACTCCAGAAGTGTTAAAGGCTCCAGCAGTGTTATTTCTTCTCTCAATTTGTGTCAAACAAGCAAAGACAATACAGATCAATTGCTTAGGGTTAAGTTATAGTAGGAGCAATTGTCGAAGATGCCATATGATCATGAATGGGTGATCGTAGTTGTGATGATAGTTTCACAGGCATTATGAGAACAAAAGGGCCCAAAAAAAATAATTTAAGTGAAAAAAGAAAATTACCCTAATTCAAAAAACAAGCTATTGCTCAAGATGAGTGCCACCATTTGTATAAAAAGTTTATGCAGCAAGGTGATAGTATCGAAGTTGATTGTTCATGGTCTTACTTTCAAATCCTCAACTTAACAAAGAGAATAAATTTCAAAGGAGTTTAGAGAAGTAACCTTACTATTACAACTAGACGTCCCTCATGTTAATTGGCCGGGGGAAAAAAAAACATCATTATGATGTGAAAAAACCAACAAACCATTGGATTCCATAGTTTCAAAAGTAAAATATTTTCTAAGCTCTCTTGAAAGTTAAGCTCTATGTAAAGTCCAGCATTTGAAAACACCCCATAGGAATCAAAGGCTCCAACGACGCTAGTTCTTCTCAATATTTGGGTCAAACAAACAAAACGATACATGTGAATAACCGAAATAGAAACAATTGCTCAATGATACAAGTTGTATGATGTTAGTTGTTTTCACAAACATCAAAAGCATGAGCACGCACGAAAAAAAAAAAAAAATTTAAACGGAGGAGAGAACGACCTTAGTTCAAAAAACGAACAATTGCTTAACAAGAGCAGGACTGCTATCATGTGCACATATAGTTTATGAAGCAAGGTGACACCAATCAAAGTTAGATTGGTCGCTGTCTTGATTCGACCTTGAAATCGAAAATATTTCTTTTTGCTATTTTCACACAACATTAGTGACGAGTTCAAAAAAGTACCCTTACTATATAAAAGCAATTACTAAGCGATATAAGTTGTAGGATGATTTTAGCACACCATTAGTGTGGAGCAGTGACGAAACGTCAAGATTTCGAGAGTCTTCAACTGACAGGATAAACAACTTTCTGTGACACACTTAAGGTCACTACCAATAAGCCCCAAGGACTTCTCAAAGAGAATAATTTTCAAAGGAGTTCAAAAAAGCACCCTTACTAACTAGACGTCCTTCAAGTTAATTGGCTACAAAAAACATCATTATGATGTGAAATAACCAACAAACCATTGGATTCCTTCGTTTCAAAAGTAATATATTTTCTAAACTCCCTTTAAAGTTAAGCTCTATGTAAAGTTCAACATCTAAAAACTTACCGTTATGCTCTCTTCATTTTTCTAAGCTCCTTCAAGTCTTTTCTTTTCTCTTTTTTGTACTCTTTCTTCCCGTTCTAAATTAGCTATAGCAATGATGACAAACACCACACTTGTAAATTTGGAATTTTCTTTTGTTTTATAATGACATGGTGTCCCCGCCCCTTTAAGGCAAGATTATTCCCTGCAAAAGAACACAATCACCTGCCAACCACGTGCATCGGGTAATCCACGGGGAAGGGGGAACCAAACTCGTGTTTTAGGGAAGGAAACCCACAACCAAAGACGTACTCCCAAACTCGTGACGAGTAATCCACAAGGAGGGGAATCAAACTTGTAGTAAGCAATTTTTATACAAGGTAATATCGTCTACCCATATGAGGACTTCGATACTAGCAAAGTTTTAACTAATTTGATCTAAATTTACTCATAGAATTCTAGAGTTTAACATTTAATCCACTATTGACAGATACCACAATCCTCTTACTCGACTTCTAAATTTTTTTCCCTAGCCACTTTGAGAATAGAAAGTATAGATTGGAATATAAGGATCAAAGGCTTTGATGTATTGATTTTATTTTAGCATAGATCGTCCTTTGGTATTCTTCTTATCAATTTATTTCTTAATCATTAAAATTTTCCTAGTGTTTGATTCTGGTGCAGAATCTTTTTGAAGATGATGCATAAAATTTGTCTATTTTAAATGATGCCCCAATATTTTTAGCTAAAAACACATTTTGTTATGAGTGACTTCCTAGTCCAAGCCTAACTTCATCTTCAGGTAAGAGTTTGACGGTTCATATTTGTCTTGCTCCTAATTAGATCGACAGTTATTACTTTGATTCACAACTAATCAACCCTTTGTGTAAAGTGGTGTGAGATTTTACCTATTAAAGATAGTCCAATAGAAAGTAAGCCATGTGCACATTCATGGGACCTCACCCCATCGTCTAGGATAAACGAAAACCTAAAAATGATCACGGGGAAGGAGCGAAGTGATAAGAGGCAAGGCAGAATTTCTAATTCGAATAGGGGATGTAGATGAACATTTTCTTCGAACGAACAACTTATATGCAATCAGAGTCAGTCAACCAACACCCGAGTCGAGTCAGCACAGAGTCGGGTCAAGTGTAGTGGGTCTCCAGAAGTGGAGATTATTTAATAAATAAATTAAAAAAAAAATCCCTAGTTACACCATGTGCGCGAGTAATCTACAGGGAGGGGAATCGAACTCCTGTCAGTGGGGAGCAAACCCACGAATAAAGTCATTCACCCAAACTCATAACAAGTAATCCACATGGAGGGGAAACAAACTCGTGTCTGTGAGGAGCAAACCCACGACCAAAGTCATTTGCCCCAACTCGTGATAGGTAATCCACGGGGAGGGGAATCACACTCGTGTCTATGGGGAGCAAACCCACAACCAAAGCCATTCACCCAAACTCGTGATGAGTTTTGGGAAGTTTTTTTTTTAATAACAACAAGGTGTCCCCGTCCATTTAAGGCGAGACCATTCCTTGTAGATGCACGCAATCACCTGCAAACCACGTGCATCGGCAAATCCACGGGGAGGGAATTGAAATCAGTCGTTATGCGGCATGAGCATATGCCTATAGGAGCAAGATCAAGCTTGAAAGGAATGGATAGGTGTAAGTCAGACCAAGTTAGGGCTGACCCGACTTAACCCGATGATAAACCCCTTCGGGGATTCCCTGATACACAACGTGTAGAATAGAGCAACGAGTTGAGTCGAACCAAGTTAGGGCTGACCCGACTCAACCTAGTTTTGAAATAGACTTGATCCGAACTCGACCCAACTCGGTAAGCAAGTCCAACATGCTTGACCTGATCTGAGTCTAGGTTTGGCCTAGACTAATCCAGACTGAGTTCGACCCGGTCACAGGTACCAAGTCGACTCAAGTTGGCACTAAGTCGGGTCGGGTGTGACGAGTCTCCAGATGTGGGGATTAGAAAAAAAAAACTTCCCCAATTACACCATGTACATCGAGTAATCCACAGGGAGGGGAATCGAACTCGTGTCTGTGGGGAGCAACCCCACGACCAAAGTCGTTAGCCCAAACTCATAACAGGTAATCCACGGGGAGGGGAATCAAACTCATGTCTGTGAGGAGCAAACTGTAAGTGTTATAGTTTATATCCCTGTCTGTTGTCAAATTTGTGGTGCCAAAATCACTGTTATATATAACTTGCATAAATGAAGCTCTCTCAAGGATCAACATTCATAAACAAGCTAAGCTCACAACAAGTAAAGCTCACAAGTACAAGGATCAATCTTGAATGCAAGAACTGCTCACAAGACAAGACTCAAGCTGCAAGACTTCAAGAAGAGTACAAGGCAGTTTGTAAAGAACTCAAGATTTCAAGATTGAACTACATCAAGACTTCAAGGCTCATACTTCAAGGTCACTAGTTCCTAATGTTTCAATGTCCTTACTTCATGGTTGAGGTTTGACTGACCTTAGGTTGACCTTAGAAGTAGGTCACTTTGGATACATAAATCGAATGTTTATTTTACATAAGTTTGGTCTGTTCTTCGACTAGTCCTAGGCCTTCTTCGACTAGTCCTAGAGTTGCTTCGACCAGTCTAAGAAATTCCTCGATCAGTCGTGAGTTTGTTACAAATTTCGGATAAAATCTGTTAGACTTCGACTAGTCCAGGAATCTGTTCGACCAGTCAAAGGAACAGCGTCGACTGCATCTTCGACCTGTTGAAAATCTTTGACTCAAAATTCAGCGATATTTTTTAGGTTCTTCGACCAGTCGAAGGAGACCTTCGACCAGTAATAGAATGGTCAAAGCTTATCGCGCCTGATTTTTCAAATATCTGTTATTTCTTCGACTAGTCGAAGAGCTCCCTAGACCAGTCGAAGACGCGATCTGCTCACCTATAAATAGTACACGAATCTCAGAAGAAATTATCGAATTAATTAATCCATTCAATCCAATCTTCGTTGAACTTCTGAGAGATAATTTTGTGCACCATCTAAGCTAAGTGTGCTTATTTAATATTCTCTTTCCTTAGCTTTATTTAATTGATTTTGTTTCTGCTATTCCAATCTAATTTGATAAGAGGAATTGTTATTCCCTTTCTTTGGAATCAAAATCAATTAAGGCAAGCCCTATTTGGTTTAATTTAAAATCTATTAGAATTAGAACCATTGTAATTGAGTACTGGACATTGAACTTGGACATTCAATCATCTAGTCTGATTTGGTTCTACCGGGCTGCTACAACGAAGGAGATAATCAGGTATTTTACATTTAATTGTAAATTCCTTTCTGTTTTAGTTTCTTTCAAGATTTGCCAGAAAAATCTTGTTGTATTGGTTATCTGAGGAGAGCCAGGAAAACTCAGAAGTGGGGTTTTTTCATTGTGTAAGCCCACAGACAAATACACAATTGTAAAGGTTTTAGGTGAACCTGCGAAAACCTATTTTGTTAGTGAACGCTAATATCCCTTGTGTGAGGATATTAGGAGTGGAGTAGCATTCTGTGTGGCTGTTGTTTAACAGTTGGTGAACACACAGGCGAACCACTATAATCCCTTGTGTTATGGTTGAATGATTTATACTTCTGATCTTTAATTATTCTTTTGTGGGATGTATGTATGGTGGTGAATGTTGTAATCATTTAATTCAAGCATTGTGAGAATTTTGTAATAGTTTAGAATTTATTTTCTGCTATTCCTTTATCAGCTTGATATTCAATTTCCTTTAAAAGTTATTCCAGCAAGGTTGCCCTACCATTTTTATGGTGTATGGCTGTCCCTAAAACAATACATTTGTGATTACAATTTATTTCAATTCAGTTTGTATTTATTTCTGTATTCCTCTTTGGTTTGAGATTTGATACAAAGATCTTTCTAGAAATAAGGTTGTCCTACCATAAACTCTGGTTTTTGGTGTAAGGTTGTCCTTAGAACAACATTTGTATCAACCTCTCAAGATCTGAATTTTGAGGTTATTTTACTTTCTTGCATTGTGATTTATTTTGGCTATCATATTTTTTTTAATTCCGCTATTATAAGTTTTATTTGGCATTGTCCTATTCACCCACCCTCTAGGACATATAGCTAGGCCTTTTCACAAACCCACGACCAAAGTTGTTCACCCCAACTCGTGATAGCTAATCCATGGAGAAGGGAATCACACTCATGTCTATGGGGAGCAAACCCATGACCAAAGCCATTCACCCAAACTCGTAACGGGTTTTGGGAAGGTTTTTTTTATATATAATGACAAGATGTCCCTGTCCCTGTTCCTTTTGAGAAGTGAAACCTCACATCTTTCGAAGATCTAAGTAAAATGAGAAAAAATGATTGGGGTGGGCTCATCCTTGATTATGTATTTGACCATCCTTCTGTTGGAGGTGAATGATATTCAACATTTAGTGAAGTTGTGTATTGATGTATTAAGTCCAGGTCTGGCCTAGACTAATCCAGACTGAGTCCGACCCAGTCACAGGTACTAAGTCAACTCCAGTTGGCACCGAGTTGGCGGGTCTCCAGATGTGGGGATTAGAAAAAAAAACCTTCCTCAATTACACCACGTACATCGAGTAATCCACGGGGAGGGGAATCAAACTTGTGTCTGTGGGGAGCAAACCCACGACCAAAGTCGTTCGCCCAAACTCATAACAGGTAATCCACGGGGAGGGGAGTCTGTGAGAAGCAAACCCACAACCAAAGTCGTTCACCCCAACTCGTGATAGCTAATCCACGGGGAGGGGAATCACACTCGTGTCTATGGGGAGCAAAACCATGACCAAAGCCATTCACCCAAACTCGTGACGGGTTTTGGAAAGTTTTTTTTTTTAATAACAACAGGGTGTCCCCTTCCCCGTTCCTTTTGATAAGCGAAACCTCACATCTTTTGAAGATCTAAGTAAAATGAGAAAAAATGATTCGGGTAGGCTCATCCTTGATTATGTATTTGACTATCCTTCTGTTAGAGGTGAATGATATTCAACATTTAGTGAAGTTGTGTATTGTGTGCTTAGGGTGTAATTATATGTGTAAACTGTCAAACCCTACTAAGATCATCCTAAAATAGGAAAGACACTTAGCATGAAGATTAGTTTGCCTCGAACAAAAATGCCATTCATAAGTGGTATTTTCAAATAATCTATTTTTTTAGAGATAATAAGTTAATCTGTATATGGAGTTTCATTTATTGATAAAAGGTCATTCTAAAAACAAATTTGGGGCATTTAGTTTTCACCTACTAGGAAATCTTGCTTGAAAATCATTTTTAGTTTAGATTCTTCATACTTTTTTACTTCTTTTTTTTTTTTTTTTTACATTTCTTCTTTATTTATGTCCTTCCTATTTGTTTTTTTGTTTTGTATTTTTTGTCAAAGTAAAACCTAAAACTGACAAAAGAATTTAGCTGTGGCTCATTTCAAATTGCCTTCTTTTTTTCTTTTTTTTTCTTTTTGAGAGAGCTTCATTAAAAAGCCCACGAAATGCGCAAAAGAAAACAACAACCCACCTACCCAATTGAAAAACATGTGAGAGATTAGCAAGATTAACTGGCTTTACATGAGAAGCCCAACCCAAAAAATACATTTAATTTCCCTAACGACCACAACATGCGAAGAACTACAATTCTGAAAACATCTCCTATATGAAAGCAATCTCCACAAAGCTTTCGCCACTTTTCCCACCCCTCTTGAACGCCATGACCACAAAAGGTCCGCAACAGAATTCAGCTTCACCTAAGCTTGTATGGAGAGCATTGAGAAAGTAGTCCCACATCTTTCAAGCAAACATGCAATGAATGAAGAGGTGATTAATTGACTCAGCATCTCGTATACACATTATACATATGTTAGGGAGGGTAAGGGATCTTCTTTGCAAATTATTGATTGCCAACACACTCTTTCTTCCCACAAGTCAAGCGAACATTGTCATCCATGGTGGAGCTCTGATGACCATATACAAAAGAATAGACGTGGTACTTGATCATCTTCCCCATAGTTTCTTCCCCATTAACAATTAAAGGGCATTATCATTGTACATACTGTATCAGCTATTGGAATTTTTGGTAGACCTCATAAATATATTCATGTATACCTTCATACATCTCGTTCATTGAAATTAATTGCCATTTAAAAACATTCATCACAATGAACAATTAAAAGGCACTATCATTTATAGTCATACAAATATGGGCCTTCGACTAGAAATTGGCCGAGTTATTCAAACAAGTATGATTTTTAGAACTCGTCATATACACATGGTTGGATCACTGGAAAGTAGCCCTCTATTTTAAGGAATTTGACAATTGAGAGCGGGCCGGGTTACCCCTTCTTCGACATGATATAAACTTAGCCATATAGAAAGTTTGGTCTTAAAAGTTGGCAAGTCGTTCAAACAAATAGGACTTTTAGAACAAGTCATACACATATGGGCCTTCCCCAAAACATATGAATGGTTTGGATCAATGAAAAAGAGACCTCCAACTTAAAATCGATCATATCATTGAAACAAGTATAATTTTTAGAATTGAAATAAACTTGGTCACACACATACGAGCCTAGTCCCACCTCCCCCGATTGATTTGAATCATTGAAAAGTAGCCCTCCATATTAAGAATACGACCAATTGAGTACAGGCATACTTATATCCCGTTTCGACTTGAAATAAACTTGGTCATAACAAAAATTTGGTGTTAAAAATTGATCGAGTCATTCAAACAACTAGGAATTTTAGGTCATTCAAATACAGGTCTTCCACCCAAATTCAGGAATTGTTTGTATCGCTAAATAATAGCCTTCCGGCATTAAATAGGCCGAGCCGTTCAAATAAGTAAAATTTTTAGTGCGTCGCCTGACTTCAGCCAACCATAAGCCACCTCTTCGGCCCAATTGCAGCTCAAGCGGCCCCAACCATGATATGATGGGGTAAATGTTGCTCCAAATGCAACAATAACAGCAATAACAACAACAATAGACCTTGACCCACTTGTGGGAGCTATTACTCACAACCTGAATATGGCCCCACCAGTACAGCTCGCACATACTCCCATCATGGCCACGACGAGTGGTCTATTTGAGCATTTCCAGAGGCTTAGGCCACCCACTTTTATGGGCACCCAGTGGTCTAAGCCTTTGAAAATGCTCAAATAGACCACTCGTCGTGGCCATGATAGGAGTATGTGAGGGTTGTACTGGTGGGGCCATATTCAGGTTGTGAGTAATAGCTCCCACAAGTGGTTCAGGGTCTATTGTTGTTGTCAAAAATTTGGTGTTAAAAATCGATCGAGTCATTCAAACAACTAGGAATTTTAGAACTGGTCATTCAAATACAAGTCCTCCTCCCAAACTCATGAATTGTTTGTATCACTAAATAATAGCCCCCAAACAAATGAGAATTATTTGGATCACTGTATAGTAGCCCTCCGATATGAAATAAGCTGAGGCATTCAAATAAGTAAAATTTTTAGAAGTAGTCATACACATACGTGCCTTCCTCCCAAACATATGAATGGTTTGGAACATTGAAAAGTAGCCATCCGACTTGAAACTTGCCGAGTCGTTCAAACAAGTATGATTTTTAGAACTATTCATACACATGGGTGGATCACTGGAAAGTAGCACTCCATATTAAGTATTTGAACAATTAAGTACAGGCTGGGTTATCCCTTTTTCGACTTGAAATAAACTTAGCCATATGCAAAGTTTGGTCTTAAAAGTCAGCTGAGTCGTTCAAACAAATAGGATTTTGAGCCATCCCCCCAAACAAAATAATTGTTTGGATCATTGAATAGTAGCCCTCCGACATGAAATCAATCGAGTCATTCAAAGAAGTAAGATTTTTAGAAGCAATCATACACATAAGGGCCTTCCTCCCAAACATATGAATGGTTTGGATCACTAAAAAGTAGTTATTCGACTTGAAATTAGCCTAGTTGTCCGAACAAGTATGATTTTTAGAACTAATCATACACATATGGGTGGATCACTAGAAAGTATCCCTCCATATTAAGGATTTGCACAATTGAGTGCAGGCCGAATTACCCATTTTTTGACTTGAAATAAACTTAGATATATATGCAAAGTTTGGTCTTAAAAGTTAGCCAAGTCGTTCAAATAAATAGGATTTTTAGAACTAGTCATACACATATGAGCCTTCCCCCCAAACACAAATTGTTTGGATCACTGAAGAATAGCTCTACGACTAGAAATCAGTCGAGTCATTCAAACAAGTAGGACTTCTAAAACTAGCCATACACATACGAGCCTAGTCAAATGGATCATTGGAAAGTAGCCCTCCATATTAAGGATTTGGACAATTGAGTAAAGGCCGGATTACCCCTTAGCCATATGCAAAGTTTGGTATTAAAAGTCGGCCGAGTCATTCAAACAAATAAGATTTTTAGAATTAGTCATACATATATGGCCTTCCACCCGAACATAAATGGTTTGGATCACAAAAAAGTAGCCCTCCGACTTGAAATTGGCCAATTCATTGAAACAAGTATGATTTTTAGAATTAGTCACACACATATGGATCCAGTCCCCCCCTCCCTCTGATGGTTTGGATCACTAAAAAGTAGCACTCCAAGTTAAGGATTTGGGCAATTTTGTGCGGGCCTGTTTACCCTTTTTTGACCTAAAAATAGTCCCCTAATCATATGAATGGTATGAATTACCGAAAACTAGCCATTAACATTGCCGATGCCGATTTAGATCACTGAGCATGAGCTAGCTCTTCATATGAGAGGTCCAAATCATCATTAATATGAGCTCAGTCATATGAACAGTTTTATCAAAGAAAATGGGTTGAATCATATGAACAATTAGGATCACTAGAAATAGTCCCCTAATCATATGGATGGTATGGATTACCGAAAACTAGCCATTCACATTGCCGATTTGGATCACTGAGCATGACCTAGCCCTTCATATGAAGGGTTCAAATCATTTGATAATGAGCTCACCACAAAAAAAAAAACAATTCAAAATTAAGAAAACAAGCTATCACCACAACAAAACAATTCAGAATTAAGAAAATAAGCTAACTCATTTGAACAACGTGGATCACTAAAAGTACGTCAGACCATGCGGCTAGGTTAGGTCATGACAAATTTGCCTAAACAACTCAAATCACTAAGAACGGGCAAGTCATTTGAACGGCTTAAATGATAGGAGTTTTGCCCACCCATATTTACAATTGGGATCACTCAAATCACTAAGAAAACAAGCTATTAATAAGTGTTTGGATCAATAAATTGAGCTCAGTTGTAGGAGCAATTTGATAATAGAAAATGGGCCGGCCGAGTCACAAACAATTAGGATCACATGATAGTTCCCAAATTAGATGAATAGTATGAATCACTACAAATTTGCCTAAACAACTAAGATCACTAGGTACAGGCAATTCATCTAAACAGCTTAAATGATACGAGACTGGTCCAACTGTATTTACAATTGGGATCACTCAATATGGACAGAGTAATAAGAGTGTCTGAATCAATAAATTTAGCTCGTCATATGAGCAATTTGATCATAGAAAGTGGGTCGAATCACAAACAATTAGGATCACATTATAGTTCCTGAATTAGATGAATGGAATGAATCACTACAAAATTGCCTAAGCAACTAAAATCACTAAGTACAGGCAAATCATCTGAACACCTTAAATGATACGAGACTAGCCCAACCATATTTACAATTGGGATCACTCAATATGGGCCGAGTAATAAGAGTGTTTGGATCAATAAATTGAGCTCAGTTGTATGAACAGTTTGATCATTAAAAAAATGGGATGACTGAGTATAAGCCAAGTCATATGAATGGTTCAGATCATTGACAACGAACTCATCAAAAACAAAACAGTTTGGAATTCCAAAAATGAGTCAACTCATTTGAACAATATGGATACTACCAGTCAAGTGGGCTCATTAGAAATTGACCTGAAAATATTCTCAACTTGGACCGCAAAAAACAAGCTTGAGAATACGATTGGCCCAATAGTTGAACAACTTAGGGGGTGTTTGGTGCATGTTATTAGATGGGATTAGGTGGGATGGAATTGCATTTGGTCCTGTGCCAATTCCACTCACTGTTTGGGAAGAATGGAAAAGCTTGGAATTAGATTAAATGGAATTGCATTGGGTCCCGTGCCAATTCCACTCAATGTTAGCAAGTTGTGTAGGTCCCACCATGATGTGTGGGCGATATCCACACCATCCAACCATTTTTCGAGATCATTTTAGAGAATGGGCCCAAAAATCAGGTAGATCTAAAGCTCAAGTGGACCCCCACCATAAAAAGCAACCGGGATTAAATACCTACCATTGAAAACTTCTTTGGGGCCACATAAGTTTTGGATCCGCCTCATTTTTAGGCCCATGCCATAAAATAAGGTTACAAAACAGATGAACGGTTGGGATATATGTAATGACCCGAAAAATTTCGTGCTAAGACCGGAGTATTGCCTCTATTTTCCTTACAAGTTATTTATGGGTTAATTAGCGTTAAACTCGATTTCTTGTGAAATTAGCATCAATCACTTTAAATTTGATCTGCAGGACTCAAACCTGTAAAATCGTTAGCGCTATGTTACTCTGAAATCTGGGATTCAATGCTAAATCCAATTGCTCTAAGGAATTTTTAGAAGCTTTGGATCAGACCTAGACCGCGCGTCAAAAGTCCGATAGCGATGATCTTAGACAGTTATGGTCACCATGTTGGACTTGACCATCACCTCAAAAATTAAGTCTAGATATGTCCTGGGTCGATTTGATTGAGTCCGGAGTGAAGAGTGTGAGAACAGTGAGAAATTAAATATGATTTTATGAAATCTGAGTCGTGTCGCTTGCGCGACAATTTTAAGCAATCTGACCATTGGATTCTGACCCAATTTCACCCTCGGATCAGGGAAGATGGCTCAGGTATGTCATAGCGCTTGTGGACCTGATCGAGTTTCGGTGACCGTTGAATTGAGAGTGGTCTGCCATGTCTGATCTGTAAATCCGATCGGTACGAAAACTCAGCCTAATCTAGATTCATGGTCAGTGAGCTTAAGTCCAACTGCACGTGGAGAAAAGACCACCGAAAGTGCTCCGTTGGATCGAGAGAGGCCTGATTTGGTTATAACCTAAGTATACCTTGGCCCTGGGGCTATTTTCATCTATTTTAGGCCTATATAAAGACCTTAAAACCCTCACTCTCTTTTCCATACGAATTTCCTAACCCTAGCTAAGAAAGAGAGAGGAAAAGAGAGAGAAAGTAAGAGAGAAGTTGGTGAATCATTAGAGATTCTTTCTTGTTTCCCTGCATCCTTAAACCATCACTTTTGAATCGTTATTCCGGTGATTCTAAGTTCATCCTTGGGTAAGTTAATCTAACCCTAATTTGTTTAGAGCTTAGAATAGTCTATGTGTTGATGTAGCTCATTTCTATTCTTGCCTTAGGTTATCTAGTCGCCGTTGACGAAGACATATCGTCTGAATCAGTTCGGTGTGCTTTTTCTGGTTTAAGGTGCGGACTATATTCATATAGGTTATGGTTTTCAAGGCTTTCAATGTCAGATAATGGTTTATTATTGTTATGGATGCAATTTCACATGCCAAATGCTATGTTTATTTTGCGTTCCTGATATGTATGTGTTATATTGAGATTTGTGTATTCTATGTATATGTAGGAAGTATCGTATACGTATAAAATATGAACATGTGTTTGCCATGATTATTTGTCGTGTACTTGTGCTAGTTATATGTGTGTCAACTCCTTGGCAAAAGGAATTGTCCAAATGCATGTATTCCAACATACGTCATGTATGTTGAACTATGTAGTCTAAGTGTTTGTAGAAATGTCTGAATGGTCTAAAGTGTAATATATTATCTTATTTGCGGGTGTTGAGAAGCGATTCTTAACTCTCCTATTAGTGTGTATGATTTCCTACATGCAAGTTCTCAAATCCTTCTTTGGGATCTCAAGTGTGTGGAAGCCTCACCATTCTTCTCATTTCTCACATTTCTCTCATTTTCCATGGCCTTATTTGAGTTTATTACGGCCATATTTTCCATCTCCACCTTTCTCTCTTTGATGGGGAAGAAGAGAGCGCTCGTGGATGAAGCCGGGCCTAGCCGCCCAACCCGTGCATGGAGGCCGAGAGGTGCCGCCGCGAGCACGACCGCCACCCGTGAGTTTCAGACCAAGCGGGACCTTGATCCTCAAGCTCCCATTGGAAGAACCTTGTTGACGGAGCTATCTCATGGAGTCTATGAAGGCCGTAGGGTCCTTTTTGAGGCTCATGTAGATCCGCGGCTATTTGGCGAGTTTCTCTTGTTAGAGCGCTTGGAAGGAGCCGGTTGGTGTCCCTTGTTTGAGGGTGAATATCGCGCCAATGCGAGCACTGTTCGATCTTTTTATGCCCTCATTCGTGATCCTTCGCTGGAGCCTCTGCAGTTCAAGATCCCTTGTGGAAGAGATCGGGAGGCCACGATCAACGTCGCTTTGATATCCCGACTCCTGAATGTGCCGCTTGGTGAGGTGCATGCCAGTGAGAAGAATTTGAGCAGTGCGCGCGAGAGGGATTGCCGCACGTGGCTCCTGTGTGGTCGTCTGGTTGAATGGCAGCCTAATAGAAGCCTTCTAGCTACCAACATGACGGACGACTTCCGCTTGCTTCACCACATGTGCACATTCAATGTATATCCAAGGTGGAGCAACCGCAGCGAGTGTACGCACCTGATGATAGATTTTCTGTATCAGGTGGGGCAAGGAGAGAAGCTATGTGTGCCAACGTACATCTTACGTCAGATTATCCTTATCCCTCGTTCGAATAGGATGACCGAATCACTCCCATTTGGCCGACTCATTTGTAAGCTTTCACATGAGTTTGTTATAGGCTTGAGGTAGAAAAGCCGGTACCTGTTCGCTACATTAATGAGACAACCCTAAATCAGATGGACATTGGGCCTCGTCGGCGGCAAGCCTCAAAAAGTGAGGATGAGACAGAGAGCGATGAGGAAGAGAGTTATGGTGAGGGTGGAGCTGAGATTGAAGAAGAAGCAGAGTAGGACGAGGAAGAGGTAGAGGCCCAGGATACGAGTGAGAGTTCTCCTCCAGTGGCACCGAGCAGAGTGCAGATCAATCTGCCAGGGATGCCCGTATCGCTCGGCTTGAGGAGGGTCAGGTTATTCTACGCCAGGATATTATTGATCTTCGAGGCCTTGTGAAGCATAACTTTAAGAAAGTGACTCGAACTCTGAAGTCTATCCTGTGTTGTTTGCAGGATAAGGGTGCCCCGCCTCCATCTCCTGATTCCGACAAGTAGTTGCAGTTGTAGTCGTCCTTTGCTCTGTTTGTTGTTTCTTTTTGTGTGTAGCCGTTGTTGGCATAGTAGTTGGAAGTTGTTTGTTGTTTAAAGTTTTAGATGTTTTAGTTCACATGTTTTCTCTATCGCGATTCATGTAATGTTGCACTTCTTGTATTGCGACAATTTTGTTAAATGAAATGCATGTTGTTTTTCCTTGAGTTGTGATGTAGATGTGTATGGGTTATTTGATTAATCTAGGGAGTGGATCGATTCTTGTTGACCTTTTTGTCACACCTCTTTACCATTACGATGTCATTATGGGTATGGATTGGCTCACGAAGATGCGGGCAGAGATTGATTGTGAAGCTAGGTCGGTGACAATCCATGGACCTAAGGGCGAGATAGTTACTTTCCCAGTTCAGGTCAGTTACCCTTTTCGTCTTGGTTATTATACTTCTCTATTGGAGAGTATTGCTGGATCGGCGTTTGAAAGTACGCCTATAGTTCGTGAGTTTGACGATGTGTTCGAGTCGATTCCTAGATTGCCCCCTCAGCGCGAGATTGATTTTACTATCGATCTCATGCCTTGTGCAGCACCCATTTCTTTACCCACCTATCGTATGCCTCCGAGTGAAATGGAGGAATTGAGAAAGCAGATAGATGGCTAGTTGAATTTTAGTTTTATTCGGCCTAATGTGTCTCCTTGGGGAGCACCTGTCCTGTTTGTTAAGAAGAAGGATGGTTCCTTGCGATTATGTATTGATTATCGCAGGTTGAATCAGGTGACTGTGAAGAACAAGTATCCCTTGCCCAGGATCGATGATTTATTTGATTAGTTAAAGGGAGCACGGTACTTTTTAAAGGTTGATCTGCAGTCAGGGTATCACCGGTTGCGCGTCAAGAATGAGGACGTGCACAAGACCACCTTCAGGACTAGCTTTGGCCATTATGAGTTCCTTGTGATGTCATTCGGTCTTATGAACGCACCAGCCGTGTTCATGGATCTGATGAACAGGGTATTTCGGTCATTCTTGTTCCGATTCGTCATTGTCTTCATCGATGACATTTTGATATATTCTGCGAGTCAGGAAGAGCACGATGAACACTTAAGAGTAGTCTTGGATACTCTCAGGAAGAATCAGCTTTTTACGCAGTTCAAGAAATACAATTTCTGGAAAGAGGAAGTCAAGTTCCTAGGACATGTGGTGTCCAAGGAAGGGATAACTGTCGATCTTGCTAAGGTAGCTGCAGTTTAGGGGTGGAAGTAGCCTGGTTTAGTTACTGAGGTGAGAAGCTTTCTGGGTCTAGCAGGCTATTATCGACGCTTCATACGAGACTTCTCAAAGATAGCCAGACCGTTGTCTCAATTAACACGGAAAGATTTGAAGTTTGCTTGGAATGAGAGGGCGGAGATAGCTTTTCAAGAGCTGAAGGACAAGCTGACGTCCGCCCCTATGCTAGTATTGCTAGAGCAAGGGGTTAAGTATACGATATCTACTGACGCCTCTCGCATTGGTCTAGGTTGTGTCCTTATGCAGAAGGACAGGGTGATTGCATATGCTTCGAGACAGTTGAGGAAACACGAAGAAAATTACCCTACACACGACCTAGAGTTGGCAGCTGTCATTTTTGCATTAAAGCTCTGGGGACATTACCTCTACGGAGAGGAGTTCGAGCTCTTTTGCGACCACAAGAGCCTTAAGTACATCTTCACGCAGCGTGACTTGAATATGAGGCAACGCCGATGGATGGAAACATTGAAAGACTTTAAGTTCAATGTTTCATACCACTCGGGTAAGGCGAACCTTGTGGCAGACTTGTTGAGTCGCAAGAAGACTATAGAGTTTGCCGCTAATGATAGCAGAGTGTGATATGTTGGAGTTTGTGCGAGACTTTGAGCAGAAACTTACGGTGGAAGAGTCGTATGAGGTTATCGCACACATTCGTGTACAACCCCTCATTGACGAGAGGATCATTGCAGCTCAGGCAGATGATGAGTTTTTGGCGAAGATGAGAGAGCAGGTTGGTACAGATGAGGACTCCAAGTGGAGTATTAGTTCAGATGGAGACATACGATTTCGTGGCTGGTTATGTGTCCCAGACATTCCTGACTTGAGACGGGAGGTTCTCGAGTCAGCCCATAATTCTAAGCTTGCGATGTATCCAGGTAGCACCAAGATGTATCAAGATATGAGAAGATCTTATTGGTGGGACAACATGAAGGTTCACATTACTAAGTTTGTATCTCGTTGTCTCACTGCCATCAGGTCAAGGCAGAGCATCGCCGACCTCCTGGGCTGCTTCAGCCCATGCCCATAGCAGAATGGAAGTGGGACTTCATCTCTATGGATTTTATTTCAGGGTTACCGAGAACGAGGAAGGGACGTGACTCTATTTGGGTGATCGTCGACCGATTGACGAAGTTAGCTCACTTCTTACCGATTAGAGTCACAAACTCTGCAGACGAGTTGACTAGATTGTACATCAAGGAGATTGTACGTCTGCATGGAGTTCCCTTAGAGATTGTGTCTGACAGAGGCACATGTTTCACATCTATCTTCTAGACTCGTATCCAGGAAGCGATGGGTGTGAAATTGAAGTTCAGCACTGCGTTTCATCCGCAGACAGATGGGCAGACGGAACATGTGAATCAGATTCTGGAAGACATGTTACGAGCTTGTGTTTTGGATTTCAAGGACAGTTGGAATGATTGTCTCCCTTATGCGGAGTTCGCGTATAATAACAGTTTTCAGGCGAGTATCGGCATGGCTCCCTACGAGGCATTGTATGGTCGCCCGTGCAGAGCACCGCATTGCTGGGCAGAAGTTGGCGAGCGTAGTTTGATTGGCTCGGAGTTGGTGCAGGCGACTTCAGAGAAAGTTGACATTATTCGACGTCGACTTCTGACAGCCCAGAGTAGGCAGAAGAGTTACGCTGATACGAGGCGGCGACCGCTTGAGTTTAAGGTTGGAGACCATGTATTTCTTAAGGTTTCCCCTATGAAGGGAGTTCTGCGGTTCGGTAAGAAGGGAATGCTCACGCCGAGATTTATTGGTCCATTTCAAATACTAGATCGAGTGGGAGCGGTAGCATACTGCCTTGCTTTGCCCACACCACTTGCGGGCGTGCATAACATATTTCATGTTTCTATGCTGAAGAAGTACGTTCCTGATCCTTCGCATATTATCAGTTGGGAGCAGGTGCAGTTGAGCGAGGATGCCACATATGTACTGCAACCGATGCGTATCCTAGACAAGAAGGAGCAAGTATTGCGTAGCAAGGCCATCCCTCTTGTAAAAGTACTATGGACGCATCATAGTGAAGAAGAGGCTACTTGGGAGACTGAAGCTGAGGTCAGAAAGAGCTACCCTCAGATCCTTGAGGAATATGAGAAGGTACAAATTTTGAGGATGAAATTTTTCTTTAAGGGGGGTAGATTGTAGTGACCCGGAAAATTTCGTGCTAAGACCCGAGTATTGCCTCTATTTTCCTTAGAAGTTATTTGTGGGTTAATTAGCGTTAAACTCGATTGCTTGTGAAATTAGCATCAATCACTTTAAATTTAATCTGCAGGACTCAAAACCTGTAGAATCGTTAGCGCTATGTTACTCTGAAATCTGGGATTCAACGCTAAATCCAGTTGCTCTCGGAAATTTTTATAAGCTTTGGATCGGACCTGAACCGCGCGTCGAAAGTCCGATAGCGATGATGTTAGATAGTTATGGTCACCATGTTGGACTTGACCATCACCTCAAAAATCAAGTCTAGATGATGTCCTGGGTCGATTTGATTGAGTCCGGAGTGAAGAGTGTGAGAACGGTGAGAAATTAAATATGATTTTATGAAATCTGAGTCGTGTCGTTTGCGTGACGATTTTAAGCAATCTGATCATTGGATTCTGACCCAATTTCACCCTCGGATCAGGGAAGATGGCCCAAGCATGTCATAGTTCTTGTGGACCTAATCGAGTTTCGGTGACCATTGAATTGAGAGTGGTCCGCCATGGCTGATATGTAAATCCGATCGGTATGAAAACTCAGCCTGACCTAGATCCATAGTCAGTGAGCTTAAGTCCGACCGCACGTGGAGAAAAGACCACCGGAACTGCTCCGTTAGATCGAGAGAGGCCTGATTTGGTTATAACCTAAGTATACCTTGGCCCTGGGGCTATTTTCATATATTTTAGGCCTATATAAAGACCTTAAAACCCTCACTCTCTTTTCCATACGAATTTCCTAACCCTAGCTAAGAAAGAGAGAGGAAAAGAGAGAGAAAGTAAGAGAGAAGTTGGTGAATCATTAGAGATTCTTTCTTGTTTCCCTGCATCCTTAAACCATCACTTTTGAATCGTTATTCCGGCGATTCTAAGTTCATCCTTGGGTAAGTTAATCTAACCTTAATTTGTTTAGAGCTTAGAATAGTCTATGTGTTGATGTAGCTCATTTCTATTCTTGCCTTAGGTTATCTAGTCGCCGTTGACAAAGACATATCGTCTGAATCAGTTCGGTGTGCTTTTTCTAGTTTAAGGTGCGGACTATATTCGTATAGGTTATGGTTTTCAAGGCTTTCAATGTCAGATAATGGTTTATTATTATTATGGATGCAATTTCACATGCCAAATGCTATGTTTATTTTGCATTCTTGATATGTATGTGTTATATTGAGATTTGTGTATTCTATGTATATGTAGGAAGTATTGTATACGTATAAAATATGAACATGTGTTTGCCATGATTATTTGTCGTGTACTTGTGCTAGTTGTATGTGTGTCAACTCCTTGGCAAAAGGAATTGTCCAAATGCGTGTATTCCAACATACGTCATGTATGTTGAACTATGTAATCTAAGTGTTTGTAGAAATGTTTGAATGGTCTAAAGTGTAATATATTATCTTATTTGCGGGCGTTGAGAAGTGATTCTTAACTCTCCTATTAGTGTATATGATTTCCTACATGCAAGTCACATCCTTTGTTCTTTAAGTTCAAGCACTACTTATGTTGAAATCCATGTTAAGTTGATATTCTTCAAATGCTCACATACTAAATGATTTGAATTGTTGTTCCATTACTGTTCAAAATTGTATATGCATATCTGTTATAATGGAATGTGTTTGGGACTATGAAATAGTCCAGGAAAACGGTAATCGGCCTTGAGTTTGTGGCTGAGGTTACTTTCGCCATAAATGACGTGATTTGACGAACCCGAGTCGTATTAGAGTTGTCGGCAGTGGTTTGGCCACACGGAGTGTTTGCGCACTCTATGTCGTCCAACCCAATATGCGCTCGTGCTAGTCGAGTTCGTCAAGTAAGCCGATTGTCCGATGTATGTTCACCATGTATGGATGCTATTATTTGAATCTAGGGTACCAAACTTATCGATGAAATCCCGTTAACCGTTATACCTTGATCCGCTAAGACTCATGAGCAGGACATGGTGGTATGGGACACCGTGGTCGAGCTGTCGGCCTACGATGGGGTAACGAGCCTCCCCGTAGTGACCAATGAGCACACCAGACTCGTGAGCCGATTATGGTGGTATGGGACACTATATTCGTGCTGTCGGCCTACATTGATTGGTAATGAGCCCTTTGTAGTGACCTCGAGCATACCTTGATACTGCATTAAGGTGATGAACCTTAGAGTAGTAACGAAGGTATGATAGGCGTGCATTGATTGGTGACGAGCCCTTTGCAGCGACCTAGAACCATATGATCATATGAGATGGCCTAGGACTGGCGACCCTAGAATGGATCACTGTGTGAAAATTGATATGAGGAAGGTACCTTAGCTTCCCAATCCTGTTGTATGAAAAGGACTAATAACAACTTGGTAATCATGTTCATGTACCGCATTGCATGTGCGTGGAAGTCGTTGGCACTGCGGGAGGTTGTCATGCGTAACGTAAGATGAAGACGCTGAGGGAGTGCAGGCGAGGGCATGCATCATTTATACATACATCCTTGCATTAACAAGAGTACTTTAGACTTGTTTAATTGTATTGCCTTATCATTACTGCTTGATTGATTTGATATCATGTTAACTTTTATGGTATTGTTCCACTGAGTTGATCACTCACTCCCGCTTTCTGGGGCGGTGTTTCAACACCAACCAGACTCTGTCTTAGATGTAGATGTTGGCGCGACCCCTGAGGCAGAGCAGGAGTTCGAGGATGATGAAACCGCCTTTTCTTTTATGCAGTTCTCAGGCGGGTTCATGTGAGCCATGTCCTGATATGCGGGGATTCTCGATTTTCTTTTGGAATAGATAATTTCATTTTGATTCTTGTATTTTTGAGAGCAACACTTGTAAGTATGACCTAGCATGTATACGTATTTCAGGGACTTACACATGTACACATATATTTCTCTAAGTCTTCCGCTTGCGTCCTTCACTTATCCCTGAATTATGTTTACAGTTTGGCTTAATCTATTCCATGTTTTATGTACTCTTACAGACAACATACATCCATTATTAAATATGTTGCATAAGTGATGTTTTGAAACTCGAGAGCTGAGTTATGCTCGACCCCCGAATTTCAGAGCGTTACAATATAACACAATGTGTTATTCTCAATAGTTTCAAATGATGGTGGGTATATCCATTCAATGTACTACCGTATTACAAACATAGCATGGAATTAAGCTTATCCCCTTGGTACCAGAGGACAATCCCCGCCATATGTAATAATTACGTTTTTTTTATCCCATCCCACCTAATCCTTCCCAATACCATGCGCCAAACACCCCCTTAGATGATGGAATACTCATCATCGTCTAACCATATTAACAATTTGATTCGGTTAATACGAGCCAAGTCATATGATGTTTGGATGATTAAAATGAGCTTAGTCATATGAACAGTTTCATCATTCAAAATGAATTGAGTCATGCAAACAATTCTGATCACTAGAAAGTCACCCAATCATATGAATGTTGTGGATCACTAAAATCAAGCCCTCCATACTAACAATTTGAAACATTGGGACAAATCATATGAACAGTTCGAGTCACAAAAAATATGCCCAACCATCTATATGGGTTGAATCATAGGAAATTGGCCCAACCATAATAACAACCTAGCTAAACACAAGTATGGACATATAGTTGACCTAATCATATAAACAACTCCGATAACCGAAGATTGGCCAAATATATGAACAATTGGAACAATTATTGTGGCCCCAATCATAAGAATGGTTTGGATCATTAAAAAATAGCTCATTTATATGAATCGTTCAGCCATTAAAAAATGGCTTGAATCATACAAACAATTTGGATAACTAAAAAATAGTCCCAATCATATGAATAATATGAATCATTGAAGACTAGCCCTCTAAATTACTGATTTGGATCATTGAGTATGGGACTAATCATATGAATTGTCTACAATACTGAAAAATAGCCCTCCATATTAACGATTTGTACCACTGATTACCAGCCTAATAATATCAATTGTTTGGATTATTCAAGATTAGCTCACCCAAACATAATAGTTTCAAATGCAGAAAACAGGCCAATTCATCTACATAGCACGGATCAATAAAAATAGGCTAATCTATGTGGTCAAGTTGGATCACTACAAATTCACCCAACTATATTCACACCTTGGATTGTTAAATACATGTGTACGTCGTGGATGATTTACACAATCATATGAACAGCTTAAACAATGGAAGACTAGCCCAACCACATTTAAGATTTGGATCAAATTAGTACGGACCTAGTAATAAGAGTGTTTGGATGATCAAAAAGAGGATAGTCGTATTAGCAGTTTGATCATAGAAAATGGGCTTAGTCACACTAATAATTAGGATCACTATATATAGTCCCCCAATCATATGAATGGTGGTGTGGATCACCAAAAACTAGCTCTTCACATTATCACCAAGTATGGGCCTAGTCATATGAATGGTTCAGATCACTAACAATGAGCTCATCCAAACAAAATAGTTTAGAATTCATAAAATGGGTCAATTCAATTCAACAGCATGAATCATTAAAAATAGGCCTAATAGTGGGAATAGGTTGAGTGTATGATTGGCCCAATTTACATATGCCTATAGATGATGGAAGACACGCCCAACCATATTAACGATTTCGACCACTTAATACGAACCTGATCATATGAATGTTTTGATGATTAAAATGAGAGGGCATAACCATATGAATGTTTTGATAATTAAAATGAGCGGATTCATATGAACAGTCTGATCGTAGAAAAACGGGTCAAGTCATACGAACAATTAGGATCACTATAAAGTCCCCAAATCATATGAATGGTATGGATCACTGAAAACTAGCCCTCCACATTACGATTTGAATCATTTATTATAGGCCTTGTCATATCAATGGTTTAGATAATTAATATAGGCCCATACAAACAAAACAATTTAGTATTCAGTAAATGGGACAAGTCATATGAACTATTTGGATCATTAAAAATAGGCTCAACCATTTATACAGGTTGAATCACTGAAAATTAGCCCAACCATAATAATGACTTGGATCCCTAAACATGGGTCTAGGCATATAACTGGCAATCAGATGATCAATCATCAACATCCTAACGATCCACACGACACAGAACATTGGACAACCAATCACTGCAAATCACTGATATGTAAAGTTAGCCTACTCTTATTTTTAAGAATATTCAAATGGCATCAAACATTAAATGGAAACAACACTGAATAACTAGGACAAAACAAAATTTTGATTCAAAGCGGCAAAGAAATGTAAGATCCACATACCTCTGCAGCACTAATTTTATTTAGTTGAGAAACAGTCTTCCAAGTCAACCTCATCACCCAAGTTCATCTTAGATGTGCACATCTGTAAAGAGAATCCACAAATAAATAGTAGTTAGCCTATGATGAAAGTAAACTGTCCACCATAGCCAAGAAAGCAAAAGAATAGTAAAATGGGATTTGCAAACTCCACAGACATATATACCAACCCATCTACCCACTTCCTCATGTGCCAATGTGGCACATGTAAAGATCCAAACCATCCATCCGGCATAGGACTGTCAGCCAGCTTTGGTTCGGGTGCGGGGATACCCATACACATTCCTACTAATGGGTAATGCCCCCATACCCAGACCCCTATTGTCAGGCCCAAAATGGGCACCTATACCATACCCATTGTAGGGTACTAGGTACCCATTAGAATATCACATACCCATCTATGATTTGAAATTTTTCAAAGACAAAAAGAAAGAAGGAAAAAAAGAAAAAGAAAAAGAAATCACACCATTAATTTAAAAGCTTAGATTTTAAAGCATAAAAATAAAATATCAAAAAACATGTGTTTTTAGAATCTAATCGCAATAAGGCAGACACCTAACCAAACTTGATTAGGTTTGCTTATTCCACACACTTCCACATAGGTTTTATTAGAATCTAACCATAGTTAGTTTGAAATTTAACCAAACTCAATTATGTTGAATAGATCTGCTTTATCCCACAAGCACTTCCACACATGACCACACATCCTAACTTGGACCATTTGTGAGACATCCAAGCTGTGCATATTGTCAGAGATCCAAGCTGTGCATCATAGGGTTCCACATTTAGATGACATTTCCCAAAAGGCCCGCATACTCATCGTTAGACAGTAAATGCACAAAAACAGACGGTTTAGAAAAATTCTAATGGGTGATTCTCAGCATGTGTGTGCACTTGAGAAGTATGATTGCCACCAACTGATTGGTTGGGATTAGTCGATAATGTTCACTTTTTGACACATCCTTATATGTGTTGGAATATTAAGTGAGTAAGGTCATTTTTTTAAATATGATATTAGTAGGGCTTATTTGAAAATATTGTATAAAGTGGGCCGTTATGATGTAATAAAGGAAAAAAAAACCTACATATATATTTAATAAGATAATCGAGAGATCCCACATTCTCTCTCTCTTTCTTCAAACCCTCTCTCACATTTTTCTCCCATCTCTCTCACATTCCTCCTTTTTGGTTCTTTCATTCTTCATGGTATCAGAGCCTTGATCGATCCAACCTCTGTGCAAGACCAACATACATCGGATCCTCCTCATCCTACACATTTTTCTCCCATCTCTCTCACATATATCCTCTGGATTACTGGCTACTCCATTTGTCAAATCTACAGAACAACTGGCAAACATGTTAACAAAGGCTCTCAACTCTCCCATGTTACAAGAAATCTCTAACAAGTTGGGTATAATGGACATTCATGCACCAACTTGAGGGGGAGTATTGGAATATTAAGTTAGTAGAGTCATTCCTATAAATATGATATTAGCGAACGGGCTTATTTGCAAATATTGTATAAAGTGGGCTGTTATGATGTAACAAAGGTAAAGCCGTACATATATTGAATAAGATAATAGAGAGATCCCATGTTCTCTCTCTCTTTCTCTGAACCCTCTCTCTCACATTTTTCTCCCATCTCTCTCACATTCCTCCTCTTTGGTTCTTTCATTCTTCAATATGTTCCTCGGCTGAGAGTTTGAATATGAAGCCGATAGTTCTTTGATTGAGACAGTTGATGAATGGGTTGCCCCAAAAATATCTCAAAATGGAAGTCTCTCTTAATCTTAACTCTTACCCTTAGATCATTTGGATACTACTCACAATTAAACATACATCTAGATTGGAGATGCAAACACACATGAGAATTCCATACATACATCATCGAGTTTGGACTAGGTTTGCGTATGGGTATACCCATGCCCAGCTTGTTTATTAATCAAGATCATAAAGAAAACACCCATTTGGATCTTCTTATCCTGCACAGACTTCCACAGATGGCCATGCATCCTAACTTGGACCATTTGTGAGACATCCAAGCCATGCATCACAGGGTTCCACATTTACAACTTAAACTAGTGGTTGAGTGGATCTGCTTATCCCACACACACTTCCACACATGGCCACGCAAATCCGACAACAGAAAATTGTAGACTATTAGTAAAGAATACAAAACAATTATATTCAAGAATAACATTAGCCTTTGCTATTGTCAGAGATCCAAGTCGTTCATCATAGCATTCCACAATTACAACTTAAACAATTGGTTGAGTGGATCTGCTACTTATCCCACATGCACTATATACACAACATTCAAAAGTTCAGCCACACATAATAACATGAATCAAAAGGGCAAGAAATAAGTACAACCAAAGTACATCTAGTTAGAAGAACATCAATACCAAGCAGGAAAAGGCATTATTACAACTTACACTATTGGAGTTAATGTAGGATTACTGAAACAGCTAATGCAATACCTAACTAAATCACCCATCAATTTTGATATATTGATAAGATTCCTCAGTCTCAAAAAGGAACCAGGACTTGAGATACCATTTTAGCGGACAGATGACAGAGGATATAAACACCATGGAGCGTTATAGCAATAGTCTAGGGACATTCTTAAGAAGAGATCAGGGCTCATGGCATCATAGTTACCAAAATGAGTCATGTTGTTTTGGATTCAAACAAAGAAGCAGATGTTCTTGTGAAGATGGTGGTGATAGATTAGTAGTTGGGAATTGCACTCCCTTTTGTTGTTCGTCTTGTATTCTCTTATCTCAAATTTTTCTTTCCTTTCTTCAATAAAGTTTTTATTGATGCGAATAATAAAGTTTCTACATAGGAAACAGTGGTGATTGACCGTTAATGGGCCACAAAAGTTTTGGATCAAGGTGATATTTATTTTCCCCTTCATCTAGGCTTATGTGACCTTATCAATAGATTGGATGGCAAATAAACACCACAGAAACATTAAGGTGTGCCCCAAGAGTTTTTAATGGTAGGACATTCAGTCACACCTAAGATTTGAATTATTTTAAAAAAAATTATTATTTTTAAGATGGAGAATGTGGATATATAAAACACATATATTAAAGTGGGCCCCATGGTAAGGGTGATGACATGATCACGTGACCGTGGGGGCATATTAGGCATAAGCATAAAATTAAACAGATTCAAATTTCAGCACCACACCACGGGAACCATGGTGATTGTACACCATTAAAATAATTTCTTATAAGCTATACCTTTTGATCAGGCATATATTTGTGTTTTCCCATCATCCAGGTAAACAGAAGGTTGAATTACAAACAAAAATTAAGGTGAGCCTTGAGAACTTTTTAATGGTGGGTATTCATTCAATCACTATTATTTCTTGTGGTGTGGTCCACTAAAGACTTGGTTTACAGAGCCACTATGCATCGGCTATGGAAGATCTATTTGGAATACATTTGAGGATTTTATTACTGTTCAGACCCAGCATCCATGGACCTATTCAGGGGCAGATCTTGACCGCCCATTCATGGACATCCAGTTCCAGATTAGGGCCACTAGGTGCGATTCCACATCTAGATTCCATCTAGGGATGATGGCGGCATAGATTGCCATTGTTGCCAACCCATGGATTAATGAAAGAGTTTATAATAGCTTGTAAAGGGGAAGGGAGAAGACCCTACTGCTACCAGCAACCTTGACTAACAGCTACGCCATTGGTTTTTTGAGTGGTTGTCGGATTCCAGAAAATCGACATGGGGTTAAACCCCATGAAGGGCGACCCCGTGAGGTTGACTTTCCCCCTATGTCTTCCTCACTTTTCGGCATCCAGCAGGGTTAGCGAGAATTGTCATTGTCGCGGCTGTAACAGTTCCCCAAAATCCATACAGAGCAAAAAAAAAAAAAGAGGAAGGGAGAAGATTTTTCGAAATGCTCACATAGTCACATCACGATTAGTAGCCATGGACGCCCTTTTTTAAAAGGAATATCAGATTCATTCAAGGCCAAATCTCTCTGATGAGGTCATTGTGCGGCCGTCCATCTTCTCCAGAACTGTGTGGCTGCTGAACTCTCTTCATCGACAGGGGATTCGATAGAGAGTCAGATGATGTCATCACATCCATAGGATTCCAGGTCTTGGAGGTTAGATGGGGAGATGAATGGTGGGCCATTGATTGATTGAGAGAGCTCTGAAACCGTAGAAAAATGAGAGAGATCGCTCCTTTCTTGGGACAACGGAGTCGGATGCACTATGTTTAAACGAGAAAATGAAAAAGGAAAGTGATTTTTTGTGAATCCTACCGTTATAAGCTTATTTCTTATAGGTGGGATTGACCACGTTGTCTCCCTTCATGACACGTGGAGTAAGAATAGAGATACTACCAATATAAGGCTCTTTCTTAACTATTAAGCTGTCTTTCTTAACTATTAAGTAAGAATAGGTGGGCCACCGTAATTTTTGTGAGGCCGCAGATTAAATACAGAAGAGGTCAGTGGCCAAATCGCTATTGAAGTGACATCACCAAGCTCTGTGGACCCAACTATGATGCATGTGTTGTATCCATACCGTCCAACCATTTGTAAAGATCATTTTATGGCGTGAGAAAAAGAATGAGATAGATCTAAAGTTCAAGTGGACCCACCACAGAAAACCGTGGGGTCAGTCATAGCCATCGTTGAAACATTTATAGGGCCCACCATGATGTATTTTTTATATCCAACCTATTCATAAGTTAACATAGAGACAAATGAAGTGAAAAAAAAATATAAGTTTGATCCGAAACTTTTGTAGCCCGTAAGAAGTTTTGAACAGTGGATGTCACTGTCCCCACTGTTTTCTATGGTGGGGTCCACTTGAACTTTAGATCTATCTCATTATTTTTCTCATGCCATAAAACAATCTCTCCAAATGGATGGATGGTATGGATATAACACATGCATCTTGGTGGGGTCCACAAAGCTTGGTGATATCACTTCAGTAGCGATTTGGCTACTGACCTTGTCAGTATCTAATCTGCCCCCTTTTTGTGAATCCTCCCTGTTCATCCCTTTTTGAGGTCACATGGCCCAAAAATTAAAGCATATCCAAAAAAAAGTGGGCAACAAAATGGAAGGATCCATAGTTATGTTTATATACCATCCATTCTACGTAATATAATGACGTTATGAACAGGATGAACTGAAAATACAAGAAAATTAGCCTAATACAAAACTTAATGTGCCCTAATACATACATGTACATTAGACTGTTCAACTGACCAATTCTTATTCAACCTTACGGATGGTCTATTTCTCGAAAAATGCAGTAAATTGGTGTTTCAACACATTCAATCCGTAAACAAATTTGAGGAACATTTCTCTAAATATATTGACAATCCAAACAAGGCCATGCATAGGACAGTATGCCAAATGGTGTACTTTTGGGCCATAGCTCTCACTATGGAGATGACCTCTGCCAAAAATCAGGACCATACACTCTTCCAAATGTACACACATGCACATTAGACTGCACTGTTGGCAAGTATTTTTAAACCATTGATTGTTTTCACGCACGGGTACCCAGCCTAATTTTTGCACCAGTTCACCTACATGGTTGCGTCCACCTTATGCACAAAACAGATCTCCCATGCATGTGCCAGGTTGGCATGCGGTGCTGAATGAGAATGTGAGTTTTGGTAAGATACACTTGGGGCTAGCAACCTTCATGTAAACTGAAACCAGAATCAAGATATAAAGGCAGTGGTTTGTTTAGCCCATGTGCATGTGGAGCCCTGCCCATCCACGCTGATGTTCACGCACAAGCAAATACAGCACACACACGGCACATGAGCTTCCTATCAGGTCAGGTGGGCCTCACTATTTGGATCAATTGCCTAAACATCTGGTTGTTTCAGTCAAGTGAGTCATAGAGCGTAGTTAAAGACTCAGTGAGTTGACCAGACTCGTTCAGCCCTGAGGCGAGTTGCGATTCATCTAAGTTTGGGGCTGAATAGGCCTGACTCACCCAATTCATTCGTGACTTAGGGGCCTGACCCTTGACATCGACCGAATCAGGTCTGACCAAGTCCAAGTCAACTCATGCTCATATCAGACTCGTTCGAGTCCTAAAAGCATACCACAGCGTACAAAACCAAGGGGCCGTAGTCTTCCCTTTTTTATACATTGTGGCACCTCTCAGGAGTGAAACAACCTGCGGTCTAAGACAGCAGGACTAATCAGTGTGGCCCACCTAATGGAAACCTCAATTCTCGAACACATGCATCAAATTGGCACGTGTGCTTGAGTGTGAGAGCAAGGCCAGACACAAATGTGTCGACTCAGCAAACCTTTCTATATGCGAAGGGGATTTCATTGACTCTACAACACCATTTGATATAAAAATAGCAGACATTTGATTAATTAGAAATCTTCCACTCGCGGATGACGAAATGCAGTCCATTGTCATACTTAACGGATGACCTTCCAATGGTGCCTCTCCTACACAAGAAGCCCCACGCCCTTTGTGGAGAGGTACGATCCTAGCCGTGTAAGATCGCTTCCATTATCTGCAACCAAAACCAGTAATAAAATGGATTGCGATCAGGAAAAAACAAAGATGCAATAATCACATGAATCAGAGAAATGGAGAAATAGAGAAATTTCTAGAAGAGAGAGAGAGAGAGAGAGAGAAACCGAGAGAGGCAAGAACGTGAGAAAATTTCAACAAAGACTGGTGCACTACACACTTACAGTACGCTTGAATCATTCTCTCAATGGCGATGAGAGAGGGAAAGAGGTTTTCAGAGAGAGAAGAGAGGGAGGGGAAGGAAGGTAGAGGTTTTCAGAGAAAAGGAGAGAGAGAGAGAGAGAGAGAGAGAGAGAGAGAGAGATGGCTTTCTTGGCTAGCAAGAAAGACCCTCATATATATATGTATATATAAGTGAAGACCACCGGCCATTGAAGGGTTATTTGGTCATTTAAGAAAAAAATGAGTAATTAGGAAAGTGAAAACAACTGCGGCCGTTTTACATGCCTGAACGTGTGCCGAGCTCTTTCTTGGAACGTGATCGCTCACACGTGTTATCACACAAGTGTGGAGATCCATGCCGCTCATTACGTGTGCTTGTAATGAAATGAGTTTGGTGGGATCAGATCGGTCTGATCGTCAGGTAACAGACACATAGCAATAAAAGGGGTTTTAACATAAAAAGACCAATGTTGCGAATTGAATTTGCACTTGTGGTCCACCGGATCAGGTGACGTGCTATCTTGGGTTAGCGTTTTTTCATGGTGGGTTCATTCATTCAATGTGTCATGCTTACCCAGGCTGCATGCAGGCTACCGATATCGATGCTCCTGCTGAGTAGCAGTCTTTTTCTGCAACCCCAGGTCATACGTATTTGCCATTCCACTTCTTTTACCTACACGTGTTGTGTCGTAAAATGATTAAAAGATTTCGAGTCGCGCTATGGTCAGAAGATTTTGACAATTGGCGTGGGGCGGGGAAGACACTAGTTACACTTTCCCATTTTGAATTCATTACACTGTGCGCCTTAGAGAGCGGATTTGTTGTGGTTGGGTAAACCGGAGCAGATTCAGTGAGACCCCGGGCTCACACAAGACGGTGCGGCCCTTGCTGTAGGGCCACCTTGATATATGTAGGATCAGGTAGCGTAATCCAGATCTGAATTATTTTCGAGTCGAATCCGGGTAAGCCCTGTTCCAAACCGACCCGATCCGAAACCAGATCCGATTGGATCCGATTCAGACCGACCCGATCCGGACCGTATATATTAATGTGTGTATATATATATATAACTTTTACCGCTTAGAATTTAGGTTCGGCGCCAAAAAATCCCGCACAATGTACTCTCTATTTCTCTCTATCTCTCTAGATTTGTGATTCTCTCTCTGTATGTCTCTCTATTTTCTCTATATTTGTGATTCTTTCTCTGTATGTCTCTCTATTTTTGTTGAAGAAGAAGGCAAGATATCTCTGCTGGAGAGAGATATATTGAGATCTTGTGTATGAAAGAGAGAAAGAAGGAAAGAGAAAGAGAGTCACAGGTATGTTTTATATCCAAATCGTCCATCCATTTGGCAAGCTTATTTTAAGGCTTTGGATATTCATCAATTTTAAGTTCAACCACTAAAATGATATGGAAAAACGAATGGACGGCGTGGATAAATCATATGCATTCAGGGTGGGCCCCAACAATGAGGTATAATAAGAGGATTCGCCGGTGTACCACGGAAACAGATTGGCTACTCCCCCTAACACCAACCAATGGCTGGTTGTCGGTGCTCTCTGGGCCCCACCATGATGTATTTGTTTCATCCACGCCGTCCATATATTTTTAAAAAACATTTTAAGGCCTGAGACCAAAGATGAGGTATATCTCAATCTCAAGTGGACCACATTAGAGGAAACAGTTTTGAATGAGTATCGACCATTCAAAACATTTTGGGGCCATAAAAGTTTTGGATCAAGCTGATTTTTGTTTTTTCCCCTTTATCTGAGCCCGTATGACCTAATCAACAGATTGGATGTCAAATAAATAGTACAGTAGGCCTTAAGAGGATTTTAATGGTGGATATCCAATAACTATTGTTTTCATGTGGGGTGGTCCACCTGAGATTTATATATCTCTCGATTTTGGGATCAAGCACTAAAATGATCTTTAAAAATGGATGAACGGAATGGATGAAACACATACATCATGGTGGGGCCCACAGAGTACTAACCACTAGCCACGGGGCGGGTGGCAAGGGGAGTAGCCAATCCGTACACACAAGCTAGCTATAGGTACGTGTCGTGCCAAGGTGGACGTGGATTTCCACGAAAGGAAGTTCCTGCGTTGGGAACCCATGTGGGACCCACTGCGATGTTTGTGTGAAATCCTCCCCGTCCATACGTTTTGTGAGTTCATTTCCGCACATGAGGCTAAAAATGAACCGTATCCAATGCGCAAGTGGGCCGAAAAAGTGATAATTGAACGTCCACAGTTGAAATATTCATGGGGCCACAGACGTTTTGAATCATGCTAATATTTATTTTTTCAGTTCATACCAGTAGGAATGACGTTATTAACGGTATGGATGTCATGTAAACATCACCGTCGAACCCAGGGAGGTTTCAACAGTAGGAATTTACCTAACCACCTTTTCCTTTAATACGGCCCACTTAAGTCTTGGATCCTGCTCACTTTTGGTCTCATGTTCCAAAATGATCTCAAAAATGGATGAACAGAGTGGATTCCTTAAAAACATCACGGTGGGCCCCACCTACGATCCCAACACACCAGTGTGTGAAATGCTTTCGCAGGAAATCTGCGTCCCTGCTTAGCATGCTATGCACATCAGGCCAGTTGTTTTCTCGAGCTCCGAGTTGTAGGAATGGCTCAAATGAGATCCACGGTACATGGAAGCCACGATGATGTATTTAATATATCCATACCGTTTATCCATTTTTTGTGATCATTTTAAAGCATTTGGAAAAAAAATGAATCATATTTAAAGCTTAAATGGACCACACCGAAAATAACAGCGAGGATAATGATTTTCACCATTGAAAAATTAGATCCTTAGCCAATCCAATCTGACTCGGTTTCCTTGACTGAGTCAGACTCAGTTCGGGTCAGGCCAAACATGTAACGGATCTGTTTGGGTAAAGTGTTCTGGACTCAGTCGTGGATCGGGTCAGGTTCGGATCGGTCCAGGCATCTTTTGGACCACATTGAGTTGGGCCAAATCCGATCCGACTCGGTCCGATGCCCAGCTCTAGGCCAGGGTAAACCAGAGCGGATTCGGTGAGACCCCAGGCTCACACAAGACGGTGCGGCCCTTGCTGTAGGGCCACCTTGATATATGTATTTTGTATCCATGTCGTCCATCCATTTTCCAGATTATTTTAGGGCATTATCCTAAAAAATGAAGTAGATCCAATTACCGGGTGGACCATAACATAGGAAATAGTGATGATTAACCATTAATGGGCCATACAAGTTTTAGATCAAGCTTATATTTATTTTCCCCTTCATTTGGGCTTATGTGACCTTATCAACAGATTGGATGGCGAATAAACACCACAGGAACATTAATGTGTGAGAAGTTTTTAATGGTAGGACATTGAGAAATTTACCACTGTTGACCCCACCTTTTATCCAGTGGTTTTTATGAAGCAAACCAAACTTAACATACCAACTTAGACCTGCACGTGCGGAGACCCAATTTGAGGATGAAAATACCCCTCCTTTTTCACTGCCCTTTGCACTGCTGCTTTCATTGCCATTTCTTTCACCCCCTTTCCTCAATCTGTTTCCAGTAAGAAAGACAAAAAACCCATTTTTTGGGGCCCTCTTCTTATCAGCATTTTGTCTTCTTCTGAAAATGGTCAGTCTAGTGAAGAAAGCACACACCACAGGTATATTTTAAACTTAGTTGGGCCCACATTGAATGTATGTAGTATATCCATGCCATCCATCCGTTTTTCCATCTAATTTAAGGGGTTGAGCCCCAAATTGAAGCATATCAAAAGATCAAGTGGATCATACCATGGGAAACAGTGGGGATAATGATTTCCACCGTTGAAACCATAGTAGGCTCATCAGTGATGTTTGTTTGTTATCAAACCTGTTCATAAGATCATACAAACATGGATTAATAGAAAACACAATTATAAGCTTGATCCAAAACTTCTGTGGCCCTTAAGAAATGATCGACAGTAGAAATTCAATTCAAAATTTTCATGTGGTGTACTCCATTTGAACATTGGATACATTTAGATTTTTCGACTCAAGCCATGAAATTTTCAATTAAGTTTGCCCTGCTGATTTTCTCATTTGCCCCGCTGAATTTCATGTTTCCCTGGCTGATTTTCTAGTTTGCCCTGCTGAATTTGATGTTTCCCCACTGATTTTCTAATTTACCCTGCTGAATTTCATGTTTACCCCACTGATTTACTAGTTTACCTTGCTTAATTTCATGTTTGCCCCGTTAATTTTCTAGTTTGCCTCGCTGAATTTCATGTTTGCTCTACTCAATTTTCAATTTTTCCCACCGAATTTCATGTTTGCCCCATTGAATTTCATGATTTGCCCTACTGAATTTCATGTTTCCCCCGCTGAAAATCAAGTTTGCCCCGATCAATTTCATATTTCCCTCGCTCAATTTCATGTTTCCCTCACTCAATTTCATGTTTGCCCTGCTCAATGTCTAGGTTCCCTTCCTCAATTTCTAGCTTGCCTCGCTGAATTTTCATGCTTCCCTCGCACCATTTCTAGTTTGCCTTGCTCAATTTTCATGATTGCCTCGTTTAATTTCTAGCTTGCCTCGATAAACTTTCATGCTTGTCTTGCTCAATTTTCATGCTTGCCTCACGCAATTCTATGATAGACAACGTCGCTGAATTTAGCGAGCACCACATGAAGTCATTTGTATCTTTGAAGCCCTGATCCATATAAGCTTAATTCATTGCTTACTCGTTATTTCCTAAAGAATAATATCATTCTCATTTATTATGGAACGTGAGTACTTAGTCATCTATTATTTAATCGAGTTTTGTATTATGGCAAGTTTACACGTACAGTTTCTAGTTTGCCTCGCTGAATTTCATGTTTGCCCCGCTCAAATTTCAGTTTGCCCCGCTCAATTTCATGCTTGCCCCGCTCAACTTTCAGTTTTCCCCGCTCAATTTCATGTTTGCCCTACTGAATTTCATGCTTGCCCTGCTTAATTTTCAGTTTGCCCCACTGAAGTTCATGTTTGCCCCACTTAATTTCATGCTTGCCCCACTCAACCGAAGAAAATGTTTATGGAAGCTAGCGAAGATGGTAGTCTATTTGTTTGGTGCCCACAGTCCATCTTACTGACCATTGATTTAAGTAAAGGTTTATAGTAATTTTGGAGTTCAGAAAATTTCCAAGTCTGTGCATTTCAGTCCGAGTTCCTTATCTAATCAAGATAGCCTTGGGAGGGTTGATCCGAGTGATGGGTTGACTGCAAAAGAGCTGATTAAAACTATATTGGGTTATCTTGTTGGTCCTGAAATCATTATCCCAACAAGATAAACCAATATAGTTTTAATCGGCCCTTTTGCAATCAATCCATCCCTCGGATTAACCCTCTTAAGGCTATCGTGATTAGAGAAAGAGTTCGGACTGAAATGCACATACTTGAAAATTTCCTGCACTAAAAGATTACTATAAACCTCATACAATTTACTTGGAAATTTTCTTCAGTTGCAGGTCATCTGATATAAAGAGCTTGTCCTTCTCTACTAACCGAACATAAAACACGAACTCAGTGGCAATTTTTCAGTCTATGAATCTTGTGTATATGTAGAAAAGTAACAGAGGTGGTTAATGCTTTTAATAATTCAATGTCCAACTACTATACAATTTTTAGCCTCATCTGCTACCATATATCAAAATAAGGTCATTAATGGCAATTTCCACATCAATTATCTAGGACTTCCAATAACCAGAATCTCTTCTAGATATCTATTCACCAAGGCTAGAGAATCAGAGATTGTCATTGTATTCTGCGTTTCGAAGATGAGCCAAGTGTCGGAACTATGCGTATCTGTGGCAATTACCTTAATTCCAAACTACCAAATAGTGGGATTTTCCTAAGTTTTGCCTATTAGTTTTATGGTTTAGTTATAGAGGCAAGGAATGATATTAACCTACCATTGATTAATAAAGAAATTTGAAAATTTTCATATACTAAAGTTGATTAGCTAATTTTCATCCTTTTAGACTTCTACGAACTAATATGACTACAAGTAAATGTCCTAAAATCCTATTTGAGGTTCGATTGATCTTGTTTTGAACTTCATTAGTGATGCAAGAAAGTGTGGTTATCCAATAGGATACCACATGTGGTCCTTTAGCTGGTAGATTGAAGACTATGAAGATTTCATGTTTGCCCTGCTGAAATTTATGTTTGCCCTGCTCAATTTCATATTTGCCCCAATTAATTTTATGTTTTCCCCGCTGAAATTCATGTTTCCTCTGCTGAATTTCATGTTTGCCCCGCTGTTTCGACAAGGAAACAAATGTGTTTGGTTTGGAGATTTATTCAATGATAACAAAGAAAGAATAAGAGAATATTGATAACATTTATTCTGAGTTCATTTACATCCTCGAATTCCCTTGATTCTAAAAACAAAGTATAATCAATTAAGGCAGATAAGACAGCCCGATGAGAATTTTGGTAGCATTTTGACAGTTATTTCAGTCATCTCCTAAGACTTAGGAGGAATATTGGATTGATCAACCAATCTTGGGCTTAAAATCGGTTCTGAGCATCCTTCCAGTCATTCTTCCTTAAATCCTCTTTGAAATGTGAGGCGGTCCCGTTAAACGGGCCTAAAAACTCGCCCAAAATGTAAGATTACGGGGTTACCACCATCTGATCGGCTCGAAACCTTATATGTATCCTTGGGACCACAAATTAGCCGTACATATCATATTTCAGCTCCTGGATCTATGTGAAAATGGCTAAACTGACAGATCAGCCCTTGAAATCCTGATTTGGGGCCCGCCTGATATCTGGATATGCTCCAAATTTAGCCTCAACGCGTTAGATGAGATGAAAATGCAGATGGATGGAGAAGATTTCTCATAAACATCATGCTGTGATCCTCATGTACATTGCATGTACATGGGGTGCATGCGCACCGCAGGGGGCTGCTCAGACAATGGTCGGTTGACCGACCTTCTTCTTCAAATGAAACAGCGGACGGACGCTGTTTTGCTGATCTTGAGTAGTGGGGCCCATTCTCCGCTCTTTTATACGATCCGATCCGTACATTCACTTCAGAGGGTGAGAATTACCCTCACCTAGTTGTCCTTTTGTCTCCATGAAAGCTGTTACAAAATCTTAGCCGTTAAATGTAAGATGGACGGCGGAGTAGACAAGCTTGTGGGACACACCGATTTCATTCCAAAAGCACTCCATTCTGGATGGTTTTTCGTCTTGAAACCAATGGACGCAGTGAATTTCCCATGAAGCTTCAATAAGTGGGCCATCAGACCTCACAGAGTCGACGTACGTCGACTCTGTTTCGCAACAGAGATTGCGTTCATCTATTGTGGGCCACCATCATGCAACGAAAGATGGATCCGAACTGTCCATTAGATAGAGGGAGAAAAACCAATTAAAGTTATGCTGACCTCTAGCGGCCATACACATTCACATGATTGTTACAGCGATCATAAGGAGACCGTTCGGCTGCCATTGCAGCTTGATTATCTCAGTGGACCACATCATCGGATGACCAAAACCAGCCATTCACGGTCGAAATTCCGAGAGGAATCCGGTGGACGGTGTGGATCTCTCAAAACAAACAGCGACAATGGAATTCACTACCGAAATTCCAAGAGGAATCCTTTCCTCTGTTTACGCACGACCGAACAGTTGCGCAGAGCTCCCATTGTGTGCAGACTCTTTGGAGATGGCGTTGTGCGGAAGACCTTTACAAGGCTTTATGCAGAAGCTCGCTTGCAAGGCTTTGTGCGGAAACTCTTTTGCAAGGCTTTGAAGCTGCTTTGTGCGGCGCACAATCCCTCCAGCGAACAAAGCTCTCCCACATCTTTCTCCTTACTTCTCTCTGTCTCTGTCTCCTGGCCCACTAACTGATCTCCCAACTGATCCATCATTTCCAAATGAAGCAGGGAAGGGTATTTATAGGCCCACCACTCTTACAGAGTGGTGATCACCACCACTTATCCCTTCACATATGGACATCTTCCTTTCTTAAACCATAGTGTCCACCAAGCTCCCTCTTAAATAGTGGTGTACAACCTTTCTCCCTTAAAATGACACATGTGCACCCTTTTTTACTAAACTACTCTTTTCAATGCCTTTTACTGAAATATCTAAATTACCACTGGGGTTGAATTTTTACCAAAATACCTAAAATACCCCTGGACATGGAATTTTACCAAAATACTTCGGAGCTGATTTTTACCAAAATACCCCCGGACATGGAATTTACCAAAATACGGAGTGTACAACCCTGAAAAAGATCCGCACCATGGAATTCTCTGACCACTTTTAATGGAATATTTTTTATGCCTCAACACCCACTGAATTTCATGTTTGTCCCACTGAATTTCATGTTTCTCTCGCTGAATTTTTAGGTTGCCTCACTCAATTTCTAGGTTGCCTCACTGAATTTCAAGTTTCTCCCGCTGAATTTCATGTTTGCCCCGCTAAATTTCATATTTGCCCCACTGAAATTCATGTTTGCCCCACTCAATTTCTAGGTTGCCTTGCTGAATTTCTAGGTTGCCTCACTCAATTTGTAGTTTGACTCGCTTAATTTCTAGGTTGCCTCCCTCAATTTGTAGTTTGCCTCACTCAATTCCTATGTTGCCTCACTCAATTCTTAGTTTGCCTCGCTCAATTCCTAGGTTGCCTCGTTGAATTTCTAGGTTGCCTCGCTAAATTTGTAGTTTGCCTAGCTCAATTCCTAAGTTGCCTTGCTAAATTCCTAGGTTGCCTCGCTGAATTTCTAGGTTCCCTCGTTGAATTTCTAGATTGCCTGACTCAATTTGTAGTTTGCCTCGCTCAATTCCTAAGTTGCCTGGCTCCATTTGTAGTTTACCTCGCTAAATTTCTACGTTGCCTCGCTCAATAGCTAGTGTAAGGCCCGTATCCTAGCTCGTACTGTTCCGTAGGCTTCCACGGTCCTCCCGGTAGAATTTCGGTGACCTGCGATGCATAGACAGCAGTTGCGCGCGATCCTAAGTCGTATCCCATAGATCTTAGTCGGCTCAATCCGAGACTTGTACCATTGCAACCGCACCGTCGCCGCGGTTCTGACACCGCGTCTTGCATACCGATCCGATACCTTGGTCAGAAGATGTGGGCCCCCGTTTAGTTCGAAGAAAACACGGCGCGTTTGCAATCCCAAGAGAATCTCTACAACATATCCCATCAATCAATCAATCAATCACCTCATGTCAAGTACAAGAGCAACCCCAAAGTCAACTCTCCGTCTCTCTCTCTCTCTCTTACACACCTATACATGTCAAGTACACATCACTCACCCATCACCCATCACTCACTCATCCCTCTCTCTCTTTACATCTCATCCTCTCTCTCATTTCTTCATTTTTTCAAGCAAACTCCATGAACGCATCCAACGTCCAAGCTCCAAGAGAGAGCTTTGTGTGGCCCACTTTCTATCTCCCATCTCCACCATCCAAGTTTCATCTCAACCGTTGAAATTGTTCCTATGGAGCTATAGCATGCATTGGTGGAAGAAGGAAGAAGAGATCGAATGTGGGTGTTTCATAGGCATAGATTTCATGTTTTTATGATGGGCCAAGTGGGGCCTACCAATTGATGGTATGGATCTCACTTTGGACCCTAGATGTGGCCGATGGCCCACCTTGATTCTCATGATCATCCCATGATGGGGCCATTCATCATGGACCCCATCATGATGTTTACTTTCTAGTTTGAAAGGGGTCATATAGACCTTCCATTTTGGTGGAGAGGGAATCTCCACCATTGATTTTTGTTTTGGTGGGCCCACATGTATTGGGACCCACTTGATGTATGATTGAGTGCATGGAAAGGGAGGGCTCATAGTGGCGGAGCCCTCCATCATCACATGTCTCTCTCTCTCTCTCTCTCCTTCCTTTATTTTGTGGCCCATTTAATGAGTGTATTGGTGTCCAAACTGTCCATCAAATGGACCCCATGGCTGTCCAAACATGGGGACCAACCCACTTTGCTACCCCTCTTGGAGGATCTGGATGATGGGAAAACACACATTTCAGGTTGATCCAAATCAAGTGGGCCACGTTCGTGTGGGACCCACCTTGATAATATGTTTAGCCGTCCGTCCAGCGTCCCTGGACGCTGGACGTTGTCCAGTGAAGTGTGAACAGCCAGTGGGATGCACAGCGTCTGGATGTGTTGTGTGAAACACAAATATTAACTTGATTCCAAACTTTTGGGTGGGCCGCTCGTGCAGGCCCCACCTTGATGTATGGGGCTGATCCACGCCGTCTATCTTATTCCTCACCTTATTTTAGGCGTTGTGCCAAAAAATGAAGCCAATCCGATTTTCTGGCGGGCCATGTCATAGAAAATAGTGATTTTACTATTAAAATTCACTCTGATATTTCTATACGCCAAAACACATCGTATATTGGGCTTGTTTGGTCCGTCTTGAGTCCTAAAATCTAGTGGTTGGGTTGGATTCACCTGATGCGGGCCCCATTTAGGAAAAACCATACAAAAACAAAAAAAAAACATTAAATATCAAAATAGCAGCTGACACTGTTGTTGCTGCACGTTCAGAGGACGGCGTCGCAGCGTCCTTTGCGCTGTGGACGGTGGGCAGGGACCGTGTGTCCCAGCCATGTGACCCCACTGTGATGTGTGTTGAACATCCATGTCGTGCATATTGGTGGGCCCCTTTAGGTAGTGGGCCGTCCCTAAAATTAGCCATGTGTGGGACTCAAGTGGCCCACACGGCAGGAAACAGTGAGGATTAAACAGCTGCCATTGAAACCCTTTTTGGGTTGACAGAAGTTTTGGATCATTTTGAAATTTGTTTTTCCTCTCTATCCGGGTCTGTGTGACTTTACCAACAGATTGGATGGTAGATAAACAATATGGTGGGCCCCACGTGGGACCCACTAACGTTGTGTCAAACCCACACCGTCCTCATGAGTGGGACGACCGGTGCACCTCACTCCAGCTACGTAGCTGCTGTAGTGGCGTCACCAAGTTCTGTGGGACCCACCTGCTTCATCCACGCCGTCCATCTATGAGATCCACCATGATGCATGTGTTGCATCTAAGCCGTCCAACCATTTTGAAAGCGCATTTTAAGGCTTGAGATAAAAAATAAGACAGATCTAGTACCATATGGACCACACTATAGAAACAGTGGGATTGAACATCTACCATTGAAACCCTTGGATTCCAAAAGTCTTGGACCAATAGGGAAATTGTTTTCCTTTTAACTCAGGTATGTATGACCTTATGATCAGATTAGATAGAAAATAAATGTTTTGGTGGGCCTTGAGAATTTTAATGGTGGAAATCATTGTAACCACTGTTATTTGGAGTGCGGTCCAGTTAATCTTTTGATATGGTTTATTTTTATATAATACTCTATATTAATTTCTGAAATTAGATGAATTGTGTTCGACCCATTTGAATTGGCCCATTCGACTTGGCCCATTGATTCGGCCCATTTGATTAGGCTCGATGTAATATATGAGGCCCACCTTGATATATATGAAGTCTATGTGTTGCAGCCCATTTGATATATTTGAGGCCCATGGGTTGAGGCCCAATGGGATGTATATAAGGTTTATTGCAATGTGTGATTCCACCATGGTTTATGTAATGATGTTTATGGCAGGCCGTGCCTTGGGAGCAATGATGGTTTGACGTCCACATTGTAAGAATAATGTTGGTTAAATGTCCGCATTATAACTCTCCCTAGGGCCCATTGATAGGCTCATACTTGTTGTGTGTAGGCCATCTAGGCTCATCTTCGTTGTGAGGATAGTTCATCACCTTATAACATGTTTAGTGTAACTCCATGATTCATGCCCATACGCATCATATGTATGCTTGATATGAGTAGTGACTGATCATAGCATATGCCATTAGGCAGACTATTTATGGGACTCACTGATAGGAGTTACCCACATGAGGTGCGATAAGCGCAGGATTGCTGCATGACTGGACAGTGTGACTTATTCATCTCGTATATGTGTGACATGATCATTGTACACCCTAGCGACATCGGGGCCGTGACCTCCACAGGCACATCTTGGATGGCCAGATGGGACACCAAAAATACTTGGTTCTAGCACTGTGGGCAATTAGGATGTCCTTGGGTGGAAGTTCCAGAAACTCCGAGACCAGGAGATGCCCCAACGTCTAGACTGAGTGGAACATGAGCTCCCGAGTGCCGAATACTAGTAAGTCGCGTCTACCACTGTGTCGTGGTCGGTTGGGAGGGGGTGTGGCCTTATCCGCCCAAGTGAGGGGGCTGTAAGCTAGGCTGAGTTTGACCAGCTAGTTAATGAGTCTGCTATCGATGAGCTGAGTAGGTATTGGCAGACTACTGGTCAGGCGGATAGTGTGGTCTCTTCCACCTGCTGGGCTGTGCGGCTAGGGAGGCGGCAGTCAGTGTGGAGTGTAATAGACTCCGGTGATTCCCCAGAGAGGAACAATACTGATATGTGGACTTAATATGAGGACTGACACGATATTATGACACCCCGTCACCGTTGCACAGTGGGCGGGCGCACGTGGGCGGCCACTGATGTGGGTGGGTGTGATGTGGGTAGGGCTGAGGCTTAGGCGAGCTACCACACTGGGCGAGCTACCAGTGGTTGGCAGGCTATTGTGCTGGCAGGTTACTGAGTAGGAGTTGCATACTCATTCATTCATCCATTCACTATCCACTCGGGCTAGTGGTGGGCAACTATTTGTTATGTGTACCTTCGCATTGGTCAGAATTTCGGTTGGGGCGCGCGACTAACCTGAGACAGGAGTTTAACACATTGTGTTTGACTATCCAAATTTAGGTATGAGACTGGTTTGGATAGAATTCCCTTGTGATGGATTCCATAGCTTGCAATACTATGTACTATCATCCCGACTTCACTCCAGCTTGGTATTTCATTCGCATCACATATTGCATGTCATCCACGGCATATGACATTTTGGATTGCTACGTGTCTGCACTTATATGGCTTAGACGGACTTGTCAGGATTTGCATATTGCATTGCATCCGCAGTATATGATATTTGGCTCATTATGATCTGCATTGCGTACCCTGATATTATATGACTCATGGACTTACCAGTATATTTCCGCTTACTCTGATATTGTATAATTCATGATCTTGTCAGTATTTTCGCTTACTCTGATTACTCTAATATTGCTTACTTGGCACTTATCTTGTGTACACACTTTCACCACCCTCTAAACTTTCTATAAGCTTATGCCCGATAGATGCGTGCAGGTGGCGTTAGGTCGCAGCAGCGTTAAGCTTGGAGCGTGCGGCGGTTTTTAGGAGATTTGATTTTTGATATATATGTATTTTCCTTTCAGCACTGTATTCAAATGTTTATATTAGTAGATATGTGATGATGATGTTGCCTTCATGATTTGGGTAAACTTATGGTTATGCTTCTTACGAGATAAATTTACGTTGAAAAATCCTCCTTGTAGGATCCCAAGATCGGAACCTGGAATTTGGATGCTGGGAGCCGAGAATGGGGTACTACAAAGGCCGTCGGCACCAGATTCGGCTGTCGGGATTCCTGAGAATCTGATTTAGGGTTTGGGGCATGACACCTAGGTTGCCTCACTGAATTCCTAGGTTGCCTCACTGAATTTGTAGGTTCCTTTGCTGAATTTCTAGGTTCCTTCGCTGAATTTCTAGGTTCCTTCGTGTAATTTGTAGTTTGCATTGCTCAATTCCTAGGTTGCTTCACTCAATCCCTAGTTTGCCCCCCTGTATTTCTACGTTGCCTCACTTAATTTGTAATTTGCCTCGCTCAATTCCTAGGTTTTCTTGCTCAATTTGTATTTTGTCTCGGTCAATTGAAGGTTCCCTTGCTTAATTCGTAGGTTCCCTTACTCAATTTCTACGTTGTCTTACTCAAGTCCTAGGTTGCCTAGCTCAATTCTAAAAGTCATTCCAAATTAGAAGTAATAATCACTATTCACTAAGACATGTTTTCATCATATAGCCAAATCTTTCTGACAGACACAACTGAGCTGGCAGAAAAAAGGATTGAGAATATTGGCAAGATAACCATACATTCTTGTTTTGACACTAATCCAAATGGTAACACATCAGTCATTTTCTCAAATAAAAGAGGTTCTCACTAGTTGAATTCTTTTCTGTAGAAAATCAGGTAATAAAAGCCATCTTTAAATGAAAGTTAGTGCCTTAATATTTGGCGAGCTATGAAAATGAAGGTCATTCGGCTGTTCTGTAAAGCCAACAACACTATCTCATCTTAAAGAACTGCATCTTTTTATTTTATTAATTATTATTTTTACCTTCTTTCCATTAGGCCATGTTTGGAAACCATGGATTCAGTGCCAAACAATAGAAAAAGAAAATAGATTCCTTTGATGTGACTGTTTGTTTTGTTTTTTTTTGTTACACCTAGATCCATAGCTTAATTGGCAGATTGAGTGGAGATACTTCGTTTCAACACTTAAGGTCTTGGTATCGATCCCTAGTGGGGGTGGCTAACATGGAGTGTGTGTACTGACGTGGGTGTGTACTAACAAGCTAACACAAAAAAATAAAAAATAAAAAATAAAAAATTGGATAGCAAGGTACCCATAGCTATAGTTTTAATTCGTAGCCATAGGGCCCCGCCAGACCAGCGTGGCTCCGCTGGACATGGCAGCAAGTGGCGGGGGCATAGTCAGTTGGGTGAGCCCGCCTCGATTTGGATCTACAGCTACGGATTATGTTATCTATGACTACGGTTATAATTCATAGCGATAGGTTTACTTAAAGATCAGGGGTATTTTCGTCTTTAAGTGCTCTGACGTACGTGCAAAGTCTAAGTTGGTAAGCTAAGATTTGTATCCTTCGTAAAAATCGCTGGTAGAAGGTAGCATCTACAATGGTAAATTTCTCCAGGACATTCAGTCACACCTATTTAGAATAGGGTCCACATAATATTTGAATTTTTAAAATTTTTTTTGATAATGTCCTAAAATAATATCTAAAAATAGATGGAGAATGTGGATATATAAAACACATGTATTAAAGTGGGCCCATTGCAAGGGCTGCACCATCTTAGGTGTCCGGGCCCTCTCTAATTTGCTCCCCGGAAACTCTGCATTGGATGAGGATGTGACCGTGGGGCATATTAGGCATAAGCCTAAAATTAAGCAGATTCAAATTTCAGCACCACACCACGGGAACATTGTGATTGAATGTACACCGTAGGCTATACCTCTTGATCAGGTTGATATTTATGTTTTCCTGTCATCCAACAGAAGGTTGGACCACAAACAATAATCACGGTGAGCCTTGAGAACTTTTTAATGGTGGGTGTTCAATCACTATTATTTCATGTGGTGTGGTCCACACCAAAGATCTGGATCTAATTTAATTTTGGATCCTGCCCTAAAAGTTGACATGGATATACAAGGTGTGCCCTACATTGTAGTCGAAGTTGGTGTTTTCCTTAGCATGGAATTCGGAGGCATTGATAGGCCATTAATAAAGGATAAGAATACTTATCCTATAGACACGTTGTCCATCATCCAGAGGCACTCGCCAAAAGTTAGGAGATTTTACTAAGAGTAGTTGCTCGATAATTCTTTATTAGTTTTTAAAATAAAATAGTAGAGTTTAACATCACAGATGGCGGGTGTCAATGGGCAGGCCTAGTGACTCCAAATCAGAGTATCAGTTTGATCCAAAATTGTGGCCCCCAAGAAATTTTCAATAGTAGCCATTCAATCCACACTACCTTCTGCAATGTGGTCCACTCTTACCCTGGATCTGCCTCATTTATGGACCCATGCACTAAAATGACCTCGGTGGGGACAACACGATCGTAATTGTGGAGTCCACTTGGTGACATTAACACACCATCAAGGTGTGTTAAAAAGGAAATGTTGCTAGGATGTAGAGCACACTTAGGGCCTGTTTGTTTTTTCCATTCAGTGGAAATATATAATAATTATTTCCCCCCGTATTTATCTCACTTTTTTCAATGTTTGATTTGACGACCTGCATTTTTGACACAAAAATTGAGAACGCCACAACATATTTGTGGGTCCCACCGTGATGTGTATCTCTTATCCACATCATTAATCTATTATGACTGATGAATTTATGGCATGAACCAAAAAAATGAGGCATGTCGAAAGCTCAAGTGGGCCACGCCACTAGACAAAGGGAATCAAACACTTACGATTAAAAACATCTCAAGCTCACTGTTTCTTTTTGTGTGGGTCATTTGAGTGTTCAATTTGCTCATTTTTCGGCTAATGCTTTAAAACATTGCATTAAAATGGCTGGACGGAATGGATTTATCATATACATCACCCTGGAGTCCACAAATTTAAAATAATTCTTTTGAACCGGTTTCCGAGGTAAAAAGTTGTTTCGACAAGAAAACAAATACTTTTGATTTGGGGGATTTATTCAATGATAACAAAGAAAGAACGAGAGAACAATGATCACATTTATCTGAGTTCATTTACATCCTTAGATTCCCTTGATTCTAAAAATAAAGTACAATTAATGCAATGTAATGAATGAAAGAGAAGACTGTTCGATAGAAATTTCGACAGCATTTCGTCGCTTGTTTTAGTCATCTCCTAGTACTTAGGAGGAATGTCGATCTGATCAACCAGTCTTCAATGAGATAGAAATTTCGGCAGCATTTCGATAGCTACTTCAGTCATCTCCTAGTACTTAGGAGGAATTGTTGATTTGATTAACCAATCTCGGGCTTGAAATTAGTTTTAAGCATCCTTCCAGTCATTCTTCCTTGAACCCTCCTTGAAATGCAGAGCAGTCCTGTTAAACGGGCCTGAAAACTCATCCAGAATGTAAGATCACGGGGTTGCCACCCTCCGATCGGCTCAAAACCTTATATGCATCCTTGGGACTACAAATTAGATGTACACGTCAAATTTTAGCTCCTGAATCCCTGTAAAAATGACCGAACTGATAGATCAGCCCTTGAAATCATGATTTGGGGCCCGCCTATCATCTGGATACGCTTTAGATTTGGTCCTAACGTATTAAATGAGCTGACAATGCGGATGAACGGAGCAGATTTCTCACCAACATCATGCTAGAGCCCACATGTACATTGCATGTACATAGTGCAGAAGTGCACAAGCCGTGTCTTCTTCCTTATTCAAAATTTACGGCAACGTCCATTGCTGTCTGTTTGGATTTCTCTCAGTGGGGCCCAATCTTCATCCAAATCATCAATCTGGACCATCCATTCACTTCAGAGGGTGGGAATTACCCTAGACTAGGCGTCCTTTTAACACCATGCAGGCGATTGCAGAATCTCAGTCATTAAACATGAAATGGACAGTGGAGTAAACAACCTCGTGGGCTACCCTTATTTCACTCTAAAAGCACTCCTTTCTGGACGGTTTTTCATCTTGAAACCAATGTACGGAGTGGATTTTCTATGTAGCTTCAATAAGTGGGTTGCCAGACTTCACAGAGTCGACGTGCGTCGACTCTGTTCGTAACAGAGATTGCGCACGTTTGTTGTGGATCACCATCATGCAGTGAAAGGTGGATCTGAGTTGTTCATCAGGTATAGGGAGAAAAACCATTCCGAACCATGTTGATCTTTCTTAGCCATGTACATTCATGTGATCTCTACAACGATCGAAAGAACATCGTTCGGTTGCTTTTGAGGCTTGATTGTCCAGGTGGGCCACATCATCAGATGATTAAAGCTCACCCTTCACGGTCGAAATTCCAAGAGGAAGATGGTGGACAGTGTAGATTTCTCAAAAGACTACTGTACTAGGTACCACCAGCAGCACAACAGAAGGAAAGATGAAGTTCTTCCTCTGTTTAAGCACAGTTGAAGTTCTGGTTGGTTGTGCGGTTCGCGTAATGGAATTCTTCCCTTGGACAGCATAACGTTACTATATGGCTTACAGAAATCATCACTTAGACGAATTCCCGCTTCTGTTGCACGGGTCGCACAATAGGCAGACAGCGCAACAGCAGCCTTCTTACGCGGACGGTGGAACTGCAGTTTTCGTTGCGCGGGTCGTGCAACAGTGACTTCCGTTGCGCGGGTCGCACAACAGTGACTTCTCACTCTTTCCTATCTTCTTCTTCTTCATTTCCTGGCCCACCAAAATGATCCAACCCTTCAATTAAAGCAGGGGAAGGGTATTTATAAGCCCCACTACTCTTACAAAGTGGTGATCACCACCACTTATCCCTTTACATATGGACATCTTCTTTTCTTAAACCATGGTGTCCACCAAGCTCCCTCTTAAATGGTGGTGTACAACCTCTCTCCCTTAAAATCACACCTGTGCACCCCTTTTTACCAAACTACCCTTTTCAATCCCTTTTACCAAAATACCTAAACTACCCTTGGACATGGAATTTTACCAAAATACCTAAACTACCCCCAGAGACTGATTTTTACCAAAATACCTAAACTACCCCCGGGACATGAATTTTTACCAAAATACCTAAACTACCACCGGACATGGATTTTTACCAAAATACCTAAAATACTCCTGGACATGGATTTTTACCAAAATACCTAAAATACTTTCGGGCATGGATTTTTACCAAAATACCCCCAAAGCTGATTTTTACCAAAATACGGAGTGCACAACCTTGGAAAAGATCCGCACCATGGAATTCTCTGACCACTGCAATGGAATATTTTTTATGCCTCAACAAAAGTACAGTGGATTTTAAAACGATTTTCAAACGGGTGAAATGGTAATAATTACCCATTTAAAGGGTATTTACATGGTCACTGAAAAATCAAACACACCCTTAGTAAACTCTATGGGGCCCACTATGGATGTATGCATCTTATCCATGGCTTTCATTTGTTTTTTCAGCATGAGCTCAAAATTAAAGTATATCCAAAGCTCAAGTGAATTCATCGTTGAAACTTTCTTAAGGCATATGGTGATATATTTATTTTTCATCCCTCTTCATAAGATCATAGAAACATAAATGAAGGGAAAACATAAATATTAGATTGATCCAAAACTTCTATGGCCCCCAAAAAATTTTCAACAATAGTCATTCAATTCACACTATTTCCTATAAAGTAGTCTAGTTGAGCTTTAGATATGCTTCAATTTTGAGTTCATACCCCAAAATGATATGAAAAACAATTGGACTATGTGGATAAGACACATACATACATGGTGGGCCCATAGAGTTTACTAAATGCGCTTATGTGCTCTTCTAGGAGCAGATTAGGTTCCACCCTTACCGTGGGCCTAACTTGATGTGTGTATTCTATATCCACGTTGTCCATCCTTTCTGCCATATCATTTTAGGACATGACCCTAAACATGAAGTAGATGCAATTCTCAAGTGGACCATATCATAGGAAACAGTAGTGAATATTGACCATTAATGGATCATAAAAGTTTTCGATCAAGCTGATATTGATCTTTTTTCCCCCTTCATATAGGTTTATGTGACCCTATCAATAGGCAAATAAACATTAGGGAAACATTATGGAGGGCCCTATGAAGTTTTTAATGATAGGGTGTTCATCACCACTGTTTTCTATAGTATGGTACACTTGAGATTTGGAGCTTCTTCAATTTTGGGCTGACGCCCTAAAATCATATGGAAAAACTGGCCAGTGTGGATATAGAATAAATACATCTAGGTGGGCCCCACGGCAGGACCACATCCTCTTGGGTGAGGTCGGGCCGCACATAATCCGCTTCCATGTGACATTGCTTCTAGTTAGGGGTGTAAAGCACTGCATCCCATTTAGTGTAGGGTCCATAGGGCCATGATAAATTCCAAGAGAAAAGCTTTGCTACTCTGGTTGAGTGTGATGGATCATACGCTGGCACTTAGAAATCCCTCGACAGCTAAAAAAGAAAGACACTTAGGAGAACTGCCAAAGCTCAGTAGCAGTGGTCCTTCAAGAACTCTATACCACCCATTTGTTTGTATATAAAAACACTACAGGTACAGTTACAACAGGTGCAACAATGCATGTGGAGGTAGAATAGGGGAGAAAAAGCAACTGAAGAGACACGGAGGAAAAGGGTCCGGCTACAGAATATACAGAGGAAGTGAGGTATGTTTTTTCATAATGACAACCAATCCCCACTTTTTTCCAGTGCTATGACTATAAGAAGAGAAAATACTATTTGAGAAAAATGATTAGTTTCTTTTTGTAAATAAAATTCAAGCATCTAAAGACTTGTTGTGGGTGAGATTTGAACTGACGAACAACAACCAAAAGTTTTAGTTACCAAAATACCCCTATTATATTAAAAATGCCTTCGCATGTCCTTTCAATATTCAAAAGTTTCCTATCTTAAAAATCCATTAAAGGGGCAAAAATATCCAAAAGCTAGTTACTTTATATATCATAAAGATGGTCTCGGAAGAACCCCCAAAGAGAATTCATGGGGCTTTTGATCATGCCAACAGGCAGCATGTTTAGAAAATTAGTACCATGCATACAGGTAATAGTTCAGCCATTACTAAAGTATTTTACATTGTGGTGTCTCATCCGACATGCACGATGATATAGACCAGTTGTGATAAGGTTTACAAAATCAATGGCCTCATTGTGAACCGAGCAATAACAAAAATTCACATTGATTGGGCAATCTTAATCATCTACGTTAGTTGAATCTGTGCCATTGACTATTATATGCTAAGCATTCAAGCTACCAACTGGATGGTTAAAATTGTCAAATCAGTGTGATTTTTAGGCCACTTTCCATCTAAAATTGTCTAGATCAAGCTTACCTAAATCATGGGTCACTTTGGCACGTGGTATAGGAATGGGTACGTGGTATGCTACTTCTTCCAATATGTGGTACGCCATGGGTAAGGTCATGTGCATCATTCTAATACTAATGTAGTGAGTGAGTGGATTAAGAGGAGATCATCATCAGGTGCGCGGATAAAAAGAAGAGATTATTGTCTGCTTCTCAAGAGTAGCCCTTAAATCTGTAAGTGAAGAGAAAATCTCTAAAAATGGGAAATTAATTTTGGTATTATTACATAAAAGTGTTGCATAATATGTATATGATGACCTTATATAAGTAAAAAAAAAAAACCACTCAAACATAGGACACTTTTCCAAAATAGTAATAAATTATCCAATCATAACAAAATGCATAAACAAGCCTTAAATGACTAAAAGACTTTGGACCATAACCGAACTCTCAAAACCCAAAAAATGGAAGAGAATTTTTTTTTACTAAAAATAGCAAGTTATTACTTAAAACTCTATTTTGACTTGAAATATGCTAAGCTGTTTAGGGGGCAACAAACTCTGAGTTGTTGGCCAGGGCATACAGCTTGTTGATAGCTTTAATATGGTTTACTATTCGTGCAAAACGGATAACTGGTTGTAAAGTTATGGCCGTCGGAAGCTATAGTGAGTATTTAGGTTATTTCTACCCAATCAGGTCCCCACTGGCCCAAATTTGTGTAATCCTGGCCATCCATTAAGATATCCTCTACCCATCCCACATTAAATACTATATGATATGCAATATAGTTTTATAAAAGAACTCGTATCGTTATAGACCCCACATATTTAGTGTTATACTATAACTAAAAAATAAAGAGAGAAATCTCTATATAGTAAATATAAATTTGCATAAACTTAATCAATAGAAAGAACAAAGAGCACTAATTCGGGTCGCTAAAAATAACAATCTGAGTAGCAAGTGACCCATAATCTAGAATGCTCGATCTGGAATTTAAAACATGGGGGGTTTCACTTTTTAGGTTACACCGGTCTAGATTGGCATGGATGTATGACATGGGTACTGTGGGTGGCACACCACAACTTAAAAAGAGGTCATGAGCTTTCACCACAGCCTTGTCCAATAAGCCATCCCAAATTTAACTCAAATTCAAAACTAAACCAAACACTTACATGATGAGTTCCACTAGGGAACCTATCACCGGCCATTCTACATAAGATGCAAGATCCACCTGCTTTGACTTCTGAGGAGGTGACCTGATGAAGTAGGGCTATGTTTTCATATCACCATCTGATATGGGTGGGACACTGATGAGGTTTAAGAATGGCGAGTTTGACTGTTTGTTCCAACACCAGACCAGGTGACATAATTAAAAATCAAATGAACAATGAAGTTGCATTGATAATATAGAACTGTCATTTTCCAGAATGGAATTAAGAAGGAGAAACAAAGAGAAGAAAAAACAAAAACATACAAACAAGACAAGGATGAATGGTTGCTAGGGCATGAAATCTGGAACCTATTACCCCCTAATATGCAGCTTAAATCCCTTCCAAATACGGATCTCCTCGTCTAGTCTGATACCACCAATGCTCTTGTGCGCCAACTAACTTGTTTGCTGAATTGGAAAAACAGTAAGCAAATTAGGATCAATGACTCCTAAATGCACATACCTTTACATGTATGAGACATAAAACGGTGATCAGCAGCAAGTCGGTATTTCAAAATGGCGGGGCCCACCCTTGGGTGATGGTGATGAAATCATTCTTTTGGAGAGGGAGCCATGGATGTGTGATCAACCAATAACAACCTCAATTGGACAATCTTAGTGGACTTTTTTCCTTGTCAAGAGTTTTTGGCTATATCATATATTTACTATTCATTTTCAAACAAAAAAAATCCAATGGACATGATTTTCTGAAGGGGAAGGGTGCTTCGTGCAATGCAATCCATCAATTGGGGCCCATCAGAAGAATGTGATGGATCACTGAATGTGGGTCCCACCTATATGGAATGTTCGTCAAAATCACCAAAACAAGATTAGCAGGACTTGAGAGTAATCCCAATATTTTCCTCGTACAAGTACAAATGCTTGATATCATGAACAAGCGTCATGAGCAAAAGTAGCAGAAAAAACCATATGCCCATACGCATTAAACAATCAGGGAAACAGAATGCAGAGCACACACGCGCATTTGCAAGCATACTATGTGCATTCCACAAAGATGCGTAGCTATGAGAAGCAAACAATACCTTGTATAAACGGAATACCAAAGCCATTGGGTGCTGCGACCAATAGAAATCCAGTCTCCAGGGAGTGCGAGTTTTGCAGCTGTTTGCTCTCCTCCTAATGGAGCAAACTGCCCAAAATGCTTGTACCTAAGACCAAAAATCGTCAGGAACCCACAAAAGAATATGTGAAGTTATTTAGCTTATGCAAATGCACAAAATGAGTACATGAAGCTATTGAATGTTATTTTACTTATCCCGTGGGGGACAGAGCATTTACGTCTCATAGTTAGATGTGGAATTCTTGAATTTATGAAAAAGAACCATTGCAAAAGCATTTTCCCTTTACAGATGCTTTCACTAATCAAGAACAAAAGTTGGGGCCCAGAAGAGATGGTTAGGCTCAATTGCAGTGTTGGGCATGATTGTGTTGGCACATGAGGGGTCTTAGATTTTCAGTGCCCTCATGTGCAGCAATTACAGTCAGCTCAAGGAACATCTTTGGCAAACAGCATACCATAATAGGTAAGGGCTTTATGCAGATTCCTAATGAAGATATATTGCTAATAAGAATGCATGTCTCACCACAAACCCTTCTCACTCTTATAGCAACTGTTGAAAACAATGGTATGAGAAATATTCAAACTAGAATAAATCAGTAAAATATAAAATGACACACCAGTTTAGACAAATGCAAAAGCAGTAATCCCAGTTGATGAAGAAGTTGTCTTCTTATTGGATGAGGCACAGACTCAGTGGTGCTCTTTGAGATAGTTTAAGCCCCTCAATAGATTTTTCTCCAATGTAGTCTGTTCGCAACGTGCTATCCCCATGATACAATTACCCAATGTACAGTCTTGACAGTGTGCACACGTTATGTAAAACCCAACATTAAAACCACCAACCCACTTTCTTCGCACATCCAGAGCGAAAAAAACAAGAGAATTTTTGGAGAGAAGATTTTCTAGAGAGAGAGAGAGAGAGAGAGAGAGAGAGAGAGCTTATCCAACTACAACATGCATATACCCCATGTGTACAGAGAGCTTATCCAACTACAACATGCATATACACCATGTGTACAGAGAGCTTATCCAACTACAACATGCATATACACCATGTGTACGGAGAGACGGCCTATGGAGAGATAGTTCATGCATGTGGAGTCACGTCCCACATGCGGAGACACGTCAAGAAAATGGGCCACATCCACACTCGGCTATAACTGGTTTCCATGCCAGTTTTCCCATTGGGCCATCCTTGGGTGTGCATGTGGGCTAGTGCATAGTAATACACCAATTCGAAACACTAAGGTGAAGAAAGCTTTATAAACCCTCCACAACCCTTCTTCTTATCCGACACGGGATGAAACTTTTGCACAATAAAGATGAAAGACCACTTTTCCAATTTTTTTTTCTTTTGTTGTTCTTTATTTTTTTTGAAATACCCCAACAGAAACACCCTCATCCATGTCCTTAAAAATGCCAATATGCCTTCTTGGGTACATGATACCTATTCATAACCTACAACATTACCTCCATGGATACCCATATGCTTTCTCCAGTTTTGGAACTGGTCAGGTCATGTATACCAGGCCAAGCCTATTCAAAATAGAATTGTGCCTGGCCCAGCCAGCCCACTGCTCGCCTTAAAAAGGGACCATATCATCATCATCATCATCATGTTGGAAGTTATGACATAAGTTTGTCTGACGTAACCCTCCCACTTTATCCCACTTGGGGACCGGCAATGAGACCATAAAACTCCCAGAGGCACAATGTAAAAGACAATTACATATGTTGATTACAATCAAGTGTTATCTAATAGTACATTACATAGGTTGATTAAAGAAGTTGGTTGCAATCAATGAGTTTTGAAAAGGGGCCATATGAATAAGTGAAACAACAGACAAGCAAAAACAAAATAAAGTATGCATTAATTTCCATAAATATTTTTTAATAGGGAAAACTAAGACCTAGATCTTCAAAATTTGATTCGCAATTCAATCAAAGCAAACACCCTAATAAGTAAGAAGCATAATCAATAGAAAAGTTATGGAAGTTTGATTTGTACCGAAATGGCTGAAATTGATGGCGACCTGATTCTCTGAACCTGAGAGGACCTTCAGGATTATCTTCAGAGTCCTTCACGTGGTTAAAGCACCTTGCAAGGTATGCACCTTGTTGAGCAGCAACCTAGTATTTCGTGATTGTCAGAGAGTTTATTTTGTATATTCATATTTAGTGAATCTCTCCTCTCTTCTTCTTTATCAACAATGAAAATGCAAGGAAAAGAAAATGCCAAGAGATGGTTCTTCAAAAGATGCCATTTATGAATAACTACCATTCCACATTTATCAGATGCAACAGAAAATGTGAAGGCCACTCACAAGGACACATGCCAACACAGAACATACATGAGAGAATAAAATCCCACCATGTATGTTCTCTGACCAAAAAATAAAGCCAATCCACTAATTGGGTGGACCTCACTTGTTATTTCAAGGTGAACTGCTGCTCAACAATTCTAACAGTCCATCTTCTCCATACAGGAATGCCAACCAGTTTAGTGAGGCTAAGAAACACGCTTGGTGGGTCTATCTGATGGATGGCCCTCACAAAGAAATACATGCGACATGCTGACGAGTCTTATCCGGAAGCAACATATAAAAAAAGCTTCATCACTAAACCCATCATTTCAATAAGAAGTTCATCAGAAAATCACCTGAGCAGTTGCAGGAAGATTCTTCATCTGTAAATCCACAAGAGACAGAGCTGACTTGAACCCTTCAATATCTAACTCAATAGATTTTTTTCTCTCATTTACTTTAGAATCATTCAACAAATCAACAACATTGTGCATTCGGTTATTTTTCAAATACTGCTCCACTTAAGGCTACCTCACACAAATATCATCGATAACATCTCAGAATTCTTTAATAGTTAGAGTGCCGAATTTGTCTGTCCGCAACATTAAAGGGATATATTGTCCGACTAAGAGAGTTGATTGTATAATGACAGAGTTGTCCAGCTAAGATCTTCGTAATGCTACCAGTAGCTGCAATTGCTACCAGTATCATTCAAGGACAATTCTAAGATGCAAACCATGCATAATAGTATGAGATTTACATATACAATCCAAGGAAGCACATCTACAAACTAATCCACTTTAATACGATTTAAAGTCTTACTTTACATTGCTACTTTATGAAGCCCTTCTGAGGGATCAAGTCAGTAACAGCTGTAAAACGATAATTTTTATGCTTCAGAGCAACATGTGAAGTAAATGGTCCTTGTCCATAGCCAAGATCAAGGATGGTTTGACTATCCTGTATTTGTGCCCTTTTGCAGCTATATATTAAGTATTGCAATATCAGCATCATGGTATGTAAGACCCGTATCCTAGTCCGTACTGTTCCGTCGACTCCCGTGATCCTTCCCGTCAAATTCCGGCACCCTGCGACCTATAATTGATGTTTGCGCTCGACCCTAAGTCGTATCCCATAGATTTGATTCGGCTTAATCTAAGACTTGTACCATTGCGACCGCATCATCGCCACGGTTACAACGCTGCGTCTTGCATACTAATCCGATACCCTCCTGACAGGGAGATGTGGGCTGACGTTTATTTCAAAGGAAACACCGCGCATTTACAATCCCAAGAGAATCTCTACAACATGTTCCATCAATCAATCAATCAATCACCTCATGTCAAGTACACACACCCATGCTTTTTTTCTCCACAAGTCAAGCAACCACCAAGTCAACCCATCTCTCACCTCACCCATCACTCACCTCACATCCATCACCCATCACTCTCTCTCCTTACAACCCCCCTCTCTCTCTCTCTCTTTCTCTTCACAAATTCCAAGCTAAGGAAGTGGTGGACGTCCAAGCCATTCTAAGAGAGAAAAGTAGTTTTTTGTGGCCCACTTTCTATCCCAAGATCTCTCATCCTAGCCATTCATTTCTCATCTTTCACCATCAAAGTGAGACACAAGGAGATCGACTTTCCAACGGACCAAGAAGATCGAATGGTGGGTGCTTCTAATGATAGGCCAAGTGAGGCCTACTGATTGATAGTATGGATCTCACTTTGGATCCTTGATGTGGCCGATGGCCCACCTTCATTTTTATTATCATTCCATGATGGGGCTATTCTCCATGGACCCCATCATGATGTTTACTTTCCTAAGATCTAAAGAGGTCATCTAGACCTTCCATTTTGGTGGAGAAATAATCTCCACCATTGATTTTCGATTTGGTGAGCCCACATGTATTGGGACCCACTTGATATATGATTGATTGCATAGGAGGGCCCATAGTGTCGGGGTCCCTCCATCACACGTGTGTGTCTATCTCTCCCTTTGTCTTTCTTTCTTTTATGATGTGCGATGATGTGTTTGTGTGGCCCACCCAGATGGACCCCACCATGAAGCATGTATTTGATCCAAGCCATTTGTAAGTGGGGCCCACTTTATATATTTGTATGTTCCACACCACCTAGCCATGTGGTGGCCCACCTATGCAGGGCCCACCTTAATGATTTATTTGCACGCCCAAAAAGAGTCCAGCGCCTGGACGTGAACTTGGAAATACAAATATTAGATTTGGTTAAAAGCTTTTGAGAAGGGTTGTTCATGTAGGCCCCACCTTGATGCAAGGATTAAATCCATTCCGTCCATCCTATTTCCCAACTCATTTTAGGCATTAAACCGAAAAATGAAGCTGATCCGACTAACTGTGGGCCATACCTTGAAAAACAGTGATTTTCGCCTTTTAAATTCACTTAAATTTTTCTACGGGCCGAAACATGCCCAATATTGGGCTTGATGGATTTGTTATGGACTGTAGAAACTAGTGGGTGAGGTGGATTCTTCTGATGCGGGCCTCACGCATGAAAAACCACAGAAAAACCCCCTTTTCTTAAAAAAATAATAAATAAATATTCATATGCAGCAGGTGCTGCTGCTGCCGTCATAGGACGCGTAACAGCATCCTGCTACATTAGATGGTGGGCAGGGGTCCCAGCCGTGGGGCCCACTATGATGTGTGTTTGGCATCAACCCCGTGCATTTGGTAGGCCCCTTTGGGGCAGTGGGCCACCCCAAAAAATCAGCCATATACAACACTCAGGTGGCCCACGTTACAGGAAACAATGGGGATGTAACGTCTGCCATTAAAACTCCTTGGAGTCCAGGAGTTTCGGATCATTATGAAATTTGTTTTTCCTATTCATCTAGGACCGTGTGACCTTACCAACGGTTGGATGATAAATAAATGTTATGGTGGGCCCCACGTGGGAACCCACCTCTGTGGAATGGATTGACTAGTGTAACTCACGCAGCTATATAACTGCTGTAAATGACATTAGCAATCCATGTGGGTCTATTTTTATCCACACCATCCACGACTGGGACGGTGGACCCCACCATGAGGTATGGGTTTTATCCTAACCGTCCGTCCCTTGTTGGGACGTAGACCCGACACCACGTGGCCACCTTGATGTATGTTTCTTGCGTCCACACCGTCCAGTCCAATGGACGGTGGTTGCTGGACGTAGGCAGGCTGTGGTTGATGTTGATATTATATATATACACCTGGCTTCTGACAGTGTTAATTTAATATAATATATATACATATATACACACACACACACACACATGTGGGCCACGCTACCATGGGACCCACTGTATTTGACAGAGGATTGGCAGGTGTACAACAGCTATATAACTGCTGTATTAACGTCAGCAAATTCGTGGGCCTAATCGTGATCCCCATCGTCCAGCTAGACGGTGGGCCACACCGTTATGCATATGTTTTATACCCACGTCGTCCATCCAACTCATGGGCGTGGGACCACATGATATATGTGTTTTAATCTAAACCGACCATCTTGAGATGGTGTTGCATGAGGCGCACCATGACGTATGTGCCTTGCATCTATACCGTCCACCTGTTTTACATCACGCCGTTCATTTGTTCTACATCTCAACCGCCTATCTGTTTAACCAACAACCCAGTTAGGTGGGTCTAATCATGGAGTATGTGTTTTATCCAACCGTTCATTTGTTTGGGACCTATGTGCTGTAAGTGTCTTACCCACACGTGTGGGTCCCACCTTGATGTGTTGCATATATCCACACCGTCCATGTATATAGGACGGTGGGCCCTGATGTATGTGGCCTGCCATGGTGTATGTATTATATCCATGCCATCCTTTGTAATTCACACCGTGCATCTGTTTTATATCCATGCCATCCATATGTTTTATGTCCACGCAGTCCATCTTACATAAGACCCATTTGATGATGCCTAAGTGAAGTATTTGTGGCCCATTGGTGCGGCCCATGTAATGGGGCTCATTGTGATGTATATGCGGCCTATGGGTGGGGCTCGATGTGATGTATTTATGGCCCATGTGCCGAGGCCCATTGTGATGTATATGTGGCCCATGTGATTAGGCCCATCTTGATGTATTTGTGGCCCGTTGTTGAGGCCCACCTTGATATATATGAGGCCCATGTGATTAGCCCCATCTTGTTATATTTGTGGCCCGTTGTTGAGGCCCACCTTGATATATATGAGGCCTAAGCTATGAGGCCCGTTTGATGTATTGGAGGCTCATGGGTCAAGGCCCAATGGGATGTACATAAGGCGCATTGAATGTTATTCCACCGTGGGTTATGTGTTGACCTTTATGGTGGGCTATGCCTTGGGAGCAATGTTGGTTTGACGTCCACATTGTAAGAGTAATGTTGGTTAAATGTCTGCATTATAACTCTCCTTAGGGCCCATTGATAGGCCCATACTTGTTATGTGTTCGCCGTTTAGGCCCATCCTCGTTGGAAGGATAGTTCATCACCATATAACATGCTTAGTATAGCTC